>NC_079163.1:126163488-126788488 GCF_947563725.1 Argiope bruennichi
TATAATTCTGTAATTACAAGAAATATTAATAGAAAAATCTAAAGATTGCATGGAATGGAACTTGATTTCTTTTTAAATACAACTATTTTGTTCCTTATAAAAAAACTGACCATCTCTGAAACTGATTAAATGCAAATGAATACCAGGGGGAAATGGATACATATACACCTCATGGAAAAGTTTAAAAAAAAATACACAAAAGGCAGGTATTTTTGCTAAAGGGTACGTAAAAAATTTCATATCCAAAATTACACCAACCCGTAATACTATTAATCTTCGAGGGAAATGAAAGTTACATTTCGAAAAAAGGGAAAAACATTTCAAAAAAGAGGCTTTGTCGAACTTATTGAATGATAATTTTCATTCGGAAAGAATTAGATGCAAATGTACATTCAAAAGTTCTGTATCAATGAAAATTTATGACAATAAAACAAAGCAAAAACAGGGAATGTCACTAGAAAAAACATATCCATTCTAGATGATTTTGTATGCCATTTCAAACATTTTTGCTCACGCACACAAAATAATTGAAGAAAAAAAAATATATCCTCTTAAATAACTGCACTTGGACAAGTCAATTAAGAATATCTGAGATAGTTTCTGTTCATTGCTGAAGTGGAAATCCATGTCCTTCAAGTACTGTTACGATCAAAATATATAGTTTTTTTTATTTAAATATGAAATCAATACCTAAATATTGTAAATAACACAAATATATTTCCTCTCTCTCTCTCTCTCTCTCTCTCTATATATATATATATATATATATATGCAATAGTCTCTCTATATATAATTATCTGTTTTTAACATTTCTAAATTTTAGAAAGGGACGATAGCTTATCCCGAAGAAAGGGACAACTGGATACCTGAGACAAGATATTTATGAATTAATTTTTAACTTTAAATAAATGATTATATACAAGTGTAAAGGATAAAAGTCTAATTACTACTTTAATAAATTACAAAGTATAAAAGAGTAAAATAGTAGCTAACAAAAACGTTTAAAACATCGTGATATTTTCTAATCGGTACTTAATTATCTAGCTTCTATCTCAAATAGTTCTATACATAGCAACATCAAATGAACATGTATTTAAAAATATTCAAAATTGTAATTTAATTTGAATCAAACAGAAGTATTAAAACATAAAGTCAACATGTTTTTAATTAAGATTTAGTAAATAAAGTACAGTAGGTGAGTTTAGTTGTGAAAAATTTGATGACGTACGAATTTTGTTTACATAAAAATAACCAGATGTCAGCATCAAATTAAATTTAATTTCGAATAATAGATGGCAGCACTAAATTTCTACCATGCATTTTAGTTTTATTATATTACAGTAGATGGCAGCAGTGAAGAGAAGTTGTTTCTTGAAATGGATAATTCATTTAATGATTAAAAAAAAAAAAAAAAAAAAAAAAAAACATCACAAACGTTTGGAGTGTGATGAATAAGATAAACTTTTTCTGTTCCCAACCAGATTAATATTTCTATCTACTTCTGAGTGCTTCGGTCAACAGGATTTAACTATCTAATTATATTACAACACATAAAACCGCCAAAATATATAAAAACTATTTAATGTATTGATATTGGGCCAAGAGATTAAATTTTTTCCGACCATTCCAAAATACTCAAAATTATTTCATTGATGTAGCAAAATTATTGATAACTATGTATGTTAAAAAAATTCTTCATATAAAAAAAATGTTGTGTTTTTAAAATCTCATATGAAAAAAAAAAAATATTATTAACAAAAATTAAAGCACATTTCCCTCTCCCTTTTTAATTATATAAGATGAAAGAGTTATATTTACTCTTCATCTGTTTAAAATTTGTAAATTTACTTGACTTTTTTTAGTAGGTGTGACACCCTCTATTCTTACGGATACTCCTTGTTACGGATTTAAAATAAATAAAAATGAAGATATAATTTAATTAACTCGTTTATGATTTTCAAAATGAATACTTATAGAAATATAAAGTAAATTAAGCAGCAAAATGAAAACTGTAGCCGTTATTAAAGGAACTAAAAATCACACTTATCAAAATCTTAAGCTCTAGTGTCTTTTCCATTAACGTAAGAATCTTTTTAGTTTAAATAATTTTTACGATTTGTAGCTAGTTACAGAAGAAAAATGAATGTAAACAAAGCAAGTATGAAAACATGGTATATTTGTAAATATTTTAAACAAATACAAAAATCCTAAGAAACTGATATGTTAAAACCTAATAAATTTGCATGCAAGTTTCAATAACTTTATGAGATTTTCATATACTAATTTTCGCTTTTATGCGCTATTTTTGTTGGTCCATGGAGCTCATGAAAATGCAAGTTCCTTACATGTCCATCTATCTTAACTTGATAAATATGACAGAAATTTCTCGTCTTACACTGATATAAATGATTCAATTTATTGACAGAATTCTCTCCCTTGCCTACCGACTACGGTCAATTGATCTTATAAAATTTTGAAGACGATTCTAGAGATTATCTTGTTTTCTATTCACCAACATTTATTTAACTTAATATGAATTTTTCAAGATGGGATTTTGTAATCGATTATTTTCATTTATTTACCTAGTGTTCTTGAGGTCTAAAATTTTGTAAATTTTAGTGCTTCCGTTGGAAATAAATGATATTAATCTTATCAGAACTTAATTATCAGTTGGTTCGTTAATTCCTTCAATATCTGTGGCTCCGTCTGGTTGCTAATTTGTGAAAAACTGATTTTAAGATTCTGTAATATTTATAATAACTGGAGATGCTGAAAATAATACAGCAGGGTGATTTTAAAATCATGGACAAACTTTAAAAACAAAAGACAGAAAAAAACACGCGTTATTTTTACAATACAACACAGGGTTACGAAATACAAAGAAAAATTACTAAGGAAGCTGTTTGTCAATGTATTAAGTAAAAGAAACGGATACATCACAAAACTTTATAGCACAGATGAGTCTCAAATCATAGAAGAAGAATTGGTTGAGCTCAGTAAAATAAATACTCTTTTGTACAGAAATGCGTAAGTGGAAGTGATGAGTTAAATTAAAAATAAAATGATGTATGAAAATAAGAAAAACATTGTTTGTTTAAAATCTCGTTGCAAAATGTTTCTTTACTGTATTTCTATCCTTTAATATCTCATTTTTTGTGTGTGTTTATGTCTCAACACGCCACTTTCTCCAATATATTTCTATAAAGAATGTTTGTTACATTGAATTGAACTACCTTGATCTACTCTTAAAGTTTGTCTCATAATTTTAGGATCACCCTGTGTAAAGAATATTCTAACAATTACCCTCTTTTGATCTCCATATCTTTTATAAAATTTATTTTCTATTTTATGTAAGCTAATTAAAGTAGGCTTCTGAAAAGATTCTTTTTATTCCCTATCATTATTTTAAATTTTATTAAAACACACAAAGAATTTTGTCATCAACCCATTTGGATTGCGATTAGGCATACTAAGTTTAGGGATATTGAGCTGGAGTGGCAGGACAATAAAAAAAATGTCATTGGCCTAGTAAGTAAATTTGCGAAAAACGCAAATTCTATAAATGATAGAGTATCAGGATAAAATGAGCGCTTTCTCAAGTATAATTATCAAATTCCTTTCTGTTTCATTGCGTTCACTTTATTATTACAGTTTGTATAAATACCAAATTCTACTTACATAATATTGCATACAAATAAGGTGTTTGTAATCATAATAAACAAAAAATATACATTTTCACAAAGTTATTAAAATAAAAGATAACTGAAATAAATCATTAACATAGTTATGAAGTTAAAAATTTATTGAAATGGATCAGTTTATTAAAAGAGGAGCCGCATGCTGTGCATTGCTTAGATAATTCTTAAACTGAGCCACTACCTTCAACTACAATTTTAGATAACCATGTATCCTTTATTATGCCAAATACAAAATGATTTCCCTTATAGGCGAGGAAAAGCCTTTCATTTAAATCTCAACTAATGATTGTGCAACTTCCATTACTTCTTTTTATGTCACCTCAATTTATTAATTACGAAAGAAAAGTTTACTCTAAAGATTTCCCATTCACTTCGTACAAGAAAGTGCAAATCGTATGCTTCAGGCAAGCTAAAATTAACTAAATAAAAAAAATAGTAGTTCATGTTTATACATACGCATCGAAATTTCAAACTCTCAACTAAAAGAATGATACCTTTTTCAAAAGAATGAGTAGGGAGGTTTCCTCATTCAGATGTCTCGACAAAAGTTCGTTGAGTTCTTCCTCGTAGCGGAAACTTTGCGCATGTTTTGTTATATTTACGATGTTCTAAAAAGTCTTAAAATAGAACAGAAATCGTAACTGCTTCCTCGATTCGTTCACATCTTTCAACGTGGGAATGCCACAATATTATTTACAATCCTTTTCATATTTAACATTTTTATATTCAAAAGTTGATTCCATTTCTATTTTGACGACCATGTTTCTTCTATGATTAAGGGACTGAATAACCAGAATTGAACTGAAGACTAAAAGTGGTTACAGGGCAATACATATTTTACGTTTAGGGGACGAAAAAGATTAAGCTGAATACAAAAGTGATAAATGTTGCAAATGCCAAAGGCGAAAATGTAAAGAAATGGTTTAAAAAACCCCTTTTTTGATCAACCCGCAGAGACATCAACTTAGTAGCCTCTTTACTCGCTCTTTTGAATTATTAAGAGGACACTATTCAGTTTTACCACATCATAAAGTATGGCTCATTTGATAGTTGAAAAATGATGATGAACATCAATTAACCTTTTAACTTTTACGCTTTATACTTGCATCGAATTATCGTTTCTGAAATCTATAAGCTAAAATTAAATCATTCCAAAACGTTATAATTTGATGCAAAAATGACACATAACCTACAAATATCTCAAATATTCTATGAATTCTTATTTGAATAAGTAGGAGAACTCATTTCCAAAACGGAAGGTGTCATCGAATTCGTAGCTGAAGGGATCATAAAAAATAATTTGATTTATCGAAGACTTTGGATCAAGAAAACTGGATCTAACCGTGAGTAGAGAGAGTAAAAAGGCAAATTTTAAACTAAAAATGATTGTAAATATTTCTTTTATTATCGTAATGTTGCATGTTTTACATTTTTATACGATTTTTTTAATTTAACATATTCTGTGCTGGTGCTTTAAATGACAATTTCGTACATTGTGTCAGATGTATTTTTGTCTGATGTAAGATTATTTTATATTTGCTGTGCTGTCACTATATAACGAAATCTGTTTTAACCTTGACATTAAGGTGTGTTTCATAATATATTTCTTTTATTATTTTATTTGGCAATCACTTGTATTAATTTTTGTAATATATATTGCAACGAAAATTGACAAAATTAACAAGACCACAAAAAAAATCGATTTATCCAAAAATTCAAATTAAGAAAAATTGGATCTAAAAATTCTGTAAATAGAGAACATTTTAAACCATAAATAACAGTAAGATTTTATTTTTAATAATTAACGATTGAATATATAATTAACAATTAATAAAGTAACACTATTCTTAAAAAGCTACCCTCTCCTAGTGTGGCCTCCGAGTAAATCGAATAATCCACATCGTCGCTCAAGCACTGAGGTGGGAACTATGGTTGAATCCTTTTGGCTACCACCGCTCACTGCCAACCCTTCACGTAGGAGGTATGTTCCTAAATCATTGCTAAAAATCATTAACAATTACAACTTGTTTAAAGCAATAATTGCAAAAGTAATTGTACAATTCACATCTAAAACAGCTGAAAATTTTTTAAGCAATTTTTTTAATTGAAGGTTGTAAGGATGAAGGAATAAAGAGCCTTAAAAAATTATAACTGTTGTAATAATTGAGGGCATTAGGCGAGGGCATATCTAATTAATAAAAAGATTTAAGAAATAAAAACGTTTTGCAATTTTTAGTTCAGATTTCAAATTAACTGATAAAGATATTCTAATTATTTATCACATGTTTACATTATATTAATAGGAAATTCAAAAGAAGATCGAATAAAATTCATATTAAAAATGTTCGAACTAACCAAGTTTTAATGGAATATATTTCATCTTAAATAATTTAGAATATGATGGTACTGGTTAACAAATTCAGCACTTTTTCTTTAAAAGTTTATTCGGATTAGCTACCTAGTTGTACGCATCTTTTCAGATACAAAAAATTAATAAGTATTAGCACTAAAAATCAACAAATAATAAAATAATTTTTATCTAACCACATTTAGAATTATAACAGCTATTTTTTAAATCAAAGTTCCACTAATAATTGATCACCTGGTGGCATCCTGCTCATATCCTTTGCAAAACTAACATTAAATGATGGCGATATCATATTAACATCCAGTGCAAATTTAATGCAATAATATCTACAATATTACATTGATGTTCTGAATTGTTTTGGAAAAAATGTCGATTCAATTTTGTTTAATCCCATTTTCTACCATTTGAATGTAACACAAGGACTGTTTTAGAATGAATCTTGTAATTTGAAGCTGTAAACGTATAACGAGGGAGACGCCTGGGCCGGATTAGTTTAATTATATTAACGTTCCCCTTTTAAATTAACACTAGGGATATTTTGAGATGACCTCGTAATTCCTAACCGTAGGCAGATGACGAGGAAGGCTCCTGAGGTAGCATACCCCTCTTTAACCATCAGCATCACACCAGCAAAGGCAATTTGGCCTCGACTGATTTAACATGTGCCAAAACCTCTAACATGGTGGTTCTTCCTACAAATCGGGTCTCGAATTTGGAACCTTCCGGTGCAGAAATAGAGACTTTACCACCAGGCCACCACGTCTGAGTTGGAATATACTATCTATAGTGTTACGCACAGCAGCGGTACAGCGTCTAACCCTCGACT
Organism: Argiope bruennichi; assembly: GCF_947563725.1. Classification (NCBI taxonomy): domain Eukaryota; kingdom Metazoa; phylum Arthropoda; class Arachnida; order Araneae; family Araneidae; genus Argiope; species Argiope bruennichi. Next base: position 126,170,381 of record NC_079163.1, read on the forward strand.
TTAAATCGAATGCTCACTAAATCCTTATGCACAGCGGAGCTTTGACGGAATCGGGTTCCAAGATTAGAACCCTCCATTCCCGCAGCCAGGACCTGATTATGATGTCACCATAGTTCAAAGAAGAAAGCTGTTAAGTCACGCGCTTGAGTTTTTTAAATGATTATGAACATGTAAAACACAGAGCTCTTCTAGCAATTGACATTTGTATTTTTAAATTTGAAAAATAAAATTTTTATAAATATAAAAATAAATCCTTAAAAATAACTTTAAAGCATTAAGACGAGATACTGTAATAAATGGAAATGACTGTTTAATCTGTAGAATGTCTTCGCGTTCTCAAAAACCATTGAAGAGAAAATTCTTCTTCTCCTAGGTATAATTTAGGAAAATTGAAGACGCTCATTTGCCTCGCTGTTCTATTTATGGCTCCTCGTAAAACGCCAATCGATTGTCTCTCTAGAAATATAAGACAGGAAAAGGTCAAGGTTACTCGCACAAATAGAGAACCTCAGAAATATTTTTATCCAGAAAGCGTGAAGATTTTTTCAGACGTGAAAATCTAGAAAAGACATTTTCTTGTTTCGGACTTATTATAAAGACATTTTTAATTGGAATTTACTATTTCCAGTTCTTGTGAATGCATGTATGGCATATTATGAGACTGTTTTGCTTTCCAGTATGCAAAGTATTGAAATCGTCAAGGAATTTAATCTCTGGATTTCGATCAAATTCCACAACCACATTCCATTTCCACATCCAATTCCACAAATCTATGTTTGGAATTATTTATGTCTAAAGGCAAATACGATAACTCAAAAAAAATCATCCGTCTAACTTACTGAGTGCTTCTTAAACCAAAGCTGTAGATTTCTATCATATCTTGGAAGCTTTTTTTTTTCAGTATAATGATAAAAGCATATTTTATTATCCTGAGCTAATTTGACATGAGCGAAAGGCGTTCTCCGTAAATGACAATATTCACTTCCAAATACAAATTCCAAGTTTTATAGGCTTCCTATTACAAGTGAAATTATGCTTAATGACATCATTGAATTAATAAATATCTTTGCTAATCGATTATCAGTTTACCATTATGCGACTGACACATGAAATACCATGATGCATTTCCTTTTGTTTCCCTGTGAAATTTTAAAAAGGCATTCATGGTTTATTTTAAAATGCAACTGAAATTGAAACACTTACGTATATCAAGTGTTATTTTTGTCTTTATTGTTAATATTAGTCTACAGGAAAAAAAAAACTTGTTTCGCCGCAGTAATCAAGATATAAATACAAACTGCGAATTTGTGAATTCTAAATAGCATTCATGAGCATTTAAGTATAAGCACATCTACTGAGACAAAATGGTTTAAGCATAATAAAATGGGCGTTTATAGATTTTAGCCTGGGCCTGACTAGTTTGCGAGTTGTGACGCAAGGCCCGCTTGATAGCAGAAAAATATATTTTGATAACTTAGAAGACGTCAGCGCATTTCTATTTATTAAAATTCTATTTCCCAGCGACCTTCTCTATATTTTATACTTTCTCTCTTAGTAGATGTACTCATCTATCTGTGATCGAAGATCCGCCGCCCATTCCTCAGAGCCATTCCGCAAATGACTACTTTGATCACATATGAAATGTTAACAATTAAATACAAGGAGGGCACAGATTCCTTCAGAAAGTTCATGAAAATTTTTGGAACACATAACAAGTTTATGTCGGAAAGGAAATTACTTACCTTTAAAATCCTTTTCCCTTCGCGAAGAATTTTTTACCATCTTACCATTTCATATTAATTCATTATTCATATATTTTCATTGGACTTACTTAGATTTAAAGTGCTTAATACTTTCTCTTCTAACTCACAAAACTTAGTTTTCAAGTTACCTTCTCTTATCTCCGATCTTATTTTTTTTCTACTTACTATTTACGGTATCTTTGTCCGGGCATTTTATGGGGTTGATATACTGTATGTTTTCAAATGCGGGAACTCCCCACCCCTTGGGCAAGTGCTAGTTGACTTTAATATTGCCAAAATAGGGGTGCAATAAAAGAAGCTAAATTTATTTTTAACAAGCAATGTACTGAAACATTAGGCAATTATCGTATTAAACATATTAGCTCTAAAGAAAAAAAAACCCTGGAAATCAATACCTGAAAAAATTGGCTAAAAGGAAAACACGTAAAGAGCTCCTGAAAAGAAATCTTTACTCCCTGCGTGTCAGTTACCCCATTGAGGAGTAAAAAAAAAAAAAAAAAAAAATTATCATGGACTTCAGAAATGAAATTTCTGTTTGTTGTTTCTAATGGAACTTCCCATGGACAAGCTCGCTGACGAGGGCAGCAATTTTAAGCCAAGGGAGCGTCTCTTGTTTTAGAAGCGCCAACTAGGGCCAAGAGTACATCTTAGCTACTTAAGCATCACATTCGCTTGCACAACTCCTTTTTACAGGGGGGCACATTCACACATAGAACAGATGAAGAACATCCATGCCCAAACCGGGATTCGAACCCAAGATCAAGAGGAAGACACGCTATCCCTAGGCCATGACGCAGGCACGAAATTTCTTAAGTTACTGAATCGAAAAGTAAAAAAAGGAGCTGAACAATCATTAAAAATATCTTTAATGTCACAAATAAAATTACATACAGAATACACATTTTTCAAACAATTAAACGAAACACCTTTTTAAAAAATACACATAAAAAATGGCCATAAATGTTACATTACACATACTTTCACATATTACTTATTGGATTATACCTTCCAATATTATATTATTTTCAATTATTCTCTCAAAACTTAACTTTCTATATTGTGGAATGTTTAAGCGTAAATATTTGTTCAGTGTATTGTTCTTTTCAACTGGCTTGTTAAATGAATGCGCAACATAATAATAACTTGATTAAATCTTTGTTCTTTTCACTTCAAATCCGAGAGAAATAAAACCCTCTTCAGTTACCCGATTTAAATTATACATGACTATCCAAGTGACTATTGTGCTGCACAAGCTTTAAATTATTATTGCACAAGTGGTTAAAGCTTGCGACGGTGCAAAATCTTCAAAGATTTTCAAATTAAACACTTTGTACCTAATGAGTCATTGTATCAGAAATGAGTCACCCGAAATGAGTCATTGTATCAGAACTCATTTAACATACATGCTAGAGTCGCTTTAATGAAGCATGTAGATTTTGGAGACAATCACACTAGATCGTTTTTTGTATGATTCGTTGCAAATAAGTGAATTAAAAGTTGCAAACTTTACGTATTTGAACACAGTTTGGATTGTTCACAAATGGCTCTGCCTTCGTCTAGCGATTTCGGATTCTTCCCTGTAACTTGCCAAGCTATTCTTGGATCCATAAATTTGCATTCTTACGTTCCGTCCTCCTGTTTCCTCGTCTGAACTGCCATCAAACGCTTTGTTCCCGAAACCAGGATTCACACCTCCATTTTGCTTGGTAAATAACTTATCGATGCGCCTTGCATTGCCATTCTTGGGAAGACCACTACGATTCTTGGCGTTGAAGTCATTTTTGGCACCAAGTGTTTCCATTCGACTGCTATTGCCCAGAACAGTATTGCGACGAAGCTCCAAGGCTCTGATAGTTTCGCGGCTTCGTCCAATACGGTTCAGACCGTTCAGTACAGGGGTAGCTGAGGAGGAAAAAAAAATTTTAGATTCATATCTCTAAACAATCTGAGGGGCATAGATAATTAGTTATTACAATTTAAATTATCATTGAAAACACTGCTTGGTGATTTATTACACGGAATTAAATACAGAAGTACAGGAGGATAATTATAAAGACAGCAAACAACGGAATAAATTGTAAAAATACTATAGACCATATAAAACTAAATTATAAACAAATTTTGTCAACAAGGGCGAAACTGTTGATGTGAAATTTGATTTGTAAAATGGACATAGAAATCAATAAGAAGAAAGTATGCAATTAGCTAAAATGTAATGAACATTTTAACACAAATTTTGAGCAGCTAAATTTTATTTTTAGCAATTACCTGTATATTTACATTGACCTGTATTTTACAATTTTGCTTTTATTTTATTATTTAGTTTCCAAAATTGAGCGTAGTATGTTTCCTTTGGACATGTCTTACCATGGTTATTCTGAAAATGCCACTATTGACAGCAGAATGCATTATGTCTGCCGAATGTGCAATGTTGGACAGCTTTTAATCCACAGTTGTTGAATATATAAACCGTTTTAAATGATCCCACAGCCAAAAATGACAAAGATAAACGTGTGAACAACAACAAAAAAAAGAGTAATTCTTGCAGATGCAGATACAGACCAATTTTTAAGTCGTGCTCGAGACCAGATTTGGGTATGGAAATTTTCTGAAGTGGTTTGTGACCATACTATAACTTTATACGCCACATGGCTTTATTTTAAATGTATAATTAGAGATTATATTTTCAAACTAATTAATTTAGCACGAAATAAAAGGAAATATTCATGTAAATCACTTAAAGCTTCCATGATTGCCAACCGTCAACATTAAAGTTTCGCAAGTTTTCGTCCAATATTATATGCAGAGAGAGTGTATATTAAAAATTCTTTGATAATATATACTATATAGTCATGACTCAACTGCATTGAATGCATTATTCCTAGTGTTCATAACAATTACTTTACACGATTTTCCGACCGTGAAATGACTATTTATCAAGTTTTTATTTTTTGAAAAGAAGTTTGGATATGTAAAGCTACAAAAAAAAGTTGGATTTTAAAAATAAATCTATTTAGTTCTTTTACTCAACCGATTTCTATCAAAGTTTTTTTAAAATCAAATAATCATTTATAATTCTATGAACTGCTTAAACACGATCAACATGACGGTAGCATATCTTCCAGCCTACAAGATAATATCTAAGGTTAGAAGTGGGGTGTCAATGACTCCCATGAACCAACCCCCTCGTATACCTTCCCTGCATCCGCCGTTGAATTCATATCCATACTACTTTAGCATTTACAGATTACTTTTTGCAACTGAAACTCTGTGTAAAACACAATTATTCTTACTAAAATACAAATGTAATTTGTTATTCCCATTAAATTTTGATCCAATAAAACGTTCCTTTTTTTTAAAAAAAAATTATGCTTATTATTATACTTACTAAAAAATTATACTAACTAAATTGAACTTACTTTACTATTCTTTGGCCTTGGAGCCGAAATGTTACGTTTCCAGGATAGCATTACATTTAACCTCTATTTTCCTAACAGTTCTAAACGCCTGTATTTTATGGACATATTGCATTTTAAATATACATATACATACATATAAATTGCATATACATGGTGTTTGAGAAATTCTGATCTTTTCTTAAAAAATCATTGTAAAAAAAAAGTGAGCGACTCAAGAAGCCGTTGAAATTTTGTTACGAAATCAAATATCGGTTATGCAGTATACAATTTAACCCTCAATTTAGATATATATAATGTTCAGTTATATTTAATATATACTCAGATATATTAAGTGTTCAGTTATAATAGTCGACCAATCAAAATGAACAACATTATGTATAATTAACACATTTCTGTCAAGTCATGACGATTAGAAAATGTATTACTAGGCAAATATTTTCATTTGGCAGATTTTTTTAATAAATTAGCATTTTTGCAATAAATATTATCTAAATTTAAATATACCTGCAAATTTTGTGGACAGAAATCAGAAATTTTGTGTGTACATAGATGAATGTCAGGAAAACATTTTATTCATTGATACTTTAGCACTCGGGGGTTGTATAATAATTTAATTTGTGTAACTTTTTATTATTTTCCATTGCTCCTTTTACAATACCAAAATGTTTTCATACAATTGCTCACCTTATTTAAAGGAAACAGTAATTGGAAATATATACTTAGGTGCAACATTTAGGAAATATTTATTATAGAAATAAAAGCTTGTTCCATTTTTGTGACACTCTGTATATTCCAATATTCTGTGCAAGCAAAAATTAAACATCAGAAAAAAAATTCAATGAATTATTAATATAATTAACATGCATATAATGCCATTTCTCAGAATTAAAAAGACAAAGAATGACGCCCTTCTTCGGAAGTTCTAGAACAAGCTAAAGGAATATTAAAATTTATACACCTATACTTGGAAAGAAATTTCAAATTTTTAGGGAAAATAAGCCTGTTTTTGATTAAATAAAAAAATACAGGTTTTATTTTTTGCTTGTCATGCTATATTCAATTTTTTTAAAAACCAATTTTTAATAGGAAAAATTGATTTTTAAAATTGATATCTGTATTTATATTCATTAATGAGTTTTTTTTTTAACTTTTCTAAATGAACTGAATAAGATTTACTAAGCAAATTAAAATCATACCGATATTTCCATGTTCAGCGTCTTGCAAATTGATATTCATGAAACGCTTCCTGAATGCAACGTCCAGAGTTCCGATTCTATTTCTTTGATTCTTTCGTTTTTCAAGGTTTTGGATCGTTTTTCGTCTGGCTAATCTATCCCCGTACAGCGATTCTTCACTCTTCTCGTCGTCATCTATACCTCGAAGTCTTTGGAGTTGACGAGCAATTTGAACTGCATTCTTGTCGATGAAGGCATCATCGCTGATGTCATCAACTTTTTGATTGAAGCAAGAGAGTTCAATGGAAGCCATAATGTGGGATAAAGTACCAAATCGATGAAACAACATGGCTACAAACTGGATGACGAGAATCAAAGCGAAGAAGACAGCGAAAACGAGACCAATAGGTTCCAGCTCCAAATATTCTTTATCAATGCGAAGTTCGCTGGTTTCTGGATTAAATGTTATGTTAGTTCTTACACCCAAAGGCCAGTCCAAATGTAACTGATCTTTGTTTAGTTGCAGCAAAAATACTATTAGAATAAATAAAGCATTAAACATGAAAAAGGCGAATACGACTTTGTTCCTCAGTTCTTTCAATTCTGAAGCGACTCTGGCCTGATGTTCTTTATTCTGCTCAATAGGATAGAGGTACTTGTCAATGAGATCTCTCCAAAACTGAATTTCAGCTGCTGGTAAATATTCAACTTCTCCTCTTTTTAATTCTTTATCTTCGATCCAGTAAGGGTTTATTAAGTCGTCTCGCTCTTGTTTGGGTTCTGTAAAAGAAAATACAGTTTAGTATGTGCAATTACAAAATAACCGGAATAATAATGAAGAAAAGGGATCGAAAATATGTACCTAATCCTTCACTTGAGGGAGCCTCAGATCCAGAATCGAATTCAGCTTCTTCGTCTTCATTCTCATTCACCACCGAGAGCCCAGCTTCTGATCCAACACCTCTCATGGAACCTCTTCCACCAACTGATGTCTTTCGACTTCGGAAAGGAATTGCATGGGATAATTCCAGTTGTCTCTCTAGTGAAGCAAATTTTTTATTCATTTGTTCCAACTGATCTCCAATTTGCATCAAATGAATCTTGTCGTCATTTGACTTAGGATAGGTACATAGCATGCAAGTGAATAAGTTAGCCAAACTAAATGTGATACTTCCTTCTTCATTGTCTTTATTTCCTAATCCAAGGAATGAGAGAAGATCAGGATTCCGTTTCTTCTTTAGAAGTTCTTCCTGTTCCTTCCTCTCTTCTTCGATTTCTTTCCTGGTTTTCTTAGTCTGGACTTCCCTCGTTCCCCATGTTACAACGTTAAGATTTACCAGTGAATAGATAATAAGGAGGAGATACATGGATGGAATACTCAGAAAATAAAGCAGTCCAGGGATAATGCACCAGAATTCTTGAGGATGAAGTAACGCCGCTATGAAGAAACTCCCCGACAGCGCTATCAAAAATATAGAAGAAGGAGAACCAATACCATCTTCTGTCAGCTGTATCGAAGTACCCACAAGGACAGCCATCATTAATAAAGCGTAAGCAGCACTCATCACTTGGGCAACCATTATCTGTTAATGCAAAGGAATAAATCAATTTTAGGCAATCAAACTTCAAATTATAGTATTCATACAACCATACAACGACGTAATTAGAGAGTAAAAAAATCGGAAATATTCGTTATGGGTTACGAAAAGTTATTTCTTCCTCTTCTAAAATTTGCTAAATTGAGTTTGAGAGTGTTGCTTGTTAAGCAATGACTTGCTTACATATTTGGTTACAGTATATTTTTCGTAGATTAACAAAACTCTACAATTAATTCAAAACTGCTTATTTTGAGGTTTAATTTGCAAAAATGTGCCATTTCTTGGATATCCAGCGTTTAAGTCGATGTATGTTTAATTCACAAAACTGCTAGATTATACTACTTTTCTTGTCAAATAAAATTTGCCTCAAATAGAATTTTAATTTTTATTTGGAGAATGAATGCTTGGAAGAAGATATGGGAACAGGAATGGTTTTAAAAGTAATATCAAAACAATGCAAAGATCAGGAAAATCAGATAACACGAAACAGGTTTTTCATAACTATTAAATCATGTAATATCCCATAGCAGTTCAATAGTTATCATAAAAAAAGTATTACTTCGGTACGATTTTAAGCGAAGTGTTTATATTTAGAATCCTAATTTATATTATAAAAGAAATTTTAAGAGTCTTCGATTTTCTGCTGCACTTTTTCTTTTATATTATATTATATTATATTATATTATATATATATATATATATATAGAGAGAGAGAGAGATCTTCATCCTTGCAGTCTAGAAATAGGTAGGGATGGGCGATGACGGAACTTCATCGCAGTATATCCTCCAACGAATATACGAATATATTTTTCGGTACATCGCGATATCATTATTTATAGCTATTATAAATAGCATCTCTTAAATATTGACTGATCAGAACGTCTCTAAATAAAGGGAAGTTTCAAATTATGTAATAATTTTTTCCTCTTTTGAATAAAAATAGTTAGAAAATAATTTTGTTAAAACCCCTTTAATAAAGTGCGCCAATGCTAAAGCGAGCATTGGTGCACAATTTCCATGTTACAGTTACATGTTACAATTACAACATTGCGTTTAAAACAAGTATTTTTATATAATAGAATATGAAAATATTTATTGGAATATTTGTATGAAAGTCAATAGGAATGAAGAGCAATAAAAATAAACACTAACCGGTAAATCGAAAATGCAAGTTAATTGTGAATATCGATTTATTGTACCGCGATTTATCTTGAACTAGTATTCGTGATCCTGTTTCTATAGATCGATACTTTTCAAAAATTGGCATCGAAAAATCGATTTGTTTCGATAAATCGAAATCGGCACAGACCTAGACATAGATCAGTGCCCTACGATTATAAATTGGAAATAATTTACGGTTTAGGTTTTATTATTTTAATCATTTCAATTAGTGTTCAGTATAATCATCTCAGGTTTTCTTAGATGGCAAGGTAAACTTTAGATGCTAGAGTGGGAAAATGTCAAAAGTTTTTTTTTTTTTTTTTTTTTTTTTTTTTTGTAATTTTATTTTATGACTTGAAAACGACTCGTATTACCCTACAAGTAATTCGCATAAAAGGTGAAAAGGATAAAGGTCTGTGTGAAATGAATATCAGTATAGCATATTTTTCTTAAATATATGACAACTAGCGTTATTAATGTCGCATCATTTTGTTTTTCAAAATAAAGATTTTTTCCCCTGAAAATTGGAGCATACAGTCAAAGAAATTGTTTATATAGAGGAGAATTGCAAGCGTTGTTTTCGAGTAAATAAAGGATAAAATGACATACACACACCATTTCCGTTTCTTTTTTATCTATTCTTCAAAGTTTGCTGATTTTAAAGTTTTAGTTGATAACAGCAATATTATATGTATATATTTAAATAGAGAGAGAGTTTATATGATCTGCTTACTCATTTGAATAGAATGAATAAACTCGCAATGAAATAATCTTTAAACTTGAAAGGTCATAAATCTATGTTTTTCACGAAATATAAATCAAAAAGAAAAAATAACACAAGCTTTCATAAATTAATAAAGTAGAAAAAATTTCCAACAAAGATATGGAGAATAAATCTAAATTGTAAAACCGTGAGGTATTGAAAGAAATACTTTAAAGCAAACTGGTGCTATAATCACAGTTATAATGAATTTTAATTTTTAATTAATATTTAAAATTTTTCTGTGATATTCATTGCGCATTAATTTTCTATTTTGTTGTGTCTGACATTTCACAACTTCACTGTTTTTCTTTGCCTCTGCTGCCATATGTTTGATGATAAAAACTAATTTCTATAACTGATTTTACTAATAAACCATGGTTTAACAAATAATTTTTTCCTTACTTTCTAGATCTTAAAATATTTCATCATTCGTTATTATTAATATTATAGAATTTTAAAATCAATTTTACTCATTCGCCACCAGATGGCTCCAAAATAAAGCATCAAAATTCGATTAAAATTTATCAATTAACTGATAATTAAGTTCTCAAAATATTAAAACATTGTATAGCTATTGGGAACTCACAACTAGGTAAAATTTCAGAACTCTGGCACGTAAGAAAAAGCGTGGAAAATCGATTGCAAAATTCGATTTTTACAAACATGAAATTGAATAAAAGCAAAAATGTAAAAATTGTAATAAAAAATATCTTATTTAATTTAATAAGAATAAAGCAAATATTCTTTAAAAAAAGAACGTCGCACATAATCACAAATCGTAATTGCAACCTTTATAAAATTCATTTCAAAGACGATCTTTATGTACATTTAGAAAATTGCACCTTTCCTTTTCAATAGGCATTAACGTTTATGGTTCAATATATAAGATTTTAAAAAGGTGAGCAAGGTTTCATTTTATAGAATCTGATAATATCGCGATAAGCGATTTTTAACGCTCAGAAAATTGGTCATCTGTCAGGTACATTTCGTTTATCCTATATTTTAAAGTCAAAAGGAAAGGATGAAAAATGTGTCAATTGCTTCCTCGCTTTACAAAACAGAGAAGGCGTTGCATAACGGTTTGCGAAAGGAGAAGCGTTGGCACAAACTTACGCGTTCTATATACTATTGTTCTTTGAAGGTCAAGCGATGAGTGTACGGAGTTCTCGGATAAAAATAACACGTTTGATGGCTTCGAGACTCGTATTCTTTTTCGTTTTTTTCTGGTGATCATAAAGTCTGATGAAGATTTTGAACGATTTTAATTTTCAAGAACATCCTAAAACGTCTCATTCATTTCAACTTGGTGGTATTGTAACTTATAATACTGCACTGGTAAGGATGGATTGCCGTGTAAATTTAGTTTTGGTATTTTTTTTATTAATTGTAAATAGTAATTTATAAAAGATTTATACAACTGCGGTTGAACAATAAAAAATTATGTATAGCCAAATTAAAAATACACTTGTAGGGAAATTACCGTATTTATCTACAAGAAAGATGTTAGAAAATATTTTTATTCATCATTAATTATCCTTAATTATTTAATGTTAAATTTCGAGCTCTGTAAAAACTTTTAAGCAATTTTAAGTCTATTTAACTAGGGACGTACTGAGAATTAGTGGCGACGGGACATAATCTGATCGGCCCAGTTATCTGTGGTTTAGAAAATGCAAATGGCGCCTAACTCATAGTATTTTTTCGTCCCGTATTAACTTCATAAGATCTGTGACCCGGGACATATATGACCAATGCTGGCATTACCAGTCTTTCAGAGTCTCTGGAGCTATACTATTGACAAATTTTCTTTGAGACTGCACTTCTCAACAGTCCTTCTCTTCAAACCACGTTGTAGGGAAAAACACCCAAGCAGAAATGAAATAAGTGCTAATCGAAAGAGCAGTCTTACAAAGTCCATCTAAGACATATCGTTTTCTCTGAAGATTCAAACTGTGAAAAAGAAATTGCATTAGATTGATACAGACGTGGAAAATTAAAAAATAAAATTTATACACTTAAAACTTAGATTTCTCATTTTGACATACCATAAGAAATGGTGCTTAATGTTACAAAAAGTGCGATTTTGCATCTGATGGTTATGAATGTTTATTGTGTGTTTGCGCTGTCCTGTATGCAGGACAACGCAATAAACATTCATAAGCAGATACACCAGTCTTCTATTCCATATAAAGCCTTATTGCGACAATTGCAGATCTGTGACGGATTCAATAGAAAATTTCTCGAATAATAAATTCTGAATTCGCAGTACAGGCGAATCCAATCTCATTTCCAGTTTTTTCTATGCAAACGGAATCTATTTCTATTTCTATCTGTTTTTCTATGCAAACGGAATCTATTTCTAAATGTGCTCCCAATCTTTAAAGATCTTGTGCTCTGAATTCAAGACTTCATTAAGTCCCTTTTTCTTTTAGTCTTAAAACACTTATTTTCTTTAATGCTTTTATAATGTTTTATAAATTTCTTCAAATGTAAATGAGTATAATCGACAACTTTACCAAAGAAGTGTTCAAGTAACTTTCTGAAACGGAAGAAAGGCTCACCTGTATATCATTTTTAAAGATGAAGCATACCAGCATAAACAGAAGAATTGGAATGATGTTATATGTAAAGGAATTCCAGTTGGATATTTTGAAAGCGGCGACCATGGCTCCCACTAACATAAGGAAGATTGTCCCTGGACCCAGCACTGTGCCTGTCATAAGCATTCCTTGGTAAATAATGTAAGGCACAGAAATATTGTCATTGATAGCAACGGTTGCCTTGTAATCCGATAACAGGTCCATAATGTTGGCCATTGTGGATGGAGCCCATCGTCTTCTCTGAGTGTAGAATTCGCCGAAACCTTCCGGGCAATGAGTGTATGCATCAGAGGCAGCACTATACTCGACTCGATAACCACGCTGAAGAAGTAAGGTGCAAAGCCAACGATCTTCACCTAAAAAAATGAGATTATGAGATTAGAGTTCTATTTGAGAGGAAGTTCTGTAGAGCTAACAGATTGCTCCCATCCGGATTGATTCGAAAATTCTGTCAGTAGCTTCTCCTTAACTAATCTGGACATAGCAACACTACCGAAAAGAAACTGCTAAGCTTCGTACCGCATAATAATTTAAAAATACTTCGACAGTGAATTCAGTTTTTGCAAATCAAGAAACTTGAATATTATAGAAAGTAACGATATTTATTAAGAATAGAAGAATTACAAAAACTGTTCCGTTTGCTTTCAAATCGGAGCTTGGATCTCTCATTAAATCAACTGTTTAGAAATCTAAGTGTTGGTGGTGATGGTCTTAGGGATCTATTCGTAAAAACTGCATTTTATAATTTTCAGTCGAAACAGCCAATGACAGTTCTAACTAATATTTTTTACATAATGGATTTATATATGAATTCATTTTCATGAAGTGATAAATTAAATGTGATTCTGAAAGAAATGAATTGAAATTTTTGAATGCTTTAATCATTTGGCTCCTAAATATAGCCTTACTGGAATTCATATTTGAAGTCTTTCATATTAATATGCGAAATTAAATGTATTGAGAGGATTCAAGTACAAGGATTCAAACTGAGTACATGTGCTTTGACATTAGAGACAAGAAAAGAGCTGCTGAGCAAAAACTATTTCTAGTACAAGATGTCTTTCAGTTCCAAAACGGCAAATATCGGTAGTAACATATACAGGGCCATTTTAACCATTAAGTGATTCTTATTGATCGCGCAGGTGCGTTGTAACCATCTGGAACTTGGCTATCAAATGGATTTCTCATTGTTAATCAGAATATATAATTCCCACATGTAATAAATAATAAATCAGGATGATGTTTCCATTCCAACATGTGTTATTATACTTACCATTTACGTACTATTAACTGTTCTAATAAATTATCGATGCTTAAAATGGAAGTTAATAAATTTATATTGATAAATGCTTTTCCTTTTTGCACATTTTCAATGTTTGCTGATTTAAAAAAAACTTTTAGATCAAATTTATTTTTGGCCATGTATGTGAATATGCAAATAAGTATTGGTAGGCTGTGCGTAATTTTCTGCTAAAATGCAATAAGAACACTTGTAGTGGCCTTGCCTATCTGAGATATAACTTAGGAAACTGACCTTAAGTTACGCTGCTTTGCAAGATTTACATACAAATCAAATCGCCAATCAACGAATTTTGTTCCATTAAAAGAAATAGATACAGAAAGCACTATCTTGATACTCTTTCTCAGCCCTAGGTCTTTAGGAAATCTCCAAAAGGAGACTGTTCATTGACAGGAGATCCCTGCAAATAACATTTTTTCCATGTCACAATTGCGCAAGCTGCCTTTCTTTAAATAGTGGAAGAAAAAAAACCGCTCCATGTGCGAGAACATTAATGTAATGTTCCCTCCCTCCGTCTACAGTATACTGTATTAAGCTTCCAAAAGGTTGCAGCAGATCCTTTGTTATCTTTGGACTTTATTAAAATACATGAACTTTGTGTGGCTAGAGGAATAAAATTGGCAAGCTAATCCAAGAGGAATAAGATCAGACGCATTCAACATTAAGTGTTTACTTTTTAAAATAAATTATTGCAATTTTATTCTCATGTCGTGCTAAAGCCATTGCATATTACCATATTTAACAACATACTAACCTTGATCGTATTGTACATAATGTCGAGCTTCATCAGATCGTGTGGTATATTTTCTCATGACATTATCATCCATCAAAGCCTTTGCACGGAACAAAGAAAAGCATCCAGGACTGCAGAGTACACAACCAATCATGTGCTCGGTCGCTTTTTGAAGCCAATGACCAATAGCGTACTCGAATTTTTGATACCATACCATTGGACCTAAATTGAAAAAAAAAAATATTATTGAAATTGGATTACACTAAGTCTTAATAATACTTAACACTCCAAAAACATGATATGCATTTTTAAAAACATTACAAATTAAAAACATTAGCATCGTTACAAATTTCTAATATTGTTTTCCTGTCATGCTAGTTTTATGATTTGAACGAGATTTACAGAGATTAATGAACGCCAATACAATGTCACGATTTAAATCGCAATTAATCGCTCGATTATCTCGCAATAAAATTAAAGTTTCTGGAAAATGCAAGAATGATTCTATCTCCATAAGGAAAGAAGATCTGTAGATTCTTTTGTTGAATTGCATGTGGCCTCACGCCTTGTCGCGAGGCTTTATAAACGCGAGGTCGCTCCAAAGGTATCAATATCGCTCTAGAGTTGTGTCCGCTGATCTAGCTCTCTATAGCTTTTTTGTTTTACTTGTTTTGTTAGTCTCTAGAAGTGCTTTTCTTTTAATATATCTTGGCTGTGTTTTTTGTTCCCCATGCTACGTAATATTCTGAAATATTGGTGGAATAAAGCGTTATTTCTCACTAAATAGCTTGCTAGACTTCCTTCATTGTACACTCAAAGAAGAACTTCCGTATCAATATAAACTAGTTTAATAATCAAATCACTTTCTTCGATTCTGGCATTAAAAATGTAATAAAATGCAATAGTAAACAAGCATTTGCATTTGACTCAAATTTTGAATAACGAAATTTGCATTTTGTATAACATAAAACAACACTTTTTATTTATGAGATGGTCGACTTTGATGGAAACAATGTTAAATTGAAAATATTTTAGGATCATAGCGATTAATTGAAATCTCTGTTGGATCCAAAAATAACTAAGATAAAATTTTGACGTGAAAGATTGGAGCTTTCCAAATTTGGAAAGCTCCAGAGATTTATAAAGGACCGCCTCTCACTTCAAATCAAATTACCTCCCATTTTCAATTCTATCCACATATACCATTTAGTGAACTTTTTCTGAACTTGCTTGTAAAAGTATATTATCATAATTGCGCATTCGCATTAAGAATAGTGCCCTCTATAATGGGAAAAGGACATCTATTATAATCCAGTCAACACTGTGCCATTCTTTCAAATTGAGTCAGTTCTGCATATTTTCAAATTGTCTGAAAGTTATTGCATATTACGAAATGTTTATTCTTTGTGTCCTATTTGTGCTTTCTGAGTGCACACATTTAAATTATTTTACAAGCTCGCTTTTATTATACCACATTTTCGAACAGATTGAATAGTTTATAAATTTCATTCCGGAAAGATTTTTGGATTTTTAACTACCTGAACCAACTGGGTGTATTCGACCGCAGGCAGCACCTAGATTTCTATTCTTTTTCATGAGATCGACCAAAAGTTGAACTGCATGCGGTCTGAAGTTAATATCCCCGTCCAAAGCCAGAATAAAAGTATTTTCAGCCATAGTAGCTTTTCTGTTGACGTCGATTGGCAATTCGATGAGACGATGGCCAAGTAAGTAGTACATGTACATGACCTAAAATAAGAAATATTGAGCAAAATTACTTTCCACTGGCTATAACAAACTTTAAAATATTAGAATAGACTAATCACTAAAGAGTAATAAATATTAGAGCCGCCTTTGAGAAACGGCTGATATAGCCGAAAATATTGGTTTGCTTAATATTCATTAAATCTCTTCTGTATTATTTTGATGCTCATGATTTCCTAAAAAAAGGTTTTTAAAGTACCAATTTATTATTATTTGATAGTGCTATATTTTAATGACCTATATCTAATTTATTGTGTAAATGAATCCTTGTTACCCTAGAACTAATGTTGCCGTCCGGTTCCCATCTAGCTTTCGAGGTACTAGAACTTTCTTATTTCTTATAAACCACACAGATACTAAATCATTTTGACTTTGCTTTTAACAAAGAAAATTACGCTATTATATTTGTTAATGCAAATCAAAACAACTTGATTTTCTTTACAGTAAATAGATCCCTGGAAAATAATGCGCATAAAAAATTATCAAAATTCAGAAGATTGCACGATAATTAAATTGGTATGATTGAAAGGATTTTTAATTTTTTTAAACAGTGTAAAAGTATTTGAGTATTACTGTTCTACTATTTTCAGAATTTATCTCTGAAAAATCCCAAAAAGTGGCTTCATTTTTAATTAAAATTTTTGTAAAATTGCTCCGATGTGCACATTACGACTTTCCAAAGGTACGTTTGTACCAAATTTAGTAATTCTAGGTCGAATGGCTTGACCTGCAGAGCACCAACAGACACTTTTCTTACTTATTAGTAGATTATTGGGCAATAAAAATTTTAGCACAGTTTATTGGTGATATTGATTTTTTTTAGCAGAAATTAGTGGAATTCATTAAAATACTGTAGACCTTACTGTTCAAGCACATTAAATTTAAAAATATTTTTTTTAATCAAGTTTAGTTCTAATCAAATTTAGTTCTAAATGATATTTTCATATTTGACAAACATGAAATTAAAATTTTCGTTTCAAGCCTAGAAATACTTTTTTTCAAAGTTGCAAAAATCACTACAATAATGCGGAGGCCTTATTGTAAAAAATATTCATAAATGATTTTTTCCAAATTCTATTAATATTCTTATACAATATATGAAGAAGCTTCAGAGTTGTTGCTAAAAACTAGACACGATTGGAATATTTTAAAACATGACGTCAAAATTTCATTGAGAAAAAGCTAAAAATGCTGATGTAACGATCATGATTTATTTTTATCTGATATCAATACATCGTTCCGCTATTTATTACATCGCGTTACATATTTTTAACATGTTTTTTCAACATAAAAATAATAAAAAAATTCTAGAAGATTGCAGATATCTTGCTTATTTAAAGATTTAAAAAATCATTTTTCTTTAATTCACATTTTTAACATTGTAATTTCAAGTTTTCTTTTGTTTTACCTGACTCCATCTCTTTCTGTGTCGGATTTTTGCTTTATCCTTTAGATGAGCAATCAGCTTATTTTTACCAGGCATAATCCAAACTAAACGGCCTCCATAAGGCGTTGGGATTTTTTTCGGTGGCTTCAATCGAATATCGCATTGATGGACATTACTGAAAAGGAAGAATAAATTTATTTCCAAGAATACCTTTTTACCAAAATGATCATGAAATATATTTTAGTTGATTTTAATCTTTTGATAGTGTTACTTATTCATGAGGTAAAGAAATATATGGGGCATTGTTTTCCTACACTGAAAGGTATTTCTGCCGCTGATTTCTACTTCTATGAAATTAATCATTTTAACCCTGGATTGGAAGCATGGAATCAGTGAGCACTGAGTTCACCATAAATTTTTTCTCTTTAACAGCTAACGAGCGGTATACGAATCATTCGGTTTGCAAGAGTGCAAGCGATTTAATTAAGTTTCTGCTCAGAGTTTTCGAAATTGCAGAAATGTAAGTTTGGCAGATTGTCGATTTATAATGTCTTTTCAACTTACATCAACCCATGAAATGTTTT
The DNA here is from genome assembly GCF_947563725.1 of Argiope bruennichi. Taxonomy (NCBI): domain Eukaryota; kingdom Metazoa; phylum Arthropoda; class Arachnida; order Araneae; family Araneidae; genus Argiope; species Argiope bruennichi. The sequence goes on from NC_079163.1 coordinate 126,188,628, forward strand.
CGGGTATTAAATATCTGAAATAAATATAATTCTTAATAAGAAATGCATTCCTTTAGATTGAAATCTTGTTCAGAATCGACATCGATCGATTAAAATTACGCCAAACTAACTTTATAATTATTTTTCCTAAGATTATACAATTTATAAGAGAATATTAGACAATATATAAATCTAAATAAAAAAGATCGATACAAGATTTTAGATAACAGAAATGATATTTTAAAAAAACTTGAGTATATGTATAACTTAACATTTTAGAGTTTCGAATGTAACGATTGCACATTATTTAGTTACACATAAAAATATCGATTTAAGACCAAATTTTTAGCAAGTTAGGCATCAAATATTTTGAAGTACATTTCCAATATATCCTTATATTCAGATTAAAACTTGTATATGGGAAGACTTGAGAAGAATAAAATCATGTACGAGTTAAAATGGTGCGAGAAATTAATGCAGAATCTTTGTTTCTAAAATGTTTTTAAATACAGCTGCTCATTTAAAATTGAAAAATTTGAGAATTTCACAAAAGTAATCAGTTATTCTTGATATCAAGTTTGGTAGAACACCGAGTCACAAATATTTGGCTTAATAGAACTGCTTTATATTACATGCATCAAAAATATACATTCAAATTTTCGTATTTTAGAGAAAAATATGAAAACTGATTCATGCAAAGGATACTAAATTTCATAAAACAGTCAAACTTGTCTAATTCGATATTGATAGGACCATTCTAAAAATTATGTTTATTGAAAAATCCGAAACAAGAAAAACTAGAGATAAAAAGAAATAAAGTTAAAAATAAACGAGAGATAAAATAAAAATGGCAGTAAAGATTTTTAATATTTAACTGTTAATAAATAATGCATGATAAAATTAAATAACTTTAATAATTAAAATAATAGAAGTAAAAATGTAGCGATTTTAGACAATTTCAATAACTTATTTAAATGAAGTATACAGCCTTTTGAATATAAAATTTAATAATAAAACTTCAAAATAATAAAGTTCACATCGCTTAAAGCTTTTTCTGAAAAAGTTGGAAATTCGTAATTGCTTTTTTGATTAAATGCATTATACCGCAATGACATTTTCGAATGAGTGAGCGAGTGATTTGTTGTTTTATGGCACATGAGCCTAGATAAACCATATTGCACCAATGAGTGCAAGTTTTTTTTTCGAATGAATTAATTTTTTCGAATTGTCATAAATTTGACTTGCAATCACTGAGGATCCAAGGCAGGGATATATTTAAACTAAAAACAGTTTAAAAATTCAGTTTTAAGATTCTTAATTAACCGAAATAAACTTGAATTATCGAAAACATCTGAAAATTGTGTAAGCGAAAATAGGAGCGGATAAAAGAAAAATTCAAATTAAAAACTTTTGAAATAACCAAATTCCACCGTAATACATATAGATAATAGCCGATAGTTTTGTTTCAAATATATATAATAGATTAATTAAACAGCATATCAACGTATACTTATGCAGCATATCAGCATGATTCAAATTATATTTAAAATTATTATTCATTAAATTCGCGGAGAAATCTCAATCTCTCTTTTCTCCAGAAACATAGAAATGCGCGTTTCGTCATGTAATGTTGATTCGACCGCTGCTTGCTTTCCAATAAGCAATGTCAACGCTATGTCACTTGCTATTTGTTTTTTTTTTTTTTTTTACAAGCAATAGCACCTTAAAAATCTGAGCAATTAATGGAAAATTTCATTATTTTCCCCAGCCAAATTATTATGCGTTAATAAAAAATATTTTAAAATTAAAAATTACACCGACTGTACAACATGATATCGGAGGGCTGAAATGGTTAGAATATTCATTGCTAGATTAAAAATAATGAAGTGTTGATGGAAAGAATGACAAATTCGTATCAACACTGTGGCGATAGGAGAGAGAAAAAAAATGGGGATGAAAATTAAGTTTTTTTCCACCTTTATCATACATAACTTCTTTAAACTAAAGTGTTATTTTTTTTAAAAATAACGTGTGATAATAGATCAAAATAAAAACCTCAAACAGATCTGTTTTCACTTTTAGATGAGTAATATAATTGGAGATACCATGAGAACAATATTTCAGAATAGAAACCATTGTTTTCAATTAAACCGCACTTGTGCATAGCACATTTAAGACTTCACACGTGAAGCAATAACCTATCTAAGCTTTAATACCATAAGTGAAAAACTGATGAATCGGTATTCAGAAACTGATCCCAAAACTTTAATTGCTTTTGTTAAAAGCTCATTCGAGAATCTGTCTAAAATAATACCTCAAGGCAATACTAAAACCCGTTAGACCGGATATCGAACAAAAATTTCATTTTTCTTGGCATTGAATTTTTTCTCTGCATATTAAAAAACATGAAAGGATTCATTTAGGTCAAGACAAACCACATCCCTTTTTTTTCTACCTTTCTAAACGGGAATCTTCTCTTTCATTTACTAGAAGATTCATTTGATCCATTAAAAGGGCTTTTCTGCTCTATTATTGAGCACAGCAATAGTCCGAACGATGAGATGGGGGGGGAGGGGTATTAAAGAAGCTGGGGTGAAACTTCATACAAACATATGTCACTTTTAATTGAATAAAGGAACAGTAGAACAATTTTTCGAAGAAAAGTATGTAATAAAGAATCAGGATTTGATTGATATTTGATTTTGCTATATTAGGTATAGGCTGGATACTAATCATTTGTTTGTACCCAATATTTTTTAATCTAACACAGTCGGTAACCAATTCCTTCCCCAATTCCGTATTAAAGACTATTTATTAATAGCTTTAAATATTTACCTGTACCTAAAGTGCTTCTTACCTAAAACTTTGGATATCAATTTTAATTCTGTAGTTTGATTTTTAAAAGCATTATTGAAAATTAAGGATATTTATAAAACTTAGAAGACAGTCATTTACTTTTTAAGAAATTTGATTTATAATTAGATATATTATAAATCGTATTTATAATTAGATTTAAAAATGTAAATATTCTTATGTTTTTTTACATATTTATATTCTAAAAATCGCATTCATATTCAACGTTTTTAATTTTTGTGTTCGGTTTACCTCACTAATAATGTTCAAGTTCATCCATTTGTTTTTAATAAAAAATACGTTTAATAGAAAACCCCGAATAAATACAAACAAATTTATTTGTACAAATAAATACAGCAAGGAAAACTTTAAAAAATGGTTTAAAATGTTTATTCCATTGGTTAGAATGACATGAAATGTATAGAATGATTTCTTCCAATGGTAAAATATATATATATATATATATATATATATATATATATATATATATATATATATATATATATATATATATATATATATATATATATAGTTAAAAAAGCATGTTAATTGTATTGCTGAGTCAGAAAAGTGAACTAGGATTACAGAGGGAAATTATGTTTCGTGTCAAGCTGATACTATATCATCCGACCAAAAGACGAATGAGGATGTGTGATACCAATCGAGACTAAGAACTGATTCAAAATATCCGATATTTTTCATTCTACATTAGTTTTGTGGGAATGATACTTTTACGTATCTGATACAAAATGTCAGGTGGATATATATCCACCTGATATATATATATTACCAATCAAATAAAGAGTAGGTTTCTTACATATCGAAAAAAATAGTATATAGTAAACCTTTGAACTCTGATGTCTCCTTTCATACACCACTCTAGACGGTGAATCATTTCGAAGTTTAGATTTCGATCGTTAAAAATATATGAAGAATCATAAGATGTCACAGAAACAGATTGTTTTTTCGGGGGAAAAAATCAAGTTTAACAATTATACTTTTTTTACTCTTTGGGACAATAAAATAATCTCCTGTATTCAATGAATAATCATGCTTCTAATAATCTTTCTGGGCGCATTAAGCTAAAATAAGTATTTTACGAAACGGCATTATTTTGATATATGTGGTATCGTAAGATCTAGGAAAAAAATCGTCTTGACTTTAGCAACAGTAAAGAACTTTTTTTTTCGTGTAAAATTTGTTTGTAGCAAACAAATATACAGCCTTCATTTGAATTCGTCGTTCACAAAGTACGCAGTCTTTTTCCTGTAGAGCTGATCTCTTCTATTAAGCTTTAAACATTATGTACTTACTCTCTGCTATACGAGTCCAACAGTTGATAGGCATTCTCTCTCAACTTTTGTTCTTATTACTCTTTACTTCAAACCTCCTGGCAAGATTGGAATTCTATTCCGTCATTGGTTTGATCAGTTTGACAATATTTCAAGCTTTTTTTTTTTGTAAAAGAATGCACACAAATTTCTTTAATTTATTTTTATATCTGAATTTTGCTTTCGTATATGAAAATTGGGGAATATTCAAAAAGGGAGGACAGAATAAAGAATTGCATAACTTCGAGTTTATGTCTGTTTTCGTATTGCTGTATCTAACTGCAAGGCTAAGAAAATATTCTTTACTGAACTAAATATATTTATTCGATATATTAAAATATTTTATATAGTGTATAAAAGGCGCTTTAGTTTCTTCAATTTCCCAAAGATAGAAGTGTCTCTCCTTGTGCATTGATAGCAGATGATATTGAAGGCAATTGTACCTGTTAGTGTGATAATTCATAAATTTCTAGACTTCGTTTACAGCTATATTAGTAACACGAAAAACTCAGAAAATTAAAGTAAGGTTCAGGTAACACACACACACACACACACACACACACACACACACACACACACACACACACACACACACACACACACACACACACACACACACACACACACAGGTTGCTGTAAAAGTTTTGCCAGTGTCAAAATGTGGAATGATCAAATGTAACTTCTATTTAAACTTAAACTAGTCTATTTTATTTTAAGCCTTGATTTCGATTGTCGGTTATATTATTGTATTTATAAATTTGACTATTTATTGGGGATTTTTTATAATTTTTTCTAATCACTTAAATTTAAACTCGAACCTTTGACAGTGAATTTTAATTAATAGGACATATATATCCCATTAATAGTAAAACGTTCAAGAGCACCATGAGATTAGTAGGGTTTTGGTTCCCCTCTCCCTACCTCTTGGGCTTACCAACCGTAATTGACTAAGGTTGAGATGTCGTATCACGTGAAAATCACTAATCATAGAGAGTCAAGTCAGGTCTTTTTATTTATTTTTATGAGGAAAGTCCTGGTTTCAGAGCATAAAAATTTAGAACGCTTCCAAGGCCTTTTTCTGTCTTTGATATAGGTACTGATAGCACTTTATTCAAGATCCTGGTCACAGCTAGACAAAGGAGGATTAAACATGTCTAAAAGATGAAAACCTTTGACTAACTATAAAGGAAAAATAAAATCTGGTTTCAAAAGTCAATTTTCTTGATTATCACTCGTATATATTCTTTGATTATTCTCCATTTATTATCTGCATGAAGATTAAAAAAATAGCAGAATAGCTAAATAAGCCATTAGTTAAAATCTCTAGTATTATTCTCAGGCTCATTTTTGCAATATTCATAGGAAAATATACTAAAAATATAGTTCAAGTTGTATTTCTAAAAAGCAATTATGAACAAAACTCAGATAAAAGTATAAGGCAGAATTTTTAGAAATTTCATTATTTAATCATTTGTATCGCAAAAGAATTACTTCTAAATAAGAATTTCAAAATACTTGATTTGTAGATTTTTCTTATAGCCCGTGTCCATATTTTTCACGAAATTACAATTGAATAAATTTTTGAAATGTTAAGAATATATTTGTGATATATATTACAGTTAAAAAGCAAAGAAGCTAACATCTTACACTATTAGTTCAAAACTCATCGAAAATTAATCAAATTGGCGTTATGGATAGAAAAAAAGAACGATATATTTTTTTATTTTATCAAAAACCATACCAAGACAAAAAAGTTAACTTTTTTCTGTGAGTGCACCACTCAAAATAGGACCTGTCGAGAATTATATGCTTCTAATTAATACTCTAAAAATGCAGCGAAGCTTTTTTTTTTTTTTTTTTTTTTTTTTTGTCTTTTCGGAGCTTGAATATATCCTGTGGATTTCTCTTACAATTGCACACCATTATATTAATTTTTTTTAAAGGTACGGAAAAACGAATGTGGATTAAGCAAGTATGTCAAACTTCTGCTATTCAGAAATATATCCGAGACTCATTTATATGTATGAAATATAGAAATCTATACGACCTCTGGATGTAAATGATATCCAGAATCATGTTGATTACTTCAGTAAAATTTCAAGTTTAATGTTAATGAAGTTCGAGCTATTCTATCATATAACCGTTTACATTATTTTCATTCATGTATATGGTACAAAATTAATCGATTGAATTTGAAACTCGCTGTCTTAGTTTCGTAATTTATTTCTTGACACTAAACAGCGGAATGCTTGTAACTTAAACAGAGCTCCGATTTGAGTGGTAATGTTCAATAGCAGAATGGAACAGGCAACAGGGAAGGTAAGGAGTCACAATATAATTTGGTTTAAAATCTATTCTTTCTAGATATCGAAATAGTGCAATCAAGATGTCGGCAATGAAGCAATGCATATTTTCCAATTAATACCTTAATTTTATGTTTGATCAAAAATTAACCAAATTTCTGTACTGTAGTTTAAAATTTGGTTAATTTCGTTAATACGGTTTACAACTACAATTACTGTAGTTTAAAACCGGTATATAATAAAAATTGATAATCTTTTAAAATTTTAATTATTTAATAACATTTTAATAATAATTAATCTCTTAAAAATCATTTTCATTTCAAATTATATAAAAATATCAGTTTAAATTCTTGACATAAGTATAATGTGTCTTCGCGCAGTTTTGACGTACTTCTCTACAAAGCGTTGCTTGCGAATTAAACAGTCATTTGCCGATTTAGCAAATCATTCATGCGTCACCTAACTTATCAAAATATTCTTATCTAACATTATGTAATTCTTACGTCACAACTGCCAACTCATCAATGCCAAACTATAAAACAGAATGTACTCGGAATCAAAACAGGATATATATTTAATTGCTTATAAGTTCAGTATTTTTAACCCTTTCCTGCCACCACTTGCCAGTGGTCTATACTTATATAAATTTAAAACATCAATCAAGTTAAGAGAAAAGCTAAAACAAAAACCGATCCGTATTAAGGAGCTAAATTTCTTTGCTTTCTTACTTATTCCTGGTAAAAAAACAAATAATTGAAAGGATTTTCCAGCTCCACTACACCCGGATATTAAATTATGTATTTTCAAAAGCTTCATCATAAATAATAAATTAAAGTATCTAAGCATGGTGTAACATTTCAGAAAAACGAATGACTACTAAAAATGCATATTTTAAAAATTCCTTTTAAAGAATTCCTGAAAGATTGTAAAGTTAAATTGGTGAATTACATTTCGCATGTAGCTCGTTAGCATAAATCCATCGCTTTAGTATATTAATAGTTTGTTTATGAAATGTTTAGGAAATGTTTATGAAGCGTTCCTAGTACAACCTAAGTATGACGAGACGACGAATGTGGAATCTAAACTTTGTGTTTAGAATGGAATAAAGTGGACTCTCGTATAGTGCGCCTCCGAATTATGTGAATCCTTACAGCAGATCATAAACATTCCCGAATTACGCTTGAAATAAATTAAACCTTTTCATAGATTTTTTTTATTTAAAAAATGTATGCATTTATTTTTTATTTATGTGTGAATACTGAAGGGAACATTTCGTTTTTATAACTAGCATTCCACTAGCAATAAGCACAGTTACGAATTAGATGTTTGATCTTGCACTATTCGTCCGATGACAAGACACATATTAGGCGATTTCCTATTCCATGAAACTGAACTGTAGAAAACTGGAAACTACATAAAGGACAAGAAACTTAGAAACTTACCTTGCGGCAAGATCCATTACCTGGACCAACTGCTTCACGAATCGATTTACAACCATTTCCTCGTCGTCATCATCGCACAATTCATAAGCGTCATCAAAAAATATGTGGACTTGAAAAGAAAAATTTGAAAGTTTTTCATAATTGAATACGATTACTTTATCAATTTCTAAATAAATTTTCTCACGAAGAACACACACAAACACAAAAAAACCTATGTTTCAAACAAAGATTTATTACAGTGAACCAAAAGCTCCAAGTCCTGCTGATTGTCATTGAATGACTACATATCTTAGATATATATCTATATATCTTAGTTTAGTTATATTAACGTCCCGTTTAAAGCAACACTAGGGCTATTTTGGGACGGACCTCGTAATTTTGAACCGCGGTCAGATGACGAGGACGACACCTGAGCTGGCACCCCCCTCTCCACACCACACCACCGGGAGGACGTTTGGTCATGACGGATTTAACGTGCAACAGACCCCTTATACGATGGGTCTTCGGTGGAATTTGGCCACGAACCTGAAACCCTCCGATTCCGAAGCCGAGACCTTACCACTAGGCCATCGCGGCCCCCCTATATATATGTATCTAGGGATTGCAATACCGGTATACCGGGATACCGAATACCGGTATTTTGAGCCATTTGTACAATTTCGTAATACCGGTATTCACAAGTTTAAATACCGGTTTTTCGGTATTTACAAGAAATTTTTAAAATTGTCTCCACTATATGTTCAGGTATCGCGAACATAGCAATATAGTATACGTTTTTGTTTTTATGTCTCCCTAGCGGGCGAAATTAATTACCTAATTAATGGCTTAATTAATTGCTTAAACCTAAATTAGCGAAATATGGATTATCCCTGAAAGAAAATATTGTATCCATAACGACTGATGGAGCAACAATTAAGAAAAAAGTTGGAAAGTTGATTGGTGCAAATCAGCAGTTGTGTTATGCACATGGAATTCAATTAGGAGTAATAGATACATTATACCAAAAATATAAAGAACAGAAGAATCCAAATACTGTGGATATAGAAACTTCGGATTCCAACTTTGAAAAGAGTAAGAGTGAGAGTGATATTGGCAATGAAGATAATGACAATGTAATTGTTGAAGAAGATATTGCTAATGAGGATGAAATATTAACCTATCAAGAATTGCTTCCTATTGTTTATAAAGTTCGAAAAATTGTTAAAATATTTAAACGTTCCCCTATAAAAAGGATATATTACTAAAATATATACTAACTGAAAATAGAACAGAATATATGTTAATATTAGATTTAAAAAACACGTTGGAACAGTTTACTCCTAATGATGGAACGATTTTTGAAACTGAGAAATCCAATCCAAAAAGCAATAATCGACTTAAACCTGTAAATTAATTTTTCAGATAGTGAATTCGACTTAATATCCAGAACTATATCAGCTCTACTTCTAATAAAACTGACTATTGAGGCATTATGTCGGAGAGATTCTAATTTATTAACAGCTAATGCAACAATAAATTTCATGTTGCAGTCACTGAAAGAACAGCACACATTAGTATCTGAAGAATTATATATTACATTGAAAAATCGCACAGAAGAAAGGCATACCGAAATAGAAAATGTCTTATGGTATTTACATAATTCTAATGATTTTAAAACTGAAAATGAAAAGAAGTAAAGAAAATAACCAATTCAAATCTGATTAAGTTAGAGTAAAGTTTCTTAAATTTTTTTTTCCACAAACCTATCCACATTCAGAATTCGGTTCAATTATCGAAGATTATGATGTCACTACTGTCGATAGTGAAAAGAAATTGTCTCTTGAACAAAAATTAGAATTAGTGATAATATAATAATAATAGAATAGAAGTTTTGAATTTTAAAAAAATTCAACGAACCAAAATACAATACAGAAATCAGCTATATCAAAAACCATCCGACGAGAAATCGATTTATTTGAAGATGAGGGATTTAGAGGTAAATACTTGGAAAAAGTATATCGCGCATCGCTAACAGTACCACCCACTAGCGTAGATGCCGAAAGAGCGTTTTTGACATCTGGTCATTTTTACACAAAATTATATTTCAGGCTTAATGACAGTACAATAGACGCATTATGTTTTTTTAGATCACATTTCAAAAATTTGTAATAGTACCACAAACTGAATAGTGATATTTACACTTTTTTGTGATTTAAATAAATAAGATGTTTCTTTACTTTTTTTGTGATTATATACTGTTATAATTTATAAGTTACAAATTATTTTTTGTGATATTTGCACTCTCTAACAAAACTGGCAAATAAAACAAATAAACACCTGTGTTTTCTTTCTTTTTCCAAAATTTCTAATACCGGTATTAAGATTCAAAAAATACCGAATACCGGTATTGAAATTTTGGTCCGGTATTGCAATCCCTATATGTATCATCTTGCTGCAAAAAAAGTTCCCCCCTCCGGTTCCGAAACCGAGACCTTACCACCAGGCCACCGCGGTCCCCTATATATATGTATTATCTTGCTGAAAAAAAAAAAAAGATTCAAGTGGCGTTTTTAAAAATTGTCTAGTCAAAATGTGATTAAAAATGTGATGCATGGCATTCGGAATATTTCGGTTATGTATTTTAGAATATAATTGATGGTTAAGAAATATCAAGGGAGTCTAAATGGATTTAAAATATTTATATAAACTTTTTTTGAAAATGGTGATGTCTGCTTTTACAGCTGCAAGACACATTTACAGTAGTGATAAAATTTGTGATAACCTTTTAGAAAGCTTATTTCTGAAGTTTGGTGCTAACAACATCATTTCCTTTGTACTTATCAGAATAAAAGTATATATTATAGAAAAAATAATTTAGAAATCAGCACGAGTCTTCCTCCTCGATTTTCTCATATATTTGCATAAAATAATGTATTTGGTGGCCATTTTTCAGCAAATAAAAAAATAGGGTATGTATTTTCTGCCTTTTTCGTTCTTTCCTTTCTCTTTGCACAAATATACAATTCCTACAATGATTTTCATCGAACCGAAAAATTAAATATCTAGATATCGACGTCAAATTTTTTGGCAATGACATATTTTGTATAAGCAAAAACGGCAAATTATGGAACAAACGATTAATTAACATGTTTACTTACCTTCGAATTCATAATAGTCTGGATCCACAATTCTTAAATACTTCTGTGCATTTCTGCGAGCGCATTGATCTTCATCCATCCTAAAAAGAACATTTTGCTTTCTAATCAAGGAAAAACATTAAATTATGATGCATATCTCGTTCTAACCTATAAGGGCAATTTTCTTATCCAATTGGTAATTTTTTTTCATTATTCAAATAAGGAATATTCACTGCTCCGTGGTCGTTATAAATATGGGGTTTTTTTATCGAATTTCGGATCCGTATTTGAGGTTACCATACAAATATCTTGTATCCATTAAGCTCTATTGAACTACAGGGTTCAGCTGACTAGCTATCTTGATTCAAAAATTCATATATAAGAAACTTTCTATAGCATATAATCTGCTTTTGAAAGATTTCCAAATAAGTCACTTAATAGCTAACTTATGAAGGATAAGCATTGGATTAATGACGCACTTTCAAAGGCGAGTATCAATTCAGGAAAATATCAGGTAAGAGGATTCTTACACATACAGTGAGAGTCACAAGAAATAAAATCCATGATTGACAGAGAAAATGTTTTATTTCAACTATATTATTGATTTAGAAAATAAAGTAGATGTATACAATTATTAACCTATTCATCTAGGATGTAACAACTCGTAAATTTTTAATTACACCAAAATGCAAAAAAAAAAAATAACTCAAACAAAAAAAAAAACATCAAATTTTATGCCTCAAAAAAAAAAGTAAACATAGAACTCTGACACCAACACAAACAATGAAAGCTGTAATATTAATATTTTGCCTGCAGTCCTTTAGATTTTATCACTGCTTTTAATCGTCTGGGTGCAAGTGTGACCAGTTTTTTTATTAGTTCGGGAGGGAGTTTTTGCTATTCTTCTATAATAATTTGTTTCAACTCTTCCTTATTAGAAATGGTTGTTTGGCGTACATTTTTTCTCAAGATAGGCTCATAAGTTTTCAATGGGTGTAAATCTGGTGACTGAAGAATGCTCCGAAGTGTTCACAACAGATAGAGTAACCATTCTTTCACAATCTCTGATGTGCGTTTGGAACCGTTATTTTGGAAGATCCAACTTCGTGACAAGCCCAAATTCTCAACATTGGGACCAACATCATCTCTTCAAATGTTTAGGTAGTCCATTTTGTTCATTGTAGATTCGACAAATACTAAATTAACTACTCCTGCAACCGCCATACACTCTCAGATCATAACAGATTCACCCCCATTTTTAATTGTCTAAACTGAATACTTATTACTGGATTCTTCATTCTTTAGTCTCCATATTTTTTACGAGCTTCTCTATACCAAACAATTCAATTTTTTCTCAACGCTAAATAAAATATTATTCCAAAAATCTAAATCCTTATTAAGGTATTTTTTGGCAAACACCAGACGCTTCTTCTGGTTCGATTTCGTGGTGAAAGTTTTCTGGCGTGGAATCCTTTCATATAACTCATGTTCATGAAAAGTCTCCTCAACGGGCTTGCACTTACTGACTTCTCTGGATCTTTGCGAGATGCTTTGAGATATTTTAACAGCACTTGCAGCTGGATTAGCTTTGACCTCTCTTATTACTGCTCTCACTTCTGTATCAGTAAGACGTCTTGATCTTCCTGTTCTCTCAAAATCTTTAATCTGTCTACATTTAGAATATTTATCAGACATTTTCACTGTACAGAGGCCTCTAAACAATTTTTTTCTGTTTCACTTAAGGATTTATCATTTTCCTGCTTGATTATCCATTTTCTCGTTTCTAATGATGTTTGATTCCCCATCGCAAAATCTCAGATTTTTCTAGAAATTTACATAAACTCAAGCAGAATATAAGACTAACTTATATCAAGATCCTCGAAGAAAAACGGTGATATCTATAAAATTAAAACATTTGAAGGTGAAAGAGTTGCGAGTGTTTACTTTTTCTTTAAGCATAAAATTGGATAAATTTAGCTTCTAGTTTAGTTATTTCTTTATGTGTTTTATTTTAACTGAATATTTACAAACTAGTCAATTCTGCTTGACTACGTTAATAATTGTATATATTTACTTTATATTACAAGTCAATAATATATTTGTAATACACATTTTCTGTATCAATCATAGGCGTTTAATTTCTTTTGACTCTCGTTGTATATTCATATAAGGGCGAAACGTAAGTCAGAAACAGAGCTTTGTATAAGTTAAAATATATACATTTATAAATATTATTAATTATTCTGCACATAATTCGAATTGCTATTAGCCCTTCGAATTATTCATATTGATATTTGACTCTAATAAAAAATATTCAGTAATGAATTTCTGATGGAGAAGTGTATTTCTTATAAAAATATAAGCTTATGTTTTCAATTTTATAACGTTGATTGTTAAAAATAATATATAAAAAATAAACCTCCCTAGGTGCAAATTGCTACAAATTTTTATCTTTAGCTATTTAATACTTTGGTTTGAATATTAAAGAATGGTGTAAACTTTTTAACACGAAGAAAAATACGAATTTTTAAAAATTCTTATTGATGCAGTCAATTAGAACAGTTTAATATTTTTAGAAAATCAAAAATGTAATATAATTTAGTTATTACATTAGAAAAATTATTCGTTTCATGGTGAAATCTTTTTAACGACTGTTAGAATTTTAAACTATGATGTTTATCGCATGAAATTGTAATAAATAGGACTTCATCTACACAATGTTCAATAAGGACAAATTATGCAGGCCTGCTTTAAAAAGAGAGAGCACATAAAAGAAATGAAATTTTTAGTCAAATGAGGAGTACCCACTAGAGCAACAAATGTGCGTTTTTCTCACACATAGACATCCCTCCGCTTGTTAGCGAACATTTTGTTCTGAAGAACCGATATGCATCCTGGCTTCACACTTTGTCGATTAGAGTTTTCGCTTTCCGTATTATGCCGTACTCAGTATCCTTTTCACATTTCGTCTCGTCACACACTATTATTCACTACGTCAGTTTGTGATGAGGTGGATAGATATCCCCAAGTTGAAAAGAATATATAAGGCACACCCAAAAAGGAGCTAGTCCGAGGCTCCAACAGCGTTACGTGCCTTAATTACGCTTTAGATGTTAAATTACTTCTCTGGAAAGTGGCTGCGTATATCAGAAGAATTTAAAAAAAAAGGCTAGCGTTGGCGTTCCGTTAATGTAATAAAAGTGGCAATACAAGGGACGTCTTGCTAAGAATCCTTTCAAACGGGTTGAATTCACAGAACGTGACACCAATTTAGATCAAAATTAAGAACACAATTCACGATAACATCAACTAGAATGCCTCTCTTACCTTATAACGGATTTAAGCATTTGAAGCATTTCTTCGGTTGTCTCGTGCCACATGGTTGCACAGGCATAAATTCGAGTGATATGATCTGAACTTCGAACAGTGACATTTTTCCCAGTGTGGCCACTTGAAGTGTCGGTTTGAATGGATATCGTTTCGTAGTACTGAGATATATCGTTCTCATCGTTCCCTTCGAGATCCAGATCCTGAAAAAAAGTTTTAGATTCAATGCAGGCAAAGTAGTATATTTTTTCTTTGAAATTAGATTTTAAAAACATATCAATAGTTACAATTGTTATCCTTTAATATCTGCATCTTAGAATTGCACCTTTTTGACGCAGTCGTTCGTAAGTTTTTAGTTTCAGTTCGGTAAAGTTGAATTCTACAAGACAAAAATATTCAACAAAATCCAGTAGCTCATCTCTTGATAGTTTGTATATATCTTGCTATTTAGATAAATGTTCTTGTTTTTGTTTCTTAAAATAATTCACATATTTTAAATAATTAATAGTTTCCAGAATTTTATAATGTACTCAAACTATGGAATGGAAACATCAAGTCATGACAACTCCAGTTTCAATTCCACAAGGAAAGAGAAAATCCTCTCATAATTAAGCCATCTATAGACATTAAAGATGGCAGACCTCACACTACCTGCATAAAGTTTGTTATCGCCACTTCAGCAGGTAGTTTATCAAACTATGAATCAAACTGACAACAAGCTCGAGTCCAACTGAAAGAATATTGTTCAACACCTCAAGGATTGTCAACAAAATTTTTTGAATCCAAATTGGTTGAAATAAAGAAATGAAACAGGAAACCCATAATTAGCAACTAGTAAAAGAGAATTTGCCTTATATCGCAGCTAATAAATGAACTATTTATCGACAAAATTTTAAAAAGAAAAATTAATACAAAAATGTATTTTGATAAATCTCTTATTGTTCTCATTTAGCCTTTGTGTTTAGAAGTACAAAAACTTTTAAAGCAGACTAATTTTAAAAGAATAGCCAAATTGATTACACATTTCCATAAACGAGTCATTGCAATGGCATTTCCATTCCAGGGTTAATCCCTTATGTCGAACAATTTTATCAGGTATATTTTAACTGTATTTTAAATAAATTGAGATGCAGAACTGAATTAGAAGAGAAAAATGTTTTTGGTAATTATAATAGGTTAATTTCTGCCTTTAATAACTGCTATTTATTGCTTACTGCTTGAATTCTTGTGAATACTGTCCAGAGCGGTCCCATTATGAAATACGAGAATTTGATTAGAGCGATGCTTCCTACTGAGCTCAAAAGTGTAATTTTATATTCAGACTTCGACTTTTTTCAAAAATTTTATATAATAATTATAATTAAACTTTGAAAGCGTCAAAAATTGCTGTCTGGAGTAAAGACTTCAGAACAAAATGATCAAACACTAAATGGAATCTCAATATCATCAAGATATGCAAAATGCTTCCCACTTCAAGGGGAGAAAATGGGGTGGGGGATTCTCGACAAAAAGGGAAACTCTTCAGCATATTTCAAGGAAAACTAGCTTCTCCAAGGAGACAGCTAGACTAAGACGCAATAAATTGTAAAATACACAGCCTTCTGATCTGGATTATTCTGAATTTTTAGATCCTAACTTTTACCATCAGAAATATAAATCAGCAGGAGTACTTTACCCTCGATTTTCTCGCATATTTTTACAATATAACACAGTTTCGCCAGAGAGAACAACACAATATGCATTTTGGGCCAAATTTTGACACAGATCTACAATTGTAGTGCCGTGGCAAAATATCAATTTTCACATCATTTAGCTTTTCAGTTACGGCGTTCGCGCACGCATGAATAGATAGGCCGAAAGTGAGTCATTTGATAGGGTAAAATTCGATATTGAATTACAGTTCTGGTTAAATATTAAAACTTCATCTATCTAGTTCGTTGTGTTTTTTGAAATATTGTGTTCTCATACAAAGGAAAGGGAAGCTTCCCGTAGATGGTTTTCCTCTAAATTTGGCAGAAATATACAATTCTTTTATAATGATCATACACTAAATTTCCTCCATATGGATTGTTGTATTTTTTATTTGTCGAGTTACAGATAAGTATAATTCTAAAAATGTCTTTTTTTTAGAGATCAAATGTCTCGGACGTCAAGATTCGCCAAAATTATCAAAGGTAATTCATTTGATAGAATATTTTCTTTTCCAATGCTTCGTTTACATGAAAATAAAGCATACCAAGGAATGAAATTAAATCAATAAGTGTATTTACAAGTTAAATTGAAAGTCGGTCCCCATACATTTCCCATGTATTTTATTTCTCAACTTTATTAGATTGCACCAATTTAAAACTGTTCACGGGCTATAGGGAATGGAGATCTTAATTTTAAGCTATGATCAGAAAGCGAAAATGAAACCTGAAACAAATAATCATACTAATATGCGATGACAACGAGAGTGACTTTTGACACCCAATCATATTTAATGCACATGCGACCTCTTCAGTAGTACCGAAGTTCGAATTCCTACGATCGAAACCGTCTCAAATCGTCGCGGACCTGTTTTGTAAGAAAATAATTTGCAAAGTTAAGACTATTTTTTTCTATACAACCGCGTATTGTGACTCGTATTTTTAAAGTAATCCACGTGATAATGACCAGCAACTGGAAAAGGATGCGATTTTTCTTTCTTGCTTAACATTTATTTTTAGGCTGTTTTCTGGTGCACTTTAACACAGTGATTGCCAACCATTATTTAAACTAGCGATTAAATTGTTTTCAAAATCGACTTGACAATACGAATGTGAATGTGCGAGTCAGTAATTCTCCAATTAACGTTTTTGTTTTCTGAACAGAATTTTCACAGTTCTACTCAGCTGAAAGAAATATTTCAAAAATTTTATTTGCTTACTTCACTTTTAATTTCGCCTTCATCGTCTCGTCTCCGATTAAGAGAAACAGACTGATCAATCAAGACACCGCAATACATTGGATTGACGAACAGTCTAAAAGTGTTTTAAAAAGTTAAATATCGAGTTATGAAAACATGTTTATATTATAAAACGAATTAGTTGTAAAATCTAGTACTCACTTTTCAGTACTGGCAAGTCGCTCACATTTTGGTGTCCATATATGTACAGTTATCCATGTCTGTGAAAGCAACCACAACAACCAAACCCAAGCGTACTGACTAGATATAAAATCTTGGAAGAAGTTACCCTGAGGGCAAGTCCAGAATAAATATTTCGGAATAATATCTTCGAAAAAACATACATCTTCAGTTCGTACACCACAAGCTGCAATTAGCATAGATATGCAAACTGGTATCGTTAAATTTATTGGGAAAGCAAAACTAAATCCTTGAATACAGATCTTGCAAGCAAATTTTCCAAACACATAACATAGTAGAGAAGTCGTAATTTGAATGAGAGCTATGTAGATAGGAGCCATGGCGGAAGACATGATAGACACTTGTTCATCAATTGGACTGGCAGTTGGAATGTCTGGCATAATTTCAAGGGGAAGGAATTTCCTTATTTGCTGAACGATAACTGCATGGCTTCGGAATCCAGATGCGAATCCCCTAAATATTACTGTGGCATCATTCATTGTTAAATGCAAGAATCCAAACATAGCACAGAATATAATAATTATCTTCCATATTGATAAAAATATGTAGGCAAAATATCGACTTTTCCTCAAATCTTCCTTTACAGAGCTTAATTTACGAATGAATGGTACTGGGGATTTCGCGTCTATGAAGTTTTCCCACCAACGAACTGAAACCAATGTTACGCAAATTGGTATCAGCCAAGCATTCGAACTAGCTTCAGTCATTGGCCACAACACAAAGCCAGTCCCTTGAATTAGTATAGCTAGAATGTCAAATATCACTTTCAGTGGTCTTTTAGATTCGCCGGAGTGTCTAGATAGAAGTCCCAGCACTGCAGGAACGAAGCAAACACAATTTGTCAACATGGCAGCTTTGATAACGTCAAGGTCGGGCAAAACGACAAACACCAAAAGAGATAGGCCTATAGCATATATCGTTTCTCCAATGAATACCTGCAACAATAAAAGAAGCAGATATTTTATTAACAAAGAATAAAGGTGTTTTGTGTTAGATTTTCTTGCAAAAATACTCACAGCAATGAATGTCGTTAATTTGGGTTTTTTGTAAGACTTAAATACACATATTCTGGAACTCCTGAAAAGGGCAAATAGCTCGGGTACCGCTAGTACAAGGAACAGACTCCATATCCATGGTACACTTTCAAATTCCGTGAGAAACACTTCATAATCTTTATCACGATCCAAACCTAAAAAGAAATTTGATTGAATTTCTTAAGGCAATTTAAAATGAGAGCTTTATCTTTTGTATTCTTTTGAAAGCCCTCCTCCCAAATATTATTTAATTGCACAAATCCTTTTCAATTTATAAAGTTATAATGAAACTCAAATTTATTTAACATTTCGAAACATGCAAACGTTTCATCACGTGCTGACACTAATTGTTTTTTAGCTCACAATTCATTCTTATATATATAAGGAGTGGTACTAAGATATTGCAAATGCATTAACTATTTTGCTTCAAATGTTCACAAGACTAAATCTATATATAATCCACTATTCAAAATATGGGACTTAATTTAAAATAACGCCGTTCTTCATCTGAAAAGGAGAAACAGCAGACCTCATTTGTTTTCGAAATTAAATCTAACGGTGATTTTTAATACATAAATATCTAATTACAATACAAAGCCAGGGTTTCGTAATTGGAGATAATAACATTTGAAAAGGAAAACAAGGTTGGCCAAGTTGAGTATTCAGGTGGTGTAAGAACGAAAGAATAAATTATGAACTGTACCAAGGCCTTTTTGGCACACTGGAAGAGTCTTGTTCCTTTTGACGTGGGAGGTCATGAAAAGAAAAGTGCCTTTGGAGATGACTGCCGAACCGAGGACAACACAAAACGTGAGGAGATAGATGAACAATTTGAAAGCCTTCAGTGTGATGTCAACTGCTTTGGAGATGACCGTTTCGTCTTCTTCCTCTGGAGGCGTCACCACAAACACATCCCAACCTTTCTCCTCCTGCCCACTTCGCCGGCTGGAATACAAGAAAAACGAAATCAGAAAAATTCAAGGATTTGTTACTTTCGAAATGCTTTTGTGATGATATTTTTTTGGATGCCGTTAGAAAGTTTAACAGATGCGTTTACATGGAAGCTCTGGTGATAATTTCGAACCTTCAGCAAGGACATAGAAAGTTATTCGGCAGTTTCCTTTAGTAACTAGTAAATCAAAGAGAGTTTAGTTTAATTTATATAAATCCTGGAAGAGTGGAATGCGGCTGATTCCATTATCTTTAAATATAATTTTTCTCTGGCCCTTTGAATTCCCCATTTACTTATTGTTATATTTATAATTCGCAGTCAAAGCGAAAAATTATAGAAGAATTATATATATTTCCGAATTATTTTCCTTAGTCAAATACACCCGTACTTTTTGTTTCCAGCGTTACTAAGGAGATATTCTTTCAAGGCCTTTCGTTCACTCAATTCAATTTTACTGTTGTACAATGTATCCAATGAAAAAAAGCGATGCAAATTTCATTTTTTAAAATCTTTGAATATAACAGACGAGAATTGCACTGTTTATTTTACAGTTTCAATCTATAATTGTATCCAAAATACTGTATATTTTTTATTAGCATTACTTGTTTGAAATTATTGCCTTTAAAATTGATTTTTAATGATTATTATTACTTACTAAAATTTTAATTCTATTTTTTATTACAATTATTAAATATTATACTTTTACTGCCCTTTTTAGCTGAAATTTGTCGTTTTCTCTAGCTGACCTCATTTTTAGGTTTACTTTTTCACGATTCAAAATCTAGGAAAAATCAAATTTTTTACCGAGATTCCTTGAGCTTCGAATTAGCTTAATTCAGTAGTATTTTAATATTTAACTCGATTTATCATATTAAAGAAACTGTAATGAGATTGCTGCTTGAAATATCAAATAAAATTTATTAAAAACTTGCCAGATTTCTGATATTTTAACTCAGATAAGTGGTTAAAAACAGAAGTTTACCTCAATGAAAAAATTAAATCGCCGAAATAAAGGCGCAGAATTTATACCAGCTTCAAGAGACAAGAAAGGCATTAAACGTCTAGTGGGTATTTAAGGAAAAGGTTTGTTTAATATTGAATATTTTAGAGTCGCACGAGAGGAATTGAAAATTTTTCAAAAATCTAATACTTTTATAGATTCAAATAATCAATGCAAAAATAAAATCTGTAGAAGAGCCAGTTTCAGATCCATTGCCTGCCAAATCAAATATCTGTTTAAATAGCTATATATACTGAAATTTCTGCCAACATAATCTGCTTGCCTTGAGGAGTTGTTCAGAACAAATCGAATCACCTCATTTTTTATGTAAAAATTCGCAAAAGCATTTTGAACTATGCAATGCATTAAAAGTAACATGGAGAACATTTTTTTAAAGATGTTTAGTTATAATTCTAATTGTACAGATGTGTCTCTGCTTCTTGCAGCATGTCATGACAGCTGCATGCAGCGTGATTGCTACTTTCAGAGCAAACTAATTGCAACAAGTGACGCGTTTATTTATTTTTCATCTACGCATAGAATCGAAAAATATACTCTTCATAATCACCCAATAATACTCAAAAAGGACAATACAAACCTTGAGAGGTTTTACTCAATCTGAGGTGCACTTATTTCAACATGATAAATTCAAATATTAGACGTAATATAATTTTAATGTTAAGATTAGGTCATCTTTAAAGAAAACTATGCTTTGAGTTCAATTTTATTTGCATACCTTACTTCCCCCTCCTTATACTGCTGTTGAGTCTAATAAAATAAATATTAACGTTGGAAAGTTGTTAAAAAATTTGAAGAAAAAAAATGGAAATGTGAGCAACGCCTGCATTGCGTTTAATGCCTACTAATTTGTGTAGTTAATATGCCAACTATTTTCTTACGGTTTATACCCAAGATTATGGTGGAATTAAATAGGAGCGACTTCTATAAAGCATTAAAACAAAGGAGGAGGAGAGTAAAAGTAAAAAGTCATTCCTTTGAAGAATTAATCTTAAGTTAAATACCAGTATATTGAAACAAATCTATTCATACAGAATTATAAAAAATGAAATAATTCACCATAAAGAATCGTGTCTTATAAAGCTTAAATGCATTAATTATTTAAGCTTTGACGGAAGTGTTCTCCGTTTTTTTGGTGTGGAGAAGGCCACCTGCTCATTTTCAGTCCTCATCAGCCGATCACGCTTTCATAATTAAGGGGATGGGAAAAGTCGCAACCTGGTCACGACTAGGGCTGGGCGATGACCGAACATCATCGCGATATATCGTCCAACACATATCGATATTTTTCGATATATAGTGATATTATTTATAGCTATTATAAGTTATAAATAGCATTTTTTAACATATTGACCGATTAAAATGATTCCAAATATAAGGAAGTTTAAATTTATGTAGTAAAAATATTTGTTTTCTTTCGAATAAAAATAGAAAACTGTGTTAATATTCCTTTAATAAAATGTGCTTCTTTCGCCACAGAATATCCCCGAACTTGGAATCTCTAGGATCCCCTGTCGGTTGAAAGAATAAACGTGGGAATATTTACTACGAATTTTTTTTTTTTAGTTTACATATAAAATATACAGAAAAAGTAACTATATACAATATTATAATGATGAGGGAGGTGTTCGGTGGGGAGTATGAGTAGATGAAATCTATTGAAGTTAATATATTCTGGTGAAGAGCTTGGTTGAGAAATGACACGAAAATTTATACTTGGGTCTGGAGAAATCAATTCCTCGTTCTCTTGTAGGAATCGCACAAGATTACTAATTTTGACCTTGGACATCTTGTTTCGCATAACGTTGGTCCACCAGACATTTTTAGGTCGTGGATGGGTTTTTTGAGATGGAAAGATTTGGCGAGAGGGCAACTAGTGGCATAATGAAGGGGATTTAATAAAATGTGCTAGTGTCAAAGCAATGTCTGTATGTTACATCTGAAATTATTGCGTTTTTTCAATCTAATAATTTTTTAAAATTTTACCCTTTTTACTGCTAACTTAAAACTTCAGTTTCTTTCATTCTTCATTAAAAAAAGAGAGGGGGATGATATAATGTCTTTAACAAGTAAAATTAAGTACTTTTAGTGAGTCATGAATTCAAAATCTGATGTCTTCAAAAATTAATTTTGTATATAAATTATATAAATTCTTATTTTAATAGTATTATTGGCTGATTTAATTTAAATATGCACTAGAATTTTAACAATAGGTATGTCACAATTATCGATATTATAGGCATGTCTAAAATTAATCATTCAGTTTACTATTTCAAAACTCAAAAAGAGAAAAAATAAATCAGAAATGAGTAAAACATTAATAAAAATATTACGGATGGTAAATTTATTTATGGACAAATGATGTAATGCATTAAAAATTATAGAAAAAGTCCCGATCATGATCAAATAAAGGAAAAATATACCATTATATATCATCAATATAAACTCAATGAAAAAATAACCAACACTCAAGTACAGCACTGTATTTCTGAATATTAAAATTATAGCTAATTATCTTTTATTTCTTATTATTTCATCAATATTTTAGCATATTATAAAATTCAAAATGAAATGAAAAAATTTAAATAAAATATGAAAAATTAAAATGGAGCGAAATGAAAAGAAAAAGATTATATGAAATACAATTAAAAGATTGAAAAATCACCAAAATATCTTTACATTAAAAACAGAAAAAAATAATTTCACAAAAAATTTCTTAAAACAATTGAATACAGGAATTTTTAAATCCATTCAAAATGCTGTGCAAAAATAAAAAATAACATGAATAAAAAAAAAGGAAAAAACTCAAATTCGTTAAAATTTGAAAAAATAGCAACATATAATCCGATTACATAAAGTGAAATAAGTTGGAGTAATAAAATTTATCCATTAAAATAATATTTATCTTAAATAAAAAAAAAATATTGTAATAGAAAATATGTAATGAAATTGGAAAAGAGCATTTTAAAGATATTAAACAAGAAAAATTATACGCATTTGAAAATGTAAAAAAGCATACTACAGAAAAGCAATCGGATTAAAAAGAAAAATGAGAAACACATTTTCCACCGATATGCAAAACAATGCCTTGAAATCCAAAAATTGTAAAACATTGCCAGAACTGATTCTCAAAAATCATGCGAATTCGATCACTTTGAAATCTCGTAATTACTCAAAATTCGATATGTTTTAATAATTCGATAAGTATCTGAAGTTCGATCAAGACCTATCGAGTACTCCAACTAGTTTTGAAGGAGTTCGGCAAGCTATTCAGCCGCTAGGCAAAAGCGGAAATAAAACAAAAGTTTTTTTTTTTTTTTTTTTTTATGCGAGTACATTTGAGTGCTAAAATGGGAGCTTCTAATGAAATTGTGGATTTAATCTGAATTAATCTTTTTTGCATTTTCTAAAGATGAATATTTAACAATTAAACAAAGGACAGTCAACGACCTTCTGATAATCGCAATTATTTTTCCATAATGGTATCATTCAGTCAGGGAGCAGAAAATAGTTTATTCCAGAATAGCATGTTTAAACAAATATTTTTTATATATATTACAATATGACAGTATTTATAGAAATATTAATAAAAATTATGTATGAAGGAGAAAAAGAATGAAGAGCAACAAAAACACTAACCGATAACCAAAACAAAATCGAAAACGCAAATTGTGATTACCAATTTATTTTATTGCGATTCATCATGAACCATTATTCATGATTTTGATTTCGAAAACTGACATTAAAAAATCGATTGCTCAAAAATATCGATTTTTTTCGATAAATCCAAAATTGGCACAGCCTTAGTCACGTCATTATTATTTTTTAAAATTCTCCCGTCGTATTAAAAAGGCGTATGAGCCATGGTAAATCAGAAATGGTCCATTTTACATCGATTAGAAAAATCAAGTTAATTGAAAATTTTAAGAATCGTTCAAGAATATTTATTATCCCTATGATAAAGAACAACCAACTACTTAATTCCTAAGCATTCTTTTACAACAATAATGGGAGATATTTAACTACCATGCGTTTTATTTCACTCAAAATGCCATAGCGCTACTTTATCTTAAAATTATTTCCTCTATTTACTCAATGCCTTTCACTAGCTCTTCCAATCATCTACAAATAATCAATCGCATGCATTTAACGTAATCGCTGATAAGACAATCCATTATATTGCTTTTATCATTATCGAAGTAGACATTGACGGTTAATAAAAGTAGCGCTCAAATTAAGTAACGATCAGGTATTGACAGCCTAAAGATACAATTATAAGAGTCTGCCCATAAATGCCCAGGATTAGCACGGCCACTGGGCGTCAATTTACCGAATTAAACCTCCATGGAATGATTATGTTATGTGCTTTACAAGCAAATGCAAAGACCAAGAATAACAATCTTTAATTCAGAATAATTTGATTGTATTTGATTTTAGAATTTTCAAACTTTATTCGATTTTCCTTTTTATGAATTGAAGTAACCAATTTTGAGATTAATAAGTTATTTTTTAAGCTCATTAATATTTCAGAACTTCTGGGAGTAACGCTAAAGAGCGAATATGTAGGGAGTTTAAGAATCCGTGGAAGAAATCTTAAGGCCTTGTGTGCATTACATCACTTTTTTTATAGAGAAAAGTCCCTCTGTTACGAATTGAGAGACAAATACGACATAAGGTAACAAATTGTTTACTTTCAGCATCGTTCAGAATCGCTTCCTTACAGTAATACATGCAAGGTAGCGTCGACGTAATGAATTACGTACAATTTCAAAAATGTCAGTTATTTCTCGCAATCTTGCTACATTAACAAATATTCAAATGGTACGCTAAATACTCTATTGAAGCTACCAATTATGTATTATTGCTAGTGGATGCAATTTTGATTATAATTGTACTGATAATTGAAAAGAGTTTCTACAATTTTAGCTCAAGTCAGTCTACCGAAAATATGTACTTAAAAGCGTTAGTGGAGTGTTTGGCCTAAAGTTTAAAACATGGCAGTCACATGTATAGCATCCTCAACGAAATCCATCAAAAAATATTTAAGCCAATCACTTTGTCTATGCTTCCAAATGTATGCCACTGTTGATGAACACAGTAATTATTGTAACCATTACTGTGAAGAATCACTACCGATTATGTTGCAACAAAACCATCCTCTTATGTCTTCCTTACATTTCTCCCTCAGCATGTTATTTGCGACATGCATTCCTTTGCAAAATATTGTAGTGTGTTCCACCATCCCTTTTAAAATTTATTGCAGGAATTTTGAAACGCTTTGTGCATACATTTTTCGGAAGTTAAATCTTCTTTGAGCCTGAAAAACTGATCAAATAAATTTCTCTAAAAAATTAAATTACCTGATGTCGTTTGATACCTATTTTAGGTTAGTTTTTTTTCCCCACTTCGAGCAATGAATAGGGGACGTATTAAAAACAAGGCAGTATAAACTGAAAAGAAGAATTTAATATTTTTTCAAATTTACATTTAGCATATAACAAAATATTTTTACTTTTCATATTCTCCGACATATTTTAAGAAATAGCAGCCTCGTTAAGTGCCGATGATTTCCGATGGCATTTTGCTGAAGACGGCTTATGGAAGTGTTAACGCTAAGGGCTTTCAGTCCTGAATGATTTACTGGATTTAAAATGTTTTTGGATAAAATTGCTATTTTGGGTTTTGGTAAAGAATTAGTGAATAAAAGCCCAGCAGAACAGAACACAGATTTCTCTACTACATTCTGTTGTATTTTTTTTTCATGGTTATAAAGTATCGAAATAAAAAGAAAAATTATATTGCTTTATTTAACTCAATTTTGAAGCGAGCTATTCAAAAATCCTATCTAAATTATGCGTTACAAGACAAAAAACCTGAAATAAAATTCTATAAATCGTTTAAAGCTAGTTCTTATTGCAATGTCTGCAAGATTCCATAATATTTTCAAATCTAACTATCACTGATGTTGCATTATCCCTGTAAAGAACGAGTCCCCACTGTGCAAATTGGGTATTGCCATCATTTGTTACACAGCGGTAAATCTATATCTTTCTTTCTTAAGAACAAGGCAGGTAACCAGTCTTTGCTCTTTCAAAAACATGGACTTAAGTTTCATAAGTTTCACAGGAAAAATTAGATATAGATGCACAGCATCAATAGCTTGAGAAAAATCTTATGACATTATTCAGATATTTCTTTCATACTCCCGAGGAGAGGTAGTCTCGTTTCATCTGTGGTTTTCACGTTTATTTCAAAATTCATTTCTATTGCAAATCGTATTTAGATTTATTTTACAACAATAAAAAAAATGTTTAAGCTTAGACGATTTTCAAACTTTTTTCTTAAACCAAACAATTTTTCGAAGATAATAAAAATAACATTTTTAAAAGAAAGCTTTTGTAAATGTAAAAACTGAATTTACATTATCAAAAGCTCGATAAAACTAGTGAGAGTATTCTTCCAATTTTTTTTTCTTTTCATATTACCAAGTGGTGTGTTTAGTTTCGCAGAAAAGTTAGAAAAATCAAGTATACATTTTGTGCTTCTTTCCACTGACCAATTAAATTAAAAATTTGATATAAATGCATAATCTTGGCGTCAGTCTTGAATTTTTGAGCTAAAGTTTTTAATATCTGTTGATCTATACAAAGAGATCGGTAGACAATCAACTCTTTGGCATATTTGGACCAAAATTTGATACAAATCTACGAGACTGATGCTACAACTTTATTCCAAATTCGTCAAGCCTGTTGCAGTTTTGAGTTACCATGTTGACATGCACCTGACGTTCAGACGGGTGACCTCTCATGGGGGAATTTAGTTCAAAATTTAACGGAAATCTACAATTTTGGTGTAAAGGAGCACAATTTCCTCTATCTAGTTCGTTTCTTCTTGAATTATCTTGTTCATAAATACCGACATTTTCCAAAATGTTTGTCTTAGTCTCGGAGATGTTTAAGATGTGGAAATTCACCAAAATTTCAAGGTCGACTTTGCTGGCGACTATACTTTTATTTCTTCTTTGTGTATTTCGTATACGAGAAATGAAAATAATGAATATTTTTTTATATAGATTGTACATATTAGGATCTAGAATATCGAACTAGCAATTCATTTAAATTGGTTAACACTGCATCACACGGTAAAGCAGAATTTTCTCTACTTACTCTAATAAAGACTTGGTTTATAAGCTGAATTGTTAACAATACACCCACACGACAAGAATACATTACGATACATCTACCTTCTTTTACAATATTATTTCCTCTTCGCTTTTCTACGACGCAACGATGTTTCAAATCTGTCGTTCTATTTCTTAAATGCTTCCAATCCGCAATAAAAAATATACATCGAAATAAGTCGAAAATGAAACGCGCAACGAATTGTAATCTCGAATCAATGATCATATCCATTTTAACAGCGATGTCATTTTGTTTCAAGTTCCTTGTCGTTTGGTTTAATGCCTTTCTACCCACTCTTCTTCGTAGGCGGTCAACCTTTGGATAGCGAACTTCGACTCGCTTCCTAGGAAAAGGAACTCTCGTCTGGTAAACTCTCGAAATTGCGTCAACAACCTTTTTATAATGATGATGTAAGAAGGGCTGCTCTATGTTCCAAGATAGGGTTGTGGTAAATGATATGATTCAAGTACGAAAGCGACTAACAATACTTTTATTTTCTATAGGATAGGAAAAAGTTCACTGGTACAAACTTCGCAACTGGTAAAATTCAGAACTAGTGATAACGAAATGACTTTCGGCATATTAATTGAATAGGTAAGAACAATACTTGTCAAATTTTCAATTTTATGTAATGAAATCTAGACAGGTAAAGTTCTCCTATTCAAATTTCAAATATGCCTGGCATCAATAAAGGAAGGATCGCATAATACTATTCTTTCACTCAATCATTAGATCTACACTTATTGAAATGATTTGTAAAAGACGGCGGAATTTGTATTGTTTTTCTCATTAATTCAATCGAAGAGCTATTTAGGATTTTTATTACATGAAGTATAAAAAAAAGAAAATATTGTAACCATCAAAAGTCTTGATCTCGAAATTTTGACGAATCTGCATTTTAAACCTTTTCGACTCCTATATAAGCAGTTTTGGAATTGTGTCTGTCCAAAGATCTTTTTGTGAATACTATTACTCAGAAACCTAACAAATTAAAAGGGAAGAAATTTAGTACATAATTTAAACTCTGAGTACCATTAAAAAACAGATTAAATTAAAATAAGATTTCTATCAAATTTTGAAAGCAATCAGCAAAGTGAGGAGTATACAATTAATTATCGTCTGGCTTCAGTACTCTTCAAAATGTCTCTTAGTGAGGAAGTATACAAGAGTTGATGATAAATCTCTCCTAATGGTTATTACTAATTCATCTAAAATTAAAATGTACCAGGCGCCCCTGAACTGTTTTCTTTATTTTCTCAGATGCTTGCACAGTATGGTATCTTTTGGGTTTAATTTCATCACATTGGGGATAGAAGAATACGCATTTTGTGCCTTTTTTTCGATTGGAAAATTTGGTCTACCCTTTATCATAAATGACAATTTTGGTGAAAAGATGGCATAAAAACTTCATTTGTCGAATTTTTTCATCTTTGAGCTATTACGTTAATGCAAGCAAGCAGACCGACCGACTTCCAATTATTTAACTGCATTATAATGAAAATAGACATCCATAATTCTGGTATTAAAAATATATACGAATTTAATCCATTTAGCCTGCATAAGTTACATTTATATGCACAAGAACAGGCAGGTGTAGCCTTGATGAGTTTCATCCAAAATTTAACACAAACATACAGTTAAGCCCAATTTTTGACCGAAAATCGCCATTTTTTATCTGAAAACCTGTTCTTTTACTTATGAAAACCGCTTTTATTTTATATCTAACTTCATTTTTACTTAATTGAAAGTCGAACTGTAAACAACACTAATAACCTTTTTTCCTTATTCTTTATTTAGGTTATCCAAAAATTCTCTTTCTATTTCATTTATTTTACCATATATTAGATATTATTCTGGAATACTTTCAGTATGAATTTCGTTGCCTTTTTTTTATTTCATTGTTGCAAATTTAAATAATTCTGAATCACTAAAATATCGTGATTTTTAACTGACGCTTTTTTCTGACAAGCACGGAAATCTTACTCCTGACAAATATTAATTGATAACAATATTTCCAACTTAATTAGCATACATTTTCAAATTAAAAAAACTGAATAAGTATCGGAATTTGCTGATACCAGATGCATAGTAGACCACAATGCATACTTATTAGAATAGAGAAAAAAGCAAACGGAAAACAAAATTCAAGATTGAAAATTTTTCAAGTGAATTGTGCTCAAGAAAATAACTATAATAATAAGGAATAACCTATCAGTCTATGAAGTTTTGATGAAAAATTGCTGTCTAAAGAATGAGCCAAAATAGAAGAACAATGACGAACCATTATAAAATTATCCACATTTTAGCTTCGAAAAAATATTAAAATTACAAAAATAAATGACTTCACACTAAAACAGGGTTATTTGCACGAATTGAATTAAACTAAACGTTTTCTTCGGTTCCATTAAAAATCAATGATTGTACATAACGAAGGAAATACCATTTCAGTCATTTGAGAATGCTTGAAAAAAGGTCATACTCGGGACAAAAAAAGTTTTCCCAAATATTTTTTGCGATGTATTTTTTTTTATTTAAATGTCATTTGAAGCATTTGAAAATATTTTACTTCAAATATCATTTTTAAAAAAATGCCCCCAAATATTGTTAAATATACCACATGTCACATTTCATTCTTCCAACTCTTAGTTTTCGAGTTATTGTGCTCAGACAGGCAATTTCAAAAATGATTATTTAGGATTTGTGGAGTTCTAAATCAAGGAGATCACCCTTATCTCAAGGTCAAATTACATTAACATTATTTATTACATTACATTAACAATATTTTTTTTCTTTGTAAACGAGAAAGTTAAAAAAGTACAATAAAAATTTCGATCACAGTTTCGGTAAATACTCAGAACATAATAAATCAAACCGAAGTCCTGCTATGACTTAGTTATTTTTTCTCAACTGAAGGCTGTGTTTGGAAATCGATGCGAAATTTTACTTGGAAGGGTATTTAAAATTACACTGCAACACGGAGCTTTAAATACTGTACTACTACAAGTAAATAATTTTAAGATCCAATTCTTTTTAATATTTAATTTAAAATACATAAACTGAAAAGTACTGCTGGATTATTAATTTTTTTAAAATCAAAATCTTGCTACCTTGAAATGTACAATTTGCTATCCATGCATTCAATAATGTTAGCGTCATTTTCAGAATTGAGGTAAAACAAATGAACCCTTTCACTGAAGCGCCCCTTGAATACCCGTTTACTTATCTCTAAGGGTTAGTGAAAACAATATAATTTAAAGAAAAAACATCGTTAAAAGAAAAATATTTAAACTCTTGGTTATCAGCAGTTGTTAATTTAAAAATATTAAAAAAAAATTTTAATCGCAAAAAAACAACGAAAAAGGACATTTTTAACTAAAAAAAAATTAAACTAACAAACTTGTAAATACTTAAAACTGTTGTTCATTTAGTCATTATAGAAAATATGAGCCCCTTACCATAAATTATGCGCCAATTTTCGAGTTGATTTTTGACCTTTTCGATGATTTTGCGAACTATTGTCGTACTTCCCAATTCTGAAAATTAGGATTTAATTGCTTATAATAGTAAAATGCTGCATTAAAAATGAAATTCTTAAGAAAATTAATTATATGAAATATTCAAAAGGCTATTGCTCAAAAACAATGAATAGTCGAAGATGAAAAATATTACTACTCGTTAGATAGTATGTGCTGGATGCGAAAATATTAGGTTTATTTGAAGCTCTAAAAATTAAGCTTTACCATTTACTGTTACAATACAATTATACTTAGTTCAAACAGTTCTGTACTTTTTATAATCTTTAAAATCCGGTATATTAATTACAAGTGAAAAATATGGGGCAGTGCTTCATCTCAAGTGACTGGTTGAAGTCATGCAAAACATAGCCTTGAAAAGATTTCAATCGACATAGAAGTGTTGACAAACAAAAGCAGTTTCCCAACAATGGCTCATTTTTTTTAAAAAAAAATTTGATTATACGATAAGTTGCGTTGCCATATCCCTTATTTCGAGTCATTCAAGTTTGATAACCCATTCATTGCAAATATGTTATCAATCTTCGATTTTCACGGCCCTTCTAACAATGTCAGCCTCTATCAGGTGCATTCACATCTAACTCCAGTTTGACTCAATTTTATCGCACTCTATCGTTATAAAGGAACTGAATTTATCGGATCCAAACCACGGTTGCTTTTTTTCCTTGAAAAATTACTTTTTGTATAACTTGAAACAAATGCAGGTGACCAGTAATTAATGAGAAGCCGTCTAAAACTTTCATAAAAGAATAGGCTTATATTTCATATAAGACAATAGATATTTTTTACATTTAATCAGATTAAAGTTAAAGTTTTTATTTAACTATATATTAATAAGTGTATACCATTATTTAAAATCTGTCACGATTGTCTTTAGATTTCAGATAGTATACTTCGCAAAAAATCATGATTCAAATAATTTTATTGTTAAATGAATTCTTGTTCACGGTATGCAAGAATTATGACTAATTATTCATACACTTGTTAAGGAAATCTGGGGGGAATTTTCTTCCCGCGACTTTTTCGTATATCAGTGCAATACGCAGCATTTTGTGATTCATAATACAGTGCAATATGGATTTTGAATGTCGTCCTCTCCCTATATATTTTTTATCCCTATATTGTTTGAATGTCGTCCTTTTGAATGTTTTGTTATTAGCATTATAGATCCGTCAGATTTGGTACGGATCTACAATGCTAATAACAAAACCACAAAATTTCACGTTTCTAAATCGTTGCATTTTTGCGTTATCGCATTCTCAAACTTACAGATTAACAGACGGCCAACCCTTTAAAGGATTCAATCTAAATATTTATACAGATCTGCATTTCTAATAATAAAACTATTTACTTCATTTCATCTATCTAGCTATTGACATTTTTGAGTTATGTTGACACGGATGGACGAACATAAGTTTGCCATACACAGACTGCATCTAAATAAATTGCCATTTCAGCGTTCTATACAAACATTTCAATGTCTTATACTATCTAGAATACAAAGGTCATTGAAAGAAATATGTAATTTCATTGTTAAGGCCACACACCAGATTTTACCTCAATAACTTGCTTTGATTTTGAGATATCAGGTTAAAAAACTGACAGTCTCGCACGATTTCCTAACTATTTTTTTTTTTCGGACTTGGGAGTCTTGAAACTTGTAGATTCCTCAAAACCTTGGTGTCGAAATGTTAAGCTATTACAATACTTTATGAATATACTTCATATTCGAGAAAATAAACCAGCAAGAATGATCTTCCTGAATTCTTCTTGCGTATTCTCTAATAAAGGTGTTACCCCCCCACTTCCTCCCGCATAAAAAATTGGGGACTTTGGGCTACGAATTCTAAGAATTTTATTTTCAGAATCTCGCACATGAGCATTTCTGGTATTTAGCATAGAGAAGAAAACCGAGTATGCATTTTAGATGTCTTTTTCTAGTCGATTGAAGCCAAAATTTGAAAATGGACTACATATTTAGTAATACCCCATGCGAAATTCTATATGTCTAGTTCAAAGCGTTTGAGTTACCATGTTCATAGACAATTCCAAGAATAAGTTTTTCGAACTCGTGAAAGTTTGAAATGAGTAAAATCGTAAAAATCTCGAAGATAATTGGTTTGATACACATAATGTTTTCCCTATGTACACTTGGTATACGAGAAAATAAAAAAGCAACCAGCGTAAGAGCTCCAACCTCATCTTAGCAAAAATCCAATTATAAATGCAGGAACTTCATAAAAGTTATAACTCTTACCTTCCGTAAGTGGTTTCATTCAAAAGCGTTTTCTCATCATCATCGTCTCCCGAATCTTCATCAGTGAGATGCAAATCCGTTTTCAAGGGAACCGGAGCCATTGTCTCTTAATTCCTGCAAAACAGAATTCAAATCAATTTTAAAATATTAAATTTATTTAACAACACAAGCTCAATTTTAAAGCGAGGTTAATAAAATTGCCATCCTGTGGGCTAGAATCAAAATCGGTAGCAACATGAGAAAAAAAAAAAAAAAAAATCCGTCATGCATAAGCAACTACAGACATTGATGCTTCGAATGTCTCTTTTAATTACTAGTGAACACTACATCTATGGCTTGCTTTCAAAAATAAAGAAAGCGCAATTTTTTAGGTGACGTATTTTAATCTGAAAGGAATTTCTTGGATTTTCGTGCAACAAATACACACAAATCATAATTGCATTCATTAAAATACAGTGGACTCTCGTGCAGTGCGGCGAATACTTGGCATATAATAAGAAATCGTGTCTTGGGAAATGCATTAACGGACGAATTTATGCATTTTCAAACATGTCTCAAATTTGCTACGGTGCATACTGTTACTGAGATGTTATTTTTAAAACTTTCATCTCCAATTTTCTATACATAAACCACAAGGAAATATATACATTTGCTTATCTAAACAAAATTTCTGTTTAGATATGGAGCTGTTTAGATTTCTGTTTAGATACGCTAAATATAAATGGAAATTTATATTTAGCGTAAAACGAAACTGTTACGCTGCAAGACAACTCGTTATTATAATCTCGTAGCATTAGACGAACCCACGTTATATAAGAATGCGTTAAAATAGTCCACTGTATTTTCACACCAAAAAAAGTTTCAGATGCATTTTATCCTATATAATTTTAACAAGAATCAGATATGCTTTCATTTTTAGAATTTACTTTTTTAGCCAATTAATATTTGTAACACATATTTTAGTCTTTTACAGTAGGATATGTCCTTACAGATACCGTTCTAAATTATCCAATATTTTGGCTTTCTTTGATTTCGATAGTTTTTATTAAACTATTGAGTCGCAAATTAATTTTTTCGGGGAAAAAATCGGCAAGCACCATCACAAGGCATCTTTCTCTCCAGGCTTTATCAACCTACTCTACAGAGAATGCTTGATCTCAGATTTAATGGGCATTAAGTAGAAACACGCCACTGATCTTTTATGGAATCGAGTTCTCAAAATTCTCTGTACCCAAAGCCAATATCTTATCACCTAGATATCGCAAAAACTTTTAAAAAGGATAAAATAACAGTTGAGAAATGTGTCATTTGAAATTTTTTACGAGAATACAATGGAGAAGAATGCAAACTTAATATTTAACCATTTAAAGGCTTAACATCAATTAATTCGTTCCTCTTAATGTATGTTTATATGGCAATTGAAAATAATTTGATCCTTAGGCAGTTAAAAAACTGACACTTCTTATCTTTCTGTAAAGAAACTGAATCAAAATGCAGAATGAAACCATTTAAAATCTTAATACTCCCTCCCAAATAAAATAAACAACAGATTTGTAAAAAAATTGAATCATTTTACCAAAATCTCAAAATAAACATGCAATTATTGCAGCATGTCAAAAGATAATTTAAAATATAATGACATTACCGTATAATCAATAATCGATTCCCAGGTACATTTTCTACTATTGATCTATAATTTATTCCACATCTAAGAAAGCTGCTAATTCTTCTTCCATTCAGTTAAAGAAATAGTCTAATTCCTCTTACCATCTGACATCTATTTAAAAATGAAATTGTCAGGTATACTAACAAGATGGTATAATGACAAGTGAAGTGTATTGTCATTTACAATCATCTTGCTTCTTCTCAAATCCTTCTCTCAAAACTCTGCTTGGGCTGTAATGTTTTTGGATTTGATTACATTCTGAACATATTACCCAGATGGCAGGATGGCAAGTGAAGCATCGTGTTTGAGAACTTTAATAAGATTTGATCAGTCTTTGCCTGTGACGTACGATTTTAGGTTTCTCTCATATTAACTTTCTAATATTATACATGATAACAAATACCCAAAGTCAGAGTAGATTCTTGTTTATATATTATTTGTAAAATAAGATTCACTCTCAATGATTTTAATATATTTTAAAATGGGACAATGATGCAACGTATCAACTATAGCCAGAGCAATATTACAAATTTAAATAATATTCTAGGTTAAATTATCATTTTCATTTGTGCAATTGCCTTGTTTATAAAACTAGGTTCTATTTCCAATCGAGCGTTTTAGCTCACCAGCATTTTTGGTTCAATCGAGAACATTATTATCCCATATTAGCTATCAAAAAACTTTATGTCTTCTATGTAACATCAAGGCAACAAACTTTCCCGCAAAATATTTGTAACTATATGCCATGGAATTTATTTTGACAGAGTAAATAACTCTTTCAATTTCCAAGTTAATGTAATGTAGAAGTTTTGAAACGGATGCAGACCGCCGTTCAAAATGATGAATTGCGTATTCAAACAGCCCTAGAGATGCTTTAATACGGAACGTTATTATACTAAGGAAACATTTCTTACAAATCCCTTCAATCCTTTGCTCAACTGAAACATTATAATTGAGAAAAAATAAGGGCATTAAATTTTGCGCGTTTTATAATACCTCTGATTGTCCAGTTTAGTTTGATCAATATCCTGTTTTGAAACTATTTAAGGGCTATCTTGAAACGAACCTCATCATTTTGAATCAGGATCAAATATGAGGATGGTATTTGAAGCTGCATTCTCCTCTCCAAGCATCCGTATCACAATAGCGGTTTGATCCTCGACACATTTAATTTGGGCGTATATAAAACGTTGGATAAATAGCATGGAATCAGGTCTCGAATCAGCGACATGCCGCTTCTAAAGCCAAAATTCTGTCATAAGACAACAGTTGTTGATTAGCTTTGGAAATTTTTTATCAAAGCAATGATTTTTTTTTTTTTTTTTTTGAAATTTTGATGACCGATGTTTGTTAAAGATTTATTTTTAATTTGTAACAGTTTTTATAAATAATGCATACTAAATAAATAAACAACAGACAATTTTAATAAGTTAAGATATAACAATTCTAGCAATTCATTCATTTCAAAAAATAATTATAAAAATAGCAATTTTCATGAATAAATAATTGCAAAAAAAACTATATAAAGCGCTTTGAAACAACTATACAAGAATAATTCCAAATAAATAGTATAATTCATATCTAGGGTCCTCAAAACTTTTTAAAAAAGACAATTTTAGCCCTTTTTTTATTGAACACCTTGGCGCATCAGATATAAAAACTGAAATGCTTAAGACGATACAAGCAACTGACATGTTAAAGAAAAAAAATAATAATCAAGAAATAAAAAATAATAATTTTAACATTTTAGCAGCAAAACATTCAAGGAACATAAGTAAAAATTCGAATTTCTGACGAATTCAAATGAAAGACATTCGAATTAATCAAGTTCCACTGTATAGTAATATGTCAAATTGTACGACTTTAATGCTTAGGCAAAATATTTAAAGTTTGGAGAAATAAAGAAATGGCTAACCCAAGGTTTTTCCATTGGAAAGATATTTACGGGTTTTCCACGCAAAGAAAAATCAACTTAAACAAAAGACAGGAAATGCTTTTCAAGTGAATAGCGAAACACAAAATTTCGTTTGAAGATGGTTTCGAAAATTATTTAACATCAGCGGTATTTCGAATATATTTAAAAATCGTATTAGAAATGACAATATTATTTTGATCACTTTTTTGAAAAATATGTATGTGTGCTTTTTAAAAATTCTTTTTCAATGCTCAATAATACGATAAACTCTTGATTATCCATGGCGGTTAATAACAAAATATTGTTACAAAAATATGAAATACAAATTTTTAAAAACAGAAGAAGACAGAAGAAGACAAAAACCAATGAAATATTTTTGTAAAGATGTAAACCAACAATTTGAAATGCAGAAATCTACTGTTCATTAAAACATAATCCTGTGGTGATTCTCCTAAAAATTTATAATGGTGGTAATTTCTCGTAAAAAGAAGAAAAATTATATCTTTACAGTCTCCTTTTATTACTACAAAATATAGCCGAATTAGAATATTACTGATTAGCCCATCTCCATTAGTTGCAATCATTCGTTAAACCTAAGATTACGGTACGGTTTCGTCGCCAAGCTCACGAAACGTTCATCAGCCGTTAAAATGATCGCCGATTGACCACCATTTTGGATAGCTGTATAAAACGAAGTTTTTCTTGTAAAACATTTAGCTTTCGCTTTGTCAGACTGTAATTGAAATTTTGTTAATAACTAAATTATGCGAGTTTTCTTTTGAAAACATATTTCTGGTAATCGTACCGTAATTGGAATCAATTAAATATGGCAACTAATCTAAAAAATTTCTAAATTATAATTTATTCGATTCCAATCTATAAAAATTTTTGAATTAATCTTACAACTAATTTGGCATTTCTGTGAGTAAATTCACCAAAATTAATTATTTATAAAAGAATACGCCCGAAAAAGGGTGAAATGGCGAGTAGATTTTATTGGATATTAGATTATATTGATCATCGAAAGCAACTATGCCAATTAAACTGCACTTTTCACAAAGACTTTTGACTGAAAGCAGTCCTTTCGATGAATGTAAAATATATTTTCTCGAGAAAGTACATTAAAAGAAAGGAAGTGACGTATCCTTCTTTCAACAAATAAAAAATTGGCTCAATGGAACTTTCGTTTTATTTATTTCAGCTCATAATTTCACTTTCATTCTCAGATGATCAAAATGAATGGACTGCTGTTATTCCATAGATTCTGTAGAGAAAAGTTGCTTGTCATGAATTTTATGCTCTGAATGATTGTGCAATGTTTCATGTATTTGCGTATGTCATCTACAAAAGAATCTTTTTCTCCAAATTCACTTTCCTTTCAAAATCTTTTCACATTATATGAAAGGAACATTTGCGTGCGTGCAGAAAATGAAAAATTGCATCTAGTTGTAATAATATTTCAAACAATGCCCAGTAACGATTTGATTCTATATTCTCAAAATTACATGCTGGCAAAACATCAGACATTCATTCCGTCATTTTCATATATGAAACGTAATTGCGCCATAAATACCATTGAC
This sequence comes from Argiope bruennichi, assembly GCF_947563725.1. Taxonomy (NCBI): domain Eukaryota; kingdom Metazoa; phylum Arthropoda; class Arachnida; order Araneae; family Araneidae; genus Argiope; species Argiope bruennichi. The sequence continues at coordinate 126,227,242 of NC_079163.1, forward strand.
GGCTAGACCTGTCAATAAAAAAAAAATATTATGTCAAAAATATTTTTTTAGCTGTCACACCCATTAGAATATTGCTCTATCAATATTTCAGAAGAAAAGTAATTTTAACCCAGAAGATAAAAATATGACATTAATAATTCTACCCACATTTTAACTCTACCCGTAAATGAGTTAAGGTACGATTGTCCTTTCTAGAGCGTTTAAAGAAATTTTATATGGCTTTAGAGAAGAGAAATACTAAAACATATCAGCTAGTATAAATGCTCTTTCCTATCTAAGTGCATTTTAGAATTTACAATATGGGCCATTGAAATCATGCTGCGGACGATGATGGCAACAAGAGGAAAGCATTTATGAGCTACTCTGTTTCTTGAGTATTCACATTACATTATATTAACGTGAGAGCACTTTAGTCTTGATGAAGTTTCACGTGCATAATCATACTCTGTAAATATCTGTATACCTTAACTGATATGTAAACCTACAATTCTCCGATCAACAAAACAAGAACCCTTTTGTTGCTCACTTTTCAAAAAAATGGGGGAGGGGGGCATAAAGGAGACACTTTAATTATTTAGGATGGACAGGAATTTCATTTCACTGGAAATATATCACGCTCTTTAAATATCTATATATCTTTACCGAAATTGAAATGCAAACCTGGTATTCTTCTGTGAAGGAGATAAAATTGCTTCTTAAGAAAAATTCTAAGCTGAATTTAAATTAATAATAATTTCCAATGTCAATTAATCTAACTCGGTACATCTCCACGTATATTGACTGAAATTGGCATGCATTCTTCTATCAAAAATATGAGATTGCAATCTCTGCTTATTTCTTTCTTCCGAAAACTTCAGAGGAAACGCAGCCAGGATTTGTATTAGCTCTAATAATTTCAGCTATTAGCAAATCGTACTCTGTCTACATTTATGCATCTTAACTGAAACTAGTATGCCAACCTGACATTCTTCAACCTAAAAGACGATCGTTGTCGTTTCTCAAGGGAAAAAATGAGAAAACTTCAAACCATGATTTATACATTAACAGTAACAATTTTTATTGTAAATAAATAACACCCTCTACATCGCTGTATATCTTTATTGAAATTTATATTAAGCCTAATATTCTCCGGTCAAAAAGATGAGATTACCATTATTGCCTCTCCCCCCATCCCTCCAAAAAATGGAAAAGAATACCAACCAGGATTTATAATAACTATAGCAATTTCCACTATCAACAAATTACTCCCTATAAATCTTTATACTTACGTTGAACAAAAATGACATACAAACCAAATATTTTCTGGTCACGAAGATGAGATTACAATCGTTGCATGCATTCCGAAAAGGAAAATAAAAATGACAACCAAGCTTTATATGAACGAAAACAATTTCTACTATCAATAAAAATCTATTTTTATTTGGAATCTGTTAAAAACCTTAGTTTTTAAAACAATAAATACTCACATATTCTGCAATTGGAAATGCCAATGAACGTTTCTATCTTAAAAATAGAGCAGACGATAGTAAAAATAGAAAAATTTCGAAATTTCTGCACGGTCTTTAGAAGAAAGAAATTAATTTCTCGAATTAAAGCTTGTCAAGATTTGGAAGAAAGAACACAGAAATAAAAGAATGTTTCGATTGAGAGCAGTTTCCAAGACGAAGAACAAATTAATCGTTCCGAAGTAATTGCTATAAAAAGAAATCTCAAACATGCTTAGTAGAATAGCGAAATGAGGTTTGAAGAACAAGTTGAAAAAGAAAATCCAAAACAAATCATCTCCGGACGTGTTTAAAGGTCGCAGCCTTGAAAACTCTGAAGACAATTCCTTCCTTTTGGGGTCATCGCTGCTCAACGAAGCGTAAGTCACTGTTCGAATGACAAGGCATTGGCAGACAGTAAGCTTTTCGACATCTTCACCTTCCGATGCTATCGAAAAAAGTCTTTTGTCGATGTGTGGTAATGCAGACGGAGTAGCAATGTCCTTTGTACTAGGGTGAAAGTATTTCGCTACAAGAATTTTCAAGTAGAGATGAGAAAGACAAGAAGGAAATGAAAAGGACAGCTTACAAGTATCCTTGTAAGTGGTGAATTCCAGAAATATCTAGGATTCTGTTTTTGCTTTATTAAAGTTAACCTTAGAAAGAAAAGTTCGCCTGCAAATGAAATTTGATTTTACTGTAAAAGAATTATAAATTTTTAGACTAATATTATTGAAATACAAGAATTTTCAAACTGGTATGAGAAATACTTAAAGGAAATGAGAAAGAAGGCTTACAAATCTCATTGTGAACGGCGAATTCCAGAGATGTTTTGAATTTTCACAGGTTCTGTTTTTGTTTCAATAAGCCTTAAAAAGAACTTAAGCAAGAAAAGTCCAATAAAATCTGATTTTACTTGGGGAAAATTATGCATTCTCAGATTGCTATTTCTGAAATACAAGAACTTTTAAGCAGGAATGAAAAATGCATTGAAAGAATTCAAAAATAACGTTTACAAGTATTTTGTAAATGCCGAATTCCAGAAATGTTTTATGCTTATTTCTTTGACTAATCATGATTTTTTTTTTTTTTTAACTAATGTTAAGTGAGGAAGAATAGTCGGATGTAAATCAAAACTGCTTTAATGTCTAGTGAACTAGATCGATATTATAAGAATTATTTCTAATTTTATGAAAGAAATAAAACGATAAGAATAATTTTTAAGCATAATATTGCTCAAGAATTTTTTTTTAAATTTAACCTTTCTTTTTAAATAGAATCACGTCATATTTTTTTAAAGTTTTCTTTTTGAAACTCGTTTTATTAATAGAATGAATCTTTAGTTCAGGAAAATAATTAATCTTTTTACTAAAATGTTTATGCAGAAAACATGTTATATTTACTGTAATTCAACAAAATATCTCACTTGAAATTAATGAAATGTGGTTTTTGTCCCTAATACAAATAAAAGAAGGTAATTTTGTAATTTTTTAAGCATTATTCGAAACTGAACCTTTAGCAACTTCTATTCTTCTAATTGAAAGATTAATTTTAACACTGGAACCATATATTTTGAGAATAATTATTATGCAGTGAGTTATTAGAAATGTATTTCAACTAATACAATGGAAATTAATGTCTTTAAGAAATGATGGTTTCTGATTTTTCACCTCGTATTGTTTACATATATATCCCAATAAGAATTCGACTTATCTAAAAGTTCGATTAAAGAAGAAATGAATCTATAAAGTAAATCCATAGAGAGCACAACAAATTTTAAACCAAGAAGTAATAAAAATTTGTTTTTAATACTTAAGAATTTTAATAATTGATGTATAATTAAAAAATAAACAGCTAAGTAATTTAATATAAAATATAATAATAATATTTTAAAGAATTTTAAAACTAATAATTTAAAAAACTAGTGACTTTAATAAAAAAAATCAGTATACTACACTTTGAATGCAATAATTGTTAAACAACACTCCAAAATAAACAAAACGGCAATCAACATTTCAAGAGTTCTTTTTTTAAAGAAAATGTGAATATTAATTTTTTTTTATTGAAGGCATTGTACAACAATCAAATGATGGAATGAATTAAGAGACTTTGAATTATACATTTGCGATAGCTGAGGAGTGCAAAATAAGAGCACACTTAACAAACAAATACAATACAAAAACATTTTTTTTTTTTGCAATTTTGATTTTAAATTAACCAAAAAAATTCGAATTATACCAGTTATTTTAATATTATGTTAGTAAGAAATTCAAAGTATCGCAGAAAAATTTGAATTAAAAAGAATGAGTTATCCAAGCTACAAAATGAATAGAAATATTCATTTTATAACTTCGGCTTGTTTGAAATAAAACTTTATTTTATTCGCAGTTTTTTTTATTGTTATTTTTATTCATGTTAAAAGCAGTACAGATGTAGCTGCTATCTTCACCAGATGAAACGGAACAACTCTCGAGCGCACACCTACCCAGAATACACTCAACCTTCCTCGTTCAATTTCATTATTTATGCGCTATTTTGTGAAGTTATGATAGCGCTTTCACTATTGTTTTTAAGAGCCTGAAAAGATACCTTTGATGAATGTGTAACACTTTCCTATTCAAACTGATAGAGTAAAGTGAGAAACCTAAATACATGACTCTTATTAGGTTTATTCTCGAAACCGGTTTTGAAACGAATCCCATGATGGATTTAAGCAGGTTAACATAGCGATAATTAAGCTGCTCCATTTTTCTTGTGTAAATTGTAGCGAGTATCGATAAGATAGATTGATTAGGAAAATTAGCATTTAACACCGACGCTCTCAATAAGTAGTAGTGTTGGCCCAAGAAATGTTAGAGAGAAAAACATTTTGAAACATTTTTTTTCTGTCAGTTTAGATTTGAAGTGTAATCACAATCAATGTAAATCGTTAAATTAATTCTGCTTTATGATGTAAATAAGGGAATGAATTTAGATGAATGTGTGATAAAAAAAGGAATAACTATTTTTTATTGGAAGACTCTTGATTACTTTGCATGCCGATGGACAAGTTTATGTTCACAGGGAACTCATTATTTTAAATCCGATTTAGAGATATAAAATTCCTTTATCTGATTCCATTGAAAGGAATCTAAATTTTTAAAAAAAATATGTAATGGTTCTAAAGTAAGATTTTAATATTGTGCATAGATGTAAAAAAACTATTAGGGAAATTTAAACAAAAATCGCAAACATTTGAAACAGTGATGTAGATGTTCTGATTAAATTGGAATTTTAATCATATTCATATAACAGTTTAATTTTTATCGACTGTTTAAGAATTTTTTTTTCTTTTGATAGCTCAAGCGGCTTGAATTTCTATGTTTTCTGGTTTTGATGCTTTTCTGGTCTTGTTTTTATTTCGAAATTTGTTTTTATTTTCTTGTTAAAGAACTTTTTAAAAAACCTTTTAGTTACTAACAGCAACGTGCTTTAAAAATAATTTTCATTCTTATTATTTTCTACTTTTTAATCTTTAATATACTTCATGATTTATTTTTATAATTATTTAGGGATATTATAATCTGCTTTTTCCAAATTCATTATTAGATAGCACTCCATAAAGCAAATTAGTAATAAATAAAATTAAGAGAATAATTGATATTTTGTGCCGAAAGTATTAAACGGTGTATTTTCATCGAAAACATGCAAAGGTACAAAATTTCAGAACTCTAGTACATAAGAAAATGAATAAAAAAACTGATTACAAAACTCCATCTTTGTAAACATGAAATAATTTCTACTGCCAAGTTTGTTTGCTTTTTATTTCACATAAGTTATGAGCATTTTAGAATTTCAGAGCCATTAGTGTAATACTTCGAATTTAGACTTTAAAATTGTATACGAAAATGCCACAATTCAATTTAAAAAAACACCTTTTTACTGAAAAACATTTAATGCCATTTTTTAAAAAAATGTGTGTATTTGAAAGTACAGTAAAGTCCAGTTATCGAAATCCTCATTTAACTGGCATTAGTTCTGAATTATTTAGAATATAAAAAAATGTAACCTATAGTTTTCACAACTGTTAAAAAGTTTCAATATTTGGATATGGGTGTTTGTTTTTTTAATATGTAGGCCACAGGAATCAGGCTTACACGTGCCACTCAAGCAGATACTCCTTTAAAATTGATGGAGACTCCAAACCGATTAGGCTGATGTGATAATGAATGTCATTGTTAATCACTTGTGCATGTTTTAATCTGCAAATAACATTTTTTTTGTTCTGTATAATAATCAATTATAATATAATATAATTTTCTATTAAAATGGGAAGCGATGTATTAATGGAAGAGCTAAGAGAATAGAAAAGTAAGGCTAAAATGATAACATTACTTGTGAGGATTGATTAAATGCTATAGAAGTGGCCTAAAAATAAATTAAAGATTAAATCTCAAGTACGAAGTTGATGTTTTTCATGAGATGCCATGATTTAGCATTGAAGACACTTTCATTTGTTAGGAAGCAATTTACTATCATTAATTTTTAAAAAAATGCTTTTCTTAAGATTCATTTTAATCCTGTTTTACTCTTTTTATTAAGATAAGTCTTGATTATTTTATTGGCTATATAAATCATATTTTTATCTTAAAATGCAGCATATTCTGAAAAATATTTATTGCATGATACAGACTGTGTGATGATGACAACGTTCCCAATATCTGACATTCTCAATGAGAATTTGAGACTATTCTATTGAATCGGATTGAAAAATGTGTCCCAGTGCTGCGTTATACGTAAAAAATTACGAAGAAAAATTAGATATGTTTCTCAACTCCTCATTACACTATTTAGCTGACTTAAGCTCCTTGCATAATTTTTTAATAAAGAATATTTATTATTAATAACGAAATTCATATTTGATCTTTTTGATAATCAAACCTATGCACTATTAAATTTGTCGCAGTAAAATGTTTGTTGCAATCAAATGCTTTTTTTTTTTTGGGAATCTTTTCTTTAAATAAAAGACCTCTATTTTTGTGATTTGCAAATATTTTTAACATTGTGAAAGTTATTAAACATTTCTTACTGGAAATAATCAAAGTGCGAAACTTTGCAATTTGTGATTAACAAGATTTCATAGTTTCTTAATAAATTCAGAAAAATCTGGTAAAATTTTTTTATCAAGTATCATAAACCATAATTAATCACAGTTTTAGACTTTAAAATATAAATTCTGTAAAAAAATTTTCATTGACAAAATTTTATCTTGTCTAATTTGTCACAGCAAAAAACATATTCGACACCTGACTACAGTGAGGATTGTCGTTTTCTCTCTCGTTTTTGGCTAGTTTGGCACATTTCAGAACTACTGAAAATTGGATTTTTGGCTCTATGCTATAACTACAAACAAGCGAATTTTCTCTATTTTTTAGATACAAATACTTCCAGAAAAAATTAATCCTAGAAATATATAAATTTCCAACTCAATTTAAAGATTAGGATAAAAAAAATAAATGCAGAGATAAAATTAAAAATATTTGTTCTTATTCAAAAGTGATAGTATTCTATTGATCTATTTTTCCACAAGACAATAGAATTAATTTTTCTTTTCTATAAAAATGGGCAATGTTAAGTACTTCTATGTTGTATATATTTTTAGAACCGATCCAATACAGTTCATGAAGTTTGAAAATGGAATTTATGATTTAATGTATTAGTTAATCTATTATTTCTTCTATGTAATTTAATTTTCTATGATTTTCTAATTTATTTATGCTTATATGCTGCAAAGTTTCTTTTAATCCGTTAAAAGTTTTTAAACTGATTGAACATCAAAAAAATTAAGTAAATAAATCCAAAATTAATAAGTTCTTTTCTTTTATTTCTTTTACAAAATTATTCGGTATAGAATTGCTTGCTGTCATATTCACTTGTGTATTTTTAAGTTAGCGATTTTTTCCCCTGCAACAGGTAAAAAAAACATTTGAGCTAACAATTTTTTTTTCTCGAAACTGGCGAACAAAAGAAATCCACTTTATCTTTCCAATTTGACAATGCCTTTTTGTATTGAAAGGGAACTATTTTATCAAAAATTGATATTTGATCCGAAACAAAACAATACTCGTATTTTTACCTTACTTCTTATTCAATATTTTTAGCTTAGATTTCATTGAAATCTATAGGAAAGGAGAAGGACCATTCTGATAACATAAATTTTCTATTGAATAGATGGCCTTCGATTCCAATATAAAGTTACGGTGAGTTTAAAATGAAAATAAAACAATAAGTACTGAATAAATTCCTTTGGAATGCGCAATAATCTAACTTGTTTATTTATTCAAGAGTTGATATAATTATCTAATGTTACGCTTGATGTATATATTTTCATTTCTAACTTTAATGCATGCTTGCTTAAACTTGAATAAGTTAAATTTTAACTAGTTGAGTGGAAGTTAAAGATGGTATGGAGGCATGTAGTACTCATCTCGATACTTTTTCTGTGAAAACATAGTTTTTTATTATTAACACTTTTTAACGAATTGTCAGGAAATCTTCTTTTAAACATTTTTTATAGTGCAGTATTTGTAAGAAAATTTGAAGAACTTATCCTATAACGAAGGTCACAGTTATGCGTATCAGACGATTGATCCATTGAGGTTAACGGGGTGTAAGTGTCATAAAGTAGTAAGAGTACACAAATATTTATTATTAGCACTTAATGGAATACCAACACGCTCGTAAATAAACGCCTTTTTTAAAAATATATATATTTTATGTGAGCTATTATTATGGAAAAAGTCTTTTCCTTTATCGTCAGCAATTTTATTTTAATTAATATGAGAGTATAAGTTACACCAAACGATATTTAAACTTTGCGATTTCTCTAAAATTAGTCCTATCAAACAATTAAAAAAATCTCAAAATTCTAATTATAATGTTAATTAAAGAATTATTAATCATTTTATAGAATTATACAGATTTAATCAAAGACCGAGTGGCAACTCAGAAACAAATAAATAAGATGATTTAGCATATCTATAGAATTTTCATCCAATAGAAACGATAACACCGAAAAAAAAATAATCTTTTTATATATGGAAATGTAGTTTTTAATGAATAAAAATTAACTATTTAATGAATCGCCATGAAACCTTCACAAAACTCTTCCTTATACTTAATATTATTTCTTAGAAAAATTTAAAGAAATTATCTGAAATAGTTCGGAAATCTGATGCATTCAAATTATTTATGATTTTCACTTTTATTTACATAGATTATTTTCTCCATATCTCTCGATGAAATCGACTCGCAGAAGGCAGAAGTTACATAAAAGAAAAGTAGGACGATCCCAAATGAATTCGGCCTGAAGGTGCAAGAAATGACAAGCATTGAGTAATCTAATGATCTTGAATCTAAGGCGGGGATCTAAGGAATGGTCGCATGCTGAGCTTTGTGCCTGGTTTTATAACTTACTCGAACACACGAGAAACTTATGGAAATATTGAAATTATCCAATATTCGGGGCTCTTGTGAACCTGTAATTAATGAATACGTGAATTTCATAAACGAACAGTTTCTTCGAAAGAAATATCGTTAATTATATATAAAGTGAAGTGTTGCTAATTCGAAACTAAAAGGTCACAATAAAAATTCGATTTTTCCAAAACTTTGAATTAAGAAAGGCTGGTCCTAAAAGGAGTGCCGCATGGACAAACGATAATTTTGAACTAAAAAGGGCATTAGATGCTTATTTTTAATATTTAACATTTTGACAATTAAAATATTACAAATAATAAATAATTTTAATAAATAAAAGATAGGGGTTATTGAGGCAAGTGGGGTAGCAGGATAAGACGATTTAATTGAGCTGTTGATTCACTTGTAGCTGCAATAGAGCTGATAATTTTGATATTAGAGTAAAAAGGCGGAGAAAATGCATTTGTGTAAGTAACAGTAATTTTGATTAAATTTTTTTTACTTTTCCAAAGGATTTCCAAAGAAGTGATCTGATTTCTCTTAAATAGTTTGTTTGTGTGGGGGGGATCTGGTGCTGAAGGAAATTAACATACTTATAACGTAGTCCTTAGCAACAGGTTTAAATATTTTATAAACATATTTAATAAAAAAATACCCATCTACGAGCATTAATTGCCAGCAATCAACCGATGAGGAAAATAGAGTTTCCTCACACACATCCCTTTCCCTGTGGGCGTGATGAGGTAGGAAATCATCTTAATCCTCTCTTGCTAAATCTTCGCTATTTTTTTATTTTTTATTTTTTATTTTTTATTTATTTTTTTTTTTTTTTTTTTTACGCTTCGGCGACGGTTAGGATGTAAAGAAGAAAGATGATTAAAGAGGTTGGAAGCCGGAATTGATGAAAATACAATTGATTCTGTTATTAAGGAAAAAATAAGATTTTAAAAGAAGCAGTTGATCCCTTTTAAGTTCCAGAATCCCCACTTGGAAGAACAATAAAATTTATTAGGGTATAATCAGAAGAAAACTGAAGAAAATTGAAATGTGGGAGCAAGATGAAATTTTGCTTTTCAGTTGAAACTACTTTTTAATTATTTAAAAATATATAATATGTTTATTTGTACATCATTATAAACATTATTAATTAACAATGAAACATAATTTGCAAACTTTCCATGAATAGTTGTTGATTCTATAAATTCCAAAGTACTAGAAATCTCCACTTATCCTTAATAATTATAATTTTAAAAAAACTTAATAATTTTAAAACTAATAATCTGAAAAAATAAATTATTGTGTAGCAATATACCTTATACAATACTTTGAATCCAAAAATAATGCAATACTTATTGCAATAATGTTTTTAAATTAAATATTAGAATTCACATCTAACGCGTTCAGCGATTTAAAAAAATTAATATTTTTTTAATTCTTTGCCACGTAAAATAAAACAGATAGATAAGCACAAGATACAGATACATTTAATTTAAAAAAATGCATAAAATATTTTTTTTTATTTCGAACGAATCAAAAATAAATTCGAATTCCTGAAAATATTTTAATATTATTTTGAAAGCAAATAAACGAACTCGATAAAAACTGGAGTTTTCAATGATTTGAATTAAAAACGTCCTAATAAAACACAACTCACTATATCATTAAAGAGCTAATATTAACTTTCTTTTCTTTTGAAAATTAAATTTCGGTGCGGCGTTTCGTCCTAAACTGACAATTAAAGTCACTGCTGAGGGAAAGAATTTTTTAAAAAAGCCCTCATTTCCCTTTTCAGAATTTGTTTAAAACTCGTTCGAGAATTTCTTATTTACAATAGAAATATTTGGTGGAGAAAGAAATATCATTGCTATACATATTTCTGAAATTTTCTTTTAAAATAGTTTCCAATATGCTATATCTGCTCCTTTCTTTATTCTTGCTTAAAGAAAATCATCTTCAGTGGTATTTTGTGCATTCAATCATTGTATTTTTTCCGCATTTCTCAGACTGTAAAATCTGAGCACTTTTGATTATATTATGTTTTTGATTTTAATTTCTTTTCTCTTTATTAATTTTTTATATTTAGATTTGCTCTTCATACTTGTTCCGGTAACAAAATGTGTGCATTTTATTTTTATCGTACTTCTTCTCATTGCTCTATGCATAATTCCATTTTCTTAATGTGTCCTTATGCTTGTAATCAACTTTTGCATTCCAAAATACACCTTCTACTTTCTCGCTTGCGAAATACACACGAAAACATATTATAAGTTTCAAAAACTTTGACTTCTGGTTTTAATGAATCGCCACGTTCTCCCTGAGTCCAAAGAAGAATGTGTGTGTGTGTGTGTGTGTGTGTGTGTGTGTGTGTGTGTGTGTGTGTGTGTGTGTGTGTGTGTGTGTGTGTGTGTGTGTGTGTGTGTGTGAGTGCGTGAGTGAGCCCAATAATTCTGGAATACAACAATCTAAGCGGTAAAATTTTGATATGTAATTTTAACACCAAACTTGTAAATTTCAATAACATTTGGGACGAAATCCGTAAATAGGAAATCTTCCTATCATCCTGTCTACGTGCATGTGATCAAGGTAACTGAAAAATGCGGCATATCGACTAGATGAAATATGATAAATACATGTTTTTATATTAAATTTGTAAATCTGTGTCGAATTTTGGAACAAGAAGCGTCGTTTTTCTGGTCTGTTTTTTTTCATGTATATGTGCTTACGATAATTCAGATAAGGAACAATTTTTAAAAATAAATTTTGGTATGTTGTCTTGATCTCAAAAATGCATCAAATTTAGATATGCAAATGTAGATATGCATCAAATTTTAGATGCAATGGATCAAAAAGAAAAATTTTAAAATTTATTTGTTTTGGCTCAAAAAAATGCTGATCTGCATCAAATTTTGGAAACCATAGATAAAAAAGAAAGCAGTTTTTTACTGTATTCCATTTCATTCAATTGCTGCCAGTTTTCTTCTTAAACGTAACAGTAAATGCTTTTTATTGTTTAAACATGCGAGAAAGTCGAAAAGTGAGAACTCCCGATGGTTTAAAAAATTAATATTTTTTTAACTTCAACTTTTATATATATATTATAAAAATAGTGATACGATAGAAAAAAATCGACATATAAATGAAACAAAATATATTTAGGCGCACGTTTCCATATATGAATAAAATATTTTTATCATTCCTATTTTAGCAACTGGTCTTTACAAAAAAATATAATGCGAGATAAAATTCATTTTTGAGAACCAGTTACTGTATAACAAGTTAAAGATAGTAACTATACTTTTTGAAAGAATTATCTGGAAATATATAAAGGAATCACTATATGTTACAACCTATGGTTATTTTTTTTTTAATTTAAGTACTCTTAACAGATCAATGTCTTGTAAATGAATTGCATTTTGATTTATGAATTTTATGCATTTTGATTACAAAACTACAACTTCCTTTTGTATTACGGAAGATATTTTGAATGTCAACTATAGGTTAAGAATATCGAAAAAGTTAAGGAATTTTAAAACTACATAGAGCCTCCTTTTAACATTCCATTTGAGAAAAACTAGACTTGAGAAAACGTAGCCACTGTCTACCAAATGTTGCGAAATTCTTTTAAAAGAACCTCCTTATTCTCCTCCTTCTTAAAACTTCATCCTTATTCTGTTCAACAGTGTTATTTATTTCTTCCTGGCAAATCAATCTTTGAAAATCCTATGTAAATAAAGAAAGTATAATGAGCTTTTTAATGAATTAAAAATATGTGCAAATGTTGTCTTAGAAATCTTTAACCTATTTTGAATTACTTATTGTACTTAGGAAAATGTATTATTTTGTAAACTAAAAAAAAAAAAAATCCTTCAAATAAAAATTCAAAACAATTAAAAGACGTGATTCTAATTAAATTTCTGAGAATGCGTGAGAAAATCCAGTTTTAGTTTAGCATCGTTAGAATCTGATATGTTTCTATGTTCGCAAAAAGGAAATGCTTGCGTGATACAGCGGTGCGTGGAATTAATATAAGTTTACATTCGTTTTCTCAACACACCTCCTGACGAGATCAGATTGCTAAAAGGAAATGAACATGGACTGACATAAATCTCTATAAAGATAAGCTATTCAAAGGAACGTGAAAAAAATTCAACCGAATATTCAAGCACCAATGAATTGTGAGACATCTTAATATTCAGTTGTGCAAACTATTTGAGCTGTACATGGATTCATTTCACCATAAATGTCACATCCTAGACGAAATAACAAACAGAATTAACGCGGGATAACACCCCATTTAATTTCATGGAGAGTTTTGATATGTTATTGCATTTTTTGTAAAAGACTCTTTGTTTTGTATTTTCAACATTTGGACTCATCCAATTTTATATGTTAGCATTATATGGTATCAGCTGCCTTCAGCTACAGTAGAGGTATTTCGTGCATTGTTTTCTGTTCGCAAACCGACCGCCTGACCTGTATTACTCGGCCTTAAGAGAGTATTCAAATCCCCAGGACGAGCAATGCGTTTTTTTACTACGAATGTTTATCGGTGCGTAACATTCTCTGCAAGAACCGGTTTGCGAAGATTTATTTAGAGGACCGTTACCTCTTTTTTTAAAGGAAGGAAAAGAAAGAAAGAAATGAAATTAGTATTATTCTAGGTCAGTAATGTCTTCTACGTACGGATGCTTCGAATGTTGTGAACATCGATTCGAAGATGTATATTTATATAAAGGAAGTAAATATCTTCTTTAAATGCTTTCGTTCGCTAAAACTTATGATGAATCAACGTACTGAAAAAGGAATTGCTCAATAAAATATGTCACATGATTTATAGTTCTGACATCCGGCAGTGCTACAGAAAAATTGGATCAAATAAGTTGCAGATTGTTCTCGAAGTTTCGTCGATATCATCAAGCTACCATAATAGATGGAGAAAGTGATGTAACTGCAATCATTAACTTCCTAGTTATCGTTATGGAATGGGAATTCGAGGTTTTTAACAGGAAAAAAAAGAAGTTTACTTGAAGATCGTGATAAAACATCCATTCTTCTTTTATATAGGACTGAAGGAATAATCTGAAAAACTGATTTTCGATCCTTTCATTTATCCATTTCAAGTTAAGCATTTTTGATAATGGTGCAGTCTTTTGATTTGAAGTAGCTTCTTGATATCACAAGGGAAAAAATATTAGATAATATTGTCTTTTGTTGAAACATTTCAGGAAAATCCCATAGCTAAAAAGACAGAGAGAATGGCACTCGCTAAATTATATCTATATTGATATTTTATTGATTATATTTGCTATAGAAAAAAACTAATAAAAAAGTTATATTGAAAAAGGAAGAAGAGTTTTGAGAGATCTCACGGTATCTACAGATTTTTCAAAAAGTTGAAGTCTATTAAAATGGAAAGGTGAAAATGTAAAGAATTAAGAACTGCATTTTAATTAAATATGACACTTTGAAACTATATAATTTTTTCGATTTTTTGCTCATTTTATTTCTTTAAAATCTATTTAAATCTGGATCTTTCAACTTGTAAACTTTTTACAATTTCTACATTAAATTCCTTTCTTCAGGAAGGCATAACTAAGAATTATTTTATGCTAAATCATTTCAAGACATCCAACAACAGAAAAAAATACAGTCAATTTCCAATTATCTGGCGCGATAACCGCAGATAAGCTAATATGACGGACAATTAGGAAAATTACCGAAAGAAAATAAATAAACTCGAAAATACTTTGTAACATTATTTATTTACAGAAATGGAACTATACATGCAATTATGATATGGTAAATAGTAGATTTCTGCGCTTACAAATTTGCTGAATTACTTTATTTATTTTACAAAAAAAAATTGGTCGTGTTTTTTTTTGTGTGTGTGTGTGTATGTGTTAAAACACTTCTTTTTTTATTTGTGACAGAATTTTCTAACAGCATTTTGGGATTTACCAACGTGGATAATTTGCCTACGGATAATAAAGAGTTTACTGTAATATAACTGGATTAAGAAAATGATGAAATGAACAAAAGTGAAACCAATGAATTTCTGATAAAATCATATTAATTTGGAAACTAAACTAAGAGCCCAAGCAAGCATATACATATTGAAACAGAAATATAATGGATCCATCTTTATAAATTGTTTGAAATTTCTCTAAGTAAAATCGAATTCCTTTCAAAATGGAATTGCAGAAATACTGGTGTCTTATTTTTAGACCCATCAGGTTACTCAATAAACTTATTATTAACCAGAACTCAAAAAACTGATTAAAGAAGACCTTTTACCGTAATTCTTAATATAATATTCAGTTCAAAAATTAAAAAAATTAAAAAAAAAACATTTATCCAAGCAAAAGTAGGATTTATATTTTTGATACTCATTTTAATGAAAAACATTAGTTTCATTTACTTAACAATTGCTTAACAAAGATTTGCATGTTTTAAATTTGTTGCTCTATTTTTAAATATTTTGCAAAGAATTAAAGAAGTGCTATCTCAATTTTCCTTTTATTAAAACAGCACGAGACTAAATTGAGTACTTAATTATGCAAATCTTGTACATCCTGCCCTACATCGGCTCTTCAATCGCATTTCAAGGCATGGCGGGGTGTGCGTTTTGAATTTCAACTTATCTTCATGGAACAGATTTTCATCGGAAGGTTTCTGGCAGTTCAAACGATGTAGGCCATCACCTTCAGGGGATTGGAATGCTCCTTTTTATATCCGGTCTTTTGGGTCCTAGTTGGGAATCCTACCTACCATTTAACATGGTTTTATGGTTCATTGGATTCTTCCCATTTCATTACCAACAGACGATATCTCTGTTACGGTCATCAAATTCACGAGTCATGAATTTTTCAGTTGAAGAAAAAAGTGAGGATGAGATGTCTTGACATATCACTGAATTTATGATTCAGCGTATCGATTTATTATGTTCAGATGTGAATTGAGCTGTACATTTACTACAGTATTTTCGTTCTAAAAGGTTGAGAGTCCAAATTCTACTTTTCTTCGGTTTTTTCTATGTTTACGGTATTTACTTAAACTTTTTTGCAATTTTAAGTTGAATTCTGTTTTTTTTTTCTTTTTCTGTTAGCTATACTAATTAAAATACTATTATTCATGGCAAATTATCATGATACCCACAAAAACGAATTGCGCAGCATATTTCCATACCATTTTCGTTCTAAAACAGACACAAGTCACGGAATAATTTTGTTCCATTCTACAATTTTTACGTGATTCACTTATATCTCTGCCAATTTTTATGTTGGAATTTCTTTCCTTTATGAAATTTATTGATTAAAAAATTGCTACTTTTTGATACATTGTCCAAATTGTTTTTGAACTGAACTGGGCTGTTTATTTTTAGCAATAATTTTGTTTCAAAAGAATTAAAATCTGAGAACCCTATTTTCCTTCGATTCTTAAAAATGTTTACAGCTTTTACTATTTAGATTTTAAATAATTTTTACTTTCCATTCGTTTCCTTGATGTTGAATACTAATTGAGAAATTATTATATTAAGACAAATTGTCCTAAAATATATTGTGCAATAAAATTAATTTCTTAATTTCTCTAAAGGTCATTTAAGTTCCACTGATTTTTAGCTAACAAAAAAAAGTGCTGATGTATATCTCGAAGTATCTTGATATATTTTTGAGTTATGATTCAATGAATCGATTTATTTAATTCAAGTCTGAATTGTACATTTTATTCATTTTAGTATTTTCGTTTCAGGAGACTAAAGTCGCAGAATCCTGTTTTAACAGATTTGTGCTTTATCAAGTTGTTTTTGGCTACCTGATAATGTATGAATACTGGTCTTGAATAGTATCATTTTTTTTTGCAATGTTTAATTATGCATTAAACATTTTACAAATATTTTTATTTTCTCGTATACAGAATTTAGGGAAAGTATTGCGATTAAACTTAAATAATTTTCTTGACTGCCAGCGCATATGCACTTCTACTGTAATCTGAATGATTGTGTAACTTTAATGCGAAAAACCTTGAATTTTGAGCTAGATGAATGAAATTTAGTTTATGATCTTTATTTTTAGATTTCCTTCAAATTTTAGATGAAATCCTTCAAAGGAAATCTTTCTGCTGCTATTCAAATATAAATGAATTTGATAATTTCAAACGCAAGAAACTAGATAAACAAAATTTAGTATACAGGTTCAACATTTAAAATGTCTATTCTTATTCAACTTTGAATCAATATTTTGTCGAAGGATTGATCGTCTATCGGTCTATACTTTCTCATGCATGTAAATGCAATAACTCAATGAACTTAAATCAATGAAGCTGGATATGTGACCTTGCGTGTCAAATTTTGGTTGCAATCGGTCGGGGGAAAAGGCGTCCACAATACATGTTCTCACTATGGATTCAGTAAAAATGTTAGATTTACGCCATTGGTCGATCTTTTGTAACTAAGGTACGCCAATATCATACAAGGCCATCCAATTTTATTGGTGGGAGAAATACCTTTATTGACTAGAGGCGAGAAACATTCGGAGAGACCACTCCCACGGGTTGATGTAGAAAATCGTGCAAAAGAAATTAGATTCAGTAACTTTTTAAATATAAATGCTAAACAATAGAAGAGAATGAATTCGTTCAGATACAATGCTCGATATTATACAGTGCTCTTCTTTTTTAAACAACGAAGATCGCGTGGTTTCTCATTTATCATCGTTTATAAATTATTTTTGACGAATGCGTGCCTTTGCATCTCCATTCTTTTAACAAATGATTATATTCATTTTCTTAATAAAGGATAAAAGTGAACGTGAAATCTTCGATATCACTTCGAATGATCTGAATAATTATTAGTTACGCTTTCCATTTCATATTTCATGCAGCACTTCTCAAAATTTTGTTTTAGTTTCTAATCGCAATTCTAAGTTTAAATAAATGCATAAAGCTTTAAATGCCAGGTGAAAGTGCAGCATTCGATCAAATTTCAGGTGAAGAATTCTGTATATCTCAAACTTTTAATACACTAATCATCTAATGAAAAACGGCCTTTCTTTGTGGCTCATGATCATTCGTAAAACTGCAAAAAAATGAAGAAGTAAACGAAACATTTTCAAGCAGGCTTTTCGAAAATATGTACATATATGGTTTTATTTATAGGTATGTAAAAAATTCTTTCTATCCACTCTTCTCAAACTAAAACAAAAATAATTTCCATTTTCTTATCTTGTCCAACTTTCGCAGTTATTAAAAGTTCAGCCTCTAATTTCATGTGATCTTTCTACGTTAAGACGTCCTCTGATGATCATTCCATGTTCCAAAAAAGTCATACAATGGAATAATTTAAAACTTCAGCAAAAAGAATATTAAGCTTACCGACAAGATCGTCACTTGGGAATTACAATAAAACAATTTTAATGTGTTTTGGAACGACTGCAGTTCTTTTCAACAATGTCTACTCTCATACTTTTCCGTATTCACTCTTAGTTAATGCTGTTATGGATGCTAATGAATACTACTATGTTAAAGAATTTCCAGAATTTATTTTATTACATTATATATTTATTACATTATAATTTATTTTAATTATTATTTTTTACAGAAAATAACTAGGTAGAAAATGTTTATTTAATATTTCCTTCGAAGAATTTACTCTGAGGAATTACAAATTTTTACCATTGTTCATAAAGAGACGAATATGCCAATTTCAAGCTTCTTTTTGCCGTTTCCTTCAGGATTTTTGCAGCTGTTAGCTGCACTTCATTGGAACTTGTCCCTTAGGGAAATTCATCCCCGAGGAAAAGGAAAGAAACACATGGCGGGTGATCAAGGGAATAAACCAGTTGTGGAAGTACCGGAATATAATGTTTTGAAGGGTAATTTGACATCAGAAGGGACCTGTGAGCCTGTGCATTATTGTGATGAAGCATTCGCAACTTGTCCTTCAAAATATTTGGTCACTCGTTTCTTACCAAATCATGCAAATGTTTAACGTAAAGAGTTCTGTAACCTCAGTAACAGTTTCTAAACGAAATTTTTAACAGTTTTCTTTGAACGGTAATTTGGTCATCAACTGTGGATACTGACGTCCACCGTGATCTTTCATTATCCTAGAACCCTTAGATAGCTAAATGATGAATAACTTTTGAATCGTAGATGCCACTCTTAAACTCTGGTTTGATTTCTTACTGTTTTACCGTAAGGTGAATTAATCCTTTGAAAACTCTCGGAAAAAATTTTTTTTAGCAAGTCGCAAATTTAAACACTTGAATGCTGTTCGAAATTTGACATCTTTTTTCCGCAAATAGAAGTTTCGACTGCTTGTAATCAATACTAAACTCGTACGTTGTAGTGTAGTATTAGAACTGGAAAGTTGATCACATAGCATTTTCTTGATACTAGATACGATTAAAATTGAGGGGGTGGGGAGGCGTGTAACATTCTTTTTCCATATGAGAAAACAAAGGTTTTGTCTCCTCTTAATAGAACTTCAAAATAAGAAATGGTCCATTTTTCTTTCATATAATTAGGAAATGCAGAGAATCCACGCAACTAAAAAAATAAGAGGGTTTTGTCTGCATATGAATTGCATTCAAGCTGATTTTGGCCATATTAATGGTACCATTCATTTCCAAATAATATTAATTATCAGAAAAGCATAAATTAAAATGCCTTTTTATAGTATGCTAAGCATAGAAAGGGAAAATAATGCAATCGTCAAAACATTGAGCGTCAAGATTGTTTTCAATCTGAATGTTTTAAACCTCCCTTCCAAAAAACCCCTTTTCTGAATCATGCCTGATTGTGAACAGGATAACTCGTAAATGCAAGAAAAAGAAAGGGGAAAAATAGATTGTGAAACTTGGAATGTGATCTTTATACCAAAACTGTAGATTTCTATAACATTTTGGTCGAAATCAATCAACAGAAAGTCTATCTGTCTGGCCTCGTGTGTTCATCAACATAAAACCGCGAGAAGATATATACATTTTTGTACATGGTCATTATACCAAACTTATAGATCAGCGTCAAATTTTGGACTCAAGAAGTCAAACAGACTTTCAAATGGCATCGTCGATTCTTTCTATTAGATAACGACGTTTAACACATATGGTGAAAATATACGAGAAAATGATCAGCAGAATTCTCCCACTCTATTTTTATTATAAAATTCTTGTTTGCATATTATTAAGTGGATAGGCTACAAAAACATTCTTTGAGATCCGCTAGATTGATATGCATGGTTTAGAAGGAATATTCTTGGCCATAGTTGGCGCCACTAAAACAAGAGACGCACCCTATCGGCTTTAATCGCTGTCTTCGTAACAGCGGGCTTGTTCATGGCAAGTGCCATAAGAAACAACAACAGATGGAATATTCTGAAACAACATACTTCCTGCCTTCAAAAGATTTTTCCAAGCGAATCTCTGGCTTTCACTATGTGTGGCTCTTGAAAGGCTGCAAGCACGCTCTTCGCTTTTCATCAACCCAATTATTTGCCCTTCGATTTCCCTTTATTTCAGCAAGCAATATAGGAAAATTAGGCTACGCTAAGGAAAACTCATTTGTCTCTTCTGAGTTGCTCTTTTTAATTGATCTGCTCTAGTTATCTCGATCTGTATCGACTTCCCACGTTGGTTCTCTTATCGAAATTGCTGGTAATCTTGGCCTTATTATGCCTGTAAGAAGTGAAGATAAACTTTGATTCCAGTTGGTTGCAGTTTTGAGACAACAATACCAGAAACGATATTATTTTAATTTTCTTTAGACTGTTTTAAATTATTGTGTAGTTACTTTTGATTGAAATGATTGCTTAATTTGACGAGGGTATATATTATGATTTAAAATATATTATTTATTCATAGCTTTCAATACCTGTTTATAACTTCTTGATTGGATACGATGTTTCATGATATTGTACAACATCATTCGATGTTATACATTTTGTTTGAAGATATTGTACGATACCATATTATAATGTACAGAACAGAACTCTATCTCATATCCCCACCCGCTCCTTTTATCATTCGGTAAATGAACGATTCTACGGGCATGCCACGGGGATTTTATTTCAATCTTAATATTAACAAATATTTACTATAATTGACAATTTAATACATTCTTGTTACATCTTATATGTATTTCTGTTAACTTGTATGAGTTTTAAACTGACAATTTAAAAGATAATTATTATTATAAGAATACACATATTTTATATATCATGCTTCTCAATATTTCTCCTTATCTGATATTTTCAATATTTCTCCAAATTTAGATATCATCTCCATATATCATGAAATTACATCATAAATTATATTGCAGAGAAAATATGTATATAAACGTAATAACGATAATAATTATTTTCTACTTTTTAATTGTGGAAATAAATTTCAAGAATAATAATAAATATAATTATGTCACGAATAATAATAATTGTAGGCCTCCATTCATTATTAAAATGTGGAGAATTATAAAACAGATATTCTAGAATACAGTATCTAATTTATAAATGCATTATACAGATTAGATACTAATTTGTACAATATCTATGTGCTATAGGATATTCATTTTTAAATAGATGTTTCTGGGGAGGTTTTTACTTGTTTTTGTTGTTTCCGTTTCCTAAGAGCAGTAATATATCTACGATAAAGATAGAAATACACGTGATATTCCTCGCTTGTTTGCGAATGAAATCACATAAAAGATATTTTATATGAACGAAAGATATAAGATATAGAACGTATTAGATACAGGATAAGGTTTTAATATTTTAAAGCTATATTTCTGAAGAATTTCAAAAATGAAAATTGTAAAAGAATTCTTCTGATTAAGGGGACAGTATTTATGTTTGTCCATAATATTCACATCAATTGATAATTATTAAAACGTAAGGAACTTTATCTTAAGAATATTTCGAATAAAATTATTTTAAAGCGAAAAATTATAATTTTTTGAGAAAGAAAATCTTGTGAATGAATATTAAAAGTGATGCATGAAAATTGATAATTTTCCTGCAGTCTTTCTGATTCTCCAAATTAATTATTGAAAACGAATTTGCCATATCTCTCTGAACTGAGCATCTGAATAGAATATTAAAAAAAGTACACAATTAAAAATATTTCCTCACTTTTTCTTAGACAGTGTATTTTTATTTTATTTCTATAAACAAAATTATCATCATGCCTTAGTACCATAGTAGCAATTATTGATTCCCGATGTTCTGCTAATCCAAACTACTTTTCCAATTTTCAATACACTTTAACATCTACATACTCTCAGCAGTGTCAAAATGAGGGATAATTTATGTAATTTAGCGAAAGATTGTTTTCTGTTTTTCCTTATCCGTCCAAAAGCAGCTGTATCTTTCCTGGAAGTGGGATTGAATTTTTTTATTGCTTTTTATCAAATGACACATTTGATGTGAAATATGACATAGCTGTTCAATTTCTTGAATAAGGTACTGCAAAAATTTCATTTCGCTGTTGGGTTTTTCATGCAAAGTACGAACGGGCTGAGGATAAGAAATTCAACAATGTAAACATCAGTTACTGGCACTTTCCAAAGATTGTTCCGGATTTAGTATGCGGCACTTGCTTATATAGTATTCTTGGCTTTGTTTGGAATCAATATTTCTTTAAAAATTAAGCGCAATTATCTATATTCACTCATTTATAAGAAACCGAGTTCTATACCTCGAATTTCGATCTTATGATCTTTCAAGATTAAATTACAACAAATAGCATTTTTCTCTTCTTTTTATACTGTTAAAGAACTTTTGCAGTCTTATCTGTTATAGAAATGATACAGAAAGTTTTACAAACATTTTGAAAACACCAGATTAATCCAAGAAATTTCAGTTAAAAATGTTTTAGCATCTTCTCGAACAATTTAAAATCAACTAAAATATTCCAGAAGTTTTTTAAAAAAATTTCTAATTTCCAAAATGTTGCAGTTTTAGAATAATTTAGAATGCTTCCGCCATTTTCCAGAATTTTAAAAAGAAACCAAGCTTTATATTTTTCATTTTGATCTACTTATTGCATTTTTAATTTCAAATTAAACAATTGACATTTCACACCTCCTGTTAAAGTACTCCCAATGTCTTCTTTTTAACAGGAATCTGGAACATTCTACAAACATTTCGTAAAACTCTAGAAGTCTGGAAATTCCTACTAAAAAGCGCTAAAAATGTTCTAGCATCTTTCAAAATAATCTAGGCACACCAAAGTATTCTAGAAGCTTTTAGGAAAATCTGCAAATTTCCAAAATGTAGTAGTGTTGGTAAATTCCAGAATATTCCCTAATTTTTTGAAGTTTCAATCTTTTATGTCGTTTCAAGTATCTCATCACTCCTGCAGGGCTTGCGGCTGACATGTTTGACACCTACTTTAATAACTTTTCCAAATTTGGCTGAAATATGTTCTGCAGTTTAGAAAGAACCTGTATACTAATAACAACAATAAATTTTATTTATATTAGATGGATGTATATATAAGTACAGACTCAATATTGCCTTGGGACTCATAGACGGTGCAACGGACTTTTTGATACTTCTTTCGGGTTTTTTCCCCTTTTATTTTCTTTTTTAACAACATTATTCACTAATGGAATAATTTTGGTGTTGAATTGGATTTTAATTTGACTTTTGTATGAGGAATCAAGCTATTAGTCTTCATGCAGCTTAGTAGAGAATTTTTCTACTTTGTTTTGATTTTAATTGTTATCCAATTTTGACTAGTTTTTTTCATCCAGACAATGCAAGAATTAATTAAATAATCATTATAAGATTTGTTTAGAGAAAAGAAATTTGTATCTTAATATCTTCAAGCATAGGAAATGAACTTTGATATTGTTTATTATTAACGTTTTATTAAAAAAAAATAGCTCTAAACAACTGATAAACAACTTTGAAAAACCAAAATTTTTATATTGCTTGGATTTTCCCAAATTCCAAATAATATTTAAAAAATGACAAATCTGAAATATAGAATATAGTGCACATATGTGAGCTGTTTAAATTAAATCTCCATACATGTTAAATGCAACATTTAATGTTAATATCACAAACATTTATTCAGCCAGAAATTTAGAAGCATTTTGAACTGTATGCATGCAATTTCGACAAAGGCTTATAGACATTATTAATAGATTACAAAAGCAAAGCTTTCAAAAATTAATCTCGCCCCTTTTCCTCCTGATGCATTCGTTGTGCTTGTTCGAGTCAGCTGCTTGGCATTAATTTATTGAGAAGTAAAATATCTTACGAATCCCACTAAGGAATACTCTTGCCTGGTGTATTTTGACCAAATGAAGTTTATTTAAAAAAAATTTAAACTACGGTCATGTCCTTAAAAATAAACGTGGTGAAATTCTGGATTCATTTTATTGAATCATACTGAATAATATTATAAAAAATAAAGTGAAACAGATGTTGCACTTTTTTTCTATATTTATTGTATTATTCGTCTCCATGCAGCGAGAGAATGTAGATTTTTTTTAATGAGCTGTAAACCAGCACAGTGTATCATAAACTTTTTTTCGCTTGTGAATCTTTAAAAATTTCTTTCTTAGAAGTAAATATTAATATCCATTCCTTTCGGTTCGTTAAAAATGAATCTGGCAGGTGTTTTATCTTTGTTTTCTTCTCTCAAAGTCATTAAGTTTGCTGTGTGAGAGAGAACAGGGTTATCGTACTGCGTAGGCCTGGCTTACGTTTAGACTGGCATCAAGGAGCAGCTGCTGTTTCTTTGAACAGCTATTAAAGGTCTCAGATTCGAGTGAAAACTTACCTTGATAAAATTTAAAGCATTTCTCTATCCTTTGTACAATTAAAAAATTTAATAGTGACTTTTTCACGAAAAACCGTCGATTTTTTTATTACTTGATAGAAAGATCGTGCATGTTACAGATACAAAATGAGATAATGACAAAAACATGCTGAAAGCTTTTCTTTTGCGAATAATTTCTGCGAGAAGAAAAAGCAATAATTTAAAAAAAAATGACTATAAAATTTGTATGCTATTTAGAAGAAACTCAAGGAAAGGAAAATAAATTCTCCAATGAAATCTTCATTGAATTATAGAACACGAATTCAGAATATTATCATTTTCTAATCACATGGTTATCATACGTGCAGATTTCGGCCAAAAAGTCCTAATTTCAGCTCATATCCACGCTAGTATCCGGAGCCTCAAATTTTCCGGGTTGCATTATAATAGGCAAAATTTGACGCCGTTCTATTAGTGAAAGACAAGTAATTGTTTATGCCTTTGATGATACCTCTGTTCATCTGTTCAGTTTTAGAAACAGAAAGATTATAAGTATTGGTTATTAATTATAAGTGTAAATTATTTTATTTTATTTTTCATTAATGTAACTTTGACTTACAAAACTTTAAAAAAAAATGTGCATTTTCTTCACATTCTAAAGTCTAACATATATATTTTTTTTTCGTTTCCTCAATCATTGATATGATAAAAATATCTTTTATATGCAGGTATTAACACCGTATATTATACCCCCCGGCGTATTCGAATTTCATTTAAAACAGTTATGGTATTCCAATATAATCAACTTCCTATAGGCTTTGTAACTTCGAGAAAAATATGTCTACT
This sequence comes from Argiope bruennichi, assembly GCF_947563725.1. Classification (NCBI taxonomy): domain Eukaryota; kingdom Metazoa; phylum Arthropoda; class Arachnida; order Araneae; family Araneidae; genus Argiope; species Argiope bruennichi. The sequence continues at coordinate 126,252,791 of NC_079163.1, forward strand.
CTTAGTTCTTTTTTATTGTAGTTGCTATTGTTGTATAGCATAACAATTTTAAAATCAAAATAAAAGTGGGGAGAAAAAACAAAGCCTTAATATGAAAAAGCAGACAATAAAATGACTGTGTTATGTTCACGATTGTGTTTCTCTGAAGCTATTTGCATAACAAAATCTGCGTTTGGAGTAAAAGAAGAATATTTTGTTTGAATAAACTGTACAAAAAGAAGTAGCAAATTCATAAGGTTTGGTATGATGGTAAAAGAAGAATTGATTATAACAACTGATTATAACAATTTTACTTTGGAAAATCTTAAATTTTTTTCAGAAAAAAGCGTTTATTGTCATTAAACAGATAACTGAAATTGCCATTCATTTCAAACTAGTTGCTTGAATGATAAGTAAGAAAAGACGGATTTACAACAGATTTGGCCTTGAGCGTAGTAAAAATTAAAATAATTTCGCACGCAACTAATTTGAACTTCTAGCCAAGAACATTTGTTTCCTTTTTTAATAACTAATGAGCTTATTTCCATGAGAATTGAATTTCTGATTGTAAAGATTATTTTCTTTTAACATTATGCCGATCTCATTAGCAATGAATGAATCACGAGCGAACTACTTCAAACACTGAACGCGTGAAAAGTAATTTATGTTATTAGAGAGGAAGTAAAGCCATATTTCTGTTCCAGCGTATTTTTTAGTGCGAGTATTATTACAATATATTATCATTAGCTTCAATCAATAGAGCTTCTAAAACGAAATTTGTGCTATTGCTTTTATATTGAAATCATGTAATAACTATAATATTAAAATACAATAGCCGAGGCAAAAGAGTAAAACGCAGTGAGACCTCTTATGCAGCCAATTAAATGATTTTATTTAATTCGAAACAAACGACAAAACAATTCATTTTGATGTTACTTCTACTGCTAACGAGATTTAAAAATATTCCTTTTAAAAATGAACGATAATTGTTTGGGATTTATTTTTCATTATAATCTTTAAAAAGACGTCAACATTTCAAATTAAAAAAAAATTTATTAATTAAGTTCTTAAATTTGTCCTTATAGTTTACTGTTTGGGTTATTTTTCTTCAAGAGTTCTTTTTCTTACTTTATTACATTCAAAGGAGTATAAATTATTAAAAAGTTAATCCCATCAAATAAAGTCAGAAAGTTATGTTTAATTCTTTGTTTTAATCTTTATTGACGACAATATAATTATTGCTACATATGAACTTTTAATTGATTAACTAGGTAGAAGATACACTCCATTAGAAATGATCGTATAAAAGTAATGAAATCGACTGAGTACCTTATGTTATCATATAATATTCACTAAAAAAATATTGTCAAAATATTTTTCGCTTAAATACAAATCAAATGACCTCTGGGTACAAGTGCAATTATTTCTGGTTACAGAAGAAAACTGACGACGAAACCCAAGCGAGAAAATAATGCTGAAAATATTAGTTATTTAAAGGGGGGAGTTTATTTCTTTATCTGGAAGAAAAAGGATATCAAATAGTTGTTTTGGATTCTTATGCACTAGATCGTTCTTTAGGAACGGAGGAAAACGAAAAGTTGTCTTTTACTGTTTGTTAAAAATAGAAATAACAGTAGTAAAATTGCATCAGGCTTTTTGAGATTATCCACAAATGTATCTTTGTATACGCGATTTCAATATTTACATTATACGAAGTTCTAGAATTTTCTGTGCGATATTTTATTTCTGTCTTGATTTTTTAAAAAAGCATTCAACATATTCTACAGCAGTAAGACATTCTTAAAATTACAGTAATTTCTAATGTATTTTCATAACACGAATTCTGAAAAACAAACTCTGAAAATCACGTGAGATAGTCAACATTTTACAATCAGCAACTTTCGAATAACTATGCACCATCAACAGTATGAACCAAGTTTCAAGATGAAAATTTACTCACGTCAGAAATTCTTTAGTTATCCAAAATAGGCATATCCTGAAATCCACAATTAAGCACCACTCGGCACAAATGAATAAAACACCAATTGCGGGAGCAAGAAAAGCCCTTGTGTTGCCCAGCGCGGGCTCTCGTGTTTTGACAGTTCTGTTTTTCTTCACCGATTACCCGAATGGTTGGCGGCCCAGTTTCTTACCTTGACAGGCCTTAGGCACAGAAACATCTTACGGTGGGTGCACTCAGCTGTGACGTCAGAATTTCGCGTCACATTCAACTTTCTGAATGGGAACTTCTCAAAACGGTTATACTACAGAATTTACTCTTCAATCGGGTTTCGAAACAATCACATCAAACATAGCGCCGCTTAATTCTTGTTTTAAAGAATGACCTCAAAATGTGCAAATTTTTTTGTTGAGTTTTTTTTCTGTCATCTAGTGAAATAATATTTTTTCAGTGCAGGTGCAGAACTAAAGCTTTAAACTGATTTTCAAGACACTGACTGAAAAAGTTATATATTTTCACATCTTTGGTCAAAACCGAATTGTTTTTTGACTTGATTATGGAGATTGAATTGGACCATCTTCCGTTTCCATTTTTGAAATTAATAAAAGGCGTGAAGACAAAAAGGTATAAAATGTCAAAATTTATGTTGTAAAAGTTCGGAAATGTCTCCCGTGAATCTTTTGGCATAGTCCAAGAAGAATCCTTAAATTGGGGGTTGCCTTAAGGAGAGAGCAGAATCGAGTTAGAAATTTTCATACTACCTTCTTCGATCATACTCTTTAATATATATGTTGGAACACCTTTATAAAGTCATTAAAAGGACCGTCTCAAAATGATTTACTAATGGGAAAGCTATATTATCAAAATATGTTGTTGTTGCTACATATGCTTGTAAAGTGCCTACATATGGCACTTTACCCGATTTAAGCCGAGTGTACAGTAGCTTCTGAGGGCCAAGGTCCCTGAGCACTCGAAGGCAAAAAACTGACTTCTTGCTCACATGAAGATGATACACACATTCGCTGGCACAACCCCTTTTCACAGGGGAGCTGTTTCACAAACAGAACACAAGGTAGAGAACAACCATGCCCATACCAGGATACGAACCCGAGGCGCCTAGATCTCGGGAAGATGCACTACCCCTAGACCAGGACGCCAGCTTTATGAACGCATAATAAATTGCAGTAAATTTCTGATTAGCCCTGGAAATGAATGGCATGACAACCACACATACTCGAATTTCGTGGATAGCCCGCATAATAATAGAAAAAAAAAAAAAAACCCCAAATCATCACAAAAATTCTTTTGAAATTATTATTTTTTATTTACAATAGGGAGCCTACTCATACTATCATGGCTTGATAAAAAGCAGATTTCAGCCCTGAAAAATTATTGATTTCCTTTTTATAAAAAAAAAGAATTTATTTATTTATTTTGATGTTAAAACACTTTTATATTTGTTACTACCCGCCTTTCGTGACCAGCCGGTTTGCCAATCTTAATGTTCGTTAAAATTTTAATAATTAAATATTTTATGCAATTCCTATTTTAATAGCTTCTACATCGAAATATTTTTAAACAAATTTTCATAGTCATATAACTCACTCATAATATTATAAAGACCTTCAGTCATAACGAAATATGCATCTCTCTAATTTTCTATTAGCTCCCATAGAATTTATGCTTTAAATTAAAGTGGAAAGGATTAATCTGCAATTAATGCAATAATATGTTTTACTGAAACAAAGCATTTTTTTTTATAATATGGTTACTGAAAACAGAGTCGCTGAGCGTTTAAACCTTATGGGCACTAAAGAATGTCTTTCTTAATTTATGTAATGTCTCAAGAATTTGTCAACAAAATTTTCTCAGATTCATCATGAGCAGATCGATTAATTAGCGATGTTTAGTTTTATATGCATCAAACAGTAAGAAAATAAACAGAATCGTTTAAAATAATCGGTCGAAAACAGGTTAAAAAAAACTACTTTAAAAACGATGTATTTAAAACTATAAGCATACACAAAAATATATAACTAACATAAATGCAATTTAATTACAAAAGCATGCAAATAACCTAAAAATAACTTAAATCAAGTCCACATCCGTTGATAATAGTTGTCAACAATCAAAACACAATGCACATGCTTGAATTTTCAACGCCAGTTGGGGTAACGCTACGCAGATTAGAAATTTTTAATTTCCTTTATTCTGTTTTATTTTTATTCAAAAGTACTTCAGAATGATTCTGAAAGGTCGAATAATTAACAATGTTTAATTTTAAATGTATCAAACATTAAGAAAATAAAAAGAATTGTTTGAAATAATTGGCCGAAAAATTTTAAGCCTAGCCTCATTATCGTGGGAAAAAACTGAAGCCTTACTCATTTGGCGGTGGAGAAGATGAAAAGATTTTTTTGGCAGGATAGTTATTTATAATTAATAATTAAAATTCTAATTAAAAATTCAAAAAAGGTACCCCAGGTACACATTCCCGACCTCCAAGGTATACATGTACCATATTTGGTAACAGTAGGGTTAACGGTTTGGCCTGTAGAACGCCAACACACACACACACGCACACACACACATTGAGCTTTATATAAGTATAGATAAAGGCCTTTGCTTCGACATTTTGAGATAAATAACTGCAGATAATCGTGATAATTATTCTACTTACTTCAATCGCAAGATATAATTGTATAGCTATGTTTTTAATAAGGTTATAGAATCATTTTAATTCGTTGCTATATTTACAATTTTATAAAAAAAATTAATAGACTGAAATATTTTGAAAATTCAAACTTTTTAATATTGAACGCTATTTAATGATAATAACAAGACATTTATTGCAATATCCCTTTTTGAATAGCCTAATATACATATTTCATTTTGTATATGTGTGAATTTTTACCACAGCGTATATCAAAATGTAAGTCTTATGTAATGTAAATGTAAGTCTTCTTATTCAACGTAGCACAATATTGTGGATCAATTTATCATAACAGAGAGAAATTAAAATGGCTACTTTTGCTGTTACGGCTCTTCTTGATTTTAATTTCCTTTTAAAAATGTTTGCGAAACAATACTCCAATTTTAATTTTGCATCGAAAAAAATATGATTTTATCTTCATAAAAATTTATAGCGAGTTTGCTTAACAGTAATTTGAGACAAATTGATTAATAGGCAAGTAAGCCCTTATAGCGATGGTTTCATCATTTTATCTTTATTTCGTTTCTTGGATTCATACGTCGAAAATTTTCTACCATAATTGATTCTTTTTTTCTTTTACATTCGAGAAGAAAATTCTTTTTAGTTAATTATAAAAAGGGAAATTACTAACTTGACAGCTAATTCCCTATTATCTTCGAAATTGGTTGGCGCGGTAAACGCAAGGAAGCGAATTCTCTACTTATCCACAAAAATGGCAGGAAGAAAACAATACAAAAATATTTTTGAACAATTTTTATTCACAGTCTCTGTTTGCTACACATACATTTATAACTTAAAGAAATGTAGATTCTTGTATTTATAAATTTGTTGGTTTGCTTTTCAAAAAAAAAAAAAAAATATTATAACATTTTTTTTTTATTTATTTTTTTTAAGTTTGTGATTGACGTTAACAATAACTTGAAATTGACAACTACAGACTAACGTGAGTTTCCTATTTTGTCAAACAGTGAGAAAGGTAAAACAAGCGAAAAAAAGATGCTCCTGACAGTATGAAAGAAATGTACCCACAAAACAATATTGTCACTCCTAATACGATTTTAAGTTATATTCAAAATATTATTTTTAAAATTTTTCGAAACCCTCTTCAAAACAAATCTTTTGGAAAGGTATTTCCTGTCTTTTGTTGAAGTCTCGAAATACTTTTTTTTATGGGAAAAGATTCACATCCATAAGCATCTTTCCCATGGAATAACCTTGAGCTAGCGGCTTCCTTGATTTCTTTAAAGTTTTAAATCATGCCTAAGCATTAAAATTGTTTTCAATTTCAAATATGACAGATATAATGGAGTTTGACTGATTCAATCAATTTTATTTTGAATTCGTTTGTAATTCGAATTTTTTTTTCTTTGTTCCTTTGCGTACCACAGTGTTAAGATATTCCAATTTATAACTGCATTCAGTTTGGATAATTCGAAAGCAAAACTAAAAATGGCAAAAAATTTATTTTATTTTATTTATTTATTTTGTTAAATACACCCGTACCTTGTGGTCATTGTGTCTGCTTTATCATACGGATAAGGTATGCAATAAAATAAAATAATAAAAATTCTTTCTTTGTAAAAGCTTTGAACAATAGTACTGTAATTTGCGTACTCTTTATTTTGAATTTTTTTTAACAATTGATGTATTTAAAGTGTTATATATAGTTTATTTATCACATTTATTTATTTATTAAAATAGTTATTTTTGCATTCATTTTTTAATTATTATTTTCTTAAATCTATAATTGTTTTTTAAATCTTAAATTATTACTATCTCGCATAAAGTTATTAACTTTATTTTACTTTATTGTGTATTATTTATAAAAGCTTTTAAAAATTAAAAATAAATCTTTATTGCTGTTTCTAAGCTTTTTTTTTTTCAAGTTTAGTCTCTTCCTATTAGTATTCTCATTTTTAAATCTAGTTTTTTTATATATTATGAAATTTTATTGTGTTTTCGATAGTGTTTTGAATTAGCCACTATCCATTGTTTATTTTATGAAAAAAAATTATTTCCTATGCTACCTTTTAGAAATCTCAGTAGAGAGTTGTTACATTTTCATATTCTATAATTAATCCGTGCTGTTTAATTACATTTGATATTCTATGCGTAGATTTTCCATTGATATCATTTAAAGATATAAAAAAATAACTAATTACAATAATATTAATACTTTATTCAAAAATTAAGAGAATATATTCCTACTTTATTTTTAAAAGTAAAACATACAAAATATGATCTATAAATATTTAAAAATACATTTTACAAATGGTGTATTATTTTTCCTTATACTTCCTCAAATTTGATTTTTTTTTTTTTTTTTTTTTTACCTTTTTGGTTTTAAAAAAATTTTATAGCATGAGAATGTTATCACCGCAAACTTCTTTGAAATTTCCATACCTCATTTCAATCGAGTTTCAAATTTTGTTAAAATCACATTTCACTTCAGAGACGTTAATGAAAATTAATTTGGAAAATTAATATTCATGCGGTATAATATTTCAGATTTTCTTTACCGTAATAACCTGCACACTGACAAAAACTTTTATATAAGTAAGCATAGAATACAATTCTTCTTCTAGGTATATAAAGTTGTGAAAATAGAGTAAGTATATTCCTTTCTTCTTCCTTGACATTGATGAAATGCGCTGATGAGATACGCAAGTAAGCCAAAATCCAAACTGTCCTATTATAGAATTCTACATTTTAAAAATTTATTTTCCAATTTTATAAACTATAATATGGTAATATTTTCTGATGATTTCATAATTTATTTTAAAAAACAGAAAAATTTTACTTTCATTTGAATTGTGCTAGTTATGGTACATAAAACTAAGAAGGAAAAAAAAAAGGGATCGTTAAAGAATAATCATTGTTTTTTTGAAGATATAATTTTTTTATTGCCTTTATTATCAATTTGCATTCTGCTTGAAAATGGTGCAAAAATGAGTAACATATTTATTTTAATAGTTGGAAATATAATTGTTGAAGATAGGCATCAAGCCGAAAATTCAACTGCTGATCAATGAAATATTGCTGCCTCTTTTCTTTGCGAAGCAGAACTTGCTTACCTGTTAGTCACTGAAAACAAGTACTACCTAGTAGTACCTTTCTTCAGTGCTATGCATGATTTACGTGTTATGAAAATACACTAAAATATGTTGTAACAAGTACCCAATTAATCGACAATATCCAAATAATTTTTATAACTTTAAATTCTCTACCTCACAATAAATTATCTCTAAGTCAATTTTTCTGATTAAATGTTTTCATCGTATTTTCATTATCTCTACTGTATTTGCAGATGTGTGAGGCGGAGGAGATGAGTGAGTTAATAATAATACTAATACCACTCCAAAAAAAGTAAAATGCAGTGCAATATAGATTGCTCTCAGGAATTTCTTTTGGTGGTCCTGTAAATAGCTAAGATTGCTACTTAACTATAGTTTACCTCTGACATATAAAATTGAACTCTTAAATTTAGGCCTATGAAATTGAAAAAAAAATTTTATGGGTTAGTGGTGAGAAGGTGCAATCTTGAGTGGATGTTGATGATTCTAATTCATTCAACCTCTTTTGATGAGGATGAAATAATCGAATATGTACTGGGAAAGGAGAAAGACGATGAGAAGGAAATGAATATAAATGGAAACAACAACGTGGATGGAAGCAGTCAAAAGATTACAGAATTTCATACAATATCGCATGCAATATTCATCCATGCCAGCACATGATATTATGAAACTTCATCGACACAGAGAATAAATTTTTGAAACTCCGGTAACAGTTTCGTAATCAGGTGCACATTCGATGTTACATGACATCACACTTAGGTATAGTAACTTTCATGAGATAATATATCTGGTAATTTTTTAAAAGTGGTTTAAATCTGGTTGTCTGAAAAATAATATTATGCTTTTACTTTCTGAAGTATGGTGAAAGTGTCATAATATCAAAAAATTCGAACTCGAGAATTCGACGAATCCTTACAATTATTTATCTGAATGTAAATACTATAACTCAAAAATACTTTGAGCTAGAAGGACGATGGATTTAAGACCAAATTTGTAGATAGAACAAAATTTATTCAGAGGAAGTCTGCCTATCTGGCTGTTCGAGTAAAAGCGAACTCTAAAGAGATAGGCAAATGAAATTCGGTATACAAATTTTGCATCTAAAACGTAGATTCTTTTCAAATTTTAAACTAAAGCTGTCAAAATATTGACCATCTGGTAGTCATATAAATGACTCTGGTAGTCATATAAACTTTCTCATGCATATAAATGGTATAAATCGAAAAAAAGAAATGATTTAAATAAATAAAATCTGTTATTTCATGACTATAATAATTGTTCTGTGTCAAAATTTTGATTTAATCAGTCGATAAAAGGTGTCGAAAATACATATTCCATTTTCAGTGTCAGCGATTCATTGTCAAAATTCGAACGTTAGATTCAGTAAAAAGCTCGATTCACGCCAAAGATTATATTTCGTAGCTGTTGTTCAAGAATAAAATATAAGAATTATTTACAACAGTATCCAAAAGAAAAGAAAAAAATATGTGTCCACCATTTGGGTAATTTGTCTTAGTGCTGTATAGTACTTTCGCCTTTGATCCGCCAGATCAACGCTTCCCATTTACTTATTATATTTTACAAAAGACAATAAGCAATTGAAAATTTAATTTGTCTGATCCTTTGCGTCTTTTCACTTCTGATACTCCTTTATCCGTCACGTGATTTCACTGATAAAACAAAAATGTGCCTATTATTTTTCATACTTATTCGGAATGTTGCTGCATTGCATTACTTCATTGCTACTTTGCTCGATTAGTTGGCAAGCTCTCATTTTTTCCAGAATATATTTCCTTTTTATATTGAAAATTCCATAAACTGGCAATTTTTTTTCAAACTTATTATGAGAGGTATTCTTATGAAGAGTCTATCAAAATAAATTTCATGTCCTTTTTCTTCAAGCGTTTTAATTCAACTTTTTTTTTTTTTTTTTTTTTTTTTTGGATTTACAATTTTGTGCCTCTTTACAGAATAAAGCTCAAAATCCAGTGTATAGCCAAAACTGGAGGTATATATCATTCACATTTTTCAGCCACGCTTCTAGGGATTCAGGGGCATACGCTGAACAATGCCTAATGTAATGTAATTTTTTGTATTTTATTAGGGCTTTATCAATGAAAACCTGTTTATAAGGCAGGAAACATTTTCTAAAATTACCCTTTATTCCCCAAAAGAAAGGTTATAATTTTTGAATGAAAGAAAACTCCTTATCTTTCTTGCTTTTTCCATTTTCTCTGTTTAAAACATGAAAATGTTTTATTTTTCAAAAAAAATCTGTTCTCTAAGCGATTTTTTTTCTCACCATTTTGTTGCCTGCAATCAAATTTTTGGACTAAAAGTCTGAAAGTTTAGACATGTGAACAGTGCTCATGATGAGTACGAGGTAATATGCCTCAAAATTTCTTTAATGTATTCTATTCGTTCCAAGTTTTTATTTTTACAAGATTTCTTTTTCATACAGAATTCAGCATATTTGTATTTAATTTTATAGTTTCGTAAAACAGGAGATTAAGACAATGCAGTGTAGTCGAACTAAGTAATAAATTATGTATAGTCCAACGAAAGCAACGAAAAGCTGCTACTTTATTTTTTTCATTTTTTACATCAGAAGTCCAAACAAACATCTCATAATATTCATTATCCCTTTCTTCATCGTCTTCCAAATTCGTTGAAACATCTTCTTCGTCTTCCCATGAGGAAAAATATCCGATTCATCAGTTTTCCAAATAAAATTTGATTTACTTCTACTTCTTCTTCTGGTCATAATTCCAAAAAATGAGAAGAATTTAAAAGTATACACTTAGTAGTGATAATTAACAGCTGTCTAAAGCATGAACAATGTAAAAGCAGATCTGCGTGGTTTTAAGCTAATGCATCCTAGCAGGGCCCGACTTAGCCTAATTGGGGTCTGGGACAAAAACTTCTTTGGGGCCTCTGCGTCACTACTTTAGCAATGAAAAACCGAACTTTATGTAGGTATTTAAATTTTTCACCTCATAACTTTCTATTCGATTTGGGGCCCCCTCTGATGTGGGGGCCCGGCGCAACTGCCCCTCATACCCCTGCCTTAGTCAGGCTGGGCATCCTAGGACCCTCTTCTCTCCTTTCATCTAAATGGGTCCTCGTTCGTCTATCTGGGAGAGCGGTATGTAATGAGCAAAGCCTGGGGCAGTCAATCAATCGATAGAGCTCAGATATAAATGGAGGGAGCTAGTCGTTTATTTCTTCTCGAAATAAGGGCACCCAACATGAATCACGTGACTTGTGGTGAATCTTAGAGTAAGAATACCTTTTTTGACGCCATATTGCAAATTTGGCATACTCAAAAACTCGCGTGCAATCTTTTGTTTCCCGCCATTGGGCCCGGTAGGTATAACATTTTCTGAAAAGGAAACCCTGAAAAGATAAAAAGGAGAAATTTTCTTTTCTTTTCTTGTTTTGAGATTATCATTCTTTGAAAACTAAGCCCATTAGATTCGAAAATAATAGTTTCTTTTTCATAACATCAGTAGCTAAATTTGTTGATTCAAATCATGTTTACTTTTTTACTTTTTTTGCATTAATTAAAAGTGATATTTTCTTTGTTAAGTAAGCATTTTAATTTTTTTTTTATTTACTTAAGAATGGCCTTTAATTTTATATTACATGTTCAAATACTTTCTATCATTATCTCAAACAGATTAAAAAAACTTTTACAAAAAAGATTATAAAATTCACCGAAGTCTTTTTTTTTTCTTTCAAAATACTGAGTATATGCACATATCAATACTCTCCATGTTATTAATAAAAATTACAGAATTTTAAACTATGTACTATAAACTTATTTTGCGATTTTGTTATTTATTATTTCAATTATTTTTTTAAAGATTAAAGCTGTCAGTAAAGCTTTTCTAATATTATTCATCTGTTGATTCTTTGTGCAAAAAGAAATATATGTAAAAACTACATTAGTAACCCAATTAAAGAAAATTAAGAGTTAATCACAGATTATTTAATTATTTTCGGTGAGAGAGAGAGACTCTTTAGTTATCATGATTCTAAATATTTATGCTGAGGACTGTTCGTTCATATTTTAGTAATTTTAGTGAATAGAGCCATTAAATAATTTCTTTTTTAAGGAAATGCAACAAATCTTTTGTTAATCTAACTCGGTAAAAGCTACCTTGTCATTATTTATTATTTGTATAGGGATGTAAATCTCATTTTAGTATTTAATAACTGTAAACATATCTTTGTTTATTAGTTTTATAAACTTTTGGCTGAGTACCATATTTAAATAATTTTTTAAAATAAAAATCACAATCCCTTCTCAATAGATATTTATTAAAACATTATCATTCACACTATAATACAATTTGAATATTTATAGTAAAAAAGGCAGTACATATCGGAAATAATAAGTATATTTATTTGCATTAAATAATTACGTAATTATTAATCGGTCGATAATGTTTATATATATTCACTTGTATAGGCGAGAAAAAATCACGTCAAGCTTGCAGCTAAGCACGTACAACACATTCGAGATTAAAGTAAAGCAAGTAGCAAAATATAATGCATTTATATCAGTTTAAATGAAGCTTAAAATTAAGTTAACTAAATTAAATACAATAACTAAACAGAACTATGAAATATTATTCAGTCATAATATTAAATTCACTGAGTGACCCAAGTTACGAATTTTTAAATTGATTTAAAAGGTATGTAAATAGCATATGTTTATTGTACAAAACTATGAAATGATACAGGATTAACTTTTGAAGCTGTTTTCTTTGCTTACAATTGCATAGCAAAAGTGAACAACGGTTTAAATAAGCTTTAAAATTTAACAGTTAAAGGCGAAAAATAATCTGCCATTAAAATATAATCGAAAATGGAGTATGCGGTCAAGCAACTTCTAACCGCAAGTCACATGGTTTTATCTTGTCCTACTCCAGAGTAGATTTATAATCCCTTTCCTCACTATTTCAATTCTATGAATCAATCACAAATTGGGGAGGAAATTTCACAATGATAACAAGGCGACTTAGGTAAGCACCGTTGCTTCGTTGAAAGGCATTTGCGATCTTCCCGTATTGATAATCACCGTTGTGATGATACTACTACAAATTATGTTTTTAACATAATGATATAAAGTTTATTATTCATTTACGGGTTTTTTTTATCTGAAGTAATCTGATAACATAGATACATTTTTTGATATATCTTTTTTCTGATTGATTTATTCATTTAAAATAAAAATAATTAATGTTAGAAATTAAAGAAAAGTAAAGAAAGGAAATTAAGAGAATTGAAATAAAAATAATAATTACGTATTAAAAAAAATATTTTTGAAAAACTATTCATCCAACTTTTATTATAAATAGAACATGCCAAAATTTTTATGCTGAGCAAAGTAATTTTTTTAAATAGTGAAATTTTAATTTTCATAAACTAAAAATTGGTAAAAAGTTTCGGAAAAATAATAATTTCCATATACTTAAAAATTAATACTTTGAACTTAACTCTCAAAATCTATTCAAATAGCAATTTTATTTACTTGTGAAATCGCTTCCTGTTTGACTTCAATTACATTCTTAATTTGAAATATTAAAATAGTTATTAAATTAAATGGAAAATCCAAAATTAGATACAAGAGCGCATGGTATTGTATTCCAATCTACCAAACTGTGGCCATAAATGGCACTAGTATTTTTAGGACTCGTTGGCGTAGTGGGTAAGAAGTTGTTTGAAAAGTGGTTCTGGCTTCGAATCTGAAAGTTAGTAGAAAGAAGAAAATAACAATATTAGGTTAAAAAATAATCAAGAGATGTGCTAAAAATATTATAGAACATTGCTTTCCCGGTTATATGAAGTATTACTTGCTGCTTGGGTATTTGCACACATATATATTGTACAACTACGTATATGGACACATACATGTCTAGCTGTACAATATTATATATTACACAATGTTCCCAATATTGTATAATGTTGTCGAATATTGAACAGCATAATATCGTACATTATTGTACAGTCTGTTAGAGAAAGGCATCCAGTCTGTATTATTACGATAGCTTAATGATATTGTGACACATTCAGAGCACCGAATAAAATCAAGGAGTTATTGGAGAATATTTTGTACTAATTGAGATAAACAAAAATAATTTTTTACAGACTCGGGGAGGTCTAAAACTCTGAGAATTATCAAAATCTTGAGTTCGAACTTTTCCACTAGTAGATTACTTTCTCTGTATTCTTAAAATAGATGAAAACAATAAAATGAACGGTATTTCTTAATATTTACAAGTTTGCTCATTTTAAAAATTTTTCTTATAATCTCAATGCCTATTTTTTGTTCTGTTAAGCATAATTTTTAGTTAACATAATCTAAACCTAAACTGATTAACACATTGACTGCCACGCTGAATTTCTTATAATATTTATATTGGCCCGCCAATCACCAGTGTCAATCTATTTGTTGGTTTGTTTAAGAGTCAGGTTTAAAGATATATAGCAGAAAAGAACGTTATGTCCGATCTATCAGATAAAACTCATTCGTTCGGCATTAATGTGCCTTTATTCATATTAAAGAGTGTAAATACAAAATTATAAATGAATAAAAAAAAGTTTTTAATAGCTTGGAACTAAATATTACTGAAATAGAAAAAATAATCAAAATTGGATGTTTGATTTAAACCCTTCATTTATCACTCGTGAAAACAACAGGGGGAAAAAAATCTAGTTTCATTTCGGTTACATTTAAAACTTGCCGCACAAATACCAGATGACTAATTACAAAATGATTTGAAAGCTTCATAGATTTGATAGTTAAAACATGGATAATTTTATGTTCTTGTAGGACGAAATATATATTAGGTAGTGATGAATACCTCTAATATGTCAAGATATTAAGAAAGGAAATTTATATTACATAATAAATTTCATTTATTATATCGGGGGGGGGGGAAAACATATTTCTATACAGTTTAAACCTAGCTCTGGTGTGATTAGTGTCAAGACATTTGTCTGAATTTCTTTTTCTTGTGTATACTGAAATGGCAACATAACAAACTGTTCTTTTCCGTTCACATTTGTTCCGATCGCATTTGTAGTGAAACGAAAGCGCTCTTGCGCGAATTGTCTGTGCAGTTCTTTTCAATATTTGAATTTATCGAACGATTCTGTGCACTTTCATTGTAAGTAGTTGATTTTTATCGATTCTTTATTTATTTTTAAACCGTTGTTTTCGTAGGTTGCTGAAAGAAACTGTTGGAACCAATTTTTAAAAAATATTACGAGACAACTTTGAAGAAAGGTATATGCATTGGTCATTCCCGAAATGTATAAGATTAAAGGAATTTCTTATCAATTTTATTATTTTCATATTATACTAAACATTTCTATTCTTTGTCTTCTTGGTTTCTAATACATATTGCATTTCTTTATATCAAGCGCATTCATTTGTTTTAAATCAGAAGCCGGTTTATGGATTAAAAATATTTTTATTGACTAACCTACTTTTCTGTTAGTTTTAATCTTCTGTAACGCAAACAGATGGCATTTTCTCATTTCTAGAAGACCAGTCTGGTTTATTTTAGCATTATTTGGAGTAAGTGCAAGATTTTTTAAGTTAATTTGCGAATTTGTTGTTCTACATCTCTGATTAACTTTTTATTATTATTTAATGAATTTTAAAATAAAAAGTGATTTTTAATATTAAGTTATTCTGAAATTCTTATCTTTATGTAAATATATTATTTTTTTCATTTTATATTTTTAATATCCTGTGTTGTGCAAAAGTATGCGTATAAGTAATTCAAATATTGTTTCTTTATTTCTGATAATTAATAATACTAAAAATGAATATTTATACATGATAATTCAATATTTTGTTCAGTAAACTGAATGAAGTGAAAAAGCTGTCATGAGGGTCAAAGTTTTTATTATTACATAACTGACTAGCTGTTCTTGCATATATTGTGGGTGTATTATTTTTACATTTGCAGCTTTCTGCTCATGTGCTCTTCAGGTATTGTACCTGACAGGATTCAAAAACTATACAACTGTCCTGTTTATGCAATTATTATATGCACAGCAGAAAGTAGATAGATCTCTTTCAGGTCAAGATATTATACGATGTTGATTCATATTCTGAATGCCCAACACTGGTTGAAGACATTATAACAATGTTTTTGGGCTTGAATAGGGATGTTGAAATGAAGATGTCTTAAACTGAATAATTAATGCTTAAAAAGGTTATGTAAAAATAAATGCAGATTTAGGAGGACTTTTTCTTTTTTGTTGCACTAATGTTATCAAAAAATATTTTATTTATACTCATTAGTTTTCCAGAAGTCTGTAATATTAATTCTAAAATGAATAATTAAATAAATCTTTTTATGTAAATAATATCAGACAAAAAATTGAATAACATGAAAAAAAAACTGTCTTTTCAATATAAATAAGAAACATTTTTCATCATTGAATGTGAAGTAAACATTGTGAAATATTGAAGATTAGCAGAATGATGTGATCCGTTAAAATTTGCTTCTTATTTATCTCGTTCATTTGTAGATTCACTTTTTGAATTTTATAAAATTTCTTGAATGAAACTGCCAATGCTTTAAAAATAGTCTTTTTTTTATTTATTTATTGAAGAATTATTTGTATATTTCTTCTAAGTACCTTGTATGAATATATATTTAAAGGATTGATTCATTTCTTAGAACCCTTCCATTTAAATTTTCAAAAATTGATAGTTTTTGTTTCTACTAAAAATTGTTTAACATACTCCTTAAAGATTTGATTCGCTTCTTTTTTACCTTGTTGTAGCTTTAGTGATGCGATATTTTTGCGTCACTAAATGTTTTATCACTGATGTTAAATTTGCTTGTCCTCTAGCAACCACTAATAAATAAGCTTTAAGGCAAGAATTCTACATAAATACCCATATTCTGTTATGTCTTTGTGCATTTCTTTGTGGATTGAGCTCTGGCTCGTTCAATAAATGAAAATTTCTTTTGGTTAATTTTTTCTTTGTGCTTTTGATGTAGCATATAGTTTAGTTTTTTTTTTTTTTTCTTGTTATTTTTAGCTGCTTAAGATATTTGTGAAATATTATTCTGAAATATTCTTTAACTTCATTTGGGGTTACTAGATAATGTTTTTGATTCAACTCTTTAGAAATAATTAAAATTTTAATTAATTTGTTTAGCAGTAGCCAAACAAATCTAATTATTACTTAATGGTTAATTTGAATGCCTCAGGTATGCACATCAAAGGGAAAATTTTTTTATTAAAGTTCTATATAAAAAGAAAATGGAAATTTATGTAATTTAGATAGATGTGAGTAACTGTGCCATCAGTCTGTGACATTCATATTTAAATATATTACAGAATTAATCTGCTCCATTGCTATATTAGCCAGAGAAAAATTTTAATGCTGAGCTTTATCACATTGATTATCAAATATTAATATTTAAAAGTTCTGTTCAAATATTCAATTGGCTTTATATATGCTGGTATCGTATTCAGCATATTTAATTAGGTGTAGTGATACACTTTATAACTGAAGCAAGTTTTCATCACTAGAAGTTTATTTTTTCCAATGCAGTGATTGTAAAAATACATTTTTTATTGTTGTAAAAAAAAGTAAAGCTTGCAAGTTGACTTTTTAATACTCAAAACGGTTTAATATAAGTTTTATAACAAAACTTTATTTTCTTTTAATAAAAAATAGTAGTGGAATTTGAATAAATTTCTATTCATAAAATATAGTAAAATTCGTTGACACGTACTAAAGTAGGATATTTTAAACCATGTGTTTGAACTCCTTAAAAGATCTCATAGCATAATTTTGCAGTCATTAAAGTTAGATAACATATGCCTTTTTGAAATTCAGCAGCATTAATAATAAAAGTTACGAAGGCCGTTTTTATTTAGATCTTTTTTTAAAATATGCCAGACATATTACAAGATTTTTTTTATTTGTCATTAATTATTTCATTTTTTTTTTTCCTATCTATTTTCCTACAATGTATATTATTCAAGTTTATTTTTCAATGAGTTTTAGAAGCTGTAATTTAAAGTAATTATTAAAGAAATATCTTGAAAATTGAGAGTTCTTTAAAAATATGGGTATTCACAATTATACTGCTGAAGAATCCAAAAACTACATTTTATTTTTCAATTACTGCTCTTTCAGTTTTATAGAAAAATCTACTTGACATGGTTATATCCATGACTTTTTAAAAAGTAATTCAGTATCCAGTTGGAAAATTTATTTTAAATTATTACATTTAAGAGAATCATTCTTTTATTTATGATTTGATTTCCCCCCCCCCCCCCGTTTCCAAAATCTTTGTAATCAAATCCTCTAACTTTATCTCTTTTTTTTGTTAAAATACGGCAATAACTTAACTATATATCATAGTCTTTTATGATAACATTTGATTGAAATTGAATACTTATATTTTAAATGTTGTTTAAAGAATATTTAATTAAAGTTTGTGAAATAGATTTTTTAAAAATAGCCTTTATACTTTTAAGTATTCTATTAAAATTATATTAACTACCAATTCAGATAAAAATAATTATATTATGTTCCTTTATTATTTGGTTCATGGTTGATTTATGTTAATTTTTATTATACCTATCGCTTGTTTTATTTATACCAAGTATGTAATTTTCTGAGTCGCAATTTTTTTCAAAACTGTACCATAACTAAAAAATTTCTAATGTTTAGTATATCTTGTTCAAGTTAAATTTTATTAATTTGAGATTCATTGAGAGTAGAATTATTGCAAAAATAATACAACAGTATTTTTTAAATATATTTACTCTATTGATGCTACAGTTGAAAATGAAATTTTGAGTGATTATTTTTCTTAATGGAATATTATTTGATGCCTTAAGTTTCATATTATTGAATGTTGAATGCATAAAATAGTATTCTTTTATTCTATTTTAAAAAAGCAGATATTTTTGTACTCTGGTATTTTGCCTTTGATATGGAATGTTGGAACTCGTATTTTAATTTCATTTAAATGGCTTGCAGTCATGATATTATCTGATAAAGTTTAATTTCCTTTAATTAAAAATATTTACAGATTTATTAATAAGAGTATATTTGTTTTAATAATCAATCAAATATTTAATAAAACTATGAATTCTATTTCCATATGTTTGAATATTAGCTCATAGTATTTTTATTTTTATGTGTTTCTGTAAATGATGAATATTTCTTTTAACTCCATAAGTTCAGCATTTCTTATTACATTTTATAATGCATTGCTTTTTTTCTTAATTGCAGATATGATACACTTTGTGTTAATTAATAAAAATTATTATTTTTATTGAAATTGTTAGAATTTGAACTGAACAGAAATTGAAACAGAATTTGTTGCTTTTCATGTAATGATGGAGATTTGGTTTCAATTACATGCTTTTTTTTATATAGATGTCGTCAAGATTCTACAAAATTGTTTTAGGAGGATGTGGCAGTGTTCTTGCTGTTTATGGCTTATGCAAATATGAGAACATAACTCATCATCCTGTAAGGAAGTGTATTTGTTATATTCACATCTATTTTTTAAAAGTTTTTCGATATTATTTCAAATTAAGTTTTAGTTAGAAATTTTCTTTTAGATTTAATGTGACCATGTTTAAGTTTTTGACATTTCCAGATATAGGCATGATTAATGTAGAATGTGCAATATGATTTTATTTCAAATCATATTATAAAATTCTATTTTATATATATGTTACCTGCAATGTATGGAACCCTGGCATTCTATAAAATGGCTGGCATTTTTAGGCCAATTATGAAATATGAGAATTATTTCCAACTTTCCCTAGAAAATGTGCATGATAACTAGAAATTTTGTAGAATGGCAAATGCCATTTAGGCAAAGTATGGAAAAAAGAGGTAATGATAAAGCTATTATTTAAAAGACATTCATTCTTCAAAAATAAAAATTTTACTTTGAAACAATAATGAAAAAAATGCCATTAAATACATTTATTCAAAATACATAAAAAAAATTAGTTTTGCAAAATAAAATTTGTCTTTCTTATTAAAGAAAACCAAATAAAATATAAACCTACGTATTGCACCAAGAGAGGAACTATTTTTATTTTGAACTGCACTGAATTTTATTTCTTGCTAGCAGCTTTTGGCAACTAGCCAGTTTGCTGGATTTAATGGTCACTAAAATTTTTAATTAAATATTTTAGGTAACTTGTTCTTCATGAGTAAGTAAGCTTCATTTCAAAAAATCTAAATTTTATACAGTCTATTAATCCTAGGAATCATATTCAGTAAAATATTCTTGACACTACAATTTTTAAATCAAGTAACATTTCATTCTTCTGTGCCCAAATCTGGTCAAGTTATATAGCCTTGAATATTATTATTTTAGGACAATCAACAATATCATTATTTTAGGCCAGTCAGCCTTAAAGAAATTCTAGGTACTGATAGGTGTATTTTGCTTGAAGCAGTCAATAGAATGGTGTAAAATCATGGATTTTTATAAAATAGTGATATTTAGGTTTTCATTACTCAAATCAGTTTTGTCACAAAAGAATGGAACTTTTTATTAGTATCTCAAGAATGTTTTATTAAATGAGTTTCAGTGGACTTAGGATCTCTGTTAAAATTTAAAATTCTGTAATTCATCAGAACATTTATTGACTCAAACTACATAAAATCTAATTATTTACTTCATTTAGACACATTTTTCTTATAAAATATATGTACCTGCTATTACCGATATAGAAATTAGTTTCTTGGGCGTCAAATAGAATGGATATCCTGTATATATTAAATCATAATTGTCTTGAAAGATAAGAATTATTGCATTAATAATGTAGATATTTTAGAAATCACAAAAGCCTTTTTCTTACATTTATTTTTCTGGAAAATATCATGTTTCATATTTATTTTATTTTATACAGATACATGCTAAAAATTATACTTCTTAAGGTTTAGTTTATAATGAGAGCTTTCTGTTGATATGATCTTTTGTCAGCATGATGACAACACATTAAAAATTAATTTTTTTCATGGAGGTTAAATGATATTTTTATTTTGTGTAAAATATATTAATTGAAAGGATTGCTAGAATATTATATAAAAATTGATAATAGTTATTGTTAAAAAATACATTTTGTGCTGAATAAGCACCAAAATTTCACTTAATTTTTAATTCGAATTTCGAAAAATTATCACTGAGGTGCACATTTTCACCATCTAATGTTTTCCAAATTTGGTTTGGAAAATATTTTTAAAATAAAAATTTCCTTTAAAAATGTTATTGTTTATGTATTAATTTATTTTAACTCTCATTTTCTTTTAGCATGTAGTTATGGCTGATGGCAGCATTTCAAAGCCTAAATTACGCTTACCTAGTCGTGATGAGCAGCTGAATGCATTAAAAAACACTCCTGAATATGATATCTTAGTTATTGGTGGTGGTGCAACTGGTGCTGGTGTTGCTTTAGATTCTATTTCTAGAGGTTGGTTTTTCCTAATATTCAAGACCTTTTTTTCTATTCTGTCTCTTGTCTTAAAACGTAATTGTTTTCTTACCTACTTATTTCGAATTATTGAATGCATATAAGAAACTATAAATATTTTCACTCGTTTTTCCCCCTGAAATATTTTAATTACTTTGTGAGCATTTAAGCTTGCCCTTATTGTAATACAATTGTATTGTCCTTATTGTAATACAATTGTATTGCCCTTATTGTAATATAAGTTACAATTCTATTCTAAAATATGATGTTTAGTAGATAAATTTGTTTATAAAGTTGTAAACCCTTATATTTTTTAACACTGTTCAGTTTTTTTTATTAAGAATAATTCCTGGGTTAAGCAGGCTAATATTCATCTATTTTAGAGCCTTTTTTTAAATTAATATGTCTATAATTAGTAAGGTTGTCTGTCCTAATGCTTTGAGATACAAATTTTCAGCTGAAAGGAAATTGGAATAATTTTTCTCTTTTTTTTTTTTTTTTTTTCTTTTCTCTCAGTATTTCTTCTTCTTCTCAGTCATTGTCTTCTCTATGTACTACTTATCTTCATTAATCTAGCAATCTTAATCCTCTAAATCTAATTTATTAATGTTTGCATTTTCAACAAATTATCATGAACAAATAAAATTTGAATTTACAGGTTTAAAAACTGCTTTGGTGGAATTGGATGATTTTTCTTCTGGCACAAGTAGTCGTAGTACTAAGCTTATTCATGGGGGTGTCCGTTATTTACAGAAAGCAATTTTGCAACTTGATCTTGAACAAGTATCATATGTTTCTTTGTATATTTATAAAGATGAATACTTATCTGTCATATTTTTAATATAATATATATTTTAATATATTTTTTTATTGTTTTATAGTATCGTATGGTAAAAGAAGCTCTTCATGAAAGAGCAAATCTCTTAGCTATTGCTCCTCATCTTTCTTATCCATTACCAATTATGTTACCTATTTATCGGTAGGTGGAAGCAAATGTTTACTTTTTTCTATAAAAAGTATAAACAATATTCGTTTTTAATTTTTACATTTATTCAAAAGGCATAAATACAGTATAACAAAAAAGATGTCTGCAGTAAAGGAGTCTTTCTTCTAATATTAAGTCATTACTGTGAAAAAAATTGGCAGTTCAGTGTGCTGTGGTTTAGAAGTTAATTTTGACTTGCATTATTGACCTATACGTTTTTCTAATCGAGTTTCTTTTATTGTTATCCAAACAAACTGTTTTGTTTTGATTTTAAAAGATCAAAACAAAAGAAACAATTTGGGGAATTTAAGTTAGTCCAAATTCATTATAAAATGATCTGAGTCATTCCTTTGCACTTAATTTCATGACTAATAAACCATGCAAGTGCACAATTTTCGCCTCTGTTAATGAAAGCAGAAGGTAAAAAGAACAGAAAGAGGAATTAGTTATCCTTATCAATGTTCCAGGAGAACTCTATTTCTGTTTTCTTCTTTGGCATGTCAAAAATTATATGGCCATATGTTTCTAAGGATATGTTATTTATAATATAAATTCTATGTCATAAAGTTTCATCTATAATTTTTTTGTGTAACTATTCAAAAGTAAATAATAGATAATTGTGAATAGTCTCTATTAACACAAGATATTGTATGATATCTCCAAGGTGATATTTGATATTCTGAATGCTGAACTATATTGCAAAGATATTGTAACAGGGTAGTTGAGCATTTTGAATAAGGTTTACGTTGTAAAGACTTGTTTACATTAAAACAAAGAAGATTAAGATAATGTTAGATTCCACTCCCCTAAATCTTCTAAAACATTATTGTTAGTTTCAGTTCTTCAAAGTAATGATAGAGAGGTTTTGCCTCGTTATTATTCATCTAGCATTTGCAAAGAAAGTTGATGTAAAAAAAACATCAAGAAAGGCATAGAACTGTATATAAAAGTATATAAGTACTGTTCATGTCACTGACACTAATATGTATTAAAAATTTGTTTGTATTTTAGATGGTGGCAAGTTCCATATTATTGGGTAGGGATAAAAGCTTATGATTTTGTTGCTGGTCGTCAACAAGTAAAATCTAGTTATTTCCTGTCACGCAGTAGAGCCTTGGAACTTTTCCCCATGTTGAAAAAAGACAAACTTTGTGGAGCACTCGTTTACTATGATGGTGAGACATAACCTTTAGTTTAGTAATTTATTCAACTTATTTCAAACACGAACTATTTACTTTTTTTTCTTTTAATACTCCAGAACAATTTATCTAATCTCTCCATTTATAGTTGTGTAAAAAAAAGGAGAATTTTTGATTTGGTTTTTTATTCGGGAAGTTCTATAATAATAATAATAATAACAACAACAACAGAATTGAGTTTAGCCACTTATGTTACTTACTAATATCTAACAATGCTGGTTTTTATGTTTATAAGTTTGAACTATCATTACATTTTATTATGTTCTAATATACCCTGGGTTGCTCGGAATGGAATTATTTTCATGTCTTTTATTATTATTTTTTTTTTTCTATTAAAGGAATTGTCATGAAATCATTACTAAAGACTTTTTTTATACTTCAGTATTTATGAATGAAATTTGAAATGCTTATAATAAATACCTTTAATGTGACAGAGGCTAAATTTATAATATCGTAAATCGAGTATTGACAGTTTTATAATATAATTTTCATGTGAGAAGAAGTATAAATATATTTAAAATTTGCTCCCGACATACTCCCATTGTATCAGTCGATAAAAGTATTTTTTTAAATGTACAATCGTGGGGGAATTAAAAAAAAAAAACGCCACACAGCTTTATTCGGGCATCGTTCATCATACAATCATAAAAATGGTGTCATTTGAAAGGATTTAAAGTACTCTTAAAAAATTTTTGAATTAAAAATCTCATAAGGAGCCATCTATGTATTGAAATAAGAGAAAAGTTCAAAATGTCCAATAGTAACACCGATTTTTCTCATTAAATTTTAAAACTTCATTAATAGTTATTTCCAGACACCAAGTTTCATTAATTTCGGTCTGTTCGTTTCGAAATTATGGACTAAAAATTTTTGATTTTCTAATTTTAAAATTAAAGTTTGAACTTTTATTCATATGTTTGAAACTTGTAAAGTTATTGACCTAAACTCTTATGAAAAGATGAGGTATTCTACATGTTTTGCATACATATTTAACTAGAAAAAGTAATTTTTAATATGTGAAAAATTACAGTTTAAAAATTTGTAAATTGCTACATTCTTAAATTTTGGGCATATAAAACTAACATTCTAAATCGAAGCACCAGACCATTTCACAGGTACATACAAAATTTCAGCTCATTTCTACGAGTAGTTTTCCTGTTACGCAAAGTTTTCTGTGCTGCTTCCGACACGATGCAGTTACGGGCGCATTCACAAATACCAAAATATCACCAACTTTTTATATGGAAATGCTGCTGAGCATGCATTCCATGAAACAAATAGCGTTTTCTGTAACAGAAAAGTATATTTAAAAAATTCGTCAGCAGCAAAGAATAGGAAATCGAAGTTTTTTAGAAAAAAATTCATTGCCATTTTATTTTATTAACAGTCACTATTTTTAAATGTGGAGGATAGTCTTTGTCCTTGTAATAAGGTAGGAATTTTACTTTTCAGCTCATATAATGTCTCTTAAAGAATGTAACAAATTTAGAAAAATGGGAATTTCATTTCGTAATTACTTTGAAAGATTTAATTATTTAATTTTACAAACTTTCTGATAAATGATTTCTCTTAATAATTTATGATAACAAAATCTATATTTTCTACCAAGAAAAGGGCAAATTTTCTCTGTTTTAAATTTATTAATGTTTAAGTGCACAATATTTCTTTCACGAGTCTCAAATTCCATAAGATTAATTTATAATTGTAATTATTGTAAATTAAATTGTAATTATAATTGATTGTAATTTTCATTATAATTAAATAATATCGTAATTATAATTAAATAATGGAAAGTATATGTAATTTTATCTTTTATATGTACAATAAAACTGTCCATTTTGGGGTTTTCAGTATATTGGAGACTCAAGCTCAGGTGCAATTTAAACAAAATTTGCAGTGCTTTTCTGCTTTCTGAAAAAAGTCAAGATTATTCTAAAATTTTCGCTATAAATATTTTGTCATGAATGAAATAGCAAACGGTTTTACCATGTAGATTGAAGCTTTAAAAATGCTTTAAAAGTATGACAAAAAAAGTACAATTAACGACGTCCAGAGAATATCTAAATTTTAGGTATTTAAATGTGGAACAACTTGACAGAAAATGCGAATATTTCCATCTGTTCCACGGTATATTAATCAAAAGTTATACTCCATGTATCCATGTCATGACATCAAAAAAAGTTGGTGCCGTAGGAAATTTCAAAGTTTGTACAGTTTTAAATATATAGATAACCTCAAAATAAATAATTGCAAAATAAATCTGAATGACCGTTTTTTTTTTCTCCCCCATAAGTGTACATAAATTTTATGTGAGAATACTGCAATCTAAAATCTTATGATACCAGAATCCCCTTATCTGTAATTTTTTTTTTATTAAAACAAGAATATCTATTGTCCTGAAAGATTTTTAAAGACTGTAAATAGTAAATTTTTTCCCATGAGTTATTAATTTAAACAAAAAGTTACAAAATTTGATAAAATATTGCAAGTTGCATTCCAAAGATGTATATTTAAAATAGTTTAAAATATCTATAATATTTTGTGTTGGTGTCAGTTCTATAGGAATTGTAACATTAAAAACAAAATCTTTTCTATATCTGAAACCATAGATTTTAGTTTATAAAAGAAAAAAAAATTCTTAAGTCTTCAACAAATACTGAATCTTTCTTCATTTCAGAAAATTGTAAGAATAATATGCTGCAACCACACTTGTACAATAAGTCTCTAATGAGCTTTTTATATTATTTAAAATTTATGCCGCCACACCAAAGGATTTTTTTTCTTGAGCGATTGCTTTTTTTATGTAATATTTCATTCATAGGTGAAAATTCTAATTATTGCATCCCTTTTTGTGATGTACTCAAATTATATTTACAAATGCTATTACATTTTACATCTCTGAATTAAGCAAATAAAAATTCTTATGAATAAGTATTTTTTTTTTTGTTTGTTGTTGTTCATATGAAATTCATATGTATTTCTGAATGCTTATAATTTTTATGCATTGTACTTATTAAATATGGAAAATTTTTAAATATGAAAATATTATTGTTTACAATTACAGGACAGCACAATGATGCACGGATGAATTTAGCAATTATTATAACAGCTGCAAGACTAGGAGCAAATGTTGCCAATCATGTAGCCGTAACTGAGCTGTTAAAAAAACCAGATGAAAATGGCGTGGAAAAAGTTTGTGGAGCAAGAGTGAAAGACCAATTATCTGGTTAGTTTTCTGGAAGCATATTTTATATATCCAATAATTTATGTACTCATTAACAATTTTCAAAAATGTGGATACTTTACATTCTTAAATATTTTTTTTTGTTAATGAAATAAGCTTTTTTAGTTTTATTGGATCTGTATATAATAGATTCAGTGCAATGGAATTACTCGACATGGGCCGATCATGAACTCTGAAAATCGTGAATTACTGTTTGAAATTGCATTTTTACCACCTTTTTTTCCCCCATTGAAAATTTTGTCAAACTGCAACAAAAGAGAAATATATATTTTTTAATGAACATTTTACTTTCCAAATAAAACAAATTCTCCATTATAACAATATATAATGAAACAATATATTCATACCATTTGTGATTAAATCATTTATTGTATAAATTGTTTAATAAAATTATATGTTTGACTAAAACTCTTAGAATCTCTCATAGTAATATAATTAGTTCTTCAAAGTTTCAGGAAAGAATGGTGTTTTGTCTTAGTATTGCATTTTCTGATGTCTTTGAGGTAATAAGGGATACATTCTCAAAAAATTAATTAGGAATAAAACTGCGAATTTCCTTAAAATTCTTTTTTCTTGGATTTCCAAACACAAACTATCTACCCTACAACACTAGGACTATCTATCCCAGTTATAATATTGCCAAAAGTTACATACGACATAAAAATTTAAGAATTAAAATTAAGGAGAAAATTTGATTAGAAATTGTGCACTGAGTGGCGGAATAATGAGGTAGTTGGGTAAATTTCTAAAATTATTTTATATATATATATATATATATATAGTTCAAACTGTAAGAATTTCAACATTTTATATATGATCTATTGATATCCAGATTTATGCAGTTTTCTGTATTTTATCTAACCAATCTAACATCATGCTACAGTCAAATCTGTTTTGGGAGATACTCTATCACATATTAGCTGCATACAGTGTGCAACTCTGTTCTCTCTTCCTACGTTTGAAGTAGTTACTGCCAATTCATCAATTTAAAATTTTTCTCCATTTTCGAATTTGATAAATTTAAATAGGTGGCATATAATCTAAATTGAATTAAGTAAAATCCTAATCCTTAAAGGCTTGCCTTTTTATTTATGATTTTTGAAAGCAGTATATTTTAATTCAACCAGTTTTTATTTAACCCCAGGAGCATACAATATCAAAATATTGTTGGCAATATAATTTTATGATGCACAAAGGTGTTTTGAATGTAGTCTCTTGTAATCTCTATTTGTTATTTATGTATATATTTATTTTTGATTCTGAAAATAAATTCAGAAAATTGCTGTGATTTAATAAAAGCTAACTCATTTTTTTTTAATTAATCATTTGTATTCCGTTAAAAACAACACAGCCTAATCTTGTTTGATAAATTATTGCCTTTATATTTAAGTCAATTCGGTTTTTGATGAAATACTAATTTAAGTGAATTTGTATAAGCATAAACTTTTCTGAAAATTTGCATTGACATTTAATTGTTTAGTTCAAAATAAGCAGATTTTTTTTCTTGTTTTGTAGAATCCGGGCAGTTTATTGTAATATTTTGATTAAATTCTGCATTTTTTTTATCTTGTTTCTAAAATTATTTTTCATTTTTATCTATCGTGTGTTAACTATAAGCATATAAAATGTTTCGTTTCTTACAAAACTGCTTTTCTTAGGAAAAGAGTGGGTCATTCACGCAAAATCTGTAATAAATGCAACTGGTCCTTTTACTGATTCTATTCGGAAAATGGATGATCAGAAATGCCCTATGATATGCCAACCTAGTGCTGGAGTTCATATTGTTTTACCAGCTTATTATAGGTGATGTGCCACTTATTTTATTATTTTTTCCTCTAAAGAAATTCTTTTACTGGAAATCCTACAGATGGGTTTTTCTTTTTTTAAGAAATTTTGTAAGAATTCATTATTTTATACAGAAAGATTAAATTTCAGAAACTTTTATAGTAGTAAATAATGGAATTCAGTGTTCTAAACATTGTTTGATTTTTACTTTTTCTCTTTTAACATTTAATTTTATTCTAGTTAATTGAAACAATAAAAATCCTTAATATCTTTAGTAGTATTATATAAGAATTGCATTGTTTAATATTTTTCAGAATTTAATTTTTTCATTGTAATATTTTCTGTTTTTTACATTTAGTATTTAAGAGATTTATATAAAATCTTGCGCTGATCTAACGTACTTTGACTTTTAGCCCTGATAATATGGGATTGCTCGATCCTGCAACTAGTGATGGAAGGGTAATTTTCTTCCTACCCTGGCAAAAGATGACTATTGCTGGTATGTTTATTGGCTTTATTTTATAATTAGTTTTTAACTGAAATGTTATTGAAAAGTCATTATTTTGAAAATAACAGGAAAAAAAAACCCTGCTTATTTTTCACAATCGTTGTAAATAATCATTTATTAAGCAAAACAAGATTCTTGTTCCTTCTTTAATATTATTTTTAATTAGTAACTCTGAATTTTGTTTATCTTTTTTAATATTTGTTTGAAATTTTTATTTTAGAGTAATGAATATAGTAGATTTCATTTGAAACATAAATTTGTGTGTAGTTACACGATACATATTTTGCTAAAAGTGTCTATACTATGGTTAAGAGAGATACGGCCGATTCTGATTCTTATGCCATAGAAAAAGGAAATCTCTTCCAGTGCTATTTGGACCAATCTGAATATGTGGATAAATGTTGATTTTTTTTAATCTCTTTTCACTTTGAGCAATTTGTCAAACTCCTCTTCATATTAAATTATTACTTTAAATATTATAGCTATTGTTTAAAAAAAATTATGCATTGAAATATGACTAATTTTTCCACTTTTGTGATTTTTTTTTCATAAAAGCGAATCGATTTGTAATTTTTGCTTTAGTAATTTTATAATATGGAATTGGTAAACTATTGTCTCTTCTTTCTTCGTTTTCAAAAATTTTTAGAAGCTGAAATGTTTAAAGACTTTTTTTTTATATTGGGCGAGGTGAAATTTTGGAATTCTATGTCTTAAAAAATTTTAAATGTTGTCATTGTCATTTGTTTCATAGTCTGTTGTTGTTACTATTAAATCTTATTAAAGGTTAATTAAACTGTTTAAAAATTTATTTATAGGTACTACTGACAGACCGTGTGAGATCACTCATCATCCAAGTCCCACAGAAGATGAAATTCAATTTATACTTAATGAAGTAAAAAATTACCTGACCCCTGAAATAACTGGTAAGTTTGTAGAGTAATTCTGTCTCCATTTTAAGACACATAACTTTTTATTCAAAGTTAAATATTTTAAATGCAAAGCATTTTCCCCAGTTACCATGTATATATATATATATAATATATATATATATATATATAATATAATATAATATGTCATCATTAGGACTAAGAATATACTTGCGAGATTTGAACGTTTGTGAGGTATAAACATTAACTGGAAGTCAGTTTTATGTTTTTTTTATAGAAAACTGATAATTTTTTTTTTCTATAACGATTATTAAGTGACCATATTTGTAAATAGAACTAAAAGATCGAAATACCAATTTTGTTTATTTGCTTACAGGGTATTACAGCACTGTTTAAACATATGCATATCAAAGTTATGTTAATTTAATATGAACTAATTAAAGAAGCTTTATTTATATTAAGAAAAAAATAAAAATTTATTAAAAAATTTTTTAAAACTGTTTTAAAATTTATTCAGTTAATTAACTCTAAATTAACATTCGCAAGTATTGAGAAAAAGATAATAAAAATATGGGGTGGGGGAGACGAGGTCTTTTCAATTCGTTTGATGATGAGCTTAATAAATAATTTTGATAGCTATATATATCAATTCTTGCAGTGAATTTATTTTTAGTTAATTTTCCTAAATGTTATATGTAATATTTAGGAAAAATGTTAAAGGTTCTGTATGTAATATGAAAGCATACCTATATGGCATTTTTTTGTCCAGAAATTATTATAATGAAACTTTTCATGAGAAAACTTCGGGAAAATTTCTACAAATCTGAACCAGTCATAATCCCTTGAACACAAACTAAGTTCCGTTCAAACGTTTATGTGTGTGTATGTAACGTTGGGACCATGTAATCTTATTAATATGATAATTAAATATTTTTTATTGAATTTGAACCTCTATGGGATATGTTGTAAAGAATGAAAATCTTGGATGAGTTCGGGGGTGGGTCGTCTACCTCAAGAGGAGTGGGGTTGAAATTTTCATTTCCGCATTGCTTTACAATTAACAATTAGAAAAATCAATGAGATTAAACGAATTAACATCCCTTTAAGACGACCAATTTTTTTCCCCCCCAAAATGTTCCGAAAACTGCAATTGCTTAGAAATTAGAGGCCACAAAGTGATTTTTAACTCCTTCAAAATT
The DNA here is from genome assembly GCF_947563725.1 of Argiope bruennichi. Taxonomy (NCBI): domain Eukaryota; kingdom Metazoa; phylum Arthropoda; class Arachnida; order Araneae; family Araneidae; genus Argiope; species Argiope bruennichi. The sequence goes on from NC_079163.1 coordinate 126,283,827, forward strand.
TTTAATATGATCTTTATTGCCACATTTAAATCAATAAATAAAAACTTCTGTGCTTATTATCTTTCCTTAATTTGAAATTGTTTAAATGCATGTTGATTAGAGTATAATGGCTTGAAGAAGACTAATTAAAAATAAAGGAGGGAAAATATTAGCAACATTAAGTAAAAAGCAGTTCTCCATATTCCCTAAGGGTGGAGCATTGTAACTTTGTGATTATATATAAAAAGTGATCACACGTTGCAGAAAATTTCAGAACGTGCTTTAATTCTTTTAAATGTATTTGATTATAATTTATACAAATGTAGAACTATAAATCATACCTGATATTTGCAATAAATACTGAATTCTGCATCATTAATAAAATCATTATTTATTGTCACTTCATTGTGCAATATCTCATTGTTTTTGCCTAGGAATTGAAAATTCGAAAATATTGGCTTAGATCATAAGTTAATATACCGTTGCCTTCCAGCATGCCGTAAGAAAGTTTTTAAAATTAATATATCTCTGTATATCAATAATTGTTTTCAAATATCTTTAGACTTAATATTTTGATTTTAGAGTATTTTCTAGTGTATGGTTTCGGTTCATTTCAGTGGATATATCGCATATAAATGAAAGTAATATATTTTAGTAGAAGGTTCGAAGCATATTTATTATAAATTTTAGTTCGTAGAGGAGACGTGATGTCAGTTTGGAGTGGAATTCGTCCTTTAGTTTTAAATCCAAATAAAGGATCAACGGAAGCATTAGCAAGAAATCATGTTCTTCATGTTAGTGATTCAAATCTTATAACTATAGCAGGTAAGATTATAATTTATTTTTATTGGTTTAAAATACTGTATATTTCTAAAATCTTTCCATTAGCTAATTTGCATCCATTACAGTTATAAGTTCGCCTGCTTGATTTTCCTGGTTATATTTTATCAGTATATTTTACTCTTCTATTTCACAAACATGGTTCTTCATTTTATTGTGACTTATTTTCATTTCTTTGCATCCATAATTTTGTTTTCAAATATAAGCAAAATCGTGTATATGAAATGAAACGAAAAGCAAATTTTAGTGTGGCACTAATTTTCTGAAGTCCTGTATTTTTCAAAATTACGAAAATGCTGGGTTTTTTCTCCCCTTTCTTTCTACCCCCCCTTTAAATCATTGCCCATATAATTCTAAAAGTGCTATATTTATGTTCTATTTTGTGTTTTAATAAAAGAAAACTTATAATAAATTCACATTTTTAGGATGAATTTATTCATAATGCTAATTTATACCTTTTTTCTGTACATGTCTGCTACAACAATAGTTAGAATTAAATTATTAAGTTCTAGTAATTTTTTTACTGATAATAATCGTTTGTTTTTTTATCTGAACAATTGTGCGTTTTTTACTTTGTTTGATTTACACAGTGGAATTACACAGAATTTGAATTACACAGTGGATTAGAGAAATGAAATAATAATGGTCTGAAAATCATACATTAAATACCAAGCTTGCCCTTGATTATTTCCTTATTTGTCATTTTTATCATCCATGGTAAAACTTTTTCTTTAGTCCTATAGCGAAATATTTCAACACTACTAATGAAATTTAATGGTAATTTAATAGCTACTGTCAGATTACGCATGAACTGACTAAAGAATATAATTTTTTCTAGCAATTTTTTTCATTATTCTTGTGGTTCTTCTACAAAGAGTATATTTTGAAGATTTCTCTTGCCTTCTTATTATTCTTTCCCATAAAGAACAAATTTAATGTACTAGCAACAAGTCTTTCATGTTTTTCCCAATATGCCAATGTCTTATTCAAAAAACAATTTTAGAGAAACCTTTGCATTAATCAGAGAAAATGTTTTTGGGCTGTAATTCTGTACTTCAAAAATAGATTTTTATTGTTATAATTTAATTGCATACTACACTTTGATCTGAAAAGGAATTTTTTCTCTTCCACTTATTTGTTTAAAGAATTTTCTTGTAATCGAATAATTTTGTAATACTTGAAAGAGAAAGACGTGCTTTTTGTTATTATGTGTAGGGATGGTTGTAATGATTTTAAATTATATGTTTTGGTTTAAATTGCACACATTGATGTAATTTTTTGTGGGTAAATGTTTGTTTGTGTTATTCAACTTTCCAACTAAATTCAAGACTCCTGCATATTTGTATGGACATGCTATAAATAACTCTAACAAAAACTTCCATTGGTTTCTCGACCATGCAATATTTACTTTATTCATTTTTAGCACTATTCCCATACTGTGGTGAAAATAAATATTTAAATGGTTAATAACTAGTTAAATTAACTAGTAAATTATTTTTTTGTTTTGCCTAATTCTGCTACTGTTTTTGCAATTAATCTTAAAGGGAGGCAAAAATTCTTAACTAAAAATCATTCATTAATGATTTTCTCAATTCTCGAGATTTCTTATTCATCGCCATTTTTAGGTATCCTTCTGATGAGATGTACTTTGTTCTGAATTTCAATTAAAACATCGGGATATATGGCTGAATTCTGATTTTAAATAAGGAAATGAACTACTTGATAAAATAAAGGCTGTGTTTCATATATGTAATAACATTAAACAGCTTGATGCTTAAAAGAATTAAACTGAGAAATTTTAACTGCTGTTTAAAAATTTATCATTTCAACTTAAATTTGCCAAGTGTTATTTCTTCTAAGTACTCATTTCGTCACAAATCTTTTATAAATGATTAAGATTAGATATAGAAAGTGATTTAATGTTAGGAGATTTTATACTATTGCATTTTTATGTGATCATTAAAATTTTTCAACTGAAATTTCCGATGTAGCAAATTTGAGATTATGCATCTGTGGCATAAATTGTTTTACTTTATAACAGAAAAAGTTGATTTATCTGTGTTGCAATATTTTTTAACCAATATCGTTTTAATAAGGATTATAAACTTACATTTTCTGATATTATCAAACTAAGATTTTATTATCATGTACTGTGTTCGTACCTAATTTCTCATGATATGCCTTCAAAAGATCTTTGATAAAAAAATAAATATTATCTCTATTATGGTATAAAGCTACTGCATTTTTTAGAATCATTAAGCTTATAGATTGCTTTTTTAAATAGAATGAGATCTAACCATTCATATACATATTGCAGCAATGATTCAGTAATTTTTTTCTTATATTTTATTTTCTTCTGTGATAATTTTTTGTAAGGAGGAAAATGGACGACTTATCGTGTTATGGCTAAAGAAGCAGTCGATGCCGCTGTTGAAACATGCAAATTAAATCCTAAGAGTGATTGCCAAACTGATGGTCTCTTGTTGGAAGGAGCAAGTGGCTGGACACCTAATATGTACATTAGATTAGTTCAAGATTATGGTCTTGAGAGTGAGGTAATATCTTCGGTTTTGGACAATTTTATGTTTTTGACAATATTTTCTGTTGCTGGGAGATATATAAATTGACTTGTTTATTCTGTTTTTGTATGTTGCATGATTTCTCTATTGATTAGGTACGAAGTTACGAAGAATTATTTCATATTCGTTTATGTAGAATTTCACTCGTTGTTCATGTAATTTAGAATAAAATCCTTTTTTTATTTATTCATTTATTTAATTGATAGTGAAATCGATATATTATCAAGAAATACAGATAGCTATATGCAAATTATGTTAAGTGATGATAAAAATATGCAAACAATTAAGTTTGCGCATTGTGCTTTATAATATCCAACTATATGGATATTATAAAGCACATAGATATTATACACACACACACACACACAAAGATATTATATGTGCTTTATAATATCCATATAGTTGGATATTATAAAGCACAACTATATGGAGTTTTAAATGATGATTGTGGTTGTGGATTTGATGATTGTGGGGGAAGGACAGTACAAGTTGTTAATGTTTGAAATGCAAGATTGCCTATTATGCTCACTTGTCTTACTGAATAGATGGCTTCTTTTGCATATTTATTGTTCTATCTCCCTCTTTCTGTAAACAAACCTCTGATTTGCATATGCTTGCATGTATTCCTTCATGGATTTACAGCTTCATTTTTTAGCTAGTGTGTTAGAGAAAACAAACTATTAAAATCTATATAGTGAGAATTTCTGCGGTTTCTCATATATATAATTTCCACTTCCATATGCATTGATACAAGCAATTTGTGATATTTTCACGTTGTTCAACTGCTTATGTTGAATTATGTTACATTATGTGTGTCTTTTACAAAAATGCTAAATTTATGAAATGCACAGTTGCAAAATTAAATGTGAATTTTTAAAAATGCTGAAAATATTCAAATTAATTAATTTGGAATGTAATTAAGAATTTACATGAAGTACAAAATTTATCAAACGTGTTGAAAACATTCTCAAGAGTTTCTGCTTGCTATTTCCTATTTACTTATCGGAGAACTTGTCAATATATTCGAATACATTTTAATATGTTTTAAGAAATTTGTCTTGAGAATTTCTTTGTGAAATAAGTGCATAATTTCACAAAAATTGAAATTAAATTTTCAAACTAGACCTTCGAATATAGTATTATTGAGTGCAAAACTTATTTTCATTACAATTAAATTTTAGTCCTAAACAATTTTTCTGTCATTTTCTAATGTCAAATTTTACATTTAGTCAAAAGCATATTGTTAGACCTCGGTTTTTGTAGCACAAACATTTGTAAAAAAATTAAAGTTAATAACTTACTGGAATGAAACCTTGAATACAGTATTGTGACTGCATCGTCATAATATTTATAAGAATATATAATTGAAATCGGATATCCATAATTTCTATAGAGGTATTATTTGTAAAGCAATCTCTAAAAGTAAGAAAATCACTATTTTCTTACAAATGCAATGTTGGTATCATTGGTTTCCGAAGCCGTATTTAAATTAAACTCGCCCTATGTATCATGCTGTAATTATTTAATCGCGAGTGATTAAACATTAATTTAATCCAGTCATTTTTATAATTCTCAAAGAAATATTTCTAGATCTCCCAACCGATGCGGGGGGGAGATCTAGAGGGTCCCGACCTTATTTTTGCGAATTAAGTAAGATATAATTTGTATGCAGATGAAAATGCATAATTATACTTAAAGCTTGTTCATACAACAACTCGAAGCTTGTTGTTGTTGTAAAGTAATTATGTTACTACAAATACATTATTCTTATGAATATTAAAAATATATTATAAATACAATTTAGAAATTTTTGAATGCTTTTTGGTATGCTATTTTATTTTACCTTTTAGGTTGCTCAGCATTTGGCTAATACTTATGGCGATAGAGCTTTTACCGTTGCAAAACATGCTTCGTTGACTGGAAAACGATGGCCAATAATAGGGCGTCGTCTTCATGAAGAATTTCCATATATTGAAGCTGAGGTACTTTTACTATTTATAAGTGCCTTCACTTCCTTTTCACATGATACTGCAAAGTTAATAAATCATAGAAATTTTGATATCAGATTAAAAATTACTAAGTTTGTTTATTTATATTTATTTCTAGGTTCGATATGCTGTACATGAATATGCTTGCACCGCTGTTGATGTTATTGCTCGACGACTTCGCTTATCTTTCTTAAATGTTCAAGCAACAGAAGAAGCTCTTCCTTTAATTATCTCCATCATGGCTGAAGAATTGAACTGGAATAGAAGTAAACAAAAAGTAATGTGAAATGTAGTGCTGTGAAATATCTTTTTATTGCATTTTATGTTGATCATTTTTAGACTTGCTATTATTGTTGTAACTAGTGATCTTCATAAGGTGTTATGAAAACCTTTATTTAACATGAAATTTGATTTTATGAGCTGTAAATACATAAAAATATCTTTTACATGGAATCAGAAAAGTTTGTATTTTGAAGTCCTGAAAATTTTTAGGTCAAAATTTATATCAAAATACTAAATATTTCCCACAAAATCTATTTTAACCATAAATTTTGCTTTTTTTTTAATCAGCTGTTTTAATGCCATTCATTTTTAGAATTGATAACAAATCTAAGTATAATAATGTTATGGTTTTATTTTCTATGGTATGTTCCCTGCATAAATTTTATGAATATAAAATGATGAGTAAAGGGTTATAAACAAATTTAAAAGCTCGTAAAAATAATAAGTTTATTATAGTCTTGCCTTATTATTTGTATGCACTCGGGTATATAAAAACTAGTCTTTTTAAAAAATTTGCAATTTTCATTCTTTGTTAATTGTTAAATTATATATTAGTATTCCAAATAATCATGTAGAATAGATTTTTAAAAAATTCGATTTGTTTTAATTGCAACATTTCTGTATATAATTTTTGGAGTGTATATGCAGTAATTCGTTTGTTAGAAATTTGAAACCTATCTAATTAGCTACAATTTTCTTTATTACTTACAATTACCTCCTTATCGTATAATCTTTGTTCTTCAAAGATATTTTAGTTGTAGTAAATAATCTGCTGTAAATCAGAAACTGTATAGATGTGATTTTTATAATTAATACGAACAAAATAGATTGCTATGTACAGAAAATGTAAAATGCATAGTGTTATTTTATTTGTTAATCTACTTATTTTGCGAAAGTTGAATCGGAACAGGGGGCAAATTTACAGTTAAATTTAACAGCATGGTTAAATAAGTTTGTATGAAATAGAGGTGTATTCAAGCTTCAAGAGCTCCTTAATTATGTAAAAATTTGCATTAGTCATATAAGTTGTATTATTTCACACTATTATATATTTCTGGCATTTATAAGATTGAAACATTTTTAATGTATTCTTTTTAACTAGAATGTCTAAATCAATAATAAAAAATTTCAGGAAGAATATGAGAAAGCAATGGAATTTCTTCGGACAGAAATGGGACAAGATGTCAATCGTAAGGCAAGAGTCACTCCTGTGAATTTCTCAAAAGATGAAATAGCTTCTTATACTAAAAAGTTCCAAACTTTAGACAAGGATAGAAAGGGATATATTACTATTAATGATCTAAGACAAAGCTTAAAGGTAAAATAATTATTTTCCTGGAGATATATTTTTGCAAAGTTGTTGTGAATTTTGCTATTTTTTAACTCTGGTATTCCTGATTTCAAAATATGCTTTGATTACTTAAAAAAAATATTTATTCTTGTATTTATTCTGGGGTTTTAAGTTAGTTAAATGAACATTTTCTAGTATGGATAATAGTTCAAGTTAGTTTCGAATTAACGTTTTGATTTGTCATCATCTGACTTATTGGAAGGTTAGTCCAGTAACTGATTTAATGTATTGTTTTCCTTCCCCAGTGCCGAATTTATTTAATCATTTTTGACACATTCATTTAGTTGGTTAGAATATGATTTATTGAAGATAAATCTTATGAATGCCTAGTGTCTTGCAAACATTTGGTTTTCTAACATAGCTCTTAATTTTGAACACACCCATTTTTGGTTTGCTTATGTCTTCAATGGTATAGTTCCTAAGGCTTAATAATTCAATTCTCCTTTATTTTTGTGTAGTCATATTTGTTCCTTTGAACGGCTCCTGGATAATTTTATCAGTTACATCCTTACAGAATATTATTTTTAAAATTTCACCTGTATTTTTTTATTTTTATTCTTTTATTTTTGCATTCAGTTTAATTAACTGATTTGTAGTTGTCACTGTTTGAAGATTACACTGTTGTTTATGATTTAGTATAAAATGAGATGAAAAAATGGTTGCTATTTTTTTTACTTTAAAAATGTCATGGCGTTTTAGCCTTAAATCCAATAAGCATTGCATCATATACCATGTTATAATAATTTAATTTCTCAATGCTTGATTATTTTGGTAGTTTAATGTGTTTGTCTTTATGAGAGTATATTTGGATATTAGAATCTTTTTAAATTTATTTAAAATAATTCTTTATAATTTTTATCAGGTTCTAAACATTAAAATTTTAAGAAAGTTTTCTTGTTTGCATTGCATACAGTTTTGTTATAATTAATTATAGCTAATTAAAATATTGTTAAAATTTTATTTCTCATGTTAATACTTTAAAGATATTTTTAAATACCAAATCCTTGTTAAATCCTTGTTTTCATGTAGTCCATGCAAATCCAGTTTTGCTACTTGCTCAAAAGCTCATTTTAGTATGAAAGAAATTAATTGATATCATTTTGATATCAATTAATATATTTTGAATATATATTTTGAAATTATATTTTGGATACTTTAACTTTTTCTTTGTTCAGATTTTAGGAGAAAATTTGAATATATATATATATATATATATAATATCATTATCTCTTTATTTGATGTTAGTATTGTTAAAAACAGTTTTCAATAATGATGTTTTTGTGAATTTGAGTTTGCTTATCTGCTTAGGCTCAAGGAGAAAAAGTAGACGATGAAACGCTGCATGACATGCTGAATGAAGTTGATTTGAACAAAAATGGTCAAGTTGAGCTTGGAGAATATTTATTGGTGAGATTTTCCTTCATCGTATGAATTTCTTCACTACATAATTTTTTTTTCTTTGTACTTGAAGGCATAAACTTAATTTTCAGTTGAGGTTATTCATTTTTCTGTGAAGAATATATTTCTAAATGTAAAATATTTCGACGATCACGTTTTAAGAAATGATTTAGAAACATCAATAAAAAATTTTAAAAATAAACCTTATTTTCTGCAGTTCTAAAATGTTAATGTAAAAACTAATTCTTTATGAATATTTTATTCATTGTAATCAGTAAGATTAATGAATTCAAAATTCTTATTAATGCTGAAGGGTTTTTTAAACTTCGAAATTGTAAAATATATCTGGCATACGACTGCTAATTTTATGAATTTAAAATTGTTTTATTCCAAATAAACTACTTAACTTTGATTCCCATCATTTTTATTAATAAGAATTTTAAGTATTATTTTATGCAACTGTCTAATTTCAAGAAAGATGCACATTTGCGTGTGTGTGTGTGTGTGTGTGTGTGTGTGTGTGTGTGTGTGTGTGTGTGTGTGTGTGTGTGTGTGTGTGTGTGTGTGTGTGTGTGTGTGTGTGTGTGTGTGTGTGTGTGTGTGTGTGTGTGTGTGTGTGTGTGTGTGTGTGTGTGTGTGTGTGTGTGTGTGTGTGTGTGTGTGTGTGTGTGTGTGTGTGTGTGTGTGTAATTGTAGTTAAAAATTACAAGCAGTATGAAAGCATTTCTCCATAAGCTATAAGCTAACTTTTAAAAGCATCGATTTTCATTTATTGTTTATTTTAATTAAGTCCTATAGTGATTGTCTGGAATTACAAATTTCTAATAATTCATCATGACTAAGAAAATTTTTCCCTTTACATTGAATAGCTGTCTTTTAAATCTTTTTTTTTTTCGCTATTAGTTGACTCTTTATTAATTACAATTTTTTTCCACAATAAATTTTACTCTAAAAATTAGTAATGGTTTAGCATTGTATATATAGCATAGCAATGAGATATTTAATGAGATAGTATTGATAGAAATTGTGGATAACGATTTTTTACCAGATTTTACGTTTAACCTTTCAATTAAAATTTTTAATATTTTAAATGAAAGAACTAATCAATACTTAGATGAGTATTTTAACCCAACTTTCTTATTTTTTTTTTATTTCAGTTAATGAGTGCTATCAAGACAGGAGCTATAGCACAAAGTAGACTTGCTGCTGCTGTAGATATCCAATATGATCGTAGTGTTTTATCTGTGGACCGTAGTGGAGGCGGTGTGTGATTGCTCCTTTAGAGCGAGTCACTTTCTTTCCATGTGTATTCACCTAAATTGGAAACGTTAAATTGATGTGTATTAAATGGTTGTTTTATAACTGTCTTTCATTGTTATGCTAGTGATTTTAGAACTTTTTTTCTCCTGTCATTAACATCTACCTCAGTTTTTTTTTTCTTCCCCCTTCTTCCTTTCCATTTCACAAAGTTTAGAATTCTCTTGCTTTTTTTTTTCAAGTCAATATTTTTATTTTACTTTTCGATCACTTGTATCCACAGATAATTTAAGGCATCTCTGTATTCTTTTTTGGAGGGAGAGATCCAAATTTTATTTATATATTTTAATTATGATCCTTCAATAGAATTTTAATATAATACAAAAAAAAATCTGTTTGTAGCAACAGCTTTGAGTTTTAGCTGTTGGTTTTTTGTTCATTTGGTTCTTTTAAATTACCAAATTATGTTAAAATTTTGCAAGGACTTACAAAGCACAAATGCATGTCCCACCCCCTCCCATAAGGAGGGGGTGGCTTACTTAATTTTTAACTTATTGTTAAACCTTTTATCAACTTACTTTGCTTATTCTGTATACATCTCATTATGTATTTTGTTTGTTCAGGATATATGCTCGTGCTTCAAGATGCCGATGTTTTCATTGGAAACTTATATTAATTTTCAATAGTTTTCATACGGTTAACCAGTTTTATTTTGTTATATTTATATTTGTTTGTTTATTGAATTATTAATTTTTTTTAATTTTTTTGTCATTTTTCATCAGATTTTTCGGAATTGTTTAACTTTATTATCTGGGCTGTTTCATTTCATAATGTTAGTTTTCAATTTGTTTTGTTCGAACAAATATTATTTCTTTCTCTTTGTCTTTATATGTTTTTTCCCCCTTTTCTGCCATTTGTTTCTAGAATTTCATTCATAATTAATTTATATTGAAATAATGATTTCCTGCTATAATATTTAAAACAAAACTGATAGCATTTGAAGAATTTAATGTTAGGATTTTCATTTTTTAAATTTAATATCAATAAGTATTAACATTTTTTGAATATCAGTAAAATATTGACGGTGGGTATATATTAGATTTAAAATAAGTGCTCCATAATTAATTTTTGAGTTAATATTTATGAAAAGCATTCAGTCTAGTAAAATTCAATTGTAGCTTTATATAAATTATTAGATGTGTCTTTTTGTCTAGTCATAATACGATGTGAACATTAATGTTATAATTAACAGCTTGCATGTACTTATGTAAAAATAATTATATATTTAAAATGGAAAATTTTATATTCGGAGATCTTACTAAGCAAGGTGTTTAAAACTTCACGCGATAATTCCATATTTGTAATTTGTAATTCATATATTTTTAAAGCTCCCAATTTGGGAGATACATTTGCATCTAATTTTATACTTAATTCTGAACTACTTTATATGAAAATTAAGCATGAAACTTAAGTATTAAAAAGGTAAAGAAAAAAAAAAAGAAATCAATATAAAAATCTAGCTTATCGTATTTGAGAGAATTATTCGGTGAGATTTACAATAGTCTTAGAATAAGTGGCAAAATGTAACTTTTTTTAATCATTTAAAAGACAAAACTTAGGTGTTTGTGCAATTTTGATTGAGTATACTAGAACTTGCTTGTACTTTATGTGATACAAAGAAAAAAGAAACAGGATGAACACCGAGTTTTTTTTACTAGTCTTTTTTTGAATTGTTGCATTTAATATCTTTTATAAGGATTATCTTTTATAGTATATATATAATTGTTTTGTCTTAAAAGCAGCATTATTTATATTTCATTGTAGTTATTTATATTCTATTCTTCAGTGATGGAAACAATTTTGTTTTTCTACAATAAATTGAAAATTTTTAAAGAACCATGTGGGTAAACTTTTATTTTCTTGTCTTTTGTTTATACAAATTTTTATCTACATCTACTTTCTAATAAATGTTTTTATCGTCTCGTATCTTTTGGTGCTGTTAATTTATAATTTCATCAGATATCATTGTTAGTTATTTTTCAAATTGAACCATTTGATTTTTTTTTTCTTGTAATGAACTCACAAATTTGCATTTTAAAAATCAGCATCCCCCCCCCATTCCTTTTGTATTTAAGAGCAATTCATCCATTGATTATGTATGCGATTGGTGTTGTAGACGTCGAATGATGTATAACATAAAATGTTATATGAACATCAATTTATTTATTTGAACTTTCAGCTTATAAATTTGTCGGCTCTGTAATGTGTAATTTTAAGGATTTCACAATTTGAGTTATGAAAACACTGTTGAAAGATATTGTAATTACCATGTGTCATTCATGTTTACACTTATTCAATGATGAATCGTTTATTGGGCTTGTAAGTCCCAGTCCAATCACTTCATTACGCTATTTATGCATTTATTTTGTAATATTTATCGACTTCTCAGAATTAATAATCTTATGCAAATAATGAAAATTATTTGTTAATGGTGTCATTTAAAGTGCAGTTTACATGTTGAAAACTTTTATTTCATCGTAAAGTATCATCTTAAATAGGAATTAAAAGCATAGGCTATATGAGATGTGGTGTTTGTTTAAACTTGTTTTTGTTGTATGGCTTGTAATTCATTTTTCAGTTAAGCAGAAAATTGTTAACTAGTATTCTTGGTATCTCTGTTCCATCCTTCTTCCCCATCCCATCTTAAAGGTGTGTGTGTTTTTTCAGCTTTATATGTTTTAGCTTTAAAGTTTCGAATGAACGAGAAACTTCAATCTCGGTACATGAATTCTGTTTCTGCTATTAATGAATGAAACAAGGCGGTTGTATTATTGGCAGTTACAGTTAAGCTCAATTTTGTTTTTAAGCAAATAAACTCTCGATTTTTTTTTTTTTTTAAGCATTTATGGCAGGCTTGAGCTGATTATTCTAAAATTCCATCGTACTACTGCCTTCAATTTGGTTTTGAGTTATAAGCAACTGTTTTCTTCATTTTCTTAATATCACCGACTAGGTGAGAAATTCATACTTGAAAGAGTAATGCATTTCTATTCAAACAACGCCTCATATAATCTTTTATAGTTGAATGTGCGTAGCAGACTCTTTGCGATACCTACTATTTTTCAGCAAACTTTTGATTTAGGAAGATTTCTACAGCTACAGAAAGAAGCATAACCACAAATCATAGTCTTAGTGATAAAATTTGTAGAAATATTGTTTTTGATTTATTTATGTTTCTCGTTGCTAAATTGAATTATGTGACCAATTTTGTTAGTAACTCCCTGTTACCAGATAATTTTTCCTGCCATATTTCTAAATATCCGTCTTAATTAAAAAAAAAAAAAAATTGGAATTGCTTGATAATTGATTCTTCAATTATTTGGGGTTTATACTTTTTACTTGTTATACACATGAAATCTTTTTTTTTTCAATATCTTTATTAATATTAGCCCAAAATAAAACTTGTTTTTCCTCACTTTCAGATTTTTCAATTATACAAAGCACCACATGTAATATTAACTGCTTATTTCCTTAATGAAAATCCACTATACTCTTTTTAATGCGGAAAACTAGATCTTGCGCCATGCTTAACTCTTGCCTAAAATGGAATTTAGGCATCCAATTTACAATATTGTCAAACCCGTAGTTTTATTTTAATACCTACTTAAACTACTATTGTTTCCTTAGTCCCCTATTTAATCCGTCTTAAAACGTTGTGTCCAAATCACGTAGAACTAAACACTGTTTTATCAAAAGGGACTTTCAATTTCTTTCCCGAAGCTAATGGAACAGCTGCAGAAAAATTAAACTGCTAGAATGTGAATTCAAGAATGTAGTTTCATTCAGAGTGTTTCTGCCTCTCGAAAAGTCCTCGGACCTGCCCAATTTATTTGGTACTTGAAAAGAAAAATGATGGAATTCAAAATTCTTCCATCGGCTAAATATAATAATATATCGGCTAATAGAAGCAGACTTGTATCCTTTGTGGTAAATTCACGACAGTACTTAAATAATAATCAAAACATATTTTCTGATTTAGACTTAAAAATGGTAGATTACTCCTTATAGATTATTTGAATTTAAATACACCTTTTCGGTCTCAAAAATACAATATAAACTTTTCAGATTTGTTGATAATTTTTTGATCGGATTATGATTGGTGCTGAAACCTGACCTGGGTGTCTCACTCACACACCCCTCCCTTAGAGATAGCGTCAATCACTTGAGGAGTACCATCCCTTCCCCCTCCCCCCCACACAAAATAACAAAATGTAAGCAAACTCTCTTAAAAGGAACTGTCATGGCTACCGTCTTTTATAATCTTAAAAGTGTTTATTTGTTGGATTTCATGCCAAAAGCCACTAAGATCAATGGAAGTCGTTACTGTGAGCTATCCAAAATAGAAGGCAAGGAATGCTTTCTGGAGGAATTGTTTCATCACGACAATGCCCGTCTTCAAAAAGCTGCAACTCAAGAACTGCTGGAGAAATTCGAATGGGAAATTACCCCCCCCCCCTAGTCTAGATCTCATTCTTTGCAATTATCTTTTCCCTCAGCTGAAAGAGATTTTGGGCATTAAATGTTTTGGAAGTGATGAAGAATTGGGGAATGCAGTGAACACTCAGCTTAATGAACTGTGGCAGAAGAATATATGACAATTCTGAAGGTTGTGGCCAGATACGGCAAAAGTTTAAATATATTGTTTGCGAACGGATTCTAAAACTCTCCGCGCTTTTGCGCATGCGTTAGGATGGGTTTAATTCGTCAAAATAGGGGTGAGAGGAAAGATGCTTACATTTAGCAATAAAGGGAACCCGGATTAAGCGCGGACTTATGAGGCGTAAACATTGCAGATAACTCGTAATACTCTCGGTAAAAGATACTAATTCACAATAAAATATTTCAGAACAATTTTTATTTACTTTAAGGAGCATAAACATTAAATTATGATGAATAAATGGAAGATTTCTGGTCTTCAAATTTGGAAATTCACTTTTTTTACAAAATAATGATATTTTTCATGCTAAAATGCTTCTTTTTTAAAAGTTATTGAATTTTTTGAAATTAGCAACGATGAAAAATCGATAGTTTACTGTATTTAAAACATTTTATTTTCATTTAAGGAGTTGCTGTAAATATGAAACTTCTTAAAAATATTATTTTTAAAATATGATATATTTAAAAACTTTAATGACTTTTTTTTTTTTGCTTAAAAATATTTTAAAATATATTACATGAAATAATTAGCAAAATTTTATCTTTAAATGTCGTCATCCTGACTTTCCGCTGAAATGGTGGCTTCGCTATCACTTTCTTCATTCATTAAAGAAATTTGAAGGTATTCGTACATTTTTTTCAATAATAGCATCCTTTTTTCAATATTTCATTTCAAATTTTGCCAACGTGATAACTTGAGACTGCCACATATCACTAGACATTTTATGGGTGCCCTCTTCCTTTTCTCGGAGTAATTTATTCATTTCCATGTCGGTTGTGGGATTCATATCTCTAATTTGTCTTTTTATATCGGCCCAAATGTACTCGATTGCATTGATGTCGCAGTGGTATGGTGCGAGACGAAGAACTTGAAACCCATGTTCTTGTAACATAATATCAAATTTATAAGTTTGAAAGTTGGGAGCATTTAATTTTACAAGTTGTAATACTATTTTTAAGGAATCAGGTGAATGAATGATGGAATTTGCTGCCAGCCAATCTGAAATTTGTCTTTTGCGGCTACTAGAATTTGGAACTTTATTAACTTATACAGTATGACATGGTGCGTTATCAACTACAATCACAGAATTTTCTGGCAAATTAGGGATCAATTTTTCTTTAGCCCACTTCTCAAAATTTTGTGCCTACATTTGTCCATAGTAGTCCCCTTTCGTGTTACTGGCTTTATAGATGAGAATTTGCTTTATGCAAAAATCCCATGAAGCCCACAACCCACAGCACAATAACGCGACTTGAATCACTTCCTGTTTGGAGTACAGGAAGTACAATTACATTAAGTAATCTACATTTTAAGATTGCCAACATTTATTAAACGTCAAGTTGCTATCTATCCAAGTTTCATTAATATAAATTATTAATCTATTTGCTGTGCGATATCTTTTTATAGTTCGCAAAAACTGGATTCTCTTTAAAATTATATCCTCACGTTCATCTAAAATTTGCCGTAAAGTTTCCTTACACCTCTTAAAGTTCATTATTTCTTTCAAAAATGGAAGTAATTTAGTCAAAGAAGAAATCTTTCTTTCCATGACATAAAAGTCATGCACATTTCGTCTTGTAGTGCTACAATCAAATTCATCAATCGATGCTTTTTCAAAAATCTCTTTTCACTTTTTTAGGTGAGGCAAAATTTGGATGAATTTCATTCTCTACTTCCCGGTGAATCTTCTTAATTGTACTAATAGAAACGCTGGCAATTTTACTGGCTTGTTTCGAAGAATGTGCGACAGGAATAAATAATTTTTCTATTTCTACTTCTTGGTCACAATATATCCAATTTTCTTCGTGAAACTTCAAAAGGTTTTTTTGCCACTTGAACTAGCCATATAAGCAATCAATACACAATTTTGAATTAAAATGATATGGTCAGAAACAATACATTTACATACACGTAAAAAAAAATGAAAGAAACAGTATCTAATAGGGCGGAAATCAAGGTCAAAGAATTCTGGAAATGCGGTTATCTTTCCGCATCTCACCCCTTAGTGAGATAAAATCATTTAAAAGTGGTAGTCTCAGGATACTGAAACAAATAGTAGGTGATTATGTAGAAAAGTGATACTTTTATGTAGTCCCATGTACATAAAAGTATTGTCGTTTCTAATAAATATTGTTTTTTATTTTGTATAACTAAACGGTCTTTATCTTTTGGATGCCCCCCGTACTATGCATTATTTTTTTTTAATTTAATCTTGTTACGTCAAAAAGATTTAATCCTGATTGATGTCCGAAATTATTACGTGATTTAATTAGACAACGATAAACAGCTTCGTATGTGCCTTTTTTTTATTTAATTAGGAATAAACTTTAATTAGATAAATCGTTTCTCAGCTTAAAAAATGAAAATATAAATATCGTTAACGAAATTTGATGTTTCATTTTTAAAAAATATAAATCTCCTCTATAAAAACATATTTTTCCTCATCATTCTGGACTCCGATGGCGGCTACTGTCCTATTCTAATGCCTTCACTAGAACGATAGGTCTGGAGGAGGTATTATAGAATAAGGATTATGAGATTTTGGATAAGATTATGAGGATTTGATAAAGATTTAATTACAAATGCAGAGAAATGATTATTTGAAGTAGATAAGCTTGGTTTTGATTTTATTCTACATTTCGATTTGAAAATAAAAGCTAAAATCTTTGTTAATTAATAAATCACAATCATTGGACATAATTGCTTTAAGACGCTTAATTCTCTTTCCGTAGTTTTTTGTGTGGATTTATTAAAGGCAGATAAGAAGCGGTATAAATATTTCAAGGAACCGATAGTGAGATGCTTAAGATCAAAATTCCAACTACAAATTTATAAACCCAAGAAATCACGCTATAAAATATTAAGCCCAGTAAACAATTAAGAAGTTACAAAATTAGTTATAAATGCGAGTGGACAATGCACATTTATAATTCAAATTTCATTCGAATTTCAGAAAGTCGAATATTTGTAATCCAACAGCAGAGTGATAGTGGTTACTGCAATATACTTGCCTCAGGCTGGGGCCTTCAACTACATCTCACGAAAATAATTTTGCTAATTTTTGGTACTTTCAGATAAATTAAGAATTCTTCAATATGAAATAAACAAATATGATTGTTCGAACTGAATATGCGTACTGATTTTTGATATGGAATTTCAAGGGTAGCAACAACTTCAAAAATAAAAGGAATAAAACACTGATATCATTAATGTAGTCACAAACAGCAGAGTTTCAGCATACTGATGCATATTATCAGCACAATATATGTTTAATATTAAATAGTATTGCATCCTAATAAAGTAGAATATTTCAGCTGTATTTCAGTTCCATGAGGTCGTATTGAAACTACATCGTTTGAGAGCTCCTCATTACCATTAATTTAAATAAAATTATGTCAAGTACATTATAGTCCTAAAATAATAAACACAGTTAATTGTTTTCTAAGTCATTTCTTAAAATATTCCTTTTAAATGTTAAGAATTTGTCTTGAAAATTTACTTTCCCCTGAGATGGTGCCAAAAAATTAGGCGAACTTAAAATACCAATGTTTTAGAAATATTATAATGACAGCAGCAGCCTTGTTTATAGCCTAGGATATTGTTAAGTATAAAAATTATCTGTTGCTCGAAAAATCCAATAATAAATCAACTAAAATAACTTAAACTCTAACCCATTTTACATTTCACTATAAACAGTCACATCAATTAACCACTTTCGCTAAAAAAAGATATGATAATGCGGGGATGAGAGATTGGTTTGGTTTAAGAGGTGCAAAAGCCATATTTGGCCATGCTGCGCCAAACGCATGGGTTGAGAGATTTTATGGCAAACTATCTCCAAAGATTTTGTTAAACATTTCTATTAGTAAAATAAGAACATTTTTTTTCTAAAGTGTTTATTTAGATGCTGGACACAAAGTTGTAATAATTACAGAGGGTGTTCACACATTTTAAAACAATTGTGGGACTTATAATTCATTTAAAAAAAATGTTCGATCTGATAGCTTTTCTTTTATACTATTAGTCTACATCGTGATACCATGATCGAAATGCTGTTCGTAAAATTTCCAAGGGCATTGATTTTCATTCTTCTTCTACTTACCACAGTCCATCAATCATAGTGGATTTGCACCGAGAGGGATTATCCTTTTCAACAGAACAGAAAGTCCACAGATGAAACATATTGTAGAAATATGTTGAAAAGGTATCCATTTTTTCAAGGAATGCAGTGATACTTTTCGAAATACTACTTGTAGCTTTGTCTTAATGAAGTTTCATTCTTTGAAGAAAGTCTTTGGGAGAAAGAAATGAAATTTCTTTAAATATCAGACTTGACGCTTTCTTTCAATAGTACGTTATATTGATCTTACCATTTATTTTTCTCATTTTTAATTCTCCTTCCAGGAGAACCTTGTGACAATCAAATCCCTTACTAAAACTTTCTTTGCTTTGAAGGAACTAGGTTTGCACAATTTTCTTCGTTTTCGATTGTAAAAAGACTTATTTTCGTTTCAGTCATTTAGGTAAGCCTATGTTTCATTAAATATCAAAATGTATTTCCATACATCTCCTCTTAAATAGTTTACACACAAGGTTTTAAAAACTGTTCTTCGTTGAACCACATGCCTCGGCAAAAGCTGGTGTACATTGTTTTTTAATTCATTGCACACCGAGTGAGCAAAGATTTTCCTAGCCAAAAAGACGGATAGCATACCATGTGTGCAATGATTGCAATTCAATTATTTTCGTTTCTGCGGATGGTCTCCAAAAAAAAAAAAAAAAAAAAGCGCCCTTTCAAATGGGTTAAGTTGTAAACCAAGATCTTTTATTTTATTTATTGTTGCTAAAAGTATATTTAAAGAGCAATTGCTTTCTGCATCGGCGGATTTCTTTTGTTACCAGCGATTTTATTTTGGATATATTTGAAACAGTACGACCATTTTGAAGTCTTTCTGTAGAAGTATATTGAAAGTTTTTCTCTTTCCTATTACTAATGTGGCTTATTTTTCACTTAGAAATTTTACACTCATGCATTTAGTAACGCTTTTAAATTATGGGACATTAATATTTCTCTTCGGAAAACGCAAAAACATTTCCTTTAATTCACAGCTTGTTTACAAGCGACATTTTGGAAGAATAAATTTAAAAGTAGCCGACAGAATTTCTCATTTCAAACAATCAGCTGTTATCAGAAATTTTTAATACAATACATTTGCTTTAAAAAAAATTCTTTATCTAAAAAGTTCTAAAAATGTGTAAATACCCCTGCATCTGAATAAAAGCTTTGGACAATTTAATCGTAATTTTTAAGGAAATTCTTTATTTTAAAAAATTCAGCACATCTGCTACATCACTTTTTTCGCACAAGATTATATTCAATATTTTAATAACATTTAATAAGCCACACCATAACGAAAAAAGAATGCACTATAACATCAAATTATTCAGACTACAAAACATAGAAGAAATTAATCAAATTCAAGTATGGTGAGTAATTTGCTTAAAGTTGTCGAATACTTAAAAATCAGAAAGACATTAACCGGTGAATTCATATTCACTTATTTGGATGAAAATTTTTTCATATTCTTTGAACAGTGATTTTACCAGGTATCAATTGTGCGCTTTCTATGATTTTTATACAGGTGATATAAAATATTTGAGATAAAGAAGGCAGACATGAAATTATATTGCAAATATTCTACTAACAATATTTAAAAGTAATGGATTGAACGGATCTATCAAAATTTGATAAAAATTCGTGATTATACTGGTCTGCAGAATTTTGAGTCATGCAAGTTGTTTGAAATCTAGTAAGCATTAATATACCGGTGTTGCTTGAATTATAACGTTTCAAAAATGTTTTCATGTTCTTTCCCCAAGACATAGAAAGAAAGAAGGGGGGGGGGATGTCGTCGCAAAATTGTCTTTTCAGTAGTTTGTATCCAAGTGCATAAGGATTTTAAATGCTAAAGCCAGATCTTTTCTCGGGGGGGGGGGAGCCTATAGGTAGGTTGTATTTGGACCTACACACCCGAGGTTAATACCTTATTCACCGAGACAGGTGGGGTCACTTTAAGCGTTTCTTTTTGTCTAGCCCCAAATACGGATTCACTATTGGGCTTGGATTTCAATATAACATTTGTCCATTGTTCTTTTATTTATACAAATGCTTCATAGCATTTGTGAGCAAAAATCGACAAAATATATTCTGTAGTCAGGATTTTAGTAGTTACAATTTTATTTATACAGATTTCTAGCACTAGTTTTCAAGCAAAATATATATATTTTTCGTTAATTTTCGGAAACGGATTTTAATACAATAGAAAAATTATTTCATTCCGTCAATTAACTAGTTTACAAACATGCAGAAGAATACTAAATTGGGGGATTTTTTTTTCTCTCTCTCAGTTTTGATAAATTTTCTCACTTCAATATCTGCTAGCATGATAGAAGTTACACAAGTGCATGTACAAGCACAGATTTTTTTTTCTGTCTTTCCTGTTCTAGTTTTTATATAAAGTAAAATTAGGCTAAAAATTAAATAAGAAGTATAGACAAAAGTGAAGACAATAAAAAAATGAGTTAGCAGAAATTCTTGAATTTCCGGGATATGTCATCAAAAGCAAAAAATAGCTGGAATTCTTCCGATTTCCTATAACTACTTCCTTGAAATTTTTAAATAATAATTCTTTTTTAATATAGTTTTTTATTGACTAAAACAATAAAAGCAATTTTCCAGGAAATTGTGAATACACATTTTAAAGACATTTCTTTTTTGAAAATACTATTAATTGAATTTCCTTTCATGTAAAGTAAACAACTCCCATTTCCTCCTACTGAAATCAAAGTTTTATAGGATGCATATTTCCATTTTCTGATGCAGACCATTCTGGTTGTCCCTTTGATTCATTGCTTCTTTCGATCTAGCATGTCCCGTTCTCCCAAAACGCAAAACTGTTTGGAATGTTCATCCATAAAAAGGAGGGGGAGGGACCCTGCAGGAAGCTCTCCATAATTATTATATTTAAGTTTGCCGAGAATAAAATTTCATAACTTTCATCCAAATGGAAGGAATACATTATTTGACAGGAAATCAAAGCGATCGCTTTTTTTCTTTTTTTCCCCGCTACCGTTTTAGTTCTTAAACACATGGGGAAAGTACTATACATCACATTATTTATGAATTCTTCACACCCTATTTTTACCATTATGAGCAGGCTATCCATCTCCCGAAACATTTCAACCTTTCTCGTTTGGCTCCTTACATATGCAAAGAAAAGAACATATATTTCTGCAATCTCTTGAAAACATTAAAAAATTACTTCCCATAAATTTAAAATTTCACAAAACTTAGAAAATGTGATGCAATGTAAATAAACGTCAGTAGCCCTTAGCTAAAAAAATAGTACACAAAATACTACAGTGATTTTATTTGATAAACTAAGACCGTAACTACATTAGGCCCCTTGGAAAAGATTCTTTGAATTGCAGTCAGATAAGGAAAAAACTTGAGCAATTGTTTTAATTTACAAAATTCCACAGCATACAAATATAAAAATGTTACTTCAAAATTAAGTTTGAAGGTTGTTTTTTTTTTTTTTTTCCCCTGTCTGATTAAGTACCAAAGTAGCTATATACATTTTTCTTATATTCATTCCTCTTTAAAACACAAGTTTCATGAGCCACAATGAAATAATTATACACCTAATCAAGTGTAAATGTACGAAATAAATTCCTATTTAAATAAAATTAACAAAAATTATAAACAAGAAATTGAGGAAAATTAGTGCCCAAAGAATTTTATAATATCTAGAAAAATGTATGAGAATCAGTCAACTTTTTTACTGCAGACCTGTATAATTTATTACGAAAAGTATTGAAATCACAATTTTCAAAATTATCAAAAAACATGCTGGAAAAAATTATTTATAAATATTTGATCTTTTGCAATAGTAATTAAGTTTTTCAGAAATATCACAAAGTCGAATACAAATAAAGAATTTCTTCAATAAACTCTCATAAAGAAAATTATTTCAAATGTATTTGAAACAAATTGCAACATTTAGGAATGGTTTTATCTTTTATAACTATAAAAGGAAACAACTTAGCATTATATAAGAAAGCTGTGCTATTGAGACAAAATATAGTAAAACATCTATACAATTTTTTTAAAAAATTATTACTGAAACAAATAAAACAATTAACAGGATTTAATAATAATAAATATATCAGTAAATACTTCAGGTTTAGAAATGCACCGCATACATTCCAACTGATTAAATAAAGTATATATTAATACATCTAAAAAGTATACACAAAATTAGAGAGTGATTCAAAGCAAGAGGTTGGTTCCTCTAAACTTTACTATTTAAAAATATTTGCTTCATAAAAAAAAAAAAAGAAAAAAAGAATAGAAACTGGCTATAAAAGAAGGAAGACTTCAAAAATAGTCAAATTTCATCATCTATTTAATAGGAATTTGTTTTAACAGTGTAACCAATAAAAAATTGGCAAATAATATGTTCAAATGTTAAATCCTCTATTATAATCCAGATTTCATAATGGTAATGGGAAGGAATTAATTTTTTAAACTAGTTGTCTGTTACGATTTTTTAAAAAACTTATAGACAAAGAAAGTGACCTTACTTTCTTCTATTTGGATATTTAAATTGTGGAATTTCAAATTGTAATATTTTGATAGTCAAAAATGTGAGAAACCTGTGTGGAAGCTAACACAGGCAATAACTTAGGGGTGGGGTTATATAAAAGTTATAAATTACCAAAAAAGAGTGTTCTATAATATCAAAAAACATATGGAATCAGAATCGAGAATTAAGTGGGAATAACTTTGATAAAATAAAGCAAGAGATCGATACCGAAAAAAACGCATTCCCGCCGATGTTTGAGACAATGAAAAAGATTGGATAATTCTGATAGTTGCAAAGATACAAAGGAAAAAAAAGAAGAAGCTATATTTAAAGTAAGGTAAAGTTATTTGATTCAATGGATGTTTTCCAGAAAAACCAGAACTTTAAAGGAATTAAAATCACAGTATTAAATTCTAATAAAATAGAATTCTCAGAATTCGTGCAGGTAATATACAGATATTATCAAACATCAATAATGCTCTCACTTAAAGATTGCAAGCAAGAAAGAAAAAGACTAGCTGCTGGATATAACAGACAAAGGTAAAAACCAACTCTGAATGCATAAGAGATAAATAAAAAAATTATTGTGCACTTATTGAAGGCATAAAATATATAATTTTTGAATATCATTGAAATTTTGATTTTTGACAAAAAAAAAGTTCCAAAGAAAAAATAAGTTAAATTTTATTTTAATTTTTCACAAAAAATGGGCATTGTCACCCATAACAGAACTTGTTACTGTGAAATACATAGAATTACACAAAGTAAGAAATATGCCGAGCTTCATAGTATTTTATCAAAAAAAATTCTTTCATTATCAATTTATCTCAACCACTGGTAATGACAAAATATGCACCGAGAGTTGTTAAACTTACAAAAATTCGAAAATGTTTCGCTTATAATGGTTTATAAGCGAAACATTAAACGATTATAAGGTAAAAAAAAAAAAAAAAAAAAAAAAAAGCAAACAGAAAAGTATCAACTAATTATTATTTAAAACTCCAGTCAAGAATCGCATGAGCTGATGAAAACATAAGTTTATGACCAATCAAAAAATGGATGGTGCTTTTACTTTATTTCTACTTACATTTGTTACAGATAATCAAATAATTGTTAATGAGCATTTTCATGAAATTCGGCTGTATAAGAAATGGAAACACAAATAAGACAATAGAAAGACTTAATGATGTTAAAAATTACAAGGCCCAGTCTTGTTATATATTCCACATGTAGAATAAATTCAATATGGGCACATATTGCCAAATTTTGATGCCAAGGCAAATATTATGAATTTTAATGAACCTAAATTCCAAGCAAATATCTAGAAATTCTATGGATATTAATACCATTTAAGCATTTTAAGAAAGACAAAAAAATTTTAATAGTGGGGGGAAAATGCATATCTAAAATATATGTAGAGATTTTGAAAGTTATTCTTATCTGACAACAGAGTAATGCTGATGATAATGAACATGATTAGTCACAGAAGTACAGAGTAAAAAAGATTCAAACACGTGAAAAATGATTTCTATTTAAATACAGCACAAGATATTACACAATATTATGATAGTACTACTCCATAAATTTCCATACTGTACAGCATCTTGTACATCTTATGAATATATGAAAAAGTTCTTGTAACATTTTATCAATATCTAATTTAAGAAGATTTAAAATACTTTTGATCAAAATATAAAGAACTATTGTAGAATTTCATGCATCTTGTTTGTTTGCCTTTCCTTCTTTTTTTGCAATATAAATCTTTTTCTCAATAAATTTTCATAAAACACATTTTAGGTAATATTTTCTTTTTCAAAATTCTGTCAGGAAAAGCATACGATAGTTCAAATTTTAACTGATAAGTATGTATACATTATCTTTGTTTATACACAGAGCATGAGACTTATAAATATTTTAGAATAAATGATTTGATGAAGTTTTGTCCCACATTTTTTTAAAATGAATCTAAATTAATCACTGAAGCCAGTTTTTACAATTTACAAACTAATCAGTTAATCTAATTTCCATGTAAACATTCTTTCACAAGATAAGATTTAATTTCACAAGCTCGTATACATCTAGTTTATGACATAGTCCAAAGACATTCAACAAAGAATTAAAAAAAAAAAAAAGAAATCAGAAACTAATAGCACAATCTTTAGATTAGTTCTAATCTTCTTTCAATGAGCAAGGAAAGAAGAAAGAAAACAAATATATATGATACATATTTTATGAAAGAAAAAAAAAAAAACTATGAATATAATAGGATACTTCCCCTTGTAATGAGGAATATTCCATGCTATTTTTTTCCGTACATTATTTCCTGTGACGATTTTTTCTCTTTATTACATTTTCGTGTATTTAATATATGAGCCGTTTATTTTGAAAATGGGGCAAGACCATTTTTTGTTATTGCGAGATATTTAAAGTTTTACCTTTCAATAAATTTAAAAATATTGGCAAGTATTAATAGATAAATTTTTTGTATTTTGTGGAACCAGATAATGAAAGTTTATAATCCAATAGTGTTTACAGTGCTGACTAAAAAAAATAAAGTTATTATAACTGAATGGACTTGCCTCACTTTCAAAATTAATGAATTATTGTAAACGTTCATTTAATTGGAAAATATTTCAGTTGCATCAGCTTTTTTTTTAATAATAAAAACAAAATACTATTGAAAAATTTATAATTATTTATTCATTTGATAAAATGTGAAACAAAACAAAGAATACTCTTGTAGAAAATATAACAAAAAAGTAATTCAGTTTTATTAAAAATTTCAATGAAATTATACATTTTCAGTTTATATGTAGATATAATTGAATTTTATTCAGAATTTAACACTTTAAAATGTTCATGATGAATAGGAGGTACATATGGTAATAAATCCGTCATGTCCTTGCATTTTTCAGATGCAATAGATCTCGTTTTTTTCATACATAAAAGACAATTTTATATTTCAGAAATTACTTGGTCTTACTCATTGTGGTGGCAAATCGTCAATTTTAAATGCAGCATCTCGTTCTTTCGACGTTTTGTAGAACATTTTGTATGATGCATCCCTTGTAAATCTGATCCAGCATATAGTTAAACAATTCACGGTTTCTCCACCGATATTTTTATTTCTTAAAACCACTTTTTCCAGAGGTTGGGTTGAAAATAATTATCCGCGTTTCATTCCATGTATTAATAAACATTTATTATGTTTCCGACAATTTCGTATTACTTTATAGTAATCCTGGGGAATATACAAGGAACTGGTTTTCCGGATTGCCAGTTCTACCACTCCAAAATCACGATCGTCCGGTAAAATTGAAGGTTCCGACAACAAAAATTTGTGATCAATGATATTTATGTCATTGTCACAGGACTGAACAATCGGTGTTGGAAATAAACATATTATCGAGACACAAAATTAAGATATACGTTTTATTGTTTATGAAATACCGTACAACCACCAATTTTCATTATCAAAGATAGAAAAAGAGATAGAAACACCCTAGGTTTCAGACATGGCCACATTTGCTTCATTATACAGCAACGGGAGCAAAATTTTTCCATAATATATTCGGTCAAAAATAATTTCAATCCAAGACGGACTTGCACCACTTTCAAAATAAACAGATTTTCAATACTGTTAAGAGCTAAAACTTCCGTCTCCAAAATACTATAATCTGATTTTTTTTTTAAATTGTTTACGTATAAAAAGATCATAACAAGTTTTATATATAATTACCATTATCTCCATTTTTTTCAAAAATGGACTTGCCCCACTTTCAAAATAAATGGCTCATATAAGTAACCAAAAATATTAGCATTAAGTAATTAAAACCTATAATTGAAACAATCCAATCCCTGCCTGAGGGCGACCCTTGAGAAAGTCTTCAGGCCGGATTCTTATTTTATTTGGTTTATTTTTTATACTTTTTTCCCCCTATTGGTTTTTATTTCTATATTATATATATAAACTCTTAACTGGGGAGGTTAAATTTTAGGAATTAACTGGGGAGGTGCAATCTATGAGACCGCATTTCATTTACACTCAAATTTTCTAATGAATGTATTAATATCAAAAACTGCCAATATTGTTTGCAGATATTTTTCTTGATATATAGATATGTTTTATCAATTTTTCAAAATATATTATCATTGAAAAAGTAAATGCGATGGAACATACATTTTCTTCTCAAATTACATGCAACAATAAATAATATTCTTGAAAAAAAAAATATTACTTTTTACTTTTTAAATCATATTTATTTTTACAGTACATAAAGGCATATAGAAGTCAATATAATGTAAAATTCAACAATTATATGAAAAATAAAAAAAAATGACAATGGGTAAAATTAGCTCTTTTTTTTTAACGACTTGTGTGAATTTCATAGCACGGTTTTATAGGTCATTTTAAACATACAGGTTAAAAACTAATATAAAAATCAACCTATAAATTCTGTATATATATCTTGGCATATTAATATATTTTATAAATTTTTCAAAATACATTATCATTAGAAAAATTAATTATGTTTGAACATACATATGAGAATCAGTTGAATGTGAACTTTCGAGAAACTCTTTTGTACAATTATCCTTATCACTAAAATCACTTTCTGCTTCATTTAAAAGTGTCTGGAACACTGCTTCATAATAGGATCAATAAATTGGATGATATTTCGGGGCCCAAGTTTCAGCGCCATCTGCTAAGCCTTTTTTTTTTTTAATCACTGGGACACTAACAGGGAGGTGCGGTCTTAAGAGACCGCGCTCAAAGAAATAACTGAATTATTTTATATAGCATCCACGGAAAGCAGTCGAAAAAGTGCATGTGTATTGAAGGTCACAAAACAGGAAGCTACAGGGTCAATCCATTCAAATGAGCTAAAAATAGTGATCGAAAAGCCATCGCTAGCGGTCTTACAGTCCGCACGTCCCCAGTTAAGGGTTAAGAAAGATTAAAATATATAAGCTTCAGATTTATATTGTGAACAATGACAAACGTATTATAAATAAGTCGACAACTATTTTCATGCGAAGTTACAATTTTTTTTAAACATCATTTAACTATCAAGATTTACAGTTTTAAAAATAAAAAAGGAAATGTGTGTATATAATCTCTTCTGTCAATACACATGTAAGTAAAAAATTTCTCACGATTACATTTACAGTTTAATTCGATGATGCTCAGCTTATATAAAAAATTACATGCATATGTAAAAGAACATGGCAGCATTACAATTTCACCGAGTTTAAATGACATGATACAACAACAACAATAACAAAAAATGTTCACCACTTGAACTGAAGAAAGAACTTCAATTATATATACAGTGTAAAAAGCTATCGCCAGAAGAGGAAACACTTTTCAGACTTAACATCTCAATGATCAATGCAGGGTTCATCCTAAAAGAATTTGGCAGGGCATAAAACCCCTAAGTTCATAAATTTTAGCCAAGTCTTCCACAGTAACAAATAAAAAAACATGACATTCAATCTGCTAGCATCAGATAAAAAAATTCACATTTCTCCATCTTGTATAACATCTTTATCCTGTAAATAAAATAAATAATTAAACAAAATAATTAAATGTCAATTTTATCTTTATGAGCAAGGCATTCCAAATTGAATTTCTTATTTTCAAGAAGGCTAAATCAAAATATGGTAATCAAAAGAATTCTAAAAACTGTCAGTAGAAGAAGCATAATATTTTTACACAGAATATGTAACATGAATTACACAGTTTAACTATCTAATAAGAATATAACATATTAGATATAATGGCCTTTATTGTTCATCCATGTAATTTACAGTTCTGAGAATATCTAAAAGACTTAGTTGACCATAAGATAAGATAACTATCTAAGTCAGCATAGAATGCATTATGCATAATATTTCAATGCAAACTCTGCTGTCAGTTATAAAATATTATAATTTTAAATGTTAGGAAATGGTTGTGGTCATGATATTGTGTATGCTATTATTAGATAAACTGGTAGCTTGCATTTCCTGTATAAAAATATTACATAATCTCTGTTGATGGTTTTAGAGTTAACTATTGGTTCTAAAATAAGATGCATTATCTTTTCACAAAAATCTTAAAATTCCACAAATTTCTAAAGAATAGGTTTTGCTGCAGTTTTCTCAAGCATTTATTGCACTTAAATTTGCAAATGATTAGGTGTACAAGATCTAATTTGAAACTTACCATTTGTAGCACATTTTTAGATAAACAAAAGGATTTCAAATGAGCTAAATGAGTTTCTATTTAGACAAAGGATATATTTTCATTTATTTTGCTAATTTTCAAGGAAATTGTATTTTTATATAATTTTTTAAGTCCAAATTTAATAAAAGCGCTGTTCTAAAATTCAAGAATACTTAACTGACCTATGTAATCATCTACACCATCACTTTCGGTAACCAAAGCCCGCTCAAGTATCACACGCCCTTCTTTATAACGCTGATTTTCTTCTGTAGCAAACTCGTAGATCCATCCAAGTTTAGCTTCACAATTCTTGCAAGAAACATCTCGAACCATGTGTCGACCTGTTAGCATGACACGATCCTGCACTTCACTGAAATATAAATAAATATTTTTAAAATAGTTCTTTTGCAAAACAAACAACAAAAAAACCTTAACATCATTTTTACTTGAAGTTATAATAAAATCTGTAATAAGACAAATAATTTACAATTAACATAGCTTAGTTTCATTTTAAAATATGTTATAAAATTTATTTTAAAAGCAAGGTTGAGATACTTATATTACTGAATAGTAGAAAGTTGGCTAAATTAGAATTATATTTGATTAAAATAGGCAATAAGTTTTATATAATATGACATGCAGAGTTCAAAATAAATAGTGCACTGTTGTAAGTTAAGATTCTTAAAACATATTGTTTACTACACTAAAAAAAAAAAAAATCACTCAAATTTGAATGAAATAGTCGAATTAAAAAGTAATGCAAGCAGACAAAAAACATTTTGTAAGAAACAAAATTTCTTAGCAAACTTAGCTATTCTTTCTTTTCATTATTTCTCCACAGAAAGCAATTTAAAATCAACTGGACTCTCAAATTGTTGTAGAAATAGAATAGAAAATTCTAAAACAATCTAAGATGACTTTTTAACAGACTAAGACACCTTATCTCCACAATTTTCTGCTTTTCATACTTGGACTTCTCTATCATTAAATAAATGCACTCGCATTTGCTTATGTGATTCTTTAAAAAGTATAATCCCCGACTCACAACATCTATAGAATATTTCTATTGCTATTTATGAAGTTTAGGGATGCAATCTTTTGAGTATTTCTTTTTATGCGATCCTAATGCAATGTATAAAAGCAGGTGTCAGCGCACAACAACTTTATAATTTAACTAAAAAGAATAATTTTTGTTCTGTTTTATTCATAAATCATCACTTTTATGAAGCATATTAATCAACTCTAATATTAAAGAATGTTTTAAGAATAGTACTCATAAACAAAACTTCAAATAACAAGAACTGATGAAAAAAATTCCATGACAAGTGGAATTTTAAAAAGTATTTAAGTTAATTTTAGAGCAATTAAAATTAGAAAACCAATAAGGGCTTATTAGAATTTTTACAAAGATTTATTAATAAAACAAAATCAAATTATGAAAAAATTGGTCCAGCAGTTATATCAAATATAGTAATAGAAGAATAAATAAAAATATAAGCAAATCAAGAAAAATTTTAGTGATAATAGGTTTTGATAAAGAACTGTAATTGAAATAAATTTAAATATGCCAAAATTCTCATTTTTACTGTTTTTCTAGCAAAAAAAGCACTTTAAATATAAATCATAAAAAATTATAACATATAATAAATGAGGTTTTTCTTAATTTATATTAGTTATTAGAGTCTATTAAGATATACTATTAGTTTTTTAAAATCAAAATAACATGTCATAAAAATTATAATGAACAATAAAACCATTAGTGCTTTTAAATCAGTTCTACACACTGACAAAAATTAAAAGAAAGCAAACTGCTATATGATTACTGCATAATTTATTTATGGATGAAAGGATAAAAAGAAATAGGTTTTTTTATATATAATTAAAATCATATTGAAGAAATACTAGTAAATTAAGGCCATCATTTGTTTTATTTTCTTTGATTTTTCCAGATTAATAAATTTTCCCAGCCTTTCTCTGATATATATCTAAAATCTACAGAATGAAATCAAATTTAATGCTCAAAAAACAGATCAAAAAATAATTTTCAATTTCTTTACTTAATTACTTCAAATCAGCTTCATTTTTGTAAATGTTTTCCCACTTTTTGTAAATATTTATTAATATATACAACAATAAAAGATGAGTGATCATCTAGATTAGCTTTTAGCCTGCCAATCATGTTTCAGAACCGTTTGTCAGATTTATTTACGAAAGATGAACAAAATCACATGTAAACTACCAGAGTGATTAAGAATTAAATACTGTTTAATTTAAGGTGTCTCCCCTATTCATTGAATAATTCCATTATAAAAAAAATTAGTTTTTGTAATATCAATTACATTTACATTGAAATGTATAATTTTTTTTTTTAAATTACAGGAGAAATATATACTTATAATGTATCAATGAAACTACAGTGTTCATCATTATTCTAAAATTCAGAAACATTTTGCTAAGCACAGGGGGAATTTTGAAGATACACAGGAAAAAAAAATATTAAAAGAAAAAATAACATGCATCCATTACTTCCAAGATTCAATAATTTAATGAAAGATATATATTCATAATGTTTCTCAATATTATTGGATACTTCATAATTCAATAACGATATCGAAGAAGTGGAAGAATAAATTAATTCTGGTATATTTTTTAAATTTACAATAAATTAATTCTGAACCACAATACTGGGCAAGTATTTTAAATCTAGTTTAAAATAATGTTGAAAATTAATAGCACAAAACACATATTTTCCTTTTCTTAACACACAAAATGATCAACTTAACATTAAAAAGAAAAATCAAGTGTTTTCCTTTTGAACAAAAAAAAAAAAGCAATTAAAGCTAAATAAGTTATGGGAATTAGACCTTCATTATATGCTGTCTTTCCCATAGATGCCAAAAGCAAAACTATTTTCGCTAATAATGCTGCTAAAAAAATAGAAACCAAAATCTCTAGGAAATTTATATATTCGCATTAAATTAGATATGGCGATTTATATTTATTCTCCACTATGGTTCCAAATGTTAAAATAATTCTCATATTTTTAAAATTATTTTGACAAGGAGCACAAATGTTGAATTGAGCCTCAATCACAACTCGAAAAGTGATAAATAAACAAATTATAATTATCATTGTAATATCATAAATTATGAAAGAAACAAAAATGAAGAAATAACTTTTAAACAATAAATAGATAAAAGCATATATTACTGAATGTAAAAGTAGGAAGAGCAATGAACTGATTAGCCAATTCAACCAACGCAATTTGATACTAAACTAGATGCAGCCATACTTCAAAATTGAAGGAACTCCTCCAATATGGTGCTGATAATCCTACATAGCTAAAATTACAATCCCTTGGGAATTTAAATGTAAACATTTCATCACCTGGTGAAAGCACAGAAACATCGATGTTCTTCATTTCTGATTGTCCATAAATGTAAATGATGAAAGTAAAAAATTTTTGATAGTCTTGTCTCGTGCAATCTATGAAAAAAAGACTAGCAAATTGTTTATTCAGATATGATAGGTAGGTATTTTGAGATTTAGTGGTGCAAGAGCCAAATATGGCTATACTGCACCAAACAAATGGTAAAAATATCACAAGTACAATTCAGTCATACAATTTAAATATCTTATAATATGGAAGACAAATAATGAATAGTAACAGTGTTCTTAAAAACACAAATTACATCCCAGAAAGGAAATTTTTCCAAAAATGTCAAAAGATTAAAATATCAATGAAATTTAAAAAGGTGAAAGGGCAACTCTCATAAAAAAAAAAACAGGTACAATAAATTACGAAAATAAGTGAAAAAAATCATTGTAACATTTTTATTCTATGTTTTTTCAAGTATTTCCTATGAATAGGTGTACTTGAAGGTTCACTAAAATTTTTTGGGGTCAACCCATTGAACCATACATTTTTGGATACTTTGTCTAAAAACAGTTTTATCAACTGTGGTGGAATCGGTAGAATGTTCTGGAGAGCAGGTGGTGTTTCATCCATTGTTTCAATGAGGATTATATTCTAGTGCATTATCCAATTCTATTTCGCTATCAGTGTTTTGGTTGGGTTTATCTGTGGACATGGTTTCAAGTTTAGAGTTGGCTTCATACATTTTATCATCTAATTTAGAATTAATGGTCAAAGAGCTAAAATTGGCGACTGGCATAGATTGGGAGACATTCTCGAGGTGAAGTCTTCCAGAATTTAAAATTTTATACATTTTCAGAATTTTGCTTGTGGTCTTTTATTTATTTTTTCTTCTAGATAACGGTTTTAAATTTATGAAGATCCTGTGGCGTTTCACTGGATGGGACATTAGAAGTTTCACATTCATGACCAGTTGGATGAGAAACAATTTTACTATTTAGAGAGCAACTGGCAATGACGTCACAATAGTGGATTCGGGAGTATTATCCGTAAGTACATTGTTTTGAGTCAGATCAGTTGCAGATGGGTTTTTATTTTTTTTATCACAGAAGAATAGCTAGTACTAGATACAGGAGTTTGAAATTTACCAGTTTTACGAGCTTCAGAATAAGAAATTTGTTTTTTAATTTTTGTACGAATTATTTCTTTTTCTAGTAGCCATGCAGGACAATTCCGAGAAAATGAACTATGTGCACCTTTGCAATTAAAGCATTTTTCCGCAGATGTGCATTCTGTACTATCATGACATGCTTCCGCACAGTGGGCACAAGTTAGAGTCCAGCAGCAAGAAGTTCTGGAATGTCCAAAACGTTGGCACTTATAACAACGAAGTGGGTTCGGAATATATGGTCGAAACAACAGGCGCATATACCCTGCCTTAATGTACTCGGGTAATTTGGAAAAACTAAATGCAAGAATCAGATGCTTGGTATTTAGGAGCTGGCCATCCCTCCGTATAGAGATATGCCGTACATGGCTAACTCCTTGTCCTTGCAACTCTTTAGTTATTTCTTCTACAGGTACATTGAACAGCTCCCCTGCAAGAAATAACACCTTTCGAGGAGTTCAATGAAGAATGTGGAGAAACAACGACTGGTATATTTTCCAATGATTTTAATTTCATAATTTGTACAGATTGAACAGCTCCCCTGCAAGAAATAACACCTTTCGAGGAGTTCAATGAAGAATGTGGAGAAACAACGACTGGTATATTTTCCAATGATTTTAATTTCATAATTTGTACAGATTGTTTATAAGATTGAACTTCTACCAGCAAATTGCCAGATCTAAGTTTTTTAGTACTTTTAATTTCACCAATATTGTCAGTTGTAAATCTTTCAACAAGAAACGGAGAGACACAATGAACTGTATCATTAGTAGCAGATGATCTTTTGATAATGAAAAAGGTTGGAAAATTAGGTACTGTTGGAAAGATAGAAACATTTTGTTGCCCACTTAAGGGAACAGGTTTGCATTTGCCCACATGATACTGATGAAATTTCAGGCCAAAAATGTTATTAACCTAGTTGTCAAAAAAAATCTAAAAAGTACTGCAACAAATAATAAAATCCTTAAAAAGCAGTTGTTTATTTATAATGTATTAGGATATCAATTCATTTAATTGATTATGACATAGTAAAATGAGAAATCTTCAATGGTCTTGGAAAAAGACTGGGAAAGATCCCAAGAAATAATGTTTAATGTTTGTTATATTTGAAATTTATCATTTCCTTATAATCCATTATGATAATCCAATGCTTCTATTGGTAAGTAAGAAAGTCACACTAAGAATTATTAATTTTTAAAAGAATTTATTAATATGTATATTATGGTAAAAAATAACCAAAACATTTTTATAAATTTGTTAAAATAAAAATTAAAAATAGATTGTTGATATGGCGATCTTTCAATTAAATTACATTAACAAGTTATTAAAAGAGTGTTCATAATATGCCTAAATCTGTCATTGGGCAATCCAATCAATTAGCCCTCCTTATGAAAGTTATATGAAGCAAAATATTTCTCTATTTTTCGAATTCCATTTTAAGATCAGATTTGTTATCTTTAGATAAAGTTTAATGAATTATTGAAATTTGGCCTTGATAAATGGCCTTTCTGGAAAATATTTCCCTATCAAAAAAGTTATATGAATTTTATATGTGATAAAGAATCTGGAAGTAGGAGCTAACTATATAATTATAACCATAAGTGTGTTATATCATAGATATACTCAACCTAATTCCATAAAAAACATTACATAAACTTTCACTTCCTTGAAAGCTATGCTTTTGATGAATTGTGTTTTAGAATTTTTGCGATAAGATATCCATTGTCTTGGTCATGAGATTCTATTTAATCAAATTTATGGGAAGAGCTGTATTTTTTTTTATAAAACAATCTTAACAGATGAATCAAAATTTCAAAATGATTAGCACTTTAGAAACATATTATTTAGGAAAGATAAAAGGAAAAGACTTTCGAGTTTAAGGATGATCAAAGTCATACCAGTAAATAGAGCACTTATACAGTCATTTATTCTATTTTTCAATCAAGACTACACCACTAATAGGAAATATAAATGAGAAACCTTATTAGAGTCTTCAGATAATTGCTGTAAATGATTCGTTAAATTGTTAGAATAAACAAAATTGTAGGATGCAAAAAATTTATATATTAATTACTTATTTGATTGGCAATAGAAACATTGGACACAAAACAAAGGAATTTCATTTTTAACTGCATAGTATGCAAGTAGATTAATATATGTATTTTTTTTATTATTAAATTCATAAAGAAAATATTTTGAAACAGCAATTATGTGTCAAATATTTAATTATTTTTATAATAGAGGTGACATGTATAAAAATAAAATACCAAAAAATAAATCAAAATGCATTGACTCACAAATTAGTTTCAAGACGGTGAAGAGAATGAAGTAAAATATTATATTTTCAAAGCATGAAATAACATTTAAAGAGAGAAAAAGAAGGATGTTTAGTTGTTTTAGTATAGTAATTAATATTTGATTAGTAATAGCAAAGTAAGTGCCATTTTTAAGGCATGATTCTTACCTGTAAGTTAAATTCACAACTTTATTAAAAAGAAAAGCGCGTCCTGTGGCTCCAGTAAATCTAGTACTTATGAGTTCATTCCTGTTGGTTAAAATGGTATCACAACCAGCGCAAGAAAACATGCGGGAACCTCCAATATGTTCAAGAAATATTCTTCCCATTTTTAACGAATCTACGCCACAAAAAATAAATGTAATTCAGTTTAATTCAAAACTCATAATAAGTTTGAAAATATATTTATCATTAATAAAATTGAGAAATATATATGTCCATCATATTATCAACTGAAAAATTAGGTTATGGAATATTATAAATTTAAAAATACATAAGGTTAACATACATAAGAAACCATTTCGTAACTAGGTTATAACAAGATGTTGTAACAAACTATTTATTACCTGCAATAAAATTTCAGTTGAACTGTTTTCACCAAATTTACTAATGAATATGAAAAGATTTGTAAGAAATACCAAATAATGAGGAAAATACGAATAAGAGAAGCACCTTTACGAAAAAGCACTTAAGTATACAAACGCGCAGCTGTAGCCCTCCTGGAACGAAAATGTTGTCAATTCCAAAAAGACAAACAGCAGGCTTCATCCAGCAACATCCGTTGAATTACAAAGCAAAAATTGAATTATAACGCATGCGCCAGGATTTGTTTACATCTGGCGTAAAATACCAACGAAAATTTGTTTTAAAATTACGGCTAAAATTAGCTCTTTTAAAGGTCTTTTTATTTAATGTAAAATATTTTCTTCATAAAAAATATTTTAATCAACGCAGTGAATAAATATGAATGATAATAACCAAAATGTGTTGTAGTAAGAAGTGTATTCTAATTTCAAATATGGACGCTATTGCGTATATACATAATAAGTTAATGTTTCCTCAAAAGACTATCAATTCCTAGATGCCTGGCGTTTAAGGTTAAATAAATCCTTACTATTTTTTATTAGTTAAACAATATCCAAATATTAAAAAAGCATTGCTTCAATTTTCGCAGAATTCCTAGTCATTGCGCATGTGCAGTGTGCCATCTTTTGCTACCATTGTTTACCTCGAATGTCAACCTACACGTAAACAGAAGCCGCTGGTTAATAACAAGAACTCGTGTGTTGGCTTACGCCGCCATGATGGTTCAGCTAAACATAGATGTCACTGTTTGAAGAATGAAGCTTATGCTGCAAAATAATTCGTTTCTAAAATTTTTTTGTGTATGACACTAATATCACCGAATGAATATTTTCATGAATATGAGGAAATAATTTAAAGCCCCCTCAGTAAAAATGTCTGAAAATCTACAATCAGGTGAGAAAAAAAATAAAAAATAATCCAGATTTCCGAAGAAGTATGGAAGAAAAAATTTAATGGAGCTAATATGAAATTATAAATGATTTGGTTCCCAAATCTGAATTGTCTTATGACTATCAAAACCCAATATAACCAACCAATTAATATTTAACTACCTGAAAAGCTGTGAATTTTTCTTCATAATAAGCTTTTCTTTATACTGCCTTTTTGAATATGAAGTTTTTTTTTTTTATTTTTTTTTTTTTATGGAAGCTTTTACTCTTTTACCTCAATCGTTGAGCTACTGTTATATATAAATCACACAATAAAAGCTTCTACAGTGCAATGAAATGACAAATTGAAGGAAATAAATTTATATTTAATGAACAAAAAAGAAGAAAAATAAAACTAAAAAAGTGTTCAATAATTTACAAATGAGGAATATAATATAGAAATAGATAATTTGTGCAAATCACTTGAAATTTATATTGTTGAGCCTTGACTGTGAAATATATATAGATCTTATTCAGATTAACATTTAAATCAAAAACTAAGAGGCCCCCCAAGAAATGAACATTTTTTTTTTTTTTTTTTTTTTTCATTTTAGTATTCATTATCAGCTCTATTATTTTAAACCAAACTCAAATTTTCTTTTTTTTAATTGGTTCATTTTTATAAATTAGCAAATATATTATCATTTAATCTTTCTAAATAAAAAAGGATTAATATTTAAATTAAATATTTTGTATAAAATGTATAAATAATTTTTTTCTGGTTAATTTTTAAAAATATATTTTCAAAATTAAAATGGGGTGAAAAGGTTTATATGCTACAAATTTTTCTTTATCTTATTTTTACACTCAATATTTATTGAAATATCATATCATATTGATTGATATTTCAATAAATATTGAGAGATATATTGATCATATCATATTGAAATATCATATTGCATACAAATGCAGATATTTTATACAATAAAGTTAATAGAAAAATACTTAAGTACTTGGATATTTACAATGGTTATTAAATCCTTAAAAATAAATATCCATGTATTTTATAATACTATATATTACTGTTTTTAAATATCTTTTTTTTTTTTTTACTTTATTAAAGAACTTCATTTTAAATCTATGCTGCTTACATTGATATTTTTCAAATTTCATTCATCTATCTATCTCTCTCTCTCTATATATATATATTGCTTTTATATTCTGAGAGTAAAAGTTATTTTGATATACCTTTTAACAAAACATTGATATGCAGTAGGGTGAATTCTAGTCAAAATTGTAAATTGGTGCTGTAATTTTGTTAATACACCTGATTGTTATTAGTCCTTTAATCAGTTTGTTTTTCCAAACTGGTTAAAAAAATTTTAATTACAAATATTTATATTTGGATTAAAAAATGCATACAGAAATTATGCCTATATAATCTAAATTTTCATAGCTATATGCAATCAAGCCATGATCATTTTGTTTCTTGAAGCATAATAATTGAGACTATAATTTGTTATAGTCTTAAGTTTTAAGTATATGTTATAGTCATAGTTTTAAGTATACAAAGACGTGTTTCATAATTTGTCAAAAAAATAATAATTAAGAGATAATATTTCATTATGAAATCTAACATACGCATGTTTTATATTTTTTAATTGTACTTAAAATAGAAAGTAGTAAATTTCCACATAGTTCAGTTACAAGAATATAAATAGTTTCAACTGTTTTTAGAAGCATGGAAAATTTGAAACCTGTTCATGGACTTCTAAAAACTTTTCTATGATATTAACTAAGAGTGGGCTTTAATTAGAAATCATTAAATAAACATTTCACAAACACATTTATATAGTAACAGAATTTGAAAAATGATTGTTTTATTTGTGCAAATCCAAAATGTCTTCATTTGAAAGAAGGTAGTGAATGATATCAGAAAACTTACAGGAGAAACTTTGATATAGTCTGAAATTAATTTTATGACTCAGTGTTGTTAAAATAATTTACTAACATAAAAATTAATTTAGTTTGCAAATAAGATTTCTCTTCCTCCAATATTTTAAATTAAGATTTCTAATGTATTACTTGTTAAAGTAAACAAAATGCTTCAAATAAAAATAAAAAAAATCTAAATATTTTAAGAGTGTGTAGGTAAAACCAAGAGAGTTGGTTTTAGTAGTTTGGAAGGTGTAAAATTTATTATGTATTCATGAAGTAATTATTAATGAAGAATATAGAAGATCTCGAATATGAACAAATATAAACATTACCATTTTGATTATGCTATGAAGTAGAAGGTATCATTAATATAATAACAGAATTTTAATGTACACACAGTGTCTTAATTTGTATTTGATTACTAAAGATTGAACAAAGAAATTTATTGTCTTGATAAGAGAAATGTGTGAAACAATCACAGTATATTTCACTTTTTTATCAGTTTCAATTAGCATAATTAATTGGTTATTAATAAATAAAGTATGATGAAGCTTTTTTTTTTTCATTCAATCCAAAATATCCAATGCCTTCAACAGGGAGTCTAGTGAAAAATTGATTTCATATAGAAAATATTATATTGGTAATAGAAGAATTAAATTTCACCTAGAAGGAAAAATCATTTTTTTTTTTTTTGTTGTTGTTTCAGTTGTGTAGTCTTAATTATGGATGAATTGTACTGCATTCTCCTATAGAACTGAATGTTCATTTAAACATATCGACTTTTACCATAATATCACTATCATAACTATCCATAAGTATTATTCATATTTGTCAGAACTTTTGCCTTCAGAACAATGGTTTACTTATTCAAATGAAGTTCAAAATTTTGACAAACAAAGGATATAATTTGTCCTTTGAACCGTCGTGTAAGCGGGGCTGGTGCACGTTAAGTTCGTCGGAGCCAAACGCCCACCCGCTGGTGTGGTGCGAAAGCTTGGAAAGGGGTGCCAGCTCAAGTGTCATCATCTGCCCGCGGTTCAAAATTACGAGGTCCGTCCCAAAATAGCCCTATTGTTGCTATAAAGAAACAGGAGTTTTATATAACTAAACTAAACTTGCTAAACTAAATCTCAGAAGTGTTTTTTTCCCCAGATTCAGAAAGGCTCAAAATGTGGTGTTCATGAAGATAAAAAGCTAGAATTTTTCGATTAATAAATTTAAAAAAACAACAACGTGAAAATGAAAAATGTGGAATAAAACATTTAAAAAAGTGTATTGCTACAGTGGTTATAGGTAAACTTATACATTTTCTTTATACTTTTCGGCGTATATTTAATTAATTATTATAATTGAGGAGATAGGAAGAGGAAAATTGACGTAATCTTTAATCAGAATAATGAATTTTCAAATTCCTATCTTTTCACTGAATGACGGCCACCGGACAGCTGCATCTCATCAAATTAACAAAAACCGCCCATTTCTGATGGCACCTGCTTTGCTTTCAAACGATGAGTTAGATGTGGCACTTGGCATTGTGGTGATTATTAATAGTAATTCAATGGAACTGTGTAACATATGTTTTTTTGTTTATATTTATGTGACATGGCAACTAGCTTTTATTTTAGGTATGTTTTTTTTTTTTTTTTTTTTTCCAGTTACATATAATATCTAGGTTTAAATTATTAAAGATTACACAATATTAGTAAAAATGTAAATATACTGAATTTTCAAGTTATTTTAATGTTTTCACTTGTTTATAGTAAAAATATTTTTGTTAAATATTGCTTGTGTAAATAAACAACTGTTGAGTAAGTCGAATAAGATTAAACATCATTCTGTTGTGTTGAAAAATGTTTTAAAATTGCTTAAGGAGTAAATTTTTTAAGGAGTATAATAAAAGCAATTTTATTTACATGATTTAATAAGCAGTTTCGAGAAGTAATAGCGTCGATAAGATAATAAGAACAATAAGTAGTTCTACCTAAAATAACAAATCAAGGTTTAATATATCCGGAAGATTATAACAAGTAGCATAGGATATGGTAAATTCAATTCATGGTAATAACTATTCGTTAAGTCATCATCAAAATTAAAGCTTAAGAAGTTTTAAAATTTTTTAAATCGGTATCATATTTTAGATGAAAGAATCCATGATATTAAAGTGAACTCTTACTAATTCTCACTGAATATTATGTATGACAAAATATTATTCTTGTTATGTTGCTTAAAGAGAATGCACCTAAGGAGTGACATTAATAAAAAGAAAAGTTTTGAGCAAAATTTAATCATCTAATCTCAAATTTCATTATTATCAAAACATGTATTGTTTAGCTACGATTTCGGGCTCAATGTAAAGTTGTTAGAAAGAGTTTTAATGGTTTATTCCGTTACAACAGCATACTAAATATCATTATATTATGGTTTAATGGCTCAATCCAGCGTTTGTAATTCCATCCAAGTAATGGATCATCGTATTTATAAAGAAAATGTACGTGAAACCTTTTATGTTTTTAAGTTTCATTTGTGTTAAGTTTGGAGAGCGTAGTGATAGAGGAGCGATTGACTATGATATCAGATTGCAGTAGTTGAATTACTTCTTTGCTATCAGAATAACTTTTGCATATATTCTAAATTGTGAACTAAGTCCTTTAAGTTTTTTATTTCACTATACATTTTATTTGAATTAAGAAATAAAGAAGACCATTTAACACAAAAATTAAAACCCATATAAAGTATTTCATCTAATCGATTTTTTTTTCATGTTTTCTGATAATTATATTATATTGAAAAAACACTTGAGCTAAAAAATCATAATTTTTTTTATTTATAAATTAAGTTATGGGGTAGATTTAACAATCAAATTGATATTACCACATACGATAGTAGAAATGGTCTGTCTTTTAATTATTATTACATTAACCTCAATTTTGACGGATTATTATTTAAATAGAGTTATACGAATTATTTTCGAAATAGTAAGAGTATCTTTTTTACTTCACGTTAAAAAATTGCCTAGCCAAATACTTACTTTTAAAACATTTTCTTTTGATACTGTACTCTATGTTATACTTTCGCTATTTCCATGATATAACCATGATTCCTTTAAAATATTATTAAGTAACTATTTTTATTTTAACAAGGGGGAGTGTATTTTATGTCATGGAATATAGCAAATTCATAAAAATTATTTTATTTTAAATTTTATTTAATTTTATTCATTGATTAAACATTTTAAATGCCAATTTATGCTTAAATAAAAAAACAACTGCAATTTTTTATTAAAAAGCAATGCAAGCTTTTATGAATTTTTGAACATTTTCGGTCCGATTTTCGAAAAATTCTCAGATTATCTAGTATGAAACATTTTAGAATGAATACTTTTTTAGATAGAATTGAATTTCCTACATTTTTTATTTCTGACTTCGAACTCTTTAATATAAATTTAAGTTATGGTTGATATTTTAACATTATGTCAATTTGAAATTCTAAAGACCCAAAAAAAAGACCCCCCCAAAAAAATCAAATCTCCGATGAATTCGAATTACTCAAATTCCATTGCAAAACATTTTACTTCAACTTCAGCAACTTGAGGCCAAGAGAACTGCTGTTGCATGCATACCAAATAAAATTTGATACAAACGTGATTATTTTATTGATCCATCAACTTTCGTCATGTCTTTCTCTAATGTACTTAAAAGCTATAAAATGATTGCGATTTTCCTTGCATGGAAAATGGGAATATTGTTTCGTGATTTTAGGAGAATTAAATTTGATAATAACACTTTGTAAAAGCCATTTTCGTTGAAACTTTTTTAGAAAGTCACAAGAAAATTTTTCTGTACTTCCGTAGACTTACGTTCAGTTCCGCTTGGACACTTTTATAAGCTACAAAACGGTCTTTAAGGAAAACTACGACGATCAACAACAGCAAAGACCGTTTATTTATACAAAATGAAAAAAACAATAACATGATATTTATTAAAAAACATATGGTCATTTATTGAAAAACATATGGTAACAGGTTACATTCAGGTATGTAACCTGTTACCTTCAGGTATGTAACAGGTTCTGTTACATACCTGAAGCTTTCATTTCTCTACATAATCACCTCCTGCATTTAAACCTTTGTCCTATCTGGCCACGAGCTTCAGAATTTTAATGTTACATTCTTCAGTAGCCAATTAATTAAGTCGCTGCATTTTCCAACTTTTAATTACTTCCAAAACATTTACCAGAACCCAAAAACTCTTTCGGCTTCGGGTTAAAGTGGAAATTGCTCAAAGGAAGGTCCGGACTATAAGGTGGATGATTAA
Organism: Argiope bruennichi; assembly: GCF_947563725.1. Lineage (NCBI taxonomy): Eukaryota > Metazoa > Arthropoda > Arachnida > Araneae > Araneidae > Argiope > Argiope bruennichi. Next base: position 126,327,619 of record NC_079163.1, read on the forward strand.
AAATTTTCCATTCGAATTAATCCAACAATTCTTAAGTTGTAACAGCATTGCGGGGACAGACATTATCGTGAAGAAGAACAATTCCTCTAGAAAATACTTTTGAAAGGTTTTTGGTGGTTTTAGGTGGTTCACCGAAGAGTCTCAAAATAACGATTTGCATTGATCGAATGCTTTTGGCATGAAATCCACCAAAAGATATTTACTATCCCAAAAGACTGTTGCCATGATCTTTTGTTTTGAGAGAGTCAGCTTTAATTTTCTCAGTTTTTGGATTATGAGGGATTATACCAACTCTAATGATTGGCGCTTGTTATCTGGAACGGTGTGAAATACTTAGGTCCCATCACAATCTCATGAAGAAGGGAGAGGAAGAGGAATGAGCTGCGTGATGGAAATGTGCACGTAGTCTCTTGTTTCAATGCAATAAACGCTTAGCTTAATGAACTGTCGGCAGAAGAAAATAATATGGGAATTCTGAAGCTTGGGACCATTTACGATTAGTGTTTAAAAATAGAAGGTGATTATGAAGAGAAGTGATGGAAACTTCTGAAAATAAAAAGATCTTTTTTTTTTTTTTTCGATAAATATTGTTTTTAATTTTGTAAAACTAAACAATCTTTATTCGACGAACCTTTTATAAATACCGATTCGAAGTAGATTGCGATTCTATACAGAAAAGGTTTGCCCTTGGCATAGAAATTTATGTCAGGAACTTGAGTTACCTTATAAAATTAAATAGATCCTATTCAACCAAATAGAGAGTGAAATACACTGATATATTTTGAATGAAACCTAGCATTATTTTAAGAAATTACCTTTACTTTGAGTATAATATTCCATGTTAATTTCATCAGTTTGATTGTATACAAAACAGCGTTGCATTGATTTTAGGGCTCGTCAGTGCAGATGAGAATGAAACCGAAATAAGACAAAAGGTGTTGAAGGATTATGATCGTTCCATTACTCCGATATTGTATGCAAGAAGTGAACATAAATCTTACATCGCCATGAACGTATTTCGCATTCAGGGTCTTGTAAGTATGTGCATTTTTATTTTTTATGCCGAATCTTCTTTTGTCTCTTTATGGCATCGTTAATATCAAAGGTACCATATCATCCATAAGCAGGCAAAACCATTTGGTTTCCAGATATATGTTTGATACTTGTTTAGTTCTGGAAAAGTAGTTCTAGAAAATTTATACATTTTTTAAGCACATTGATTTTAATTTTCTTCTAATGAAAAAGCCAGTGTTAAAAATTACAACACAAATACCATGTGTATGCATCTTCAGAAAATTCAGAATACTTGTCTTCTGTTTTAACATAATTTAAGTGGATTACATAAAGTATTTAAGAGTTATTTCTAACTTTTTCGAATATGATATATTTAGCAACTGCCTTTCACGTGCTAAGTGATATCTGATACTTCTCAGCAAAGAGAAGGAAGTTATTGCTCATATTTTTTTTTATAACACGTGTAGCTAGTAACTTCTCATTGCATGTCAATCATCAATATTATCTTTCTGATGTTTCACACTTAAGAAAAAGTGTTGTTGCACATATATTTTCTTGCCAATTACTTACCTAAGGAAAAACTTAAGTATTGGACAACATTTGTAATACTACATAATATTATAAATCCTGCATAATATTATATATGATATTGAAAAGTTTTGTGTAATATTGTGAAACATGTGTGAACCTGATGCTACTTGGTAATTGATAACTGTGAAATCACCTTATAAAACTAAAAAAAAATTATTATTGATTTTTGAATTTATCTGTAAGAGAACACCGAAATATATTTCAGCTCTTAATTGCAGAAGGAATTTTCCATTCGGCCATTCACAAGAGGATGGGTAATGTTCTTAGGATGTAATGAGATGCATAAGAAAATCCAGATATCTCGTTTTACCTCAAGATTATAAATATAATGAAAACCGAAAAACTGGTGTAAGGAAGTAAAGTGCTTAAAAAATATGAAAAAAAGGGAGAAATTACAAAACGCATGGGGAGCAGATGCATAAATTTCTGTAATCCAAAGAACGCTGTGGAAATAAATTATAAATCAATATAAAAAATGGAAACATAATGTGAAATTTGAAGAAAGACACGTCAGTTTGCTCATCAGGAGATGAAATCAGTGCTGATTGTAAAAATAATTATAACATCTTCTACTGAGAGTACCTCACAATTAAGTGAAGCGATACTGTTTTCACCCCAAATTTTATAATAGACCAGTGCTATAGAGATGGAAAAGCGATATGAAAAATACAAAGGGAAGTGCATAATATGTCAAGGTTAAACAAAAATGGAAGAAAAGAATTGTAAATAATAAAAATAAAATTTAACAAATTCTTCGTTTAGTGGATTGCCGATGCATCTGCCGTGTTTCATATGATGCGAATTTTGACGCGCGTTTGTGAGGGTTGCCAATTGAAGAACTTTTGGGTGCGATGAAGATATCGATTGAATATATAGATATCGAATTGTAAGGGAAAAGTGTAAAAACTTTATAAATAAAAAAAAAATCCTGGAGCGATTATGAAGGAGAAATATTAGTTTGAAATAAAGGATGGATGGAATAAAAATAGTAATATTAAATAAAATATGCTTATTGTAAATATTTAAATATTTTGGACCTTTAAATTCTGGTTAACAGACCCATTTTCGAGATTCAATTAAAACCTTGCTGTCTTGGGTAGCTCTGCGCAATCGGTAACTTGGTAACTCTGCGCAATTTCAAGTAACTGCACCAGCATAGCTTTGAAATGCAATCCTTTACTTACAACCTAAAGCTATTGATTAAAGGTTCTAAAATTGATGGGGATGCTATTGATGGTGAGGTTATGTATTAAACATTTGATATGATTTTTGACTGAATTGATTTCGTAGCATATTTTATTAACTCTTATGAGCTGATTTAAAATAGCAATAATAACTAAACTAAACACTAATAATATATAATATAAACACTAGTTTTGAAATCCTATCTTTTGTCATAAATATCAATTTTTATATTTTATTTTTCTAGAATTAGGTCTAAAATACTAAAGGGTGTTGTTGATTATGGTTTTGATAAGTTTTAGCTCATATGGATAAATATTTTGAATAAAATAATTGAAATCTAGGAATTCAAATATAATCAGATCATCAACATATCTGAAAACTGAGTTGATTTTTAAAACATCAGCTGTTTCAGAGAAGGGAATAAATAGGTCTGCCAGTAGAGAGGAAAAACTAGTTTCCCTGTGGGATACCTTTTATTTGCTGAAAGATATTTTGTCCATTGTAAGTAAACTTAATGTGAATGCAGTAGGTGATCAGTAAGTTAATGGGATATTAAATAGGTTTTTAAGGTTGTAAAAATAATTCTATTTCCATTTTTCATAATGATTTACAATATATATATGTAATGATATTTTAAACTCTGATTTCAGTTCTAATTAATTTACAAAATTTTATCTTAATTTAGCCCAAAAAGTCATTCTAAAATATTCTCTTATTTTTCTGATCCGATTCCACTGTTTCAACTTAATTAATTCAAGAGAAACTTAATAAAATTTCTGAATCGGCTCACGCTCCGCGTAAAGGGCTAGAAAAATGTCCAATAAGCACATTCTTTTTTAAAAGATCCCTGTGTTTCCCTTACTTGTGATTGACATGTGTCAGAAATCCCTATAAGAATCTTAATAATATATTAGCACTGTGGAAAAAATATTTTCCCTCTCAATATTTCATGTTATATAAGACAAGGGATAATTAATTTCTCTCTTCTTCCCGACTTCTGCTTTTATGCCGCGCTGTGGCGGACGTGCCTTGGCCGCGCCTTCTTGTAAATAAATCATGTATGCCTCCCGCGAGAGAATAAAACGAACTTAAAGTTACAAAGTTTTATTCATTGCTGCCTTCTGCTTTCAGAAAATCAAATGCTTATATATATATATATATATATATATATATATATATAATATCAAATATGCATTTTGTGCATCGTCCCTATGGCTGATTGCATCCAAAATTTGAAACAGACTTAATATTTTGGTTCAAAAGTCACATCGAATTTCAATAAGTTGGCTTGTTGTTTTCTGAGTTATTGCATTCATATGTCCATGAATAGAAATAACAACAATCTTTCGTCGAATTTCGTTCAACATTTGATACAGATTAATAAACCTGGCGATAAATATATATGACAAATTTCACCTATGTAACTCGTTGCTTTTTTTTATTAGGCCGTTCCCATGTGCATGGATTGATAAAAATATACGGTTTTCCTTTTCTCAGATTTCGTTCAAAATTTGATATAATCTGATAATACAAATTTGATGTAAGGATAACATACCGAATTTCGTTCTTCTAACTCTTATAGTGTTTGAGTAGTTTCTCAGACTGATGGACAGATATGATTCCCAAAATGGATTTTTCGAATCCTCAACTCATTGTTTCCTATTTTTTGAAAATTAATGTCTTTATTATATTTAAATTTATTTATTTTATCAATATCTTTACAGGATGAAGTAAAAGGTGAATTTATTTTAGAAGGAGTAACTCATGTAGTAAGTACTAAATTGAAATTTACATATGCTTCAAACTTTTGCAACAAATCTTATGAAAATTTTGAAAGTATTTTGGGAATCAATTGCTATACATTAAAAATTTCAGATGCATTCTTAAAAACCCTAAAGTATACATTTTTATTCTAAAGACATTTAAAGACCTTCTTGCCTTTGTGAGATTAGAAAAAATACAAATTAGAAAAAGTACAAAAAAATACAAAAAATACATACAAATACAAATTCACTTGAAGTACTCAATAAATTGAAAAATTCTCATAACACATTATTAACATAAAAATCTTATCACTTATTTAATTTAACCAAAAAAACTACTGATTCAACGAGAAGGAAAAACATAAACAAATGAAAACATCATTTACATGGGAGTGTATTCGTAAAATTTCTTTATCAATAAAATAATGATGAAAATATTCCATATACTAATATCTCTAGAAGTATTACTCCTTTCAGTGGCTTATTAAAAGTATAATGAGCCCGAGTCATAAAAAGCCTCCTCAAGACATATATGTGAATTTTAACTCAATAAATGCAAAAAAATCTTTTGTCGTTGTCAAAACTATCATCCGATATGCTTATACCTCTGTCACTCACTCCATCACCCCACCACTGTCCAGAAAGTACACCGTTGCAGTATTCATATGGTTAACGTGTTGAATACAAATACATATTGTGAAATTACTTATGATTGTTTTGCAGTTAAGACCATAAAAAGAATGACTATCTTCTTCATGATCTTTTAACTACCTGTATTATTTCCCTCCATTGTTCTGTTTAAATGTTATTGATGATTTTGCGGCAGTAGGATTACTAATGATTGTTTCTTAATGTTAACAATACGTGAACTTTAAAAATAAATGTTCTGCATTAAATATACAGAATAATTTGAATGGATTCTGCAAGATTTCGAAAGCATGTCAAACATACTGAAACAAATCAGATTTACAAAGGAACCCATAGGGTATCTGCTCAAATCCGGATCCTGATCCCCCCCCCCTCCCTCCAGTTTCAGAATGGTGACATTTACAGAACTGCTATGTAAATACAGTAAAGTGGTCAGGTGTTATGCGATAAGACCTTTATAGCACACCTACAAGCGATATTTGAAGTAAGCTTCCTTATTTCAGAAACGATAACAAATAGGGAATAAAGTGAAATATAAAATTGTAGAGCCTTATATCTAATTAACACGAAAAGACACCTTGTACACATTGATTCTAAAACTGTAAGACCCAAAATGCGCGTTTGTTTGGACGTGAAGTCCAAACTATGATTCCATGGCACATGAATTATAGGAGCACTTAATTATTATTAGGATAATTTATTAATCCTGTTGAAAATGCATTAAGTCAATTATGTCAGAAACATTCTGAAATTGAAATAACAGCAGGAGTTCTAAAAAAAACTTCCCAAAAATCTGAAAATTTGGAAAATGTGTCCAAAGAAATGCATGTTTCACGTGTTCTCATCTTAGCGTTAATTTTCGCTATGTTTTCTTGCTAAATCGATGATACTCCACAACTTGTTGCTGACTTTGTCTCCGTCTCTCGTATTGTTTTCGGAATAGTAGAGTTGACATTGAATTTTGCCTTTAGATGGTGCTTTAAGGAATTTCATTCTATTGTGAATAGCCTTTTTACAATATTTAAACACCACTTTAATAACTATAGCTGTTGAAGTTCTAAAAATAAAGGGAGGGGACTGAAATTTTATGAATCCTCTGCACAGGCGGGAACGTCGTATGTGGTTACTAAAGGGTATTGCTTAGCTTAAAGTAATTAGGGCAACACTTCTCCTTGTGTACAGCCGACCACCCAGCCACCACTGAACGTAGCAGTATCGACAGGATTTGTTGTGGGCGACTGCTATTTTTAGCATTATCCGTCTTTACATTGACCGATTCATCAAACTGACATTCTCTTCAAGGTAATTGTCCCCAAAACACAAAATGGCCAACTACTGAACTTCCTCCCCATCATCACATTCGCCTATCCTCCTATTAAACAAAGAACAGGTCATCACTAAAAGAAAATCTCCGTGAAATTCTAAATATTTCTCCAAATTCTCGTTTCACAACAGAAGTCCGAACACTTTCAAACTTTCAAACAGTCGGTAAAAAAAGTTCGGACAACTCTATGATTAATTCTGTTGGACACGCAGCGTTAATTCGATTAAGTCGCACAAGTTTGGTTTAATTGTTTTAGTTTTCAAGGTTCAGATGACAGCTATGCATTTGGTGTAAAATCTATGAATATAAATAGGTGAACGGGGGTACGTTTTATCGTGAGAAATTTCTAAATAGACATAATCCAAAATAGAAGTGTGCATATATTTGAACCGAAAGCTGTATGAATTTAAATGATCTTTTTAAGAACTTACATTTGATCGGTAACGTACATCAAGCACATCTAATTCATAAGAAATCCTTGTGAACATCGCTGAATACAACCCTCGTACAAGTACGTGAGCGTGATGCTCTTAATAAGTATATATTCAAATGCATGAAATCCATGATTTATGAATCTTGCAAATCCATGTTTTATTTTTGCAATACTTGTTTCAGATACTAGTAATTCTGAGTGACTTCTGTAAGATTATTGACACGTTACATAATAAACCTGCTTTGTAAACCATAGCTGCATAAATTTATATTTGATTCTTCTTGCATCATAACAGCGCATATTTGATCTTCCAAATGGTGTTTTCTTTTGTAATATTGATTTACACTGTTAGTAGAAGATGTTAAAATACAGGGTGGTTATAATTAAAGTTCCACTTTTAAATGGGGATAAAAGGAAAACTACTGAGACAAATGTTATCGAACTTGGTAATAGTTTAAAGAAGGGCATGGGAATTTCTTTTCCGTCAAAAAGAATTCAAATACTCACCACCAGGAGGAAATGGCGCTTTATGAAATCTTGTTAAACAAAATAGGGTATGAAGACGTTGGTTTAAAATGTGTTTAATCGTTTCTGAAACTTGTTACAAAGCATGTTCAATGTAGCGTCCACCATTTTCTGAAAGCAAGTTAAATCATATTATTCTATTCTCAATAACAGCTCTTAGGATATCAGGAAGAATGGTAAGGACATGTTGGTGTATCGCATCTTTCAATTCCACCAAATTGTTTAGATTATCACCATAAACAGCGTTTTTGAGATAACCTTATAGCCAGAAGTCATAGGGGTTAAGAGTCTGGTGACAGGGCTGGCCAAGAAGTGGGGAAATTTCGGTCCCAAAGCCTGTGGTGTCATTGACCCTTGGCGTATTCCTCTAACTGAATGATAGATACCTTTGCTAAACACGCCGTTCATTGCTGTCACATTCATAATAACGTTTAACGAGAAAAGTTCAGTCTTGCAGGGTTAGAGACAATGTCGCTTCGTAACAATGAGAACTCTGACAAACAAGATCACTTTTATCTGTAAAATCAAGTGACGTGTATAGCGCATCTGCATAAATCATTTGCTTCTTCCTGCAGCAAGCCAATTACAAGCGATTGCAAATTTTGCATAACCCCACAGAACAGTTTCGTTTAGAATAGATTACACACATTTTAAACCTATGTCTTTCTGTATTATTTTGTTTAAAAATATTGCATATAGTACCATTTCCCCCCTGGTGGTGAGTTTTTGATTTTTTTTGCTGAAAAGAAATTTCCGTAATCTCCTTTAAACTATTGCCAAGTTTGATAACATTTGGTCCAGTAGTTTTCATTTTATGAACATTTCAAAGTAGAACTTTAATTATAACCACCCTGTATATCTCTAGGATCTCTTTGATATTTTGAATGCTGGACAAATATCATGAAAATATCATATCACAGTTGTCGGTCATTTTGTCCTGACAGGATACGTTTGGCGTACTCTGAAATTTTGTCGAAACTTTTTATTAACCCTTCAGTACTTCAGTATAATAACCTGTTGACCGGGGACCTGGAAGACCAAACTTCGCTTGGCAGGTTTTCTTTCTTTCTTTCTTTTTTTTTTTTTTTTTTTTTATCCTTCCGAGAAAATATTCAGATACAAATCACATACTGATTACATATGAATATTTTTCAGTCTTACTTCATCTCACAATCATCAGCGCCATCTCACAAAATCTTGAAGTATCAGTCAGTTATCAACCTATGCCAACAAGAAACACAAAAATTTACGAGATGACGCTATATGACATTATCAATATGAGAGCAGATAGAAAAAGGCTCTAATAGTTAGTTATAAAAAAGTCTTAGTGTGTGTTTGTGTAAAATCACATTTTTTCAGGGAAAACACCTATATAGGAAAACTAAAAAAGCAAATCTTATATAAATATAAAATTTGATCCAAATCGTTAGAGCCGTTTCCAAGATGCACGAAATAAATTTATATATATATGTAAGAATTGCTCGTTTAAAGTTATTAGATATTAATTAAACAGTAGCAACAATGATAAAGAGTAGAAACAAATTCGCAAAGAAAACGAATTTTAAAGCGAGAAAAAAAAATATGTATCCTTCTTTTCTGTAAATAAATCTTGATGTTCGGAAACTGGTAAATATCACAAGCTTTACGCCGTGAGATTTAAAAACAACAAAAAGTTGGATTTTTTTCCCAGCAATTTCAGACGCTCTTTAAACATCATCAGATTGATTTTACGATTATTTTCATTGGCACGAGGATTAAAACTCAATCAAAATATTTACATTATCAGAATCAGTGAAAGCTCTGCTAATATTTCGAGAAAGGGTTTCTTATTTGAAAAATATTTTGTCAACACACGTTTTGCTACCTAAAAAGAGAAGAAAATTACGGATGGCAAACAAAGTTTTCCTTTTTAAGCAATCATTTTTAATCACCAAATAATTGTTTGGTATTTATTGATTTCTTAATTTTAACCTTCTAGAATGTCGTCATTTTGAAAATGCCGGTTACGGGAGATTTTATTGTATTCCTTTTATTCTTGAATTAAACTTTAGGACATACTCCTTGTTGAAGAGCTCTAAAGCAGTTACAGTGAGATATTAAAAAGGGATTGCAACAGTAGCTCAGTTTTGACACCGTTTTTTCGAAGACAAAACTTTTGAAATCAGTATTTTTTTTAAAAATCATGTTTTAAGAACCATGAAGGTATGTATTTTTAAATACAGAATAGTGTCGAAAAATAAAAGTACAAAATAAAAATAAAAAAACACAGGGATATGTGAGTAAAATTATATATCTTTTAATATTTTTGAAGTTTTATTAGTGACAAAATTAAAGCAAGTGTTTCTTTGGTAACTATATTTATATTAAATATCTGGAGAATTTTCTTGAAACTTTTAAAATGTGTAATAATAAATTTATCTCTTAAATAATTTTAATTTTAAATAACAAATCACCAAATGTACAGGAAAGAAAGGATTTCTCTTATTAAAAAAAACTTGCTGAAACAAAAACTGAAATGAATTTCAAAATTCATTCAAACGCTGAATTTTTCCCCCCCTAGGCATGGAGTGATGATCGATTGATTTGGGAGAATGGTAGTGTCAAATTTATAAGAGTTTCCTCAGATGAAATTTGGATACCACACCTAAAAGTTCTTAACAGGTAACTTTAGCATTTAAAAATCGAAACATGCTTAATTAAGAGAGTACAGCGGAATCTCGCTTAACGAGCACAATTCATCACCAAATCTTATTTGTAAAATCAAATAATCATTCAGCCAAAAATATTTTCTCCATAGGAATTCATGTTAAATAGGACAATGCGTTCTATCCCCCCCCCAAAAAAAGACTTATAACTATATCATTCATTATTTATAATGCATGGTGTCTTTTTTCTTTTGAAAGAAAGTTGTCTAATGACATTTGTCTTTTTGTCTTTAGCTACGATTCAAGATTTGGTGAAAATGAGATATAGTATTACTGCTTGATTAAGGTGATACATCTCAATATACAATGCAATTATTTCCCATACTTTTAGCTTCGCTCTTATTTTCCTGAACGGTTGTTACTCTGCTTAGGCTATAATTCCCCCCTCTCCTGACCAAATCTCATCGCAACTTTTTGCTGTGACACAGAATGCAACTCCAGAAACTCCTCGATAGTACAGACTATGTTCTTTCATCAACTCTTCGATGTCTTTGCCATCCACCTCTCGCCTCGTAATCTTGGCCAGCTTAGCCTCGTTGACTAAGCTTGACAGACAGTTGCTTCTGGGAGTCGACAACGCTATCCTGCCAAAGTTTCCTTTAAGAATTAAGGATTCTCTTCAAATAAGCGCTCAACACAAAATCAGACCAAAGATATAGGCCATCCTACTTGTGATATCACGATGTATTCTCGTAACCTGTTCTGCGAAGCATCTCTCATTAAAAGTGTCATTTCTTTCTTTTATATTTCTTACATTTTTGTTTTGCTCGTTTTGCGAATCACCAACGTGTTCGTTAAGCGAGGTGTGGTTGTATTCTATAAAGTTTCATTGAAACACCATCTCATTGCACAATATATACACTCAAAGAATTTAGTATTTCTGTCGAAGGACTATTTATGGTAGATAACTGCGTTAAAAAAGTGGATTTTTTGCAAAAACTCAAATATTTTTAATTTCTAAACAGTTTTTTACAGAAAAACGTTTGAAATTTGTTTCTAAGCTTTCTTTGGGAAGGTACATTGATTTTTATTACATAGCTTAGTTCTCTTTTACATCTTTAAATATTATTTTCTCAAATTCCAAATTTTAGAGAATTTTCTTATGAAAAACATCGGAAATTAAAATTTAATGCATTATTTTTTATCAAATTTGATATAATAATTTCTCAATATGTTCCGCAATTTCTGAACTAGAGAATAAGCAGTCTGCTTATTTCAAAATATTATGAAATTTTTTTAAGGCTTCTTAATGGGGAAAAAAAAAACCCGAAAATTTAATATTGTTTATCAATTGAACCCCATATTTAAAAACTGGATACAAGGAAAGTTTCGTTTTTAATTCAGGAACTAGGAAGTATATTTACTAAGCTATCTGCAAGATTTTGAACAAATTACTATTTCGTTTTAAACAGTTTTTGGCTGGGGAAAGAAACTTCGCCCTATTTTCTCAATTTTTAAATAGCCTTTGACATTTAACTAGCATATTTTGGCTTTATAAATGTTTTTTCAATCTATTTTATGCAAGAATTCAAAATTATAACAATTTTACAGCGCATTTCAAAAAATTCATTCCGAACGTAATCACATACCATAATTGCTTTTATCCAATAAATGAATGCCGAAAGTTATTAGAATCACATAGAATTATCCAGAAATTCTTAATAGCAAACGCCTTTTAAATTATATATTAAGACAGTACATCATATGAAAGTTATCCCTGAAAAAAAAGCAAAAGCATATCGTTCAAATGCCTGATAGTGTTAACGGAGTTTTAAATGCATGTCGGAATACATTTCTTCAAAAGTTGTTCAATCATCATCTTTGAAACCATAAATTAGCATTTTCAGAATATCCGAATTAGTAATTTTTTTGTAATTTCCGAGCTATTATTCATGGATATCACATATTTTCACCATTCGGCTATCTCCACATTGGATATATTAAAGACCATATGAGTCTTCTAGGAAGCTGCATTCCATAATAATAATTTACACACTGTATTAAGGCTCCACTGCTAATATTGTAACCCACATTTTGAAATTGGAAAGATTCTGAAAATTTCACTTCTTTCATTTATTTCAATGTTTACACTGTTAAATATTAGGAATGAGGAGAAATCAGCACAGAATTATAAATTTGTTAAAGCACATTAGAAGCATCATAATCTTACCTTGCTTTTATGCGAAACAAAATAAATAACTAGGCAGCTGCTATAGAAATGCCCTTTATTTAGTGCTTCTTAAATTATATCTGCTCATCTATGTAGTGATTGAATTTTTTTTAACTCAGCAATGAAATTCATATTTTAAGGGTCTCTGAAAATGAAATGACTCTTGACCCGCTTCCAATTGTGTTTAATGGTGGTGTCTGGTGGGCTCCAAGGTGGGTTTTTCGAACAGCTTGTATTCCAAACATGAAATATTTTCCTTTTGACAGGCATACATGCGAAATTAGAATTGTTTCCGTTAGTGAAGAGGTAAGTCCAAATATGTTACATTCTCTTTAAAAGAGTCGTGCATATTGTTCTAAATGTGTATAGCATAGGTAATATATCTTGGAAAATGATATGATAATAATTATTGACAGTAGCAAATGACAGATAGAATTTAGATGTTTAATTGAGCCAGTTTGTTTATGGTCGTTGAAAGGTTCTATGCTTCAGGTGTCATTGACGCTTGTTAAGACAGTGGGAGGAGGGATGAAAAAACCATATTATGCCTCTGTAGCCACTTGAAAAAATGCTTTAATATTTTATAAGAAGGAGTTCACCCTTATGATTAACTTGCACAAAATTGTAGAATGTACTTAGTTTTGTGGTAACCTTCAAAATTTAAGCTCAGTTATCTCAATCATTGAATTATTAAGCTTATTGTATTAGACAGTTTCGGAAAATTTTTTCCTTCATTTTTTCGATAAAGCATTTCTTTTAGATTGAATAAATAGCCAATTTATTAAAATAAATACAGTTTTTCCTGTAAATAAATTCCAGTTCTATTGTAAAATTTTAAGTGTTATTTTATGTTTTGTGAGCCAAAAATGATCTCTTAATTATAGGTTTAAACATGAATCTATTTGAATCATGGAGGCTTAATTCCTTTCTTTCGGTTGCCTTCACACTTTGGAATGGTATATTGCTTCATTTGAATTTATTTAACAATGGAGTAATACCAGTTACAATTCTGAGCATAAGAAATTATCTCCCTCATTATCTTTTACAATGGTCTTTTCAGCCATGTTGAAAACTTCTTCTTCATCAACTTGAAAATCATCCTTCAATCATTGCTTAAATAATCAATAGATAAATTATTATTTAACTAATTTAATAATTGTTGTAATATTGTCTTTGAAATTATAGAAATTTGAAGTGTTCTAAATATATCATTAGAAAACAATTAATATAAAATATTTTAGCATTTGAGACCTCATATATATTTATGTGTAGGAAACTGCTTTACCAGTTTTGAAAATGAGAAACTATACCTTTAACCCATTCTGATGCCATTTGGTATACATGAAGTAATTTACTTTTAATAATCAACGTATGACATCACTTGCATTCATATTACACTTACATATTGCTATGATCTGGATACAAATGAATAATCAATAAAGAATATCAGTAGAAGCGCAGATTTATTTAATTATTATTAATTAATTCTTGCTATTTAATTGTCAATAATAATTAACTCATTTTTTTATCAACAAATAATAATTTTTACTGGAGAAGGTTAAGAAATTTGGAAAAGAAATATTAATAATTAATTCATTAATATTAATTAATTTAATTAATATTTGGGAAAATAATAAAATTTAGCCTTTAGTTATAACTTTCAGATGAAACGCACTTTATTGAGATAAAATATATCGAAATTGCTTTTTACGAAATATTGAAGTAAAATCGAGCATCGAATAGAATCGGATTGCAAGCAGGATATACAGAGCTCAAGAAATTGGTGCGTGAAGTATATCAGTAATGATACTTATTGCTTTCGAATTTCAAAATTGAAACGACTACTGACTCATAATATCGGCCGTAAACATTCTATAAATTCTCCTGTATGTTAGACTTTGAACCAATATCTTTTTATAAGAATATTGAGATTTTATGTATTCATATTGAGAGTTGAGTTTAATGAATATTCTCCTTTGTGTGTTTGCATAATTATAATTAAATATACTAAGCATCTAATATTTCAAGCATGATTGTAGGTCTGTTATGAATAACTAACTAACAGGATTTCTTACAGGGTGATCTTCTTCAAATGAACTACTCAACTACAGATTTAAAGCACAAGGCTTATGTGTTGACGAATTTCCTCATAGAGAACAACTTATGGAAATTGCTTTCTGCAAAGTCCGAATCAAAAAGGATGGTAGTCGATGTTGGTAATGAAATAGAATTTGATGATACGTTTAATCTGAAACAAGTCGAATTCATTTATCTTCGATCAAATAATTCAGTTAGAAATCAGTCAGTCTGAAATAGAATAGTGACGTGTATGATCGATAAACAAAGATTAGTTTAAGATATTTACTAAAAAACTAAATTCTGCAAAATATTAGAAATTTACGATATTCTTTCGACAGATTTAACCGTTATGCATTTCCTAGCTATGCATGAAAGTGATGGGTTATGTTTCCCCACAACTAGATACGAACTCCTCCTTAAAAGAAATCAGTCTGCTTTAGTTTCATTCAACTGATTCTATGGGTTGGGATTTATTTTCTTCTTAAATATGTCAGGATGATTTAAATATTCATCTTCTGAAATAGCTATCTTTATTTGTATGAAATTTTGACACTTTCTTATATTTAGTCCTGGGGGATTCATTCTTTATTAGTGTTTTTTGCTATAAAGTCAAGTCATTTGTCTTTATTTACCCATAAGCCACACTATTTGGCATTGATCTTCCCCAAATTATCAGCTTGCTGCTATTTTTCTTCTGCAAAAATGAATTTCATGAAGTATGAGGTTGAAAAGAAATAATTTAAATGCATAAAGCAGAAATTTTCGAGATGAATTTAATGTATTAACGCTTCGATTCGTCTTTCTGTTCTGATTCTTTAAGAATTTGGCGCTATAAGGCTGCCAACAAAATCATCAACAGTGTCAAAAATACATTCTTCTCTATAAATTAAGAATTTATGAAGAATTTATTAAGAATTAAGTTTTTATGAATTATGTGGAAAAAGCACAAATATGAAACTTGTTTAATAAAATGACCGTACAAAATAAAAGAAAGATTTCATTTACCCCAATAAAGTGAAGAAATTGCTTCTTGGAGCAATTGCCTTGTTTAGGAAAACTAACTCTCACCGGTTTAGTGGTATGCTTCTTATGTGATGTAAGACGTCTGGGCATGCTAAGCATTAAATTACCGACCTGTTTTTGCGGAAGGCAGTCCCATTCTTAAGTCATGACTATCCGAAGTTTTCCAGTAGTTTAGTAGGTGGTTGACATGCTGCAACCCGTCTACAGAGTTAGCCTAATCATGATGAACTAGGTTCAAATCGACCACTCAAAATAGATGATATTCTGTTCTTTAAAGCATTCTTCTACGATGGTTGATGTTGAGAACGGATATCTCCATCTATAATTATAAAATCGGAGCATATTGCAACTTTGAACAGACAAACATGTTGTTGCAGTATGATTTCCAGATTAATATGTCCTTTTATTTGTCGCTTCAGTATTGGAGATAAGTTCAAGAAGCCAGAATAATGCACCCCAAACCAACAGTCCAAAATCACCATAACGGCTGAGTTAAGTTGTCAGAAAATAGTATATAGGTCCACTGTTCTGGTATCCAATTAATATCTTATTTGAGCTTGGCCTACCGACCTTGATAATGAGCTGCAGTAAGCACTATTCATCTGACAGGTATAAAGACCAATCAGGTGACAACTGCGTCTATTTCGTTTGTCTCAAAACTGTGATAGTTATAGAGCCGACTCTTGTCGACATAAGTCTGCTGTAGAATTTGTCTGTCCCTTTTGACAGTTATTGATAAATACCTGTCTTCTTGTGTCGTTGAATCCAAAGATGACTTATACTGAGGCATCTTCTTACATTTCTAACCTTTTGGAGTTGCTGCCATAACCCGTATATGAGAGATTTCCAGTTCTTTGGACACTTCAACGCAAGTCCGGTTACTTTCTAATCAACCATGTATTCTCCGACGTTAAAAATATTCTATTTGGGTCCTTTTAATCAAACTAGTAGTCTATAGAAATCTGAAGCTTAAATGCTGGTTTTAAATTATAAGTGTTTTATATGACTTATCAATTGCTCCGCTATTTACGAGATACTTTCTGCCTAATCAAGTAAGATATTTAAGCCTGAAACGCGTACATATTATTCCAGAAAATATGTGCAATTCAAATTCACCAGAAAATTTTGTTATAGTGCATTTAAACTGAAATTGTCAAATATCTTTCATTAAGGCATGAATGTAAATAATTTGATCACAGCGGTTTATTAGCTCAGAAACAAACTTATTTCAAAAGACAAACAAACTGAACATTCAACAGACATTTTTCGATGGTTTTAAGTTCATCCAAGCATAAACCTGGACGAACTGTGCATACCTAGACTTTCTCACAGATGACATGTGGCACGTTTCATGCTTCATGTAAAACGAAGAAAAGGGAATTTGTATTTCGGACGTCTTCCCTTTCATCAATTTGAATCAATATTTCACAGAAATAACAATTTTACGTCAAGTTCACAAACCAAATCTACTATAGAACTACATTTAGGATTATAAAACCGTATACCAAATTTAATCTTACTAGCTTGTTGTGTTTTTGAGTTATCATGTTCTTATGAACTCGTAAGGTGAAATCGACTTTCCTTTGATAGATTTGTTCCAAAGTTTGATAGAAATTACGGTGTTGGTGTTTAGATTACATTACAAAAATTTATCCTTCTTGCGAGTTATATTTTTCAGATAACATGCTCACAGACAGAAGGATTGTTTCGCACTATTGCTATTAAAATTAATACTCGATAGACTGCCATCTCGAATGTATATAAAGGCATTCTCAAAAATAAATAAAATATATTTAATGTTAAAAATCTTTTGTGTAAAATATTATCATCACAAAAACTCTCTTATTTTTCACATCTTTATTATTTATGGAAATGAGTTTATTATTCGCACCAGAACGATATATAAGCCACCGAAAATTAACTTTTTCCCTTAAATTATAAATAATTTTTAAAAAAATTATGTAAAATTTAATTAAACATTGCGAGTTGTAACTTAGAGGCAAATAATTAAAATAATTTAAATTATCTATAACAGTTTCTTTTAATACATGGAAACATCGTTTTAAATTAATTAACTATCCCCAAAATTTTCTTATGCTCCATAGTATTTGTGAGCAAATTTGTAAAGAAATCTCTTCAAGAGTTAGGATTTTTATAGTTTGTACTATATATATATATATATATATATATATATATATATATATATATATATATATATATATATATATATAATGATATTGTCACGAAGATTGGAAATAACAAGGCTGTTAGGTTGAACAAGTAATCAGATTTATTCAAGCAAAGTAACTCTCAAGCGTACAGGACCGATAACTCGACCACAACTGGTGACACTTGACTTTATATACACTCTCAGAATGTTCGAGAAACATCCAGATAGAACATTTAAAGAAAGATCTAGAATCAACTAGAAACTAGAGAAATAATAAATAACATTTTAAATTAAAATTCCAGTCTTTGGATAAAACTGACTTGGCTGGTATTCGAACCTGGGTCGTGAAGGTCTACAGTCTCGTGTCTTGCCAACCAAGCCACAGGAATTGATATCAGTAGTTCATTATGCGGCATTACTCCCCTCCAAAGAAAGACAGCGCCCCGCTGTCAATCAGGTTAAGGGCTTTTACTCTGGAACGTGTCATGGGACCCTTGTAAATTTCTTGATTTTCGGCAGGTACGACATTTTCATTTTGACTGTCCTCAATTTCAATTTGCTTGTCGGGATCATGGTATGGTTTCATTCGCAGTACATGGACAACGTCTCTTGGTCGTCTTCTTCGGGATTCAGGGTCAAAATCTTGCACCTCGTATGTTACGTCTGATAAACGGCGTAAAACCTGGTAAGGCCCAAAGTACCTCCTTAAGAGCTTCTCGGAGAGTCCAACTTTTCGGACTGGAGTATAAATCCATACGAGATCTCCAGGAGCATAAGATACCATTCGGTGTTTGGCGTTGTAACGTCGACGGTCTTTATCTTGGGCATTCAGGGTTCGCACTCGGGCTAACTGTCTTGATTCTTCAGCCCTGGCAACCATCTTAGCGACGTAATCATCATCTACATCATTGGGAGAGAATGGCAACATTGTATCTAACGTCGTTTCGGCGTCGCGTCCATGAAGTAAAAAGAAAGGCGTAAAACCTGTCGTCTCCTGTTAAGCGGTATTATAAGCAAAGGACACAAACGGCAAAATTTCGTCCCAATTTTTCTGCTCTGTATCCACACACATGGACAGCATGTCGGTCAAAGTTTTATTAAAGCGTTCTGTCAGTCCATTTGTTTGAGGGTGATACGCCGTCGTGAAACGATGATCGATATTGCACAGGTCAACAAGGGTGGAAACAAGTCTTGCTCGGAAAACGGCTCCCCGATCCGAAATAATTACTCGTGGAGCTCCATGCTTTAGAATAATTTCTTCGAGCAAGAACTTTGCTACTTCTTCGACTTCGGCGGTCGGCAAGGCTTTCGTTATGGCATATCGTGTCAAATAATCTGTGCAGACTATGATCCATTTGTTTCCCCGACCAGATTTTGGAAATCTTCCGAGGAGATCAACCCCAATGCGATGGAAAGGTGCTATAGCTGGAGGGATGGAAACTAATCGTCCAGGTGGTCGTTGAGGAATAGGTTTTCGTCTTTGGCAATCCCGAAAATGCATGACATATCGGACAACATTTCGGTACATCCCTGGCCACCAAAATCTTTTGCGGATTCGGTCGTAAGTTTTTGCGAAACCAAGGTGGCCTGCCGTAGGAGCGTCATGGAAGTGTCGAAGTATGTCGACTCGTAGATGTTTCGGAATGACTGGTAGCCACTTTTGTCCAGCTGGATCAAAATTCTTTCTGTATAGAACCCCGTCAATTAATTCAAATCCTTTGTTTTCTATGGATCGGCTGTTGTTGTCAATGTTAATTTTAACAAGGTCTGGATCTTTTTTCTGTTCTATTGCAAGGTTCATACTCGTGGTAACGGCTAGGGATTTGTCTGTTGTATGAGTCTCATCTTCCACTGGATTTCTCGAGAGAGTGTCGGCATCCCTATGCTTCTTACCGGTTTTATATTGAATGGAAAAATCATGTTCTTGAAGTCGAAGGGCCCATCTTGCAAGCCTTCCTGAAGGATCCTTTAAACTCATAAGCCAGCACAACGAATGATGGTCGGTTTTAACTGTAAAATGTTTTCCGAATATATATGGCCTAAATTTGTTGATTGCCCACACAATGGCGAGGCATTCCCGTTCGGTAGTGGAATAATTTCTTTCGGCTTTTGTCAAAGTTCTGGAGGCGTATGCGATTACTTTTTCAGCTTTATTCTGGATTTGCACCAAGACAGCTCCAATACCATAACCACTGGCATCCGTATGAATTTCTGTAGGGGCATTTTCGTCGTACATTCCTAATACAGGATCAGACGTAAGCGCTTTCTTCAGACTGTTAAAAGCTTTCATTTCTTCATGACCCCAATGAAACTCCGCACCACCTTTTAGCAGCATCTGCAAGGGTTCAGCGAGATAACAAAAGTTCTTGATAAATCGCCGGAAGTATAAGCAAAGGCCAAGAAAACTCCGTATATCATGTTCGTTTTTGGGGGTAGGAAAATTGCTAACGGCATTCACTTTGTCAGGATCAGGACGAACGCCACTACTAGATACAAGATGGCCCAGTATTTTTACTTCTCTGGCCGCGAAAAGACACTTCTTCGGGTTGAGTTTAAGACCAGCATCTTGAAGGCTTTTTAAAACAAGTCTTAATCGAGTGAGATGGTCATCGAAAGTTTCCGAGAACACTATTATATCGTCTAGATAACAGAGACACATAATCCATTTGAAATGGCGCAACAAATTGTCCATCATTCTCTCGAATGTCGCGGGGGCATTACAAAGTCCGAACGGCATGACTTTAAACTCGTATAATCCTTCGGGTGTTATAAATGCCGTCTTTTCACGATCAGCCTCGTCTACTTCTATCTGCCAGTATCCAGAGCGAAGGTCCATGGAAGAAAAGAACTTGGCGCCCTTCAGACAGTCTAATGTATCATCGATACGAGGAAGAGGATACACATCTTTCTTCGTGATCGCATTGAGCTTGCGATAATCAACGCAAAAACGCCAGCTTCCATCTTTTTTCCTCACGAGTACAACGGGTGAAGACCAGGGACTTTCAGACGGCTGGACGATATCGTTATCGAGCATCTTTTGAACTTCTTCACGAATGATGCGTCTTTCGGTCGATGAGACTCGGTAGGCTCGTTGGCTGATTGGAGTATGATCACCCGTGTGAATCCGGTGTCTCACATTCGTCCGTGCAGCTGTCTGCTTGTCAGTCTTCGTGAAGATTGCAGTAAAACGTCGTAGCAGTTTAGCTAGTTTGTTTTTCTGTTCATTGTTCAACTCTGCTGACAACATCGGTGAACAATCCATTTCGACGTTTGGTGTCTCTTGCTGTGCATCGATGTCATCTGACTTGCTAGAAATTACATATAAATGTCCCCCATCCAGTGGTTCGGCTTGGCCTATGCACATTCCTCTAGGGATTACTCTGTTCGTGGACTGCAAGTTGGCAACCCAAATTTCACTTTTCTTGTTATGGTATAAGGATACCATGGATGGCACGGCGATGTTTCTCTCAAAGAGCAGCTGCTTATTACCATCAATGACTACGTTTAGGTCTCCTTGAACATGGTATCCTGATACTGCTACTTTTGTCACAGAATGGGGTTTAAGTGTATAGTCTTTTGTGGCATACAATTTCCATGTGTCTGGTGTGGCAACGTCTTGGCAAATGTCTTCTACGTATAGTTCACTTTGACCACAGTCGATCACGGCTTGCGAAGCTTTTAAAAAGTCCCATCCAAGGATTATTTCGTGACTACAATGCGGCACAACAATAAATTCAAACGGCAGTTCTCGGCTGTTTATCCGAACACGCAGGATACATTTTCCGATCGGTCGGATGAGACTTCCATCAGCGACTTTCAGTACAAGGTTTTTGGTGTCAGCAAACAAAACCTTCTTTAACGACCGTCGATACTTATCGGAAATGAGGCTCCAGAATCGACTAGAGCACGTATAGGTTTCTTATCTGTAATGACGTCCAGTTGATTTCCCGTCATCTTGGCGGCCGATGGAGGATTTCCGTTGCATGCGGCCTCACCTCCTAGGAAGGTCGCTCCGTTCAGTTTTCCTCATTTCTGCGGCTTTGCGACTGACTGGATCGACGATACGGTGACGGTGATCTGAAACGGCGTGTAGGGGATCGGCCTCTAGATGGACTGGGTGTGGAACGGCGGATGGTATTTGGTCGGCGGTATTCTTCTTCTTCAGCGTCAGTTTCGAAGTTCTGTTGGCGGCGTCGATAATTGTCAAATACAGCTTTCCGTTCTCTGCAATAGCGCACAACATGTCCTGGACGGCCACAGTGGAAACAAACTGGTCTATTGTCGGCAGTTCTCCAAATATCAGTTTTTCTTGACTGTAAGGGCAACCTCTGAGCAGGGGCTCTGGTTCGTCTGGCCACAGCTGCATAAGATGGTCTTGGTCGAGGTTCGGTTGGTTTTGCTGAAACCGGTGCCAAAGCTTTTACGACTTCGCCTTGCACCAGGTCCTCTAACGACTGGGAATATGGTTCCGAAGGTGCTTTAAGTTCGGTAACCAACCGCTGAACTTCCTCCTGCACTATTCTGCGAATGAGGGACGTCAAATCTGGCTCGTCCTCCATGGATGCTACAGGTACGACGTTTGGTAGCCTCTCAAATCTCTGTCGTTTTACTCTCTTTTGCTTCATATCCTCTATATAGTTGCACCATTTTGTGAAATCAGCTATAGTGGTGATTTCTTTCATTAAAAGGGCCTGATAAATGTCTTCGGCAATACCTTTCATTAGGTGTGACACTTTTTCGCAGTCAGACATCGATGGATTAACCTCTAGGCAGAGACCTAATACGCTCTGAATATAGGACTGCGTACTCTCCCCTGGGCGCTGGGCTCTGTATTTAAGTTGTTCTTCGGCTTTCTTGGTGTGTTTTTGACGGTCACCAAAAAGTCCTAGTAATCCATTTTTAAACGCTTCCCAGGAATTCAAGTTGTCTTCGTTGTTTTCAAACCACTGCTTAGCAGTGCCATCTAGGAAGAAATATACATTGGCGAGACACACCATGTCATCCCACTTGTTGAAATGGGCAACTCGATCATACTCCTTTAGCCATTTAAGAGGGTCCTCTCCAGGCGTTCCGGAGAATGTCGATGGGCTCCTCAGTTGTTGGGGCGTAGGAACAGTCACTACTACGGGCTTGGCTTCTACCGACATTTTTGTCCTTTTTCTGCTTTCTGGAGAGTAAAATCCAAATTCGGAAGATAATCCTCTCAATCGAAGGCTCCTCCGTAGGTTTTCGCTATCGTCCACGGTTGCAGGAATAAGTACCCGGCGCCTCCACCAAACTTGTCACGAAGATTGGAAATAACAAGGCTGTTAGGTTGAACAAGTAATCAGATTTATTCAAGCAAAGTAACTCTCAAGCGTACAGGACCGATAACTCGACCACAACTGGTGACACTTGACTTTATATACACTCTCAGAATGTTCGAGAAACATCCAGATAGAACATTTAAAGAAAGATCTAGAATCAACTAGAAACTAGAGAAATAATAAATAACATTTTAAATTAAAATTCCAGTCTTTGGATAAAACTGACTTGGCTGGTATTCGAACCTGGGTCGTGAAGGTCTACAGTCTCGTGTCTTGCCAACCAAGCCACAGGAATTGATATCAGTAGTTCATTATGCGGCAATATTTTAACTTTAATTTCAATTTAATTAATATCCGAGGTTTTATCTTACTTTAGCCCATAGTAACTTCATTCTAAAATATTCTCTTATTTCGTGATCCAATTCCACTTTCTCTACTTAATTAATTCAAGAGAAGCTTTATAAAACTGCTGAATCGACTAAACGCCGACACATTCTTATTCTCCGCTTGAAGGAGTAGAAAATTGTCCAATAAGCACATTCTTTTTAAAAGAACCCTGTGTTTCCTTTACTTGTGATTGACATGCGTCAGAAATCCTTATCAGAATCTTATTAATATATTAGCACTATGAAGAAATATTTTTCCTATCAAAATCTCAGTTTATATAAGACGAGGGATAATTTATTTCGCGCTTCTTCCCCACTTCTGCTTTTGTGACACGCTCTGGCGGACATGCCTTGTCCGCGTCTCTGCTTGTAAATAATTATGCTTTCCGGATGGATTAAAAAGAATTTAAAAATGTAAAAAGTCTTCTCACTGTCTTCAAAACTGCATCCTGCTTCACATAAAATAATACTTGCATCATAAAATAATGCTTTATATATAGGGTGTTGCCGAATTCAGCCGATAAATTCAGAGAGGTGATAGTAAGTATCAAGAGGATGAAGAATTACCATACAACATAGGGTTTCAAACGACATTAAGTAAGTGAAAATCACAAAAATTTAGGGGGTACGAAAATTATTGGAAACTGTAAAAAATTAATAAAAAAATAACAAAGTAACTATATGAAAAATTACCATAAAACATAAGGTGGTAGGTGACGTTATTCGGTGAAAATCGCAAAAACAGACTTCGAGATATCAATCATCCTGGTGAAGAGAATGCCCTATGAATGCAAGGATTAGGAACAAGGTTGTCCAAAAGAAGAAGCCTTCTCTTATGTAAATTTCCCATGCGTTCAAGGAAAATAAAAGCAGCGAGCAAGTATTCATTAATGAGCATTGTAGAATTGATGATAAACTTCATTCGCAAACAACATGTCAGATTTCACGAATGACGAGTATGCGGGTATGGGTGTAACTTATGGCCGAGCGGATGACAATGGAACCCTAGCACAAACAATGTACTCAGTGCAATATCCAAGGAGGCATTGCCCGAACAATACTACGTTTGGAAACATTGATCGATGACTGAGGGAAACAGGATCTTTCAAAATAGCGAGGTCAAACGCAGGACAAGAACTCAGTATGCGCACACCTGACACAAAAAACAGAGTTTTACAAAACCCCATCAAAGCTTTGACGAAACCCCATCAAAGCTTTGACGAAACCCCATCAACAAGCATACGATCAATTGAAGCTGAACTGGGTATTCCATACGAAATACTGGGATACGAAGCGGTAAGGTTATGTGCGCAGAAAACATTCACCTCTTCCGTATACAGAAAGTCCAACTCCCATGCGATGATGATTACCCATTGTGACTGGAGTTCGCACTCTAGATGCTTGATGCCACACAGGAAGATGCACACTTTTCTCCTAGAGTTTTATTCTCAGATGAAGCCTGCTTTACGAGAGAAGGCGTTTTCAACATGTACAGCGTGCATATTTAGTCATTCGAAAATCCCCACATCACTATCTCCTCGAACATACAACAAAAGCTTAATATCAATAATTGGGCAGGGTCATCTTCTGTCCGAACGCCTCACTGACGCAAAATACCTTTTTTTCTTGCAGCACGCCTCTCAGTATTTACTACAGAGAATACCGACCATTATTCCTGATGATGCACCACCACATTTTAGTTGCATTCATGAAATCTGACATGTTGTTTCGAATGAAATTTAACGCCCTCTGGCAACAACCTCTGGAAATATCGGTACCGATGTTGTAGCAATGTTTTCTATTGTTTCTTTAGTTTTTCTTGATTATCTTAAAATTCCTCAATTTTCAAACTACATGCTTATATGAAATTAAACAGTATAAAATTCCTTACATTTTCAAGTTTTTATATTTCTTTAAGTTTTAAAATTTGTTCAGATAAGGGCTATAAACTATTTTTTCGTTTTCAGTAATTTACGACACCCTGGATCATCAAATTGTATGTTACTTACATGAAAAAAAGTTTTAAGAATTCGCTTTTACTTTAAAAAAAAAAAATTCATAATTGAAACATCATTTGTTATTTTTTATTAATTTTTCACAGTTTCCAATTCTAGGGCTTCCTATATTTTTGCGATTTTCACTTACTAAACGTCGTTTGGGACCGTATGTTTTATGGTGGTTCTTTATCCTCTTGATCTCTTCTCTCAATTTGTCGGTCGAATTCAGCAACACCCTGTATAAATATAATTCATTCGTTGAAGTGTCACACATAGGTAATGCATCATTTCGATATGAAATAACTTTCTTTCTTTTTTGTAGATATCGTGAGTGATGTGGGCGTTTTCATACTTGTAATTGAGAGATCAATGCCTTTGATAGCTTTAGCTGTTTTAACTCCAAGTCTTGTAAGCGTTATAATTTTACTTACAACATTCTGGATGGAAGCCGGTTGTTTAATTCGTGCTGGTATCAATTTCACCTCTATATTAGTTTCTGCTGGGAATCTCTTCACCATAAGCAGGATTTTGCCAGTTACAGGAGCAGTGACTCCAGCTATAGGTAGAAATATTTAAAATATATTTTAAGAAACTGTTTGTTATCAATTCACTAACTTTCTCGATTTGTTCTGTTGTCTTTGTAATCTGTTAGATGAAGCTTCAACAGAAACTTTATCGGAATTACACAGGGTGGGCAAAAGATTTATTTTCATTGCAAAACATTAGCATGAAATACTATGAGGACTAAAAGATATGTCCATCTAGACGGGTTGTTAACCTGCTAATAATATCTCAAATCTGACTGTCACAGATTAACTAAAGAAAGTTGCAGTATAAAATACCATGTACATTGGCGGAGTGTTTTCGAAATTAAAAAAAAAATATTTTTGCAGTACATTTTAAATATAAATATATGTTAACATTAGAAGTTTTGTTTCCTTGCAATGGGATCTTTCTGTACATAATATTCGAAAACACTCAAATCAAAACTAATCACTAAAATCTGATTGAAACAAATAGTGATTCGCTAACAGAAAAAATTTAATATCGAATACAAATTTTTAAAAAAATCCCGAAAGAAAATATTAGCAACCTCCTCCAATTTCGTCTTTGAAGGATAATACAATGAATAATAGAATAGAGCTGAGCTCGTTGACTTTTGCTCTTTAATAATTCTTAGATTATTCGAACACTGAAACACCATTCAATAAAAACATACAAAAATACTGTCTCAGTTACTAGACGTCAAATTGGAAGTTTGAATCTCGCATTCAATGATAATGCAGTCCAAAATGCAGGGGATTTCTTCAACTCTGCCAGCTTTACAGATGGGGGTATAGATACTGATAGTTACACAAAAAATTTTCATTGCATAAGCCTGTTTTTAAATTTTTTTTTTATCATTGAACAATGGCATAGCAGGTTCATACATTTAATAGCGAATAAAAATTCAATTTTTAACAAAAAAGGTGTTGAGAGGAATGTGCAATGCTTTTTTCTGATTTTAAGAATTCGAACCGGCCATTTCTGTTTAAAGAGAGTTGATTATGAATGTTTGCCAAACCAGTTAGTAATAATCAAATATCAAGAATAAGATAATAAATATTATTTCTGGTGTTAAGTAACAAATGTTGGAGAACCCTTGGTGGGAACTAGAATAAAACTTTGACATTATTTGAGCTACAAAGAGGGCACAAGTTGAAATTTATGAAATATATTGGTCTAATTACAAATTTGTTTAAGGTATTTACAGTTTTAAAAAAAAAACACGTTCTAAAGATTTTTTTTTTTTTTTTTTTTTTTTGTAATCAAGGTAGGATATTGTGCTCTCCCTGTATGTAAATAATGGTTTAAAAAAATAGTGAGGTGGAGTGGCTATTTTAGACGATATAATTTTTTAAAAAAAATCATAATAGTTTGTTTGTAATTTCTAGAGTTAAATATGAAGCACAGATTTATTGTTAACGAGATACGGGGGATTCCTATCAGGAATATCTAATGATGGTTTTGAATAATATATTGTTCGAATATAATGCTTAAATACTTATTGTTATGCTATCCTTTGATAAATGCGAAATTTCCGATGCTTTTTTTTTTTCCAAGACATGATTTACCCACATTGTCTAACAAGAAAGTTCAACCCAAGATTCTTCTGAGTGCCAAGGCTTAGATTCCCATCTGCATTCATCGCGCTTTATACTGTATTCAAAGAAAAAGAATATTTAGAATGACCTGCATTTATATCGTACGAATCAGCATATCGTCCAGTTTCGTGTTTTTAATAAATAATCGGTTTCTTGTGTAGCATGATGAAAATAACATTCACTTTATTGTAACTTGATAGCACGGGGCTCCGGGCTAATACTCTGGCTGGATCTCTCAGAAAATTAAACTCATTACTATCATAATAATTTGGTTTGTTTTTTAGAATGCTGAATAATGCTTCAGATTACTGTTAGATGATTTTAAAGGATCATATAACTCAGCTGGAAAAGCATTGATTTCAGTGTTTATTTACTTTCTATATTTATTAACTTTTTTCTTTGTAACTATTGTAAACATGCTGATAGAGGTTTGTATTTTAATTTTGTACTATTCGGCAAATCATCGATTCTTAAGAATACATTAACTGCCTTAGGTGACCAGAATCGGCGCCAGATTAGGCGCCGAGAGTGTTGGTTGGGCATAATTTCAATTCAATTTCTAATGAATAAGTAGATCTTCATGGTTCCCTAAACGCAACATTTTTCAATTTGCGCTAAACTTTAAAGGCGTTTTATTTTAATAACATTACAACTGTTTTGTTTATTGTGTACATGAATCTTCTTAATGGAGACAAGTCCCTTGATGCCATTGTACCATCAAAAACTTAGATGCCCGGGTAATCTGGCAACTATTTGTACAATGTATTTCAGGTGCATTGTACATCACTTTCTGGTTCCTCACATAAACTGCGGAGATAACAAACTATCATCTTTAACTTTCAATATTGAAAGAAAATCATGCGATTAAAAATTAGATTGAACATCGAAAAGGGTTTGAATTTCAAGGCAAGCTATTGTTAGATAGTAGAGAAAAAGATTAAATTGCCAGAACTCAGCAAAAATTTGCGTGACTATTGGATTGATATTACTAAAAACACAATTTTTTTAAATTATGAAAAATGCCAAAATCTCGTAACATAATTAATATAATTCTATAAATAAACTATAATTCTATAAATTCTCTAAATATAATTCTATAAATTAAATAAAATTCTATTTAAAATTTTAAAAAATCGTTCCATCATATGCATTCCTACTCTCCAATATATATCAAATTTAATAGCTCTAGGTTAGATAGCTTGCCCTGTAGAGAACCAACATGTAGAAAGACATATTCACACTCTTCTTTATTAGTAGTAGAGATCTATTGATTTTTCAGTTCTGGAGGATAGCATAGTAATGGTGCCTGTATGTTTCTACATTTGAAACACTTCATCTGAGGTTTCCTAAGATAGTAAGATTCTTTTACTTTGCCAGTCCTGCCGCCATGTGTTTTTGCTTTATTGTGTCACTGTGAACGTATGAAGTAACGAATGAATTAAAAAAAAAATAGAAATCGTCTTTTAAGAAGGTCTGAAGGTATCTTTGTATTTCTGTATGACTCAGTTGAAACTTATTCTACTATTATTTTTTATAACAGATAATTCTATTATTATTTTTTTCTTATAGTGGAATACGTGTCGAGTGTCTTGATTTTATGCATGCTTTCATCTTTTCAAGCAATTGCTATGTCTTTCTTAACCCGCTGTAAGAAGCAACCACCTATATCTTATACAACAATATCTGAAAAATTTCCAAATTGGGCTTTGATGATGCTGGCTCTAGTTCCACGATCAGAAGAAACAGCAATTGTGGATGAAACTTTCTTATTTTCCGATTTAACAGGAAGAGACCAAAGAAGCAATCTTCAGACAGAAGATAGGAAAGAAGAAAATGACACGAAGATTATTAAACTTCATTATCCATGGGAAAAACATATCCTGCTTTGGGAACGTTTATTATTTTATTTGTTTATAATTGTGATATTGCTGTTAATAGTGTCTGTTATCATTACTGAATAGTTGATGAGTCAATAAATTTCTTTATAATGAATAGTAGGTATTTTTATCTCCTTTAATTAAAGAAAATTTTAATGGCAATTGAGGAAATTTTCCATCGGCCTTGTTTTACCAAGAAGAAAAGGTTAAAAGTGAACAAACAAATACTTGATAATATGAAAGTTTATGCATATAGGGAGCTTCAACAAAATTGCAACATATTTTTGAAATTTGTTACTAAAACTAATTAAGTTTTTTAAAGTAAACTTCACTGTTTTTGTTCAGAATTTATTATTTTTGATTCTAAGAGGCGAAAAGAAAAACTGTAGAAAGTCAGTGATTGTAATTTTGCTTGTGCATTACAAGTATAGAACTTTGAATCTGGAGTATTTTCAAATTAGGATAACTTTAACTATGCAAAAATAGCTGCATGTAAAATCTGTCGAGGTTCAAACATTTTTCATCTGATATTATGAGGAAATTTGGAGAAAGGGCTGCTAACTCAGGTTTCGTCCTCGTCTCCTAATCATGGTTCAAATTTAAAAGTCCTGTCCCTAAAATAGCCCTAATATAGTTTCTAAATGGAAGGTTTATCTACAAAGGTTGCTTGAAAAAACCGAAAGGTTCCTATCTACGAAGTATTATAGGTATCATATGAAATTATTGAACTAGTTATTTTGCACGTTATGGACTTATATAAAAAGAGAGAATCTTTTGCGTAATTATACTAAGCAGTCCCAGAGAGTATGATTATTAAAAAGATGCAAAATATCAAAAATGTAGGAGATATTATGTTTGATTTCCGTTTCTAAGGCTTTGAAACGGACTTTTATAGTCGAACTTATTTATGCTGGCTGCATAAATGATTGCGTAATATACACTTTGCTGCATTTTTAATAAATTTTAAATCAGTAAATAAAAATTATTTTTATCAGAAAAATTATTAGAAAGAATAGCTTATTTTTTATTACACTTTTTGACGGTGAATATAGTGGCGGCGAATTTAAAAGTCACCATGATTCGTTTGTGATTAGTACTAATGTCGAAATTTTTAGGTTTCTGTCCAAAATTTGAAAAGTAAATTAATTTCAACCTATCAAATGGCGGTTTTCCATTTGGAATTTCGTTGTATTAGTGAAATCTCATTACGTTTGAAGCAAAAATTTTAATGTGGTAAATTCTTCAGCACTCACGCTCAGTCACAAAAGTGTTCACTTTATATCTCAATTCCTAAAATATAAAATTTTCAAATAAATACTTTCCGAAAATAGTTCTGAAGGATGCTATTTATTATTGTTTTAAAGTATTGTTTTATCAAAAATAGCAAACAATTGACGCAGACCTTATTTCTTTTAAATTTTAAGAAATTATTAGAAATTTTCTTATTTCATTTAAACTTACTTTACAGAAGTATGTATGCTTTCTGATATTCCATAACTTTATAAGCATTTGGAAAGGTTTAACGTTAATTTTTGAGTTCGGTTTTATTTTGAAGATAGTTTTGAAAGTTTTATCCTAATTTTTGTAAGTTGAACATTTAGATTTTCTTTAATTAAGCAATACTGCACTTGGAAATATACTATCCCAGAACCTGAAAGATTTAAATATAAAGATCTATTGGGAGAAAAAATCTCAAGGGCAAATCCTTAAGTAAATCATAAAAAATCTTGTAAAAATGAAAGTTCCAAGTTGAGGGGAGTACTCGAAACTGGCAAAAAATGGGGCGGTCTCCCATCTACACAAATCGAAAAAGTCAGGAGATTATAAGAAAAGTAATAGAAAATCAACAAATAATCTCTCCAAAATTAGTACATGATAAAGAAAACAAATTTGGAAGATCATGCTTTCCTATGGTAATTCATGAAATATGCGAAGAAACCCTTTTACAAAGAAAATGATTGAAAGAGAAGACTTGATTATGGAAAACAGCATGGAAAGGACTTCCAGTTTTAGAATATTTTTTTTTAAGTGATGGATTAAACCTCTATGGTTCAGATGAACATCAATAGTTTGAAAAAAAGTAAGCAAATACAAAGCCCTAATCAATGAGTATCAGAAATATTGTAAAGCAGGAACGGATCTATTATGACGTTGGATTACACAGCAGCTTCAGAAGACGGCACTTTAATCATAATCGAAGGAATAATGAAGCCATTTGAATATTTTGAAAGATAGTGTTCCTCAAAATACTTCTACATTAGAACTTGAGAGATTATACATCTTAATGAAATAATGATCCTAAAAATATTACTCAAACTGTACAAGAATAGTTGCTCTATTATGCAGGAAAACGATTCAAAATCCCACCTTATCCTTCATTTGTATTATTACTTGAACTTACAAATTAGGAAACAAAACATTCAAAACTAAAACCGATTTCAATATAGTCGTCCTATAGCAGTAACAGAAAATATCTTCTGTCAAATAAACTTTCGTGAAAGTAGTGGTATTTTGCTGCATCTCAGATCATAAATCATTATTTTTTATTGTTTTCAGAAGATAAAAAGACTTCTCGGCCAAATAATGGCTTGTAGGACATAAATATAATGCCAATGTCTGGATTAATTAATTATAGCTGTTTTTGGTCCTTAGCTGCTTGTTCTGTGAAGTTTTCAATTTCATTTAATTAGATTACATTTACATCAAATTTTGGATGGCTATTTTGGGACAGACCTAAAAATTTTAAATCGTGGTGAGATAATTTTAGATGATACCTGAGCCGACTCTCCTCTCTTCAAACTTCTATAGTACATCAGCGAGAGGATATTTGGCCCCGACAGGTTTACCGTGCATCAGAGCCGCTTACACTGTGGTTCAGTGGTGAAATCGGGTTCCGAATTCCCAAACTTATCACTAGACCACCACGGCTCACTATGATTTTTAGCCTCAATATTGCAATGAATTATGTGAGATGTCAGCTTGACACATAGAATCATCTATGAAAATTGAAAGCAGGTTTCATACTCATTTTCAATTCACAGATCTCCCATCAAAGTTTTATAATAGCTCCAAATCTTTCTCTAAATTCTTTGCAAGAAACTGACCTTTCCTCCTGCTCTGATTTAAAGTTTTCTGTTTATC
Source organism: Argiope bruennichi (assembly GCF_947563725.1). Taxonomy (NCBI): domain Eukaryota; kingdom Metazoa; phylum Arthropoda; class Arachnida; order Araneae; family Araneidae; genus Argiope; species Argiope bruennichi. Next base: position 126,360,100 of record NC_079163.1, read on the forward strand.
ATTAGAAATGCATCGATCTGAAAATTTTCACGGCGCTTAAACGAACTTCACCATTACTTGCTTCACCAGATTATAGTTTTCAGAGAATTATTATTATTATTATTATTATTTTGCCTCAATCAATTTTTTTTTCAGAAATATTTAGAGTTTTCTATTCATATAAATTAACCTCTTTCACGGCTATTTTAAGAATTTTAACAATTGAAGAACAGTAGTTGGTAGCTTTTTAAACATCAATTTTCATTATTAAGAACTTTAGCTGTGATTGAAGAAATTTGACAACTTTCTACGCATCAATTTCCCCTCTTTACCTAAACGTATTCAGTTCGTATAATGACAGCAGAAACATTCTTCCAAACAGAATCATGACCGTTGTTTTAAGTCTTCGCAGTTTGATGAGTATATGTTTAGTTATGCTCGAATTCCTAATTTTTGGATTTCAATGATGATAAACTAATCTTCATTCTGTGTACTATAGGCACCACATCTTGTCAATTATTGTATAATGAAGAAGTTGTAAAGATTCTATTTTTCTTAAATGCTTCACATCTCAAAGAATACAAAAAAGTAATTTTGAAACTCTTGAAGCGATCTGTAAAACGATATGGCTTTAAAACAACGATTTATAGCATGGACACTTAGTAACTTTAGCGAGTGTCCTACAAAAAGTATGAAGGATGTAAGAGAGTAAACTTCAAGTATTCTTGTATACACACTCCTAATGAACATCATCCATATTATCTGCATTGTCAAATGATTTTCCATGCTATTCCAAAATGACAAAGTGAAAATTTTATAGAATCTTAGATATAGCTTTGAGCGTTTCTTGGATTTTGTTAAGATTAAGTGTATCTCTCAATATAAGCCCCAATTTCTTTATCATAACTCAAGAAAAAATGCAGTTAATCTAGATACAAGATACTGGAAATTAAATCAACGAGCGAATAGTAGTTTGAAGTTTTAGCTATATCATTGATATAGGTTTTTATTTTCTTATCCAAGAGCTCGGTATAAAGTCTTCACATGTAACTTATGAGAGGTAACATATATCCTAATATCAGATTTTTCCATCATTATCATATAATTGCGATTATTATTAGAAATCAAATATTACATTTGAAACTCTAAATGGTAAATCACGAGAAGTTGGAGTTTTCATGATTATTATGACTTAGTTGTAACGCATTTTCCAGATTTCTTGATAAAACATTCTAAATATCTGCAGTTCAATTCTCTCAATTTAGCTTCCTTTTGTTACAAAATAAAGATATTATTTTTGTGATTAACAGAATTTTTGTGTTCCTTCAGACTAGATAAAAGTTTTTTCCTCCAGTCATTAAATTAAAAAAAATGATTTATTATTTGGTTGGGGAAAAAGAAATCCATTATTTTTACGTGAACTTCAAGACTTTACTTAACATATTTCGAACTATCAATTTTGGTCAAATATTCATCGTTTTGTTCTATGATTTGTTGTCATTTTAAAGGTAGCTTCATAATGCCTCTCCCAAAGACGTATTGGTCTCTATTGTCTGAAAAACTCTAGTAATCGATTTTCACAATCTTCTCTTGATGCTAGTTTCTGAGCACAAAGAAAATTTTTCAATGCGAGCAAAACATGGTACTCGCTTGGTGCCAGGTCCGGACTATATGATGGATGCATCAAAATTTCTGAACTAAGCTCCCGGAGTTTCTGGAGAGCCAAAGGTTCTCCTGATGGAACACAACACCTCTCCTGTTGGCCTATTCTGGTCGTTCCTGGCCAATTGCTGGCTTCGAAAGGTCCAGTTGTTGACAATAGAAATCGGAATTTATTGTTTGGCCACATGGAAGCAACTCATAATAAATTATTCCTTTCCAGTTCCTCAAACTCGATCGCCTTTATCAAACATCCTCCAGTTGGTGCAGTCAGCAGAACCTTCCTTGCCGTTAGTCCTGGTTTGGCCACCGTTCGAGCTGCTTCACCGCTTTTTGACTACGATCGTTTTAGCAAAATGTTGTCGTATGTGATTCATTTATCGTCCCCGTCAGCATCCATTGAAGAAATGGGTCGATATCATTCCGTTTGGCCAAGGCTTCGCAGATGAAAATTCGGTCCATCATGTTTTTTTTTTTGTGTTAATTGGTGTGGCACCTAAACAGCAAGCTTTTTTTAAATCCAGCTTTGTGCAAATGGTTTAAAACTGTTTAATGATCGATCTTTAGCTCCTGCGCGATGCTACGACTTCTAATATGCCGGTCATCTTCAATTATTTTCGTGGTTTTATCTACATTTTCGACAACGAACCTACCTGTGCCTCTTTAACATCAAAAATACCTGAACAGAATCCCCGAATCCAAAATTGTACGTAATTGGCTTTACAATATCGGAACATCATTCACAATTTCAGCTGCCTGGTTTGCATTTTCGCCTTTATCAAAGAAAAACTGCAAAATATACCAAATTTTCTGTTTGTTGACTTCCATTTTTAACACCCTGTAACTCAGAACTGAATGGACCAAACAAAAAACAGCAAAGGATTTTTTTAGTGTGAAATGTCATCTTTATCTGAAATTGTTTTATCGATACTTTACGAGATACAGATCACTACAGCCGTCTACCAAAAAAATAATGGATTTCTTTTTCCCCAACCTATTATTTAGATCAGAATGGAGCAAATGATAAAGTCTACAGAAGATGTTTTCTCTCTTTTCTGAGTAGATTTAGCAACTTCAATCCTGTGTATTACCATTTTTAGACTTAAGTAATACACATTAAATTACCATGACGTAAAGCTACACTGCCTCTTCTACTTATTTGAATTCACATTTTTTTATTCTGTTTTAGCTTATGTTATGAATAATGACATATTTTATGATTGGTGATTCAATCTGTTCGGATCTGGTTTGTAAGATATTTTTGAAGTTGTTGTGATTTTAAGCTCAGCAGAGTTTGGATTAAAAAAGGTTTCTTGATGTTTCAATTTCTGAAAATTCTTCTTGTTTTTCAATATATTTTCTCAAGAAGAATCTTAATTAAAGTCTTTTTTTTGGGACTGAATAGTAAAATCACCATTCTTGAAAGTTGATTACAGCCACTTTTTCAGAACTTTTACATTTGCCTTCTCGTAATAATCTTTTCAATTATACAACAAGAATGTATTGTATTTATCAAAAAACGTGATCACGAGATTTTGATGAATCTTCACACTTCAGACCTCTCTGTGCCTGAAAAGTACATATTTGGAATTAAATCTGTCAGTCGGTTTGTGAAAAAGATAACTGAAACATTCAACGAGCTGCAGGCACGAAATTTTGAATCTGACATGGAAATTAAAGCAAGTGAAATGTAAAACATTTTGAAATCACTGATTTGTTATAAGAAGCTTTTTAAGTACTAATTCCAAATATATTGCATATTACTAATTAATTTAAATTATTTCGTTATTATCATTACAGTCTAAGATTCTAATCATTGGATTACTGGAAGTTGCTACCAGAACAAATTAAACACGGGATAATGATGTCGAATAATTCCATTTACCACTTTATTTTCATAATGCTTCAAAGTTGAATGAATATCAGGAAAAAGGTTCAACAAATGCATCAATATTATAATATTTCTTATTTTTTAAATTAACATGAATTAGTTTAAAGGAAAGTTTACAAGAACAACAGTATGTTAAATAAAGAAATATATTTTGCGATCTTTTTAATTTTTTATTCAATGAAAAGCGGATAATAGAATGGAATGATTCTTCGTAAAAACTGGTTCTGATACAAAATTTGTAATGACGAAACTTTATACTTGTAATAATATTTTACCGAATAAAAAATTTCGTTCGACATTTTCTGACTGCTTTTTTAATTATTTATCCAAATGAATGTAATCCAAAAAGAATGCTTTCAGCTCATTTAAATATATGTGCGCTTGTATCAAAAAGAAAAATCTTTTTCAAATCTTTTTTCAAAAATTGATATCTATCAATAGTTATAATTCTTACAAATTAAAGGAAATAATATATTTTGAATTCCATTTTCAAGATTGAAGATGAATCTAATAAATTTTTTCGTGAAGAGTTTTGTTTCAAACTCGTGAGGACAGCATTTCTTTTATATATTTGTTTTAGAAGAAAATGCGCTACGTTTCATAATATGGCATATCAAAGAGAGCTAATCAAACTGAAGTACGCTTGGATCGTTTGTGCTTTTATAAGAAAGCAAAGAAGATAAAAATTTCAGTCAGATTAAAAATTTATTGATTAGAGTAGGAGAGAGAAATGTAAACAGAGTGCGAAAATCAATAAAATGCTACATCTACCTGTGGGGCTTGAGAATAAGCTTGTAGCCTGTTGATAATGATTAAAAAGCATTTTAATGATGTGATACATTTTTTTACTTCACTTTTTATTAAGAAGTTTCATTAATGAACTTTTGGAGATGGTTGCAAATTATTTCTCAGTGTATTCTGCACATCTGACGCAAAAAAAAAAAGGTTTCAGAATCCTTTGTATTCATTATCTTGTTGCAATATAAGTAAAGAGATGAAAAGCTAAAAGAAATGAATTGTTTAGTTTTATCGATAAATCGAAATACTTTGGAATTGCCCGAAACCGATAATTATGCGATATCTCTCGAAACCACAATTCTTTCTCATCAGATGAAATAAAATACACATAAAAAATTAAGTGAATTTCAAGAAAGGATCATGAAGAAAATCAGTTCTAAAATGAATGTCTTCGCTGATAGCCTCATTGTCGGTATAATCGGTCTCTTTACAGAATTAATTATTTCAGTAAGGTGGAATTTTTATTTGGTAGAAGACTGGTGAGGTGTTAGCGAATTCAAATTCCTCTAAGCTAAATATCCCTCAAACGCCGTAAAAATTACTCGAAAAATGGAAACATTTTGGGTAGTTAATAAAAATGAATCTGGTGCAAAGTATCAGTCCCCCCCCCCTCCATTTCCGTGTTTTCTGCTTTCAGTCATAGCTAAAAAAAATTGCTATGACGCTGCAGTCATGATTACATATTCTTGTTCTCATCTTCATAATACGTATATTTCCACCTCAGCCCCGAATCCGCAGGTGCAGCTACTCAATAATATGAAATGCATAGCAAGGGGTTATTGTCAATTAATTGTATGCAATTCTTGTGCATATTGTGATTTCATGAATTAAATGTTCAATCAGGATACTAAGTCACAGCTAAAACTTATTGGAAGTCTAGTTGCTGAATTTCCAGTGGTATATTATTTATATTTACTGCATTCCAGTCCCAAGTTGCCATTTTTTACAATATTAAGTAACTAGGTAACGTGATTGCGCCACTTGGACTTTTCATTCCTTTTCATTTTACATTTTGCTCATAAAAGTTTTTACCAACCACGTATAAATTCTTTTTTTTTTTTGTAGTACGTTTTTTTTAATGGAGTAAACTTCTCATTGTAAGGAAAATTCCTCTTCAGCGCTAATTGAATTACTTCATGAATTATACACTAAAAAACAAAATGTATGACAATTTGATGCAAAATATCTAAATTCGATGCAGAGCGAAAAGAATTAATAAACAAGACTTTTTATCTTTTCCTTTTATGAGTCATTATATTGAAAGTAAAACAATTGATGATACTTTTTACTTACATCAGACGCAACGATATCTTACATCAATTAAGTTTCGATTGCTATTTAAACAATAGAAACTAATTGAACATTTGCATTCTGTGGAATTTCGTAGTTTGTATAAATCTATGGTTTCTGACAGTATTTACTTCGGATATTTCATTTTGCATTATCTTACAAATTTCAGGATTTTTTGCCAATGATTATGAGTTTTGTTTTTAGTTTAGTTATATTAACGTCCCGTTGTAAAGCAATATTAGGGCTATTTTGGGACGGACCTCGTAATTTTGAACCGCACCAATGATTATGAGAATCAAAATGAATAGAATTGAAAGTTACAAACTAAGTCTAGCTACGTTTTGAAATATATAAATTATATTTTCTAGTTTTACAAAGGCACGGTGCTGCTCTGCCGTGTTTTCATCAGCTAGCACTGAGAGAAAACAAATATAAAGCCATTAAAAAAAGAATGGAAAATAACAAATGACGGTCGGAAAGAAAAGAAGCCAAGCCTGTAAGTTTCTATCCTTTTTGCATAATATTTCTTATTAAGTTGCAATTAAAATAAAATTTATTTTCTGTTAACTTTATAAGTTTTTTTTTTATGTTACTGATATAAGAAAACTATAAAGTCTTTAACAACTTTTTACAAAATTTGCTGATTTTAATTGATATTTAAAATAAAAAGGGCATTTATTTTTGATTCTAGTGAAATTATACGACGGTATTGCGGCTTACGAGTTCATTTTTTTAAAAATTTAAATGTTGGCCTCTATTAGTAACTATCAGAGGCCAGATTACTTACTTATATTACATGCACGAAATTTCTATTATATGTAATATAAGATTATTATTCTCTATTTTTAATTGGAAGCATACAAGAAGTACAGAGCAATCGATTCAAATGCAGATTTACAGAAGCATTCTTTAGTTTTTACTTGATTTCCAGGAATTCATTAACTATTCGTATTTTCTGGAAATATGACAGTGAAGCGGAAGTCATCTTGCTCTCCATCAAATCAAGTGAATAAGAGGCAGCAAGCCAGCATTTCATTGGCATAAACAGATATCGAGTATTGGAAATTTGCCAAAAGTATAGACGCGTGAAAGCGGGTTACACATTTTTTGTTGTTAGACTCAGACTGTCTCTAAAACAGATTATCTTATTCCCTGAAATAAGGCACAGAATATTAAATATATCTATTTTTCTATAATTAAATAATTTTTATTTTATCACAAGTGATTCTAAGTAGCAATATAATAATGGAGAGGAAACAAGCTTGCATTCAACCAACCTGAGTAAGACAGAGATATTTATTTGCTTCCAATCCTCTTTCCTGTTGTAATAGTTTGAAATACAACTAAATGGTAATAATTAAATATCAATAGTAATAAATTAATTAATAATTATCTAATAGTCATAAAGGAGCTAATAGTAACAATCATAATAATTGAGTTCTATTTGTAACTGCGTCGAATTTTTTATATTAAGCTCTTGAGATACTGACTCTCTTAGGTTTGTAAATCTAATATTAATGTTTAAAAGAAGTCAAATTCCCTATTAATAAGTATTATTTATTATAATCATTTTGAAGTTTTCAGGAAGCTATATTGGACATAAAAACTTTAAAACAAAGCCTATCTAAGGAATCATATTTTTTTAATTTATATATTTTCTAATTATTTTTTTCTCTTTAATTCATCGTATATAAAATTTATTAAGAGAAAGCATTATAATTGACAAAAATTCGTTTTTGATACTTTTCAATTCTTTCTTCATTAAAACTATTGTCTTTACATTCTAGATTTCTCCAAAAAAGCCTTTTTGGGAGTAAGCCAACTTTTCAGCCTTTGAGCACCATACATCAAGATGCAACGTGCTTGATAGAGGATATTTAGTTTTGTGGTCTTTAGGTTAAAATTTCTATCAAACTTTGGGCGTAATCCATTTGTTGGAAATCCGCCTATCCGATTATGTGTATATGAACAATGAAGTTCAAAAAGGTTATTAACTTGTTAAATGAAATTCGATATTTGATTTAGATTTGCAGAATCTACAAGGTGTTACTGAATTCTACCGACAAATTCAGTGAGGTGATAGTAAGCATCAAGAGGGAAAAAAAAATTCTCCATAAAACATAGGGTCCCAAACGACGTTTAGTAGGTCAAAATCGCAAAAATATAAAGAGTCCGAGAATTGTTGGAAACTGTAAAAAATTAATAAAAATTAACAAATAATGTTTCAACTATGAATTTTTTTAAGTTAAAGCAAATTCTAAAAAAAGTTTTGTTTCATGTAGGTAACATGTCAATTTGATGATCCAGGGGGGCCGAAAATTACTGAAAACGAGAATGTAGTTTAAAACCCTTATTTTCAAAAATATTAGAACTTTAAAAAATATAGAAAATGTAAGAAATATTATACCCTTTAATTTGATATAAGCATGTAGAGTGAAAATTGAGAAGATTTTAAGATATTCGAGAAAAATTAAAATAAGCAACAGAAAACATCGCTGCAACATTGGGACAGATGCTTCCAGTGGTTGTTGCCAAATTCGAACGATAAATTCAGAGATGTGATAGTAGGCATTAAGGAAATGAAAAATACCATAAAATATAGGGTCGAAAGTAACGCTTATTCAGTGAAAATCGCAAAAACATACGTCGAAAAGACAATGAACCTGGCTAAGAGAATGACCCTATGAATGGAAGAACAAGGCAGGCTAGATGAAGAAGCTTTCTCGTATGTAAATTTTTCATGCATTTCAAGGAAAATAAAAGCAGCGAGCAAGTATTCATTAATGCTCATTGTAGAATTGAATTTATTAAACTTCATTCCCAGACAACATGTCAGATTTCAAGATATTCGGATATGCATTTAACTTATTGCCGAGTGGATGGTAATGAACGCCTAACAAAAAGAATGTACCAAGAGCAATATCCGAGGAGGCGTTGTCCGCATTATATCATCTTTGCAAACATCGATATAAGGTTCTGGGAGAAAGGATCCTTCAAAATAACGAGACTAAATGCAGGGCAAGAACGCAGAGTGCACACCTGCCACAGAAAACAGAGTTTTGCAGCGCTTTGCCAATACCGGTCTCTACATTCACAAGCATGTAAATGAGGTAACTCAAAAACGCACTGATTTAAATAAATAAAATTTAAATGTTCATTTGTGACTACAGTTGAAGTTTTGTTTTAAATTTGGGTCTCAATTGCTTAGAAAAAAGGTGTCTAAAATAAGTTTTCGGTTATTTAGCACTTGTGTATTATTCACATCCCTATTATCTATCACTCCCTCCCTCCAAAAAATAATTTGCCAAAGATAGCCTTTAATGGACTCTTTTGTAGCTATAGTTCGCCAATGATATGTGCTTGCGATAATAATACACAAGTAGATTTATTTGAGAATATGCAAAAAAGCTTCGAGAAGACCACTCCCGCTGCTTACTTTTTTGTATATGGACACAATTGTTCAAAGGTAAAAATTTTGTAATTGTCGGAAAATCAGACCTTGATATTTTAATAAATCTTCATGTTTCAGATCTCCCCTAGTCCAAAGGAATCATACTTGGAATTACATCCGACGAAAGGGACGGATGAAGTCAGGTATGTGGTCGTTACACCAAAATTTTCGTGTTCTATCAAATTTCGAACGAATTTACATGCTAATAGGATTACTAAAACCGCAAAGAGTTGGATAGATATAATTTAACATATGGTTTTAAATCAGAACTGCAGATTTCTATCAAATTTTCGATCATATCCTTTTATGCGTTGATCATTTGTTTATTAGACTCTATATGAAGTGATTAGTATAAAATAAAACAGCGTAGATTAATCAAATTTGATATGTTGACTTTTTCACCAAAATTATAGATTTGTAACAAATTTTGGAATGAGATGAATGGATCTAAGGGAAGGAATCCAAAATGCATGTTCAATTTTCTTTTTTATATTGCGAAGCACAAACTGTGCTTTTATGTGTTAGAATACAAGAAAGCCGAGTGCAGCAACGTTCCAGTTGGTTGTAAGAGAAGATCTAAAAAACATTTTTTACAATCATACATTGAAGAGCCTCATATTTTGTAAATATCATATATTGAGAATTCACTGAGGAAGACACAATCAAGCGAGCTAATCTCAGTATTACACTGAGGAAAACATAATCAAACGAGCTAATATGAGGATCCATTGAGGAAAACGTGATCAAGAGAGCTAATCTAAGGATTTATTAAGAAAAGCTAAATCAAAATGAGTTAATCGAATATTTGATACTTTTGATTTATGAAAATAAAATTTTGGGTTCAGAAATAATTAATCAGCATTCTCTTTTTTATCAAATTTAATAATGTATTCAAAATCTAAATGTACTTTCAAAATGATATATAATATTTAGAAAAATAATTTAATGCAAATGAATTCTCTCTCTCTCTCTCTTAGGTAATTAGGTAATCATAATTTTTGAAGCAAAATCGTGGCCGAAGACAGAGAAGACATTTTGAGTTTTTAACTGCGCTTTATTCCATCCGGGAGGCATGATTTATGACCAAGCAGAAACGACGAGCACATCAACACAGAACGACACAAGAGTGAAATGAGGAAAAGCTTTAAAAGAGAGGGAAAATATATTTCCCATTGCTTACATACTGTCAGATTTCGATAGGAATTTCTTTACACATGTCGATTTAAGTAGGGAAATTTAGGTACTTTTAAAAAGAATTCACTTGGCTGGCAGTTTTTTATCCTTTCACTCGGAGCATGTGAACTGCCGATTTAAGCATTTTTAGAAAGCTTCTGTTGAATTAATCAAATAGAAAAAGTGAAATGGGATCAGGAAATAAAAGAATATTTTAGAATGAAGTTAATATGTGCTGAATTAAGATAAAACTTTGGAAATTTATTAGAATTAAATTAAATTTTAAAATAGCATTACATATATTTACAAGGAAATTTATTTTGATTTTTAAAATTTTATTCATTTTTCAGATAATTGAAATGGAACTTCATCTGAGAAAAACTCAGCATTTTCGTCACCATTTTCTACGTCAAAAGGACTTGAAACACTTGTGTTATATCTGAGGAAGAACCAGTAGCTCAATGTACTACTCGCTGCTGATGTTCGCACTTTAATAATAATAAAAAAAAAAAAGTGAAAGGAGATTTAAGCAATTTCTTTGTCAAATGATGAAAGGAATTAAAAAATAACATGAAAAATTAAAATATATTTATAACTCAACTCAATACAGGATTATAATAAGGTCTCTACACATTGTGGTTTAATGTTCATTCATTTAATACATTTAATAGAGAATCTATCTGAATACTCAGAACAGAACTGTCAGTGCAGAATGATTCAACCCTTTTATAGGAAAAACCATTAGGGCTGACTATCATAATCAAGAGAATTGGTGATATTAAAGACAAAGAACGTTGTGTCATGTCGTCTGTAACGTCGAAAATTTACAAGACGCAATCATGGGTAGCACACCTATTTTTTAAAGATGAGTAAGTATTGAACTTTGTTTTCTATTAAAAATAGCGTTATTATGTAGTTAGGAAAACCCTTGAAAAAACATAACTTCCAAAGTCAAATTGTCTGTAGGTTAAAAAGTAAATATAATGCAGATATAGCGAGAGATGGATTGATCACCGAGACTTTGAGCTCTATGCTTAATAAATTGATTTCGTTCGATTTATGATCTATGATTTTGGTCTGGGATTTATGATCTGGGACAAAATACATTTTAGGATCTTGTGAATCCTAAAATGTATTTTGTCAGGATCCAATGCATTGAGCAAGTAAAAACTTAATTATAGCCGCAGTGACTGCAATTGTACCAAGTATGTTAGAGAGATAATTTCTCTTTACGGTAAAGAATACGGAAAAAGTATGAAAACTAATCCCTTAAAAATGTACTGAATTTATAATCTAGAGTTGTTGATCCTTAGCACAGTAAGGTATATAGTTAAATAAAAGTAGTCCATGTGGGATATCTTTAGTGATTTTATAATCAACCCTATATATTTTTATGATCTTCTAAGCAGTGAAATCATTTTGATGAAATAAAATGAAATTTACCTTTGATGAGGAAAAAATGTGGACTTTATTAATAACCCAAAAGATAAAGTGAGAGAACTTGTTATAGATATGTGTATGTTCAAGACAGTGCCGATCCCTAGGAACTGATATCGAGAATTCCGTTTAAATCTATGTAGAAATCATTGTGTTTAAGACGAAAAATTATAATCAAAAGATTCTTTATGATTCATGAATCTATATACAATCTAAATTTATTTGCAATTGTGCACATTATGCAATCAAGAATTCTTTAAATGTCATATTGCATTACTCTAATAAAAAGTTTCATCTTGAAGAAATGAGTACTGAAATTTGAATTAAAGAAATAAAGGAAACAAAGAATAATTTATTCGATTTATTTTTTAATCTGTTAAATGTCTTTTCTGTGAAAAAAAAACAGAAAGGGAAACAGAACAAAGCTCTTATTATAGTTAAAGAATAGGGCATCATATTTTTCTCTCAAAACGCTATTGAAAAATTTATGCTGCTTCCAAGTGCGATTTCACAATGCGATGATTGAATTTCATTTCTTTATTAAAACGCTTACATATTACCCTCAAATAAATAGTGCATTAAAAATAGTTTGCATTTGCGCATGATACAACGTGCCATGATAGAATGTACATGATTGAATATACCATGTAAATGACTGAAATGGATGCTGATCCAAACAGAATTGAAACAGTGCCAAAAAAATTTGTAAAACTAGAAATAATTTTACATTTTCTCACATAGAGGTACATCTCAGTGATAGTATGAAATATCTTGAAAATTGAAAAAATTATAGGAATCTTTTGTAACACTACTGATTAATAATAACTTACATTCATTCTCACAAAATGAGAGTACTTGGGAATCACAGAAAAACAGTGCACTAGAGCCAAAATTTCTGATGAAATAAATTACAAATCTCATCTGGAATAACATGCTTGCATTTCTAAAGCTGAAGTAAGCCACCAAATAATGCTAAAAGGGGAACGTGAAAAAAAAAACAATCCTTGGAATGGAAAAATGGAATGTGAAGGAATGTATAGTTCCTAAATGGCATGCAATTCTGGGATTTTCCTAAGCAACTGTATTTTTTTTTACTTGGCGAAATCATCATTCTGTTAGAATATAGTCATGAGAATATGGAAGTACCCCAATAAGAAGAAATCATTCTGAGTGTCATATCTATGCTATGAAAGATAGTCCAAGAAGATGGAAACATAAGGAGACGTTTCAAGATAGATCGATTCCATAAGTTGCAACAATTCAAGATGATTAATATTTGGAATCAACTACCAAAAGAAATGCATAGAGTAATATGAATAGATTATTCCTTAAGCTCTCCGTATCAATTTGTACAATTTGAAGTATACCATTATAAGAAAGTTGGAGGAGTATGACCAATGTTTCTGTAGATCTGTCAGATGTGTTCCACTCAAGGTTGTTAATTGCTGGTGCCTAATAGCCCGTTGCAGAAAGCATGTCAACTGAACAGCAGCACAGTAGGCCCGTGTGTTTTTTATTGAGAACTCTGAAATTTTGCTAGCACTGTATTTTCATATGGAAAACATCAGGGACCTGTTGCATCAAAAAAATACTAAACACCATTCTTAAAATGTCAAGGGTTCGTAATATCTATAATCTGGGTTCGCGAACAGTTCTTCATGTTCAACACGTAAATACAGCAATCTTTTATTTATCATTGTTGCAGAGTATTATCCTGCAACAATAGTTTAGTCTGTATAGATATATAATGGGAGCAGGATTTATTATTGTGGATGAAAGCTTCAATGCTCAGCTTGCAATAATAATGAACGAATGCTTTGGAAAGGATATGATATATTTGGAATCATAGATTTTCTCTCCCAGTTTGAACCCGAACGAACATGCTTGTGAGATCTTTAAGTGACGAATAGCAGCACATATTTCATCTCTTTGGCTATTCTGGAGCATTTCAGGCATTGATTCAAGAGCAGAATGGCCTATATCTGGACGAGTTAAATAATTTGATGCTTAGTATGACCAAATGTTGTAATGATTGTGTAGAAGCATATGATAAAAATATAGCTTATGGACCTTAATACAAACCATTTACTATTAGTTTTTATACACTAGACAAGTTTTCCCTTTTGATCCATATCATTTACTTATTTTATCGAATTCTGTACTTTTTCATATTAAAAGGCTTTACGTTTGCAGAAATTTTGTTTCGGTTTCATTCCTACAAACTATCTTTATCCATAATACAGGAACATAAGAAAAAAACTCTACTGACTCGAACCGAATATTATTAGAATAAGAAGAGAATAAATGTTTTCTAATCTCACGGTTGTTTCTGGAATTTATGTAAAGTTTTCGGTATAGCCATTTGGGAAAGTGAAATTTAAGATTTTTGGTCTGTATTTAGAGACAGGCATCAATATTCTGCTATTTATTATTGCTGTCAAGTATTGCTAATGTCCAGAAAATATTAGGTAAAAGCAAAGGACTTATCAAAACTTCGCAAAGTGCTAAGAATAATTTCTAAAAAGGCGGTTGAGTGTTTTACTGAAATATCATTGATTTAATAGAATTGAAAAAGCACCTAAAAGCTAATAATATACAGTTTAATAATATTAAAGCAATACATATTATTTTCTATATCAGAACAGGAAAATGTTATAAATCTCTAGTCTCTGAAATATTAGGAAGACTCTGAAGGTCGGAGTTTTGTGCTATATTCTCAGATTTCACTCACACTTCCAGGTGGAATGAAACTTTTCAAGTATTCCATTACTTTTAAAATCAAAAATTTTACAGTATCTTATTATTATCCGGATCTTCTTTCATTTCCTGTTATCCATATCATATTTCCATATTATGTTATTGGCGGTTATTATGTTGTTATTTCTGTTACTGTGATTGCGTTTCTGTGCTGAAATTAGCAGCCAAGATGAAAAATTGTCACTGATTCCTGATTTCTTTCTGGGCTGATTCCCAGTGTTTAATAGTAAGAGATGTTTTGTAACTTTTATTTGAATCAAGCACATATAACACATTTTAGAGAGTAAATTTAAATTCTCAAATTCTGACTGGAAAAGAGATTCTAGAGACGATATATTTGGTTACTTAAAATATAAGATTGTTACTAACAAATATTTTTCAAAGAACCTCAGTGTTTTCATAATATCTTGAAGACACTTGTACATTCAGTAATTGTTATTTTTAGTTAAATTGTTATATTTCTTATCTATATTTATATTATCATTTAATGTCTTCATTAATTCTGAAGCATAGGTTGGACGGAAATCCTGTTCAAGTATCTATTGAGAATTTTGACAATGAAAAAATCTGTCAATCTACGGAACAGATAAATCTGGATGTGAAAACAAGTGTATGAAAATCACATTGGGGATTTTCATGAAACATCAGCTCCAATGGATTATTTTACAAGTAAGCTTTGTGGTTTAAAAAAATATTTTTGGGAAGATACTATCACTTTAAATCATTTGATTCTGCAACTCTTTTTTTTTAAATCTAATATAGATAAAATAAACTATTCTCAATAAATTAAAAAAAAAACATATTTCTTGTTATATACTATGCAAAGAATTGTAAAATAGATGCTCATTTTTTAGACAGTAGACTGTTATTAAAAACTTTTAATTGAGTAAAGTGTTTTTAAATAACGTGCAAATATCAGATGTTTGATAAAACAATGTATATTTAATAATTCAAACGTTATTAATGTGAATTTATTGATTATTTGAGTTTTTTTTTTGTTGTTGTTCTCTTGAATTTCCAATTAACATGATGATAAATTGTTGTCTATAATTTAAATTTATTATGGTTAATTCGAAGTCAAAAATAAAAATTCATACTTTTTCAAAAATTTTGAATTGATTTCCATTAGTTAAATAATCCGTACTTTGTGTAATAAGTGAATAATTTTTAAGTGTTAAATTCATCCAGGATTTTATTGGTGTATTATGTATTCGATCTAAAAAATATAAAATTTCTTACTTTAAAAAAAATCTTTAAAATTCTAGTTTTGAATGTAATTATTTATTTTGAAACTTTTTTTGTACAATTGTTGCATTCAACGTGCTATATGGTACTTTTTCATTAAAATTAAAAAATTCAAAAATAATATTTTCAATAAATATCAGTTGTTTTATTTATAGTTATTCTCACTATAATGATTAGAATTGCTTACAGCTTATTTATTAATTATGTATTATCTCTGAAAAATATTATTATTAACATTTTAGAAATTAATCGATTATTATTTTTAATCTAAAAATTGCCATTTTCTCTTGCTATTGTCATTTTTAGCCTTGTCTCTAGTTTTCTTTAATTCGAATGCTTACAAAAGTGAATTTTGTTTTAATTTTATCAGCTTCGAATGAACAGAGTTCTTCTGTATTTTGTTGGGTTTCAGTTGCCTCTAAAATCTTGAAATCTGAAATAATAATTCTGAAAGTATATTTTCCAATGATAAACATCCAGCTTATTAAAATTTCTTCTGTTTATTAAAATAAAACACATTTTCAAGTAGAATACTGTTTTATCAAAAAAATTCTCCAATTCAAGCATTTGTCTTCTAAATTGTAGAGGATTCAATCAGAAATAACTATTTCAGATTATATAATCATGCATGATTTATTCCTAAGTCTTTTTAAGAAATAAATTTTTCCATGCACTCTTTGATATGCAGTACTTTTTATTCTGTTTATTATTAAAATATTTAAATTCATCTCTTCTCCAGTAGAATGACACAAAACACTGCATCCTCTTCGCCGAAAAATGTTGAGAAATTAAATCCATTATTCTAGAAACGAAATTCTAGAACTAGAAGTATTAACAATGTTAATGTAAGTATTTACAATGTCCTTGGCTGAAGCGAAATTTGGGTGGATACCTCTTCAACTTCAATCTTTCTTTGCAGTCAAGAATTGGTATGCAAAAAATTGATATTGAGCTAATAATTCTTGAGATATTTTGGAATATTTCCGCTTTACGCTATAATAGAACTGGATACGAATGTCAAAGATCTTACGAAGATAAAAAAATTATTTATATGTGTGAGTCTCTTTTTGGAATCGCAACCTGTAATTTGATTTCATCCACTTAAAGCGAACCATACTCTCTAGGTTGATGCTTTATAATACTTTTAATTGCAAATCATTAAGGGATATTCATCTTTTTTACTTTCTTAACATTCTCAAAACAAGTAACAAATGAATGATTATTGGAATTTTTCTTAAAATCTTTCTTAATTAAGTTGTAAATTAATGATTATTCATAAAACTTATAATGCATGTAAATTATGCGACAGTGAATAACTCCGCTGTTTGTAAAGAAATCACAGTGCTTCTCATATCTTTCAACATATGTGATTTTGAAATTTCTTTCAATGAAATTAAATTACACAACAATTTTATTGCTAACTGTATGTGGTAAAATCCTATGAACCTATATTCTATGCTAGATGTTGGGAAAATATGTGACAAATTTCAAAGGGTACTAAAGTCATGGCTGCTACCCAAATGAGTAGCCTAAGGTACCAAATAAGCATTTATTTTTTGTCAAAGAATGTACGTTCAAAAATGGCCTATAAGAGCTGATGACAAAGAATAATGTGAAAAGGAAAATAAAAGACAGGGCAAAAGCAATTTATCAAATTGTTTAATAAGTGTTTTTTTACTGTACGTTGTCAACCACCAACAAGAGCATCCGTTTCACACACCGTCAGCGCATGAATATCACCATTTGCTAACATCTCCGATCTCAGTAGATTATTAGGCGGCGACATCTTCTTTAGGGTCAATGGAGGAATTCCATTTTTTCCTTTCTTTTAAAGTGGAAAGTATATTTTCCCATCATCCTGAAAATCTAGCAGTTCATTAAATAGTATCCACGACAATACGTGGATAATCAGATACTACTTTTACATTATTTTTTATTTATATATATGATTAAAAATAATAATAACCGAGATTTAAAAAAAAGGGACATCAAACATGTATTGTAGTTGTATGCTAACTAGTTCTTGAAATATTTACTGCCCTGCTGCTGCAAGTTAGAAAGTAGTCGTTGAAGAGTTTTGGGGTAGGGCTGCACTATTCGTGGCACCCAAGACGTGCTAATGTTTTATTAGATGCAGATTCAGTGAATACATTGGTCAAATTTCTCAGTGTCCCTGTCTTCCACAAGTTTCATTTTTAAGAAATGTTTTGAGTACATTGTAAATAATTCCTTATGGTATCAATGATGAATTAATAGAACTTACACATTTTTCAGTTATATATGTATTTTTATAAATGATTTAAATAACATTTAATGGAGGGATTTCATATTGAGTTTGATACTGTTTTTTGTTATAGAAAGGGTTGTGATTTTCAAATTTTACATTTACTTTAGTCTAAGAAACATTATTAAAAAACAGTACTGGATTTCAATGCATCTAAATCAATTGCCAGTGTCATCCTCCAGCAATAAAGCATGAGGTATATAACCTATCTATCCCTGTCATGCTGCTGTATGTTTACATCCATTTTCGACATATGATCTATATACGCTGTTTTAATGTCAAATAAATCTTATTTTTTATCGCATTCAAAGTTTTCCTTGTTCAAATTTCTTTTAACTAGTAGAACTAGGGGGTTATTGCCTGTAATTCCTCTTTATACTTAATTTATATTCATTTTATGCAAGTTCTATCATTCACCCACGCAGAATATTTTCACAAAGCTGCTTTAGGACGTTCTTTCTCTCTCTATGTTTATATATTTGTGAGTGTTTGTGATTTCTTTATCATCAAGGTTGCTTTGTGATTACAGGGCTGCTCCAAAATTTTTTGAATTGTATTGATAAATTAGCAGTTTTTAGTTCGGCTAAAGCAGAAAGTCACAAAAGTAAAATATAAAAAAAAGCAACTTAACTTCCCCTTTTATTTTTGTTTTGTGAATGAATGTGAAACAAAAACGTCGTGAAAATATACATAAAAGAGAAAAACAAACACACATTCTGAAATCAGATTTTATAGAAATACTACTTGGTTATATCTCCATGAGATTTTTTAAGAGTTTGGATTTTATGGAGCCTTTTGTAATCATAAAGCTAGATGAGAAGGCCTACAATTGTTATCGTCCACCAAACTGGTTTTTCCAAACATCTGTGGATGTGGAATATTCCTCCGATTGCGCATTTGATAACGTCGCAAATATTCTGGAGGCCATTCAAATTTAGATGAATTTGCTGATAAAGGGAGTTGTAAAACATGAAATACAAGTTTTGTGGACCAGTCAAGAGCACATCTGATACAATGAAACTATACACTTGTTTCCTTCATAGATAAATGCGATTATCAAAACGTCATTTCATAGAAAGTTCATATATAGAGCAATGTTGTCATCTGGGAGGGGATATAGTCCAGAATTTTTAACTGAATGTAAGTTTGTACCAGTTGCTCAACATCGGTCACTATATTGTAGCCCCAAAACATTAAATTGGTCTTTCATTAGTTAAAACATTAAATTAAAACCAATATTGGTCTTTCATTCTACAAATGATTGATACTTTTCTCTTTCGTCCGGTTTTCTGAATATTCAGTCTTTTCAAAAGTTAATTTAGGTAGGAGCATAAAAATTAGCACAATACTTACTTAATTTAGGCATGGGCATAAAAATTAACACAATACTTGCTTAATTCTTATAAATAGACAACACCTTAATTACCTAGAGCCTAATATCGATGTAGCCCGGCCCCTATTCATCACCCGAGGTGCCGCCAAAGAAAAAGATGGAATAATTCTATGTGCTGCATTTGTGGCACAATGTGTGCTCTGAAATAGACGGTATAACTTGTCGGAATTGCATTTCTTGAACAAATGCCAGTGCTTATATACTGTGATTTCTATAGTTGCTGTCAAGACGCAAAAACATTGCAGTGCCTGCTATTTTTTGACCAAACACTATGATCTTGATTGCAAATCGTTGATAACTCTTTTTCAGCTTACTTCAAAATTAATAAACGAAAGACTCACACTGATTTCAAGTTTTCGCAGTATATCTATCATTACTCTGTGACTTTTACCTTTTTTTTTTTTTTTTTTTTTGGTTCGTAGATGCAAAGTGTATCTCAGATAAGTGCTCTTATAGTGTAAACTCGTTGCAAATGCTGATTTTGTAATATTTTGCCGAACTGTTTGATTCCAGGGGCATCATAAATCTAGCAGGCATGGTAACAGAGTTACTGCATTATATTTCACAGTATTAATCGTAGTTAATAATCATTACAGAAATCTGACCTTTAGCTTTTCGGACCACTCTATAATTGCAACCCACTGTATAAATGATTCAACTTCCAGAAGTCACTAAGTCCCGTTAGGCGTATAAAACAAAACAGAACAACTTATCAAGACTGATACTAACTCATGCGACACAGTGGGACAACAGACAATAGATACGTACGAGATGTCTCTTTTTACACTCATGTCCATAAATTAAGGATAATGCAAGTTCAGGAAAAGAAAGAGTCAGAAACAAAACAAATGTGATTTATTTGTAAAGCCTATTTATTAATAAAAAGGTAAAGAGCAGAAAAGATGCTATATGTTCAATATCATTAATAAAAATTGCGATTTTTTGCTCCCTGGAGCAAATTACAAAAAAAAAAAAAAAAAAAAAAAACTATTTACAAAAACCAATATGATAGTTAATACATAGTTTGTCTCCCAGACGATTCAATACAATCCGTACAACGCCTAGGCATGATGAGTATCAAATTATCGATCTGATCTTGGGGAATATTACACCATGCATCCAGCAATACTCTCCGAAGTTCCGGTAGACATGTAGGAGGTGGTTGACGAGCTGCAACTCGTCGGCCAAGCATGTCTCACACATGCTTTACTGGATTCAAGTCCGGTGAGAATGCTAGCCAGTTCATACGAGTGATATCCTCCGATCGAAGGTATTCGTTTACGATGTTTGCAGGGTGAAGGCGGGCGTTGTCATCCATAAACTCGAATTCTGCGCCCATGGCGACCCGAAACAAACGTACATATTGTTCCATAATGACGTCCCGATAGATTTGGCCTGTCATAGCTCCAATTTGAACATGCAGGTCAGTTCTGGAATCCAGAATAATTCTTCCCCAAACGTGCAATCTTGCACCACCGTAACGGTGTTGTCCAATGACGTTCTCTTGGTGGTAACAGATACCTGGCGCTCTCCATATGAATGTCCGGTGAGAATCAGACTGCAAGCTAAACCTGGACTCGTGGGAAAACATCACACAAGCCCACTGTTGCGGTGTTCACAATGCATGCCCTCTACTCCGGGCTAACCGCAGGCGACAGTGAGATGCAGTAAGTGGAACCCATCTGACAGGCCTACTAGCATATAGACCAATTTGCCCTAAGCGTCTGTACACGATCTGCCTTGAAACCAGTGGCTGAAGAGAGCTGACGAGACAGGTCTGTTTCTTTTGGCAGTAACTACCAAATACCGGTCCTCATTCGGCGTTGTAACTCGGAGACGACCTGTGTTGTAACATAAAGTTTACCATCATCTTGGAATCGTTGCCAAAGCCTGGAGATGATATTCTGGGCGATTCCAAGTTCCTCGGATACTTTCAGCTGGCCGATAATTCTACCCATTCCAGACAGCCAATTATTCTACCATGTAAAAAATCATCCAAATGCGTCCTTTGCGTCATAACTATGCGTTTATTCCACTGAAAGGCTTATAAAGCAATTGCGAACAATTTTACGTCTTTGCCTGTATTTCTTATACATCACTCTCTTACACTCTCGTCATTGTGACGTACTATTGGTGTCATCTGGTGGTTTCCTGCAATTTGTATCTGATTTTTGAAGATGCGTGTAGTCATTTTACGGGTGATATATGTATTTTAGAGTTTGATTTCCGCGTAATTATCCTTAATTTATGGACATGAGTGTATTATACACGTTTATTTAACTGGACTTTTTCATTTTTTTATAGATGGAATATTGTAATCGATTTTTCACACACTCACTTCCTTATGAACTGGAGTTTTAAAATTCCGTATACTTGCCTACTTTTGATTAAAATACATTATTTTTATACCTTCAGAATTTAATTAATAATTAATATATTAATTAAATTAAATTTAGATTCCTTGCTATTAGGGCTAATGTGAATCTTAGAAAAAAAGGGGTATGCTTATAACAAAGAATTTAAATTGAGGATTAAAAAACACAAAATAATTAAAATAGAAAATTCTAATTTTTAGATCACTGATAAAAGTGTGTTCTGAAAGGTTGCTTTTTATAAAATTTATATTTATTTTAATTTGTTTTTTACTTTAGAAATAAATCCTACTCTATCCTATATTACATTAGTATTAGTATTACATTAGTATTAGTATTACATTAGTATTTATATTAGTATTTTAATTTATGAAGTTCAGAGTAGTTATATTGTTTCAAATAAATGCATTAGGTGATTAAGAAGATATTTGAAAAACCTAACTTAAAACTAATATTTGAAAAATTAAAAATTTCCTAAGTGGCCTTTTGAACCTTAAAACAGCACTCATATAATGTGCCTTAACATCCTCTCTTTACATTTAATTTTTGATCAAAAGGATCATCATCTCATTCTTAAATTCAAAACCTGTTAATACAAATATTATTTTCATTAGTTAGGATTATAGTATCCTCACCCTTGTTTTCATCAACAGAATGGGATTTCTTTCTTTCTTTTGTATCTTTTTTTACTTATGCTACAATTTTGTGGATTTATATTTGATCATCAGGATCTAACTTAAATAAACAACTAAACACAAATGTGCTATACGAAAGAAAAATCTTTGAAAGGATAATTTTGTAAAACGGTACTTTATTAAATTTAAAGTCCCAAAATTTCCAAGATCTTATAGTCCAACACATTTCTTGCAGATTGTTAATATATTACTCGTTTATTTATGTTAAAATTTATTAAGAAATGTATCAACGCTTTCTGAAAATGAAATAACACTTTGAGGGTATACATATATATACCCTATATATACCTATATATATACCTATAGGGTATAAGGATAGTAATAGTGTAAATTTTACTTAAAAATACCTTGTGTTTTTTTCTAAGAATACTGCGAGTAACATCATTTGTTTCATTTTAGAAATTTTGAAGTACTCTATTTCCACAAACCCAGTTTCATATTTTATGATTAACCTTTTCCTATTCTTCGCTATTTTTATAAGACAATGAATATATTTTTCTGTTCCTAAAGTAAAGGTTTTATTGTAGAAGTACTTTCGGAAGGAAAAAAAAAAAACCCTTGGAACAAAATTTTTGGGTGTGGCTTAAATTTTTTTTCTTTCACTTTTGCAGAAATTCATAAGCAGTTTCAGATTGTATCTGAGATAAAAATGAGATGATAAAAAATTATCCTTGAAAATCGTTTTACCACCTTTGTGTTGATAGTTTATTTTCCTCTTTACTTTAATTTAAAAAAGCATTTTCTCATAATCAGGCAAAATTATCTCTGAGATCCTACACAGAAATCTGAAAGAATACAATTTAAAAAAAAAAAAAAAAAAAAAGAAAAGAGAGAGAGAGAGAGAGAGAATGTGGATGAGTTTGTAAGAAATCGAAAGAAGAAGTGAATGAACTTATTTTAAAGTCACTATATATGCCTGAGATTAAATAGGAAAAATGTAAAATTATTCTATCAAAGCTTAAACTCCCTTTATTAGTATATAGCAAATTTTTCAAGTATGCGTAAAGCAGAGGCAATGGAGACACCCTTTCGAAATTTTGTTTGATACTATCATTCATTAGACCTCTTCATCTCCTTTTGCATAATTTTCTGTATTATATTAAATCTTTATGAGTTCAAATAATTTTTTTTGAAATGAAGAATGGAATTTTTCAAGTGCGCGCCTTTTCCTTAAACAGAATCTATTGTTGCCACTCGGTCCAAGGAAATTCCACATTTCTACAGGGAATCTTACTTTTATTAAAGATATTCATTAATAAATTAAATCCCTTTATAATTTTACTTTCTTCTTTCCAATCCAAAAAAAAAAAATGAAAGAAATTTATTAATTTTTCATAATTAAAAAAAACACCCTGATTTTAATTTATTACGTTTTACTAATTTTTGACAAAAAAAGTTACTTGCTAATACCTGTTTTGTTATTATTTTACTGAGATTATTATTTTTCAGTTTTATCTATTTTTACACAAATTTTCGTAAGGATCTCATTGTCGGGATATGGTATTAAAATTTTTCTGTGTATTAACCAATAGGATCGTTAGTTTCTGTGCTTGTTTTTTGTACCGCGAACTTGCGACATAGTTTCAGTTTTTTTGTGTGGAGAATCATACATTTATTTTTTCAAATGGCCGAAGACGTGTTTGAATGACATTGTCTGACGTTATGTGACAGTTGTGGACTTCAATCGCAAATTGAACTAAAGAAGTAATTTTATGGAGGAAGTAGTAGGGCAAGAGTGTGTTCAACATGATGCGGATTCATCATTGGAAACTGTATCCAAGAAGACCCCAAAAATAATTGTTAAAAGAGTAAATGCTAGGTACAACTACATTTTTATACGGATTTTATTAAAGAGATAATTCATACATGCTACAGTTTTTTTTTATTATAAAAGCGACACTGCACCTATTAATGTCAACTTGTTAAAAAACTATTTTTGGAAATATTGTTAGATCTGGCTCTGTAAAATTATTTTACTATCATTAGTTTCTATAAATGCTTATGTTGAATAATTTAGAAAAGTATCGTTAGAAAAGAGTAATTTTTATGAAGAATTTCAGTGATTAATTAAGTTTTAGTTTTGAATACATTGTTTATTTGTATTGAATTTGCTAGAAAGCATGCAGTTATAGACTGCATGCAAGGAGTCAATCAATGATGCTGCTTTTCTTAAAATAATTCTTTGACGAAAATCGCAAGAGTGTAGAGAATTTGCTTTGTTTATATTAAATATTACATTTCAGTTATCTTTTGATTTATAATAAGTTTGAGGTTTCTAATTGAAATTATTTAGAGACTTAAAAAAACAATAGAATAGACTTAGAAAATAATAGAATAAAATATAATAAGTTTTTGCATACACGTTACTCAGGTAAAATTTAGAATGCATTGCAAAAGTGTATTTTTAATTCATTATTATGTTTTAATGAATATGATTTTTGATGATATGGGTAAAATGTTTATAATCTTTTGTATTTAAATCTATATTCTAGCAATTTTGTATAGTAGAAATATTTTCTTTTAGAAGATTCTTCACATTTGTGTAATAAATTTAAATGTTTTGAGATTGATCTGCAAAGTAAAAAAAAAAGGTTGTGCGCACTGTATGAGAAATATTTTTTTATATTGTAAAGTTTGAAGATATGTTGTTCATTGAAATAATCAGGTGCTTAATTTTGAAATATGTATTAAGTTTAAATTTGACATAATAAAAAGCAAAAAACTGAACTATGAATAGAGATGCAAAAGTTTAATGCATAGGTTGAAATTTATCAAGGCTACTTAAAATCAATAATTAGAAAAATTCTGTTTTATATACCAGGTTTTATTTCCCATGTTTTAAATTTATTCTTTTAAACCTATTTTTTTAACTAAAAAGTTAGAAAACTTTCTTAATTACTAAAAGTTTAAACCCTAAGTTTAAAGAAGATTTATTAAGAAAGTTTAAACTTTCTTAATAAATAAGAAAATTTATTTTGTCATCATACAGATTTTTATTTAATGATACAGAGCTAATGAATTTCTTTCATTGAACGAGCATTATGTTAACCAGTAGTTAAAGATCATCAGATAGTATAGTTTCTTATATATTTTTATGTAATAATTATAATATATAAAATTCAATCTTAAACAAATGTAAAACTGATGTTATGAACTTGGATGGCAATCCTGTTTGTAATTTTATAGAATACAAATAGAGTTCTGGGGACTTTCATCCTTTCTTTACTATATATTTGCTGCGATAGAAAGCTGATCAATTTGATGGAAATAATTTTATTAAAAATAGTTATTTGATCTCATAATCTTTTAATTTATAATTATTAAATTCATTTTCTCATTTCCAAATTTTGGATTGCAACAAGCTTTGAAATGAAAGAGGTTGTGAAGCTTTTTATCCTGTGTAAAAAAGGTTTCGTAGAGAGAAAGAGAGAGAAAATTTTAAAGGTCCTTTCATTCTTATTATTTCTTTTAAATTAAATATATTGCGAATTAACTATCTAGGATATTGTCCAAAATGAATAATGTCCAATGAAAAATTCATTTATAAAGTAACTGCCTATTTTTTAAATATTTTTTCATTTATCTATGCTATAATTTATTTTAATATTGTTTTTTCTTATTCTTGCTCAAAAATATATCTGTATATTAAGTATTACAAATTCACAGAACAAATATTTTTATAGCTTCTTGATAATTAGGGTTTTAATGTGTAGTTATTTAATATATATTAATTATTCATTAATTTACTGCTAATTTTTTCTTTTACTATAAAAAATGCTGATTATTTGAATAAAGATATATAATCTGGTTTATAAAAGTTTCATATTAAGAATTGAGAAATATTAGGTTATTATACAAATTTTAGAAACTTTATTTGAGTCACTTTTATTTAATTTAAAAACCTAAAATTTTATTTTTAAAACCTAAAATAAACACCTGCAAAGTTACTGTGTCATACATTCTGAATTGAGTTTTTTTTGCTCGACTAGCTGCTGAGCTGAGAAATAAGACTCAATTTTATTTTATGCATAAAATAACACTATGCAAGAAAACAACAATTCTGTTATTCTTTCAGTTTTGCTTTATATTTCTTTTTTCAAAACTTAATGAAAAAATGTTCAATTATCTGACGTAATTAAATTTTTTTTGCTTGTTGTAAAATGTTCATGTAATAGAGTTTTTTGTTGGAATCTTTGAGAAAGATTTTTGATTGCCTTGAAAATTTAACTATTTTAATTCTAAATATTGTTTTTAAGAGCTATCCTGTATTCATTGGCTTAGAAAATTAGAACCATTTAAGATTTATGATTTCATTGTAGTTGATGAATTGAACTTCACTGGGAAAGACTTCAAAATATGAATTATCTGATTGAAATTGTAAGCAAAGAACACAATTTTTCAAAGAGTTGAAGTTTGCAACAATACAAGGAAAAAAAGTGACATTAATATATATATATATATATTAATGTTTATTATATATTTAATTATTATATATATATATATATATATATATATATATATATATATATATATATATATATATATATATATATATATATATATATATATATATTATATTAAAATATATAGGAATGTGCTTTTCTTATTCTTAAAATTTTGTTGTTAGCTCTGTTGCTTTTATTTTATGATTTATTTATGATTAATTTCTTTTTCATATAATTTTTTAATAGTAACTTGGCAGTTAATTTTATTTATAAACCTAAGGAGGCTTTTGTATTTTGATATTGGGGATACGAGGAAGCAAGCATGGTTCTGAATTTATATTGATAATATGTGGTTGTTAATATAATCAGAATATATATGCATTTGTTATAAAATGTCTTCTTAAAACATATATAAATGATATTTTCATATTAAGAATTGATACGGATATTCATTATATTTCTCTGTATGTTTTTACATTAGTACCATTGGGAAAGTTTTATACTCTTTATTTTTTTCTTTTTCTGAATAAAATTTTTTCTGGTTTAATTACATTTCATCTTTTATGTTTATAAATATAATATTCTAAAAAGTTAAAGTTAGATTCACTGTTTAATTTCATTGTTTTTTTTTCTTTTAGAGTGACTAAAATTCCATTGAAACGCAGGAAGTATGAAAAGTCCAAGAAAGAAAACTTTACTATAAAGAAGAATCTATTTGAAAATGCTGTTCAAACTTTGATGCCTGAACACAGTGATGTCGGAAGTACTAATTTATTACCTATTCTTAATATTTTAGAAAAACACAACTTTAAATATGAAGTTAAGCATGAGATTAAAAAAACCAATAGTTTTTATCTACAAGATAATTATATGAATACCTTCTATAAATATTATCCAGAATATTTATGTGTTGATTTTTTATGTGAAATACCAGATCTGGATGTAAATTTGTATTTATTTATTAGTATGGATGGAAATGGTTGTTGTGAAGTGGTATCAATAGGCTTGATTGATGCATCTGATTCTGGCCTCCCATGGTTATGTGACGTTTTCAAAAAATACAATCCAATTTGGCATAAGATAAAGTTTGTAATATGTGATAAAGAAGAAGGAATTTTTGAAGTTATTAAAATGGCTTTTCCTGAAAAACAAGTATTAGTATCATTTTTTCATTCCATGAAAACCCTAAAAAGGGATTTGGCAATTATAGATTGTGAAACTTCACCAGAGGATATAAATAAAATTATACATGTCTTTGAACAAATGGTTTTTGCAGTAGATGAATCTACTTATTCTGAAAATATGAAACAACTGAAGCAAATGCCACCATCTATTTCAAGCTATTTTCGGAAAGCTTGGTTTTCAAAAAGAGATACTTGGGTGTGGGGACTTCAGTTGAATTCCAAAACATTCTTAAAATCATTCAATGCATTTTTAGTTAGTGTCAGAAAGAAAATAAGACCACTGGTTAATGTTCAAGATGCTATTGAAAATGTGGCTGAAAAAATATGCTCTTTTCTTGGCACAAGTAGAAAAGAGAAATTTGAAACATTTACATTAGCTTTTGACACATCATCTATATATAGTCAGCAAGCTCTTTATCAAACATATTGTAAGTATGTCACACATTATGCTGCTGAATTAATTTATGAACAATTCAACGAGTCATCTAAAGTGAAAAATGTTCATAAATTGTCTTGTGGCAAATATATTTGTGCTTCAGAGAATATAGTTACAACCAGTGTTTGTTCTTGTAATATTTTTCAGTTATTGTCATTACCATGCTGCCATATTTTTGCTGTAAGGAGACGTCTTTTCCTTCCTTTATTTACAGAAGCTTTGAGTTCGAATCGTTGGATAAAAACCAATTATCTAAATATGTACCTTGATTTAGAAAATATATTTGTTTCAAACAATAAAGAAGCTGAAAGTATTGAAAGCAAGAGGTATCGGAAGTATTTTAAGTTATGCTCAGAATTATGGCCCCTCCTCATAGACTGTCCAGAATCAGTTTCTCAAGAACGCTTGCAGATTGTTAACGATCTCTTTGAATCTCTTAATAATGGCATTAATGTATGTGTGAAAGAATCAGAAATTCAAAAAGACATCCCAGATCAAGATACCAATACTTTTGATGATTTACCATTTGATTGTTGGAAAGAAATTTATGGAATATCATTGCACGATATTTTTGATTCTGATAATGATCATATTAATTTTTCTTTAGATCCTGAAATATCAAATAATTTTTGAGAGCAGAAAAGTAGTAAACATGGCACTTGGTATTTTTCTTATAAAATATGTTATTTATGTGGATTTTAGTGATAGATTAAAATGTAATTTATATAGATTATATTTATTATCAGTTGTTGATTTTTTTTATACCTTTCCTGTTATTTATGAAAGTTATGATTTTTCCCCACTTTTATTAATTCAGTTAATTTTATTTAAAGTACAGTTGATACTTATTGCTAAAACTTTACAAATGTTGTAAAATTCTTGTTTTATTTTTTAATAATTTTTGTTCAGAAAGTTGAAAAGCATTAGTTTAATGGAGAATGCAAAACAGTGACTGTATTTATTACATCTTTAAGAGCTTTTGTTTATTTTTTAATAATTATTTTTATTTGTATTTTAGTAACTTTATGAATATATTGAATGGACAAATAGTTATTCGCTGATTCAGTTTGAAATCTTGTGCCATGAAATTAATATATGTAAAAATTATTTGTTTTATGGATTTTCTATATTTACTGCCATCATTATATTTTCAGATTATTTGTAAATTAACTTGTTGAATATTTACTAGTGGAGAGTAAAAACTGATAATTGCTTGCATATCTGAATTTTGTGAATTTACATTAATATGAAAAGTTTTCATTATTAAAATAATGAATGCAATTATAAATAATGAAGCAAAAGCATTTTCTAGTTAAATTTTGCTTGAAGAAGATGTGTTATGCTTGATATATATCCGATTGCTTAAAATTAAAAACATTTTCAACTACAATAAAAAAAACTTTTCAATCAACTAATATTATGTGTGCGTGTTTTTTTTTTTAAAATTAGGAAATCAAAAATTTTCATATCATTTAAAATATTTTGTCATTTTGATGATGCAGTAATGCATTACTTGTCAATGATAACAATAAAAATTTTATCCTTTATTATATTTTCTTGCTAAAATGTTAAATGAAATATTTTTTATTGTAAGCAATTTATACTAACAATATAAATTGTTTACGTATAAAAGGTATACAATTATTTACAATAGTTTTTGCTATTGTTGTGCTTATTATTCAATTATATTATAAACACAGTTTCACTTTAATAAATATAAATTAAAGCTAATAATTTCTGGTAAAATATATATATGCTTGTGGATTCATTAATTGTATTTAGTGTGTAGGCTGTATTATTCTGTGGTCATTTGATGGTTTAAATGCAAAATTTTGATCTGGGTTGATATGTAAACAGAAACGTGATTATTAAGGCTTAATGTAAAATTCATGAACTTATTATAAAGCATCTTGAATAAGTTTATATTTATCCATTGCATTATATTAACCTGTTATGCTTTAAATGAATTAGCAGAAGTCTGATGTGCACAGAACATTATTGTAGAACAAGAGGTAATGAATTTTACTGCATAAAAATATACACTATTCTGTATGTTTTTAATGTAAAATATGTAAAGGAGTTTTTATTTTAATGGATTAATCCTCTTAATTTTAATGGATTTTTGATTTTAAAGTATCCAACCAAGTGGAGCAAAAACTTAATATTTAATATTGTAAATCTTATAGATGACATTTCAAGCAATAGGCAAATTCCTGGAATATATCTCCAGCTACTCAGTTTTTAATTTTTTTAGATTTCTCTTTTCTGTAAATTTTATTGAAGAAATATCTGCATCAACTAGCTTTTAGAGACAAAATTTAAAGCAATTAATTCGAAGACGAAATATATATACATATGATTCTGAAACAAATTTTTCAGAAATTTATTTCATCTTATTTAAAGTATCTAAAATAGATTTTTATTTATTTAATTTTTTTTTGAAGCAAAGCAGTCGATATTCGCACTTTTATGTTTTAAAGTAAAATATGTTTAACAAGTAACAAAAATTACTTTAAAACAAGCTGACCTGAATGAGGTCTCAAGTCAGTCATATACTTTGTAACAGCAGCTACAAAATAATTTGTTATAATCAATATTTTAAGTGCCAGTATTATTGAAATCTTTTTTTTTTTTTTTTTAATTTTACAATGGAGTAGTTAATAGGTTTACAAAATAAATTTATAAAAATTAGAAAAACTCTGTACTCAAAGATGTTGCTTATTAACATTGAAGGTGAATATCTTGTGTCAGAGGAAAAATGTTGAAACAGGAATTGATTTTTTTTCAGCAGTTAGATGCACTTGAAGGATATTATACATTGTTGAATAATAAATATTCTATTTAAAGGAATTTGTTGATTTCGGGAAATTTATGCATATTGAATTCACTTATTTTAGGAAGTTTCACTTTCTTGAAAGCAGTTTGGGCAATGCCTTAGCCAATTGTCTCAGAATTTTTTTTTCTTATCTTCACATGAGATGCAAGAGAATAAAAAAAAAAAATTACCAAAGCAATGTTAGATTTTCATAACAGAAATAGAGTGAAACATTGTTATATAGAAAAGCTGTTTTCGAACTTTTAAGATTACTTGAAGTATACAGAAATTTTTGCAATAATGGAAGTGAAAGCACTAAAGAGGGAGATGAGTAGTAAACAGGGGTTTATGGCAAAGTTGATTTGTTTTCCCCGCCTGTCCCTCCCTTTTTCTTCCCACTCTGAGTTCAGTTGTTTCCTTCCTGAATACCCATTTCCCCCTCGAGTTGTTTACATCCTGCATCTGTATTACGTCATAGAGGAGTTGAGTTGTTAATGCGCTACCTGCCCGTTGAGTTGTAATGTGCTGATGTGAACAGAAGGTGAATGACGTCATCCAAGTGTCCAGCCTAGAAAGTTTCAAAGTTCCTTAATTTCAATTAGATCAATTATTAGTAATCTTAATTAATTACTATTTTTAATTAATTTGATTAATCTAATGAACTTATTTTAATTGAACTTACTTGTGCGATTTTCGAAGCGAGAACTTGACAAAATTTCGTTTATCTACAGTCAGATCCAAACCCGGGTCCATCGACTCCGTAAGCGGGAACGCAGATCACTATACCACGTGGGACTCCGTGAAGCGAAGTAAAGATAAACTATGTGAAAATTGCAACAAGTGTTTAAAAAGACGTGGAGATTAGTTGTTTGTTGCTGTCGAACTGAAATGAAGCTACGGATTCAGAGGAAGAGACGTTTGTGACATCATATTTGGGAACTTAGGCATTTCTTAGTGGCAACAGGTATGTGATCATGTTTGAGCAGGAAAGGGCAGGTGGTATGACGTCACTGAGAGTTGAGGCGTTATTGGTTTTCGAAAATAGGGTTGAGTTGTTTACCTTCTACTTGCTGACTGTTTCTAATATTCTGATTGGCTGATATAGAGAACTGAAAAGAGTTCACTACAGGTCACCTGGTTTATAAGGGGCTATCTCATGACATCACCATTTATCTTTCACCTGTGTATTTTTTTTTTTCTTGTTAACTGTGCTAACTCCTGCTGTTTTTGGATACGTCTTTTACCAAGAGACCTATTAGTGACGTAAGTTATTCTTTTCCAGTGAAATTTGCTTTTTATTTTAAATAGCTGATTCATAACATTTTATGTTTATGTTGTATTTAAAATTACAATTCACATATAGGATTTAAAAAAATTAACCGAGGGTTAGTCTTGGGATAAATGTGTAGCGTGAATATTTCGAAAAAAGTCGTAACATGATGTTCACTTTTAGTTTGCTAAACTGTGCGAGAATTCTTTCAATTTTCTTCCAATGAGTTTGTGCAAACTGCCGGGTTGCTTTGGACTAAGGGAACTGAAAAAAGGGCTTTTCCACATCTTTTCAATAATAGGGAAAATCAAACGTATATTGGCCCCATTCCTGACATCGCATTTTATAGCCCAGATACAATGTCTGGAGCAATGCGAGATGAGTTTTTAAAATGGCATAAGATGCAGGAAGGGGTAGAATTTGATTTTCAAAAGGAAATGCTCTCTTATTGTAAGTATTGTTTCAACAAGTATTATTTGTATTTTTTTAAATATATTAAAATATACAATTTTTTTAAAAATTGTAGATCAGATGTGGATATACTCGGAAGGTGTTGTCTCGAGTTCAGAAAGCAGTTTCTTGAAATTGCAGACGTGGACCCATTTTGGTAATTATTTTCAAACAATCGTCTGTTTTGTTGAATTGACTTGTTTTGAAATAATAAGCTTGAAATCATTTTTTTCAGTTACATGACCATTGCCTCGGCGTGTATGGCAACATACAGGTATAAGCATATTCAGAATTCAGTAGCCATGGTACCAGTACATGGATACATCGACAGCACCAATTACAGCCCTGATGCTATACGCTGCCTGGATTTCATTGCAACCAAGGAAAATCTTGAAATTCAGTACGCATTGAACAAACAGCACGAAAAACGAATCAACGGAGTGTGTTGATGGATTTTGTGAAGAAACAAATGCCATCTATTAATTTCATGTAAGGTTCCTTATTCAAATACATTTAGTACAGTCTGAATTATTCACTTCCTCGGCTTATGTTAGAATATATCAATAAAACGAAATCTTCTTATTCTAGGACTGTTTTTACCATGGCTGCCCTGAATGTTTCGAAAGAGGCACTTTGAATTCCTTATCTGGCGTTAGTATGAGGACCTTGTTTGAAAGAATATATGAATCAACTGCCAGATTAAGGAATCAAGGCTATAGAGTCATCAAAGAATGGAACACGTCTTTAAAAGAAGATCAAATGGTGACTTAGAATTGTATGAATTTCTTCTAGGTCATGAACTACAAGACCGACTTGAACCAAAGGATGCTTTCTATGGTGGTAGGACAAATGCAGTGAAATTGTTCCTTGAAGGGACAACTAAATATGTTGACTTCACTGTATCCGTGGGTAAGTAAATTTGAGAAGTTTTTATGCGCATGTTTTGTATAAGTGTATTCTCTTCCTAAATATAACTTCTCCTTTTATGTTAATAAGTATTGTCTTTATCCCGTGGGGCATCCTGAAATCATCACCGAAAGTTTCCAGAATATTAACGATTACGTCGGAATTGTAAAATGCTGTGTCTTGCCTCCACGAGGACTCTGTCTGTTCTCCCTGTCGGATGTAATAGAAAACTTATGTTTCAGCTCTGCCGTTGCTGTGCTGAAAGCTTACAGCGAAGCTCTTGTCATCACAGCGACGAAGAAAGATCTATAATAAGAACATGGGTAACGGAGGAAGTGAAACTAGCCTTTGAGAAAGGCTATTTAATCTCAAAAGTAAGCATCATTTTCTCAACTCCTGTTTGCATATTATGTGCATAAATATTTTTGGGGTACTGATATATAATATATGAGGTGTATCACTTCCAGGAGAAATCCGAACGTCTTCCAGTCCTACATACAGAAAAGCGGTGGATATCCTTCCGATTGCACAACTGCTGAAGAAAGGACTTCCTATATTCAGCAGTACTTCGATAATGAAGGTGTTCTACTGAATCCTGCTGAAATAAAATAAAAACAAAAAAAATCCAGGGAGACGGCAAGTTGCCAAACTTTCACTGAAAAGCCTTTGGGAGGTAAAGTATTCTATTTTTTAATAAACTGTAATTAATAAGCTATTGTCTTTGTGTAATTAGCAAACCATTTTTTCTTCTAGGTGGGAATGAACATCAATAAATGCCACCTATCTTATGTCGATAGCTTACCTGCATTTAATAAGATGTTAGTTGATCTTACAAAAAATGTAAGCCGTTTATTCCTCTGTAATCAAATTCAACTAGAATATCTAATTTATCATCACGAATGCTCATACTGAAAAAATGTGAAGATGAATATTGATGTCGTGTTTTTCCTTTTTCGTAGGTTAAGGACGTCTACTTGCCAACACCAGAAGTAGCGGCTATTGTGTGGGACGACAAAAAAAAAAAAAAAAAAACATTCCTCAAGACACTGGCACCAATATTTTCTTGGCTTTCACTGCAGCTTGGGCTCGGCTGAAGCTCTATTCAGAGATGGAGAAGCTGTTTTGTAACATGATACAGACAGTATCATCTACGCTAGTATTGGTGACAATGACCCTCCACTGGGAAATTTTCTGGGAGATTTCATAGACGAGTTGGACGGTGATGTAATCACTACATTAATCTCTGGTAAATGTGATTTTAATTTTTTTTCGATTGTTCTATAATATTAATGCATAAAATGCTTCTTATAAAAATTACTTTCATCTAACACTTTTTTTTTTTATAGGAGGGCCCAAGAATTATGCGTATGAAACTTCGAGTGGCGAGACATGCTGCAAAGTTCGGGGGTTTACCTTGAACTTTAAAAATAGTTTAGCGTTGAATTTTCATTCGATCAAGCATATTGTATGCAGCTTGGACAGAAAGGACAGCATACTGTTAGATGATGCCGCCAAGATAACGAGAGACGCGAAAAGAAGGAAAGTCTTCTACGCGAAGCAGAATAATCTATACAGGATGGTGTACAACAAGAGGGTTGCAAAAAAATCTTTCGACCATACCCTATGGATTTTAAAGCAAGTATATCATAATTAAAAGATTAAGAGGAACTCGCTCTTACTGTTTTTAAAATTAATTTAGTTGCAACTTAATATGAAATTTATGAACTGATATTTTTCTATGTAATATACTTCTCCCATTGCAGACTGAATTTTATGATTTTACATGTATTTAAAACTCTTATAACTTACACATTTTTTACACATAATCTTATACATTTTTCTTATTTTTTTTCAGATTGAAGACAGTTTAAGACTATGCAATATCGATCTTGTGACTCCTTGTATATTTTTAAAAAAAATTGTGAATAAACTTATTGTAATTTTATATTTATTGTAAATAAAGAGGCTTATAATTATTCATATATTTTTATCGTGAAAAAAAATCATTGTAATTGATGGTATTTTTATAGATTCATCAATATGCAATCCATTTATTTCGTCTTGCATACACATGTTTAGTTGATTTAGGGTTTCTCTAAACATTTTTAAGAACTTTTGTTTGACAATGTAAGTAGGAGGCATATTCATCTCCTTTATGGCTGCTTGAAATTCCTTGAATCCTTTTGGCGACTTCTTTCTGTTCCCAAGTAAGTCTGTGAATAAATTCACGATGATAGTTCTTGGTATCCGCTGGCCCTTGTAAACAATTTCTCCTTCAGGAGTCCATGATAATGTCGAATGATTAGCTTTTAAGAAATCTAAAATATTCTTGGCAGTATTCAAATATTTAACAGGGGCAGACTGTAAAATTTGAGTTATAATGGCATCCTCTTTTATTTCTGGAATAGTTTCTGGTTCTTGATTTTTTTTTTTTTTTTTTTTTTTTTTTTCTTCCCTGTTGAGGTTGTTGTATTTTCAAATTTTTGAAGAATTTGTAAATATTGGTTTACCTTTTCACTTTCTGGCAGATCCTTCTGTTTAAGAATATTTTACATTTTAGTGTCTAAATCAAATAAATGATCCACAAATTCTGCCCGATCTTCGGGTATTAATACCATTTTTTTTTTTTTGTGTGTGTGTGTGTACTCCGTTGAAGAGGGAACTAATCGCAGATACAGCAGCAGGTAGCAACAATGATAAAAACCCTTCACCACGTTGAATGAGAAGTTGTCTCTTCTTATATAGTGGTATCTTCCTGTCCGAAAGTTTCCTTAGGCTGATTTTAAAAGGAATGAGTTTATTCTTTTGTTTCTTAGTTAGAGATACATTTCCTTGAAGCACATTCACACAGAGCTTTAATAATATTATTTGGACATGTTTTAAAAACTGAACTCTTCGATTTAATTTTACAAATAGGTTTCAAGTGTTCTAGCTGCTGCCTCGTACACATATTGATAACTATTCTGATCAAAAACTGCTCTGCAAAAGGACTTTACATAGTTTCCAAATATTTGGCAAATACCTTAGCTTTGTAGACACAATGATGAAAGCTTTTTCAATGCATGTAGGGACACAACAAATCGAAAGTTGGTAAATCTCCTACTTTTGGGCATTCAAAATCATCAAGATTTAATATTTCGCGAGCGGTCAAAAATTCTAGAAATTTCCTTTTTTCAAGTCCTTTTACGTAAATACAGGAAAATGTTTCGAAAATGACTGTCAGCACACAGCGAAGGGTATCATAAGATAATTCATCATTTCATTCGATTAGATGAATCAACTTGGTAATCCAAGATGATTCCTTGAGATGGAGAGCCGTTGGCAAGCTTGACGCTGGCCAATCTCAAGGAGAGGTGGCTCGATGGTTACAAGTGGTACCCAGGTTGTGGAATCAATTTCAAACAAATGGTACTGTCACCAGGAAGATCGCCACATAACAACGGCACCTGCACATGATCGCTATATGGCATTAAGCGCACGACGACATAGGCTGACAACGGCTCTTTAGTTTGCTCGTGACCTTGCTGCTACGTCTAGAATAAGAATTTCTTGGACAGAAAAATGGGGGCGTGTTCTTTTCAGTGATAAATCGAGATTCACCACACATAGTGATTTCCGTCGAATCGTCATCTGTTGAGAACGATGAGTTCACTGTCATCCCCCCTACGCAACAGAAATCAACAGATTTAGTAGCAAAGAAATCCTTGTCTGAGAGGAGGGGCCTAATGTCAGGTAGTCGTAATCACAGCATGTCTTCGTGCGGGTACTGTCATTCTACATCGCTATAGAGATGAGGTTCTTGAAGCCTATGTGAGGTGGTTCCGGAATGCTATTGGTCCGGACTTTGTTTTTAATTCAATTTAAATCTATTTCTGTATATAAAGTTATAAAAGAAAGTTAAAAAAAATATTAGGTACAGTCGATAAATAACGAGGCATAAAATATTGCGGCGTTACAACGAGAATGGGGACGACTTTTTTCTTAGCATTGTTAGAGGTATCGGAGGTTAGTACCACCGTTTTGAGATCGAATTGGAAAGACGAAGTCTTCAGCGCATAAATTGCTCTTTTCCAAAAAAGTTCAGTTCTGTCTACTGTAGTGCAAGCAAGGAAATTTTTTAGTTCTTGAATCTCAAGGGACTACTTTTGTCGAATTCCTTGAGCACAGAGCAATATATTTTCTTATGCAGAGGTATCGTGGAACATTGGCGAAGATTAAGAAGGTAATCAAATCGAAACATTTGCCTAACTTTTATTTAATGTCATCGTATTTCCTGTTAATGCTGTTCCACACACAACTTACGAAAAAAAAATAATCAAGGGATGTACAAATATGAAATATTGAGACATTCTTCATTATAGTTCAGGTCTTTCCCAGGAATTTTATTGCATTCCTTTTTGTGACTTACAAATCTTCAAAACCCTCAAAGACCTTGAAAGAACAAAGGTCTCAGTTGGATGATGAAGTTATGGAGTGTGTATATAATTAGTTCTGAAGTTGTCAAAGGTTTTATTTAAGCATGGCATTCTGCATCTAATATCAGAATTCGATAAATGCCTAAACAACTGCCGCAATACTTTTGAGTTTCGGGGAATAATTCCTGTGAAATATCCTCTGTCTCCTCGTTATTCATTGACTGCACCTTATAAGTTATTCTTTAAAGTAATATTTATAAAAAGGAACAAAAATGATGCTACTCTGAAATACTCTAGTCTTAAGATGAAGTTGAATCTCCATCGTAAGACTATTAAAATCTACCGATTAAATTCAGTGGGTGACTGGATTTGAAAATATTGATTTCCTGGAATAATGTGGGTCCATTCACATTCACACTCTATCATTAAGTTTTTATAAAAAATAGATAAAATTTTCGAACAAGAAAGAAAGAAAAATATGTAATGATACAAAATGGTTCTAATATAATTTGTGCAATTATTCATGCATTTAAAATGTTATACTGAATATATTTTCCTCAAACTTTGCTCACAAATATTTTATATATAAATATGGACGTTCTAAAGCATAAGGAAGCTTTTTTTTAAATGAAGATTTAGGGACAATTAATAAATCCATTAATTTTTTATTAATTTAAAATTACATTTCCATACATATGATAGGACTAAAGAAAAATTAATTCCATTTTAATGAAAATATTGTAGATGTTTCAAAGCATTTTGTTCATTTTCCTATAAGATGCCACTCGTATTACTTAATTCAAGTTTGTATCATTCTTTAAAAATTATAATAGCTTCTGGAAAAAATAACTTCCGACAGTTTTTAAAAGTCGTTTGTTAGTGTCCATAATTTTTCTAACACGATATGAGATTTAAAATTGATTGGTGCAAATAATAAACAGAATCTTTCTTCGTGAACTTTCAACAGTGGAAGAAAACCAAGAAGTAGTATATTTAATGAAGCAATAAAAGTAATTTTATTACAAAAATGAAATATATCATTAAAAATAGTTCAACAGATATACATTTTCAAACAACTTGCAAAATTAGGAGAAGATTTGCACAAGAACTAAGTTGGTATTATTAAAAAGACAATTTTTAAAATTGTGTAAAAAAAAGTTTTGTGTAATTACAGAAAAGTTTAATTAAAATCTGCGTGCTCGTTCATCCCTTACTTTAAATAGAAGATGTTGTATGTAGTATAAATCTATTTACTATTTTATTTATTTTGTTAAAAATCGTGTACCAAATTTGTTTGAGGGATTCTTGCTTTTCTCCCAAACATAGACAATTCCTGGAGGTATACATCGTCTTTTATGTAAGGGGTCTGCTTGCCATCGGGCAATCTGATCAGTCCGCCTCTGACTAAATTTGCATCGAAATATCTTTAATATTTTTCTGAGAGTAATATATCTTACTGAAAGTGTTCTGAATAAGACCAACATTCTTTAACTATGCGTTTTATTTCCGACTTTTTTAAAGATGGAATTTTAAAATCGATTTTGAACGCATTTGCTGATCTACTAAAATTCTGAATACTTTTACAATTGTGTATACCCAATGGCAATACATTATTTCAGCATTTTCAAAATTTATTCGTCAATTAATTGCTTAATGGTATTTAATTTTGACTCACTAAGAGAGATGCCATCTGGTAGTGAATTTGAGAAAAAATGATTGAAAGAATCTATAAGAATTATGAAATATGCTATGGACTAATGAATGGTAAACAATAAAATTGTCTTCTATCTATGTCTAATTGTAAGCTAAGAGATTCCTTTTCTTTTATTAGTGTGCTTAAATGTTTGAAAAGAGGACCCTAAGACAATTATGACGCAATGTAAAAGCCCAAAAGAAAAAAAATATTCTTAAATATTTATTAAACTATATTATAACTGTTATTAAAATACTAATTTATTTAGTGCATTTATATCATTGCCACGCATATTTGCAATTTTTGCTTTGATTTCCAGATTGTTGATAAAAAAATTTCTTCCTTTTTTGAAAATTAATAAAAGCATGCTTTAGAAAACACCTCCCAATTCTTCTGAAAATCATATAGAGGAAGCTATGTCTCTTTCATCTTTTTGGTGTTAATGAAGAATCATTAGAACTATGCCGTATCTCTTAACGATTGTGAAAATATATTTAAAATATAGTTCTGTAATAGTTAAAGTTTCCATTTGACTTTATGATTATTTATCTGTAACACAGTATAAAGTCCTACATGTTATTAGGTCATTTAAAGCCACTTTTTTACTGATGACAAATATTGTGGTAGTTTTGGATGCCAGATTTCATTTTAGAGACGTTTATTTAAAAGATTCTACGTCAACAATAATTTTAGAAATAAAACAATTTTATATACGTGTTCGTTTTAATTCACATAATTTTAAGGAACTATATCCTTTAAAAGTTCTGCGAATTTTTTAAATGCATATTGGATTAATCTTTTATGTAAATTTTGAAAATCATCATTTCTAGCTTTCTTCACAATAATTTCGTTACTTTGCATATTGTTTCATTATAAATATTGCTGTTGTACCTGTTTTAGTTAGTTTATCTTTGAATGGCAATTAATATTTCATCATATTATTCCATTTTTCTGTGGTGGTATATTTATGTGCTCGGAATACACAGTGCCAATTAGTTCTCGCTACCTCCCCAGGGGTAATTTGTTAACTTTTCAGTAAAAAAAAGGACACGCACGCATGCGCGCGCGCACACACACACACATACACGCGCGTGCGTCTTCGTGTTATCTCCACGACTGACCTCAAGGGCATCAATACTCTTTTGTTCATCTTTTATCACGTCACCGTGCTTCACCTTCTTCAAGAAATAAAAAATGAAATTTTGATTGGAAAATACCTTTACTAAGTTGTCTTTATTTTAAAAACTTTAGTTTTTATCTTCTCTCTTCAGAGTTCATTCTGTCTTTGAAATAAATTTTAAAAAATAACCTTAAGCACAGTGAAGCTGAAAAAATTTCTGTTTTCTTATTTGGCGTTTTTATTCTTTTTTTCGTTCTTCTTGTAAATAAACGTTGTGTCACGTGCATTTTCAATGAAATCAATAAATAATATATTCTGCAAAAACAAAATGTTTAAATTTCTTTCTTTCAGATTTGTACGATAAATCTATTTATTTTGCGTGAACTTGTATACATTTTACCAACAGTTATGAAGTCTATGTTCGATATTTATAAGCATTAAATATTTTATAAACGTAAATACTTCATAAGATCTGATGTTACAAGTATTTGGTCTGAAAAATCCGCACTGAGTAAGCCGAAGAAGTTGTAAGGCCCAAAATGAGCAAGCAGGAGGGATTTGATGTTTTGCTGACGTCTTCTATTTAATGTTTGCTTAATTGTAAATTTTAAGATTGCAAGTTTTATAGACTATGGACTAAATTATTCCTAGTCGTTAAATAAAATTCGTTACAGAACAAATTTAAGATTTATTATAAGAATAGATAAGCAATCTAGGAATAGATAAGAAAAGCAAAGCAAAATACCATAAAATTTTTAAGATCAGAATAAATTTAATTCTAAAAGCAAGATATCTCCCTTGTCTTAAAATGGGGAAAAAAAACTTGTAATTTAACACTTTTTTTTTTTTTTTTTTTTTTTTTTGCAAATGATTAATGGATTTAATAATCAAATAATTGAATGGATTTATTGTTCCTGATTTGAAACAAATCACGGACATTGATTTGCTCCTAACAGTTTTATAGTATTAATATTTGACAATTATTAATATATACAAATTTAAGTTCAGAGAGTTTCTTTGATAAAATCAGTAAGTTTATGTATTACTTTTAGTGATTTCTAAGGTTTGTGTTTAGCCTTATGTTTCATCTAAACAAAGAAATACAGTAAAAGTATCCCTTCCCTCCAATAAGAGAAATAGCATGGCTTTCATTTTTTTTTATTCAGCCGTTTATATATGGAAACTGTATTCTAGATAATTTGCTTCTCTACAATATAGAATCATGATATAAGATTGGTAGGAAAATGTAAAGGAATGCATTTCCTCTAAATTCTTCTAACTTTATTATTCATTATGTTTCAGGATAAAAACTATTTCCTGGCAAACTGCGAAAGG
The DNA here is from genome assembly GCF_947563725.1 of Argiope bruennichi. Classification (NCBI taxonomy): domain Eukaryota; kingdom Metazoa; phylum Arthropoda; class Arachnida; order Araneae; family Araneidae; genus Argiope; species Argiope bruennichi. Next base: position 126,402,593 of record NC_079163.1, read on the forward strand.
CCGTATCAGAGTACATTGGAACTGGCTAAATCGAAGGTGATGGAAGCTCAATAAAAGTTCGATTTATCTAAAAATTCGAATGAAGTAAAACTGGGTCTAAGATTGAGGGCAACTTGAAATCGACAATATTTAAGCCAAACATGGTATTGAAACTTTATTTTTTTATTATTTGTCAGTTTTAATAAAAAATACATCATTAATGAATAATTAATATTTTAATAAATGAAGTAATTATAATTTAAAATGATGATTCAATAAATAAGTAATTTTAAGAAAGAGGATACAGCCCTTTGAATATGAGAAATACACAATAAACAGTACAATTTGCATCTAACTTATTCAAATTTAAAATTTTTTTCTTGATTTTTTTTATTGAATACATCGTACCTCGAATGAATTAAGAGATTTAAAAAAATATTCACAAAATAAATAAATAAAAAGTAAAACTATTCGTAGGAATATTCACGCTAGCGATCTCTTTGCACGCTCTTTCGAATTACTTAGAGGACTACCAGGTACTTTCAAGTTTACCACATTATAAAGTATTTCTCATCTGGCACTTGAAAGTGAAAAATAGCGTTTGGATTTTTTTGGGGGTTATTTTCATCATTTATCACTTTAATTTCTAAAAAAATTTATTGTCTTGATTTCAAATTCCTAGAAATAATTTGAACTATAATGGATAGTTTAATATTATTTTAAAAAGTAATTGAAGGGACCAAAAAAATATTGCTATTACCAAAGAATTTTAAAAATTCGAATAGCTTAAAAAAATTAAAAGCTCGAAATACTTTAGTCTTTTGTACTATATAAAAACAGAATGAGGTTAAACTGTGTAAACCAATAACAAAATATGTCGTCTTAAAGATTTAACTACTTGTTAACTCAATATTCTTCAAAATTTCGTCCGTCGATAATATTTATTACCTTTTATTTTGATCAAACGAGAAACACTACAAAATGCACAATTTTAATCTTTATAATTAAAAAAATATTTTGCTTTGTGTATGCTATATGCAGTAAGAAATTCGAAATGCTCTTCATTAGGGAAGTTGTTAGAAAGGGACTTCCCAAGCTGTTGCAGAAGGTTTTTCTATTTATTTTTTTAAATGATGTTTCTCAAGAGTTATTGTTAAATTATTCCACTGGAAGATGTTAAGATGTTGTGTAAGAGAGCTAAACATTAAAAAAAGGGGGGGGGGGGAAGGTGACAAGTACGATGTGAAACTATTCGAAACATTCTACATGACTGATAGTACGATCTAGAACTTCCAATTCTGGCAGGTAACTGTTTTTTGTGTAGTAAATAATAAATGAAGAAGAAAAAACCTTAAAACTTTTCAGGGAAAAAATTCAAAATTTTACTTAGATTATTAAAAATTAACCGAGATTTCAACGTTGTCCTTCAATAACTTCAGTGCATATTATCGCACAATAATAATTTTAGACCTCTTTAAAAGTTTTCCATGATATTAATTTCATTTATGTTTAATCTTGCTCTAATTATCACTAATTATTTAAAGTATATTTAAAACAATTCTCTTCTATATTTCAATTTTATTCATTTTTTATATACTGTTTCATGGCAACGATATTAAATAAATTTTTTTGCGTGCATTTTATCGTTTACATAATTAAGAGTCATTTAAAAAAATATATAAAGAGAAATGAAGTAAGGCTAAAATATTATCACGTTCGCTGTTATGGACGAAAGGTTTGAATCCTCTTCTTTGTTTTTAGTATCACATGCTACATGAACTGAGATTCTATTACATTAACAGACAGGTTAAAGCATTTCTGTAATTTAATGAAATACCAATAAAAACTAAGACTTTTGCCTGTGAGATATGTATTATGCTATAATGATTTTTTTTTTTTTTTGCTATATCAGGATAGCTTTTTGGGCATACAGACATGCATGATTTCTGCATGATAAAAACTTAAGGAGATAAAAACCTTGAGATTTATCTTGAGGTCGAGTATTTGGGTAATTGCAGCTCTTTCTCGTTGTATACTTACTGTATGATAAAATAGTTATCAGCTGCAGTGATTTCTCCTAAACTTTCACACATGCTCTCTAATAATTGTGCTTGTGTATTATTAATCTCAATGGAATTTACGAATAATAGTTATGAAAGAGTCTAAAAGTGTGAAATCTTTGACGATATTTTTGGCGATTAATCACTGGGATGCGGTTGATACGCAAATGCTTGAAACGTTTTTTTTTTTTTTTTTTTCTTTTTCCAATCGATTGAAATCAAGATTTTGCACAGAACTGCAATTGAAGTTACAAGATCACATACTAAATTTCATTTATTTAAGTTATTGGGTTTTTGAATTTTCGTGTTTACATGCTTGTAAATGTACAGACCGACAAACGATCAACTATTTGATAGATATATTTCAAAACCTGCTAAATATCTACACTTAAATGCTTAAACTGTGAATCAAATTTCATTTACCTAAGTTGCTACGGTTTTGAAATATTGCGTTTATATGCATGCAAGAGAACAGACCGACAGATGGTTACTTCTTGATGGATTTGGTTTCAAATTTGGTACATATCGGTAATTTGGATGTTAAATCTATGCATCTTTGGTAAGGCCACAAATGCCTTGCATTGGCGAACAATATTTCCGAAATATAGATCTTTGATGTGAATGTAGCATTTTAACTGAATTTATCCTGCGAATTTGGACGCCTTTTTTTAATCGATTGGAATCAAAATTTGGTAAGGAACTACAGATATAGGTACTCAAGTACCAGAGAACCGAATATGAATTTCGGATGCCTTTTTTCCAACAGATTAAAATCAAAATTCTCATAGAACTTCAGTCGGTGTCACAGGATCACGTACCGAATGACATTGATTTAAGATACTGCATTTATGAGTAATTGTGTTATATGCATACGAACGTAGAGAACCGATAGATGGTCAACCCTTTGACAGATTTGGTTAAAACTTTGAGAAGAATTTACTTTTTATATGTGAAACCTGTGTATACATTTTTATCGATCTAGTTCTATACTACTGGTAGTTATTGAGTTCACTTGTATTTGAACATCCAGGTAGACCCCCTTTGAACGTATTTCGTCCAAAATTTGATAGGAATTTACAAATTCCATATACTTTTCCATATACTGAAGTCCATATACCAAATTTCATCCGTCCATCTCAAAGAATTTTGAGTTATCTTGTTCACAGACAGACAGATATAATGCCAAAAAGGAGTTTTTAGAACTCAGGGAGGTCCAAAATGAGGAGAGTAATCAAATTCTCGAGTTTGAATTCCTTAACGATTGCAATACTTTCTCTTTGTATACTTGGCAAATGAGAAAGTAAAAAGAGATAAAAAATAACATGAGTTTAAAGCAAGGTTTACAATCTCGATAAAGTAATAAAAATTTCGAAGTACCCTGGTGTAGTACTTGACATCTTGAAGTGCATTGTTGATATTGAGCCAGTAATATGCAATCCATTAAGAGGTAGTATCTAGCAATGATAAATTTATAAACATGTTATGTAAGGAAGTTTTAGCTGCGATTGTCGTCTCGATTCACTTTAGCAATAATTTTCCGTACTATAATGATACAAACAAAAGTTTAATTTTACATACGGCACATTATCTACAGAGATCTGAATTATAAAGTCCTCTATAATGTGATAAAATCTCCTGGACTCAATGCTAAAAATCGCTACACATACGGATAAACACATGTTAATAAGAGTTTTTTTTTCCGTGGTTTATCTTATATTGTTAGATTTCAATCTATGAATGTTAAAAAAATGTAAGAATAAGGAAGTCATTTCAAATTGGCATTTAAGAGACATTATTAAAAAAATTGAGGATGGATTAAATTTCCTTTCTTCTAGGAAGTCAGCTTGCTCAGAAATGATACTCATTATGTAACATAGGCTTGATAACGATTGGTCAAATGGATGATCAAAACGTTTTTTCAATTGTGATATACTTGAGCAAATATCCTTGTTAAGTTTACATGTAAACTTCAAATTTTTTTCAAAAGTGCTATTTCTGATAAGGTAGTTAAAATAGTTTTTTAGGCTTCCATAATGGATTGTAAATTAAAAAAAGAGGCGAAATGAATAGAAATAGTGGAACGACAGTAATTAAGATTTGTAATTGTTTTTTTAATTAATTATGCAGTACAAGCTCAATATAATGAGCCATTTCTTCATTCGATTGTTGTTATCGATTGCCTTTAGTAACTCTAAGTAACCGAGTTCATGAAGTTACTGCTTTTAGATACGGATATTTTCCGCGCTTTTGCACATATGCTAATCGATTTCGACTTTTCCAAAGTGATGGTGAGATGAAAGATGGTGGAGGAGATATTTGTTTTTTTACTAAGAAATATATTGAAATATTATACAAGTTTCAAATTTAAAAAATGTCACTATTAAAAAAACCACAACCTAATATCAAACTCAGAAAAAATTTCTAAAAGAGAAAGAAATAGAGAGAGAGAGAAGGAATCCCCGGAGAAAGCGTTTTTTTTTCATTGCTTATCAGTCTTTTGCGAAATAAAATAATCTATTGTTTGATAAAGGGGAAGTGTGGCAGTTTCTGCTGGTCAAAGTGATCCAGAGCAAACAGGTAGTAGGTTCTATACATGAGAAATGATTATCTTCCTGGAGGTGCCATACGGGCTGAATCTCAGAAATGGGAATGAGAAGCTTCTGGTATGGTAGTTGGTTCTTGCCACACTGGTGATTACAGAAATAGTGTGGGGCCAGTTGCCTTCTACAAATGGCGGAACGTGTCTTCTACAGGAGGGGTTGTACCGTGACCGGTAATGGCACTTAAGACTCAATCCACTATGCTGTCGCAGCGTCCGGTCATTCAGATTTATCCGTGTGCCTTCGGGAGTATCGTAGTAGTTGTTTATAGTTACCGTCCCGGAGGACTTTCGAGGACAACGGGAACGTATTTGCATTTCGCTTGGAATAAATCTCCAAAAGATAGCCCGACAGCAAGTACAATTTGCTGTAAACTCACATTTCAATCTATCAGTTTTTGAATAATGCTAATTAAAATTCAAATTTCTGAACCATGCTTTGCCGTAATTACTGGAGGGATAGTTTATTCGATATGTTCTTAAGAAATACATTGAAAAGGGATCAAACAACTTACTGAAGCACAGGTTTTAGTTTTCAAGGGGAGTGAAATGTTTTTAGCCTTATATTTTGTAGAACAATTTTTAACCATTTAATTATATACGAAAAGTTGCCTGTAACAGAGCCCATTTCATCCCTTCAAATTTATTTCCTGAATATTAGAAATAATATGAAGTGTAAATAAAAAATAATGTAAGTAAGAAATAATATTTTGTAATCTCTTATATTAAAAATAAATGTTTAATTTATTTTTAATATAGGCAATTTAATCACAATAACAAATCTCAACATGGAAAATTATGCATTGCTATTTTAATCATTTGGATTATTTTGACTGCGCATAACGCTCAACCCCTTCACTTTTTTTACTATTTTTGTTTGCGTAGTATAAAGTGTTGATGATGAAGACATTTGCGGTTTTAGAAAGTGCACATAATGAGGCTTAACAACAAAGCAAATGGACTTATTATATGTGTCGACTTATTTTAGTTTTTTTATTTTAGAAATATTGTAAAACTGTATATGTTCTTATTTATTTAAATTTTAATATAATGAAACAAATGTGTAAAATAATGAAACCCTCGAAAAATTAAGTAATATATATATATATAATTTTCTCTGATGATAAGAATGATTCATACATTGATATCCCAAATTTACTTCTGCATCGAGAAATAACATTCAACAATTTAGTAGGACCTTCAGAACTCCCATACCCATTCTAATGCCAAACGTAGTTTTTAAAAATGATAATAATAATAAAAGAAAAATATTTAAGATAACGATGGCACAAATAAGATTGTTAAATATTTGAAACGTCGCAGAAAATAAGTTATACGAAGACTTAACTTTATAGTAGATAAATTTACTGATTACTTATATTGGTTTTGTTTCTCTTTTATCTGATTAATAATGTGTCATAAGTTAAGTGTTACAATTTGTATGAGATGAAATTTTGTATAGATTCCTTTCAGATAATAAATTATTAAAAACTTTATTTATTTATTCACTGTTTTATATATTGGTGTTTCCTCTCCATATTTGTATCCGAAACCTGAAAATCCAAAAAGCGACGCTGCATTTTCATAACCGTATGCTCTTGCAATATTTTAATGAGAAACAACTTATTTCTCAATGCTTAAGATTTACGAATCTTGATTCTCCATTCCTGAAACAATAACGCAACATCTATCTAAATAGAAATTCACAGCAGGTACGCACAATCTCTCTCTTTTAAGGCATCAAAATATTTGCACAACTTTTCTTCAAATGGGCTCAAAGCTTAATTAAACTCTCTGACGGAAACGTTTTTTCTTTTAAAGACGACCCTGGAGAAAAGGCCCTTTTTACCTTATTTGTGAATGACAGCCGTCATTTGCCAAGAACTTCTCAAATGCTATCGATAGCTCTTTGAGCACTACATTTTTTTCATTTCACTTTTCCTCCTGAACAGAGGGATCTTTAAAACCGGTCCCATGGTCATCTGACCTTCAACTTTACTGTTCGCCAAAAGGGAACTCTTCTGCTACCATTCGCTTAATGGCCATGTTCAAGGATCATCGGCCACTCTCTGCAGCAACGAAGAGGATTCCATAGTACTCATCAGATTCACCTCAACGAAACGGTGAGTTGCCTCTTTTGTTAGTTTGTAGGGCGTTTATCTCTCAGAGCTAGTTTATTAAAATACTCTTACCGAATTTCAATAACCGGTTTACCGGCGGGCGTGTGTCAACATTTTATATATTAACGGATGCGAGGAAAAAAAAAAACATTATTTACAAACTATCAGATTTAATTATTTAGTGGATTTGGTGGATTGTATCTATTTCGTTGAAATTTGATGCGATAATGGAGGGAAAAAGAAAGAAAGAAATATAATTATTCATTGAACGGGAAGTTGCATTATTTTGTATATATTCCTAACCACAAATCAAAATGCAACTTAAATTTTAGTTCATGAAATTCACGAGACATTCGTATTTATCATAGCCGATCAAATCTCCAAATGGTGTCGCAAAAATCTACCTTCCTTTTTGAAATAAGGTTTTTAACAGTTTCTAAGTTTATCTTAACAAAACCGAATATTTTATTTACAATTCTAACTTCAAGTTCTACAATTATATGCCTTTCTTTTATTGCCAGATTTAAATATTGTTAAAGGTTTAGTTTTCAAATAACTTTTTACGGTTTATTATTGAGCACGAGATAAATTAAACTGATATTCTGCAAGATAAATGTAATCAGTTTGTAGAAATGTAAGAGCCCGGAGCATCGTTAGCTTTTTAGAAGTTACTTAGTACTTTTTAAGATTTATTTTTCGTTCATCATTTTCTTATTCTTAATTAGAAAATAATTTTCCAGCTACTTGTAAAACTTTTCGGTATTTTCTCCTTTAATTTTTGCTTTGTGCTCAAATGTTTATTTATTCATTTATTTATTTTTCATTAGAAATCATTCACATTTAAATAGACAAGAGCACTGAAGTGTTTTAGTATTCGATCTGAAATAGAATTATATTAACATTCTTCAGAATCGTAGCAATCTATAAAAATATTTGCATGAAAAGTGTGATTTTGATAATGCATATTTGTGAAAATGCACAGAAAGTAGTTGGAAATATGAGCTGCTGATTTTTCTTAAAATAGAGGTAAAAATTTGATGTTATATTTATATTCAGCTTGTCTTTTAATCTATATACGTAGCTGTTTCCTATTTCTTTCAATTGTTTTATTTCTAAGAACATAGAATTTGTAGTTTACTTTTCATAATTTGTTAGGAAGTTTGGTTTTAAAGTTCCGGTGCTATTATAATGGAAACATTTGCGATCCCCTCCCCAAAAAACAATCATATCAATGAGGAATTAGTTAATGATAAATAAAAAGAAATTCAATTTAAAAGCTTTAAAAAATGGAAATGCTTTTGTCACCATATTCCTTAACAATTCTTGTAGAAATATTAAAGAATTTGAAAAACAATGATGCAGTAAAACTTTTTGCTATTTCCGTATACTACTACACGACTTTAACTGGTGCACAACGCATGGATTAGGAAATTCTGCTGTCAATTATAAAACATTTTCTGTTGAAAATATAAAAAATTTATATTCTGTTAAAAATAAAATTTTAATTTTTGGAAACATTCTTACATACAATTCCTAAGACTACAAAAATATTGTTCATTAGTTTTACAGTCTTGTTTAACATATGTAACTTTTTACGATATCATTACAATATTTGTAAGCGCTTGGTTATGTCAAAATATTGTTCCTTAATTTTACAATATTGCTCAATATTGTGTGTTATCGCAATAATATTTTAGGATATCTTATCCTACTTCTGGATACTTTGTCGATTATTTCTAGGTTGTGATATTACTTGTCTTATTTCAAAGGCTTTTGTAGGAAATTCAATTGCTGCTGTTTAAATAGTAATAGGATCAATGAGTTTTTGTTTACCTGGTGTTACACTGTGTTATCCGGAAATAACGGAATAAAACATTTTAGAACTTGTTTACGTTTTTTGATGTCAGCCTTAGAAATGACAGCATGAGAAGTCCATTGATAATGTTTTTCCGTCTACAAGCCACAATTAAATTAAAATAAGAAAATCGCAGGAATAATTTATAAAAAACGTTTTAAAATGACCGTGCATATCATCATATGGAAATGACGCATTTATTAGTGTGATGATAAACATTTTCAAGAAACGTCGCTCAAATGACGGGACAAGGCGTTATTGACAATACTACTTCCAGATTTGTAAATTAATATTTTTTATTTTTGAATAACTCATTGGCTTAAATTTCAGGCTTAATATCGCCGATATTTTGCTATGGTCGATTGATATGTTATAGTTGATTCGATATATTTTATTATAGTTTATTTAAATGGTCAATACTTATAAAATATATTTGATATAGAATCTTTCTTCTAATTGAAAGAGTTTATTGTGATACGGGCTAAATTGTAAGTGACATGCTATTTTAAAATTTCTTCGACTTCAACACTTTTGTATTAATTCTTTCTTAATTAGTCTGTAAAATGAAAATAAATAATTTACAAGGAAGTCAACTGGAAGCGTAAGAATAAAAAAAAATGCGAACTATTCATCTAGATCATTACATATTCACTTATCGTTGTGAATATTGTCTTAAGGGTATCAATGATATTAAGCTTTATTAGGTACCATGTATGAGACTCACGTGCCATCTGCGTAAGAAATTGGGGCACGTGTATTGTAAAGGAGAAATGAAGGACTGGGATAACAGTATTATTAACGCAGTGAATAATAGAGTCAAGTACATTCGTGGATTTCGTGAAACGGATTTGTTATGGGCAGAAATATGCACGATTGCAAAATGCTCAAAGATGAGCTCATTCAGCACATCGACTTACGGCTATTCCATTTCTTGCTTATGAAATGGAATATATTTTCTTATTTCATTAATTTAATTCTCAATTCATTGAATGAACATGAGTCAGAATGAATGGAACTAGAGTCAGTGATAGGAAATAGGCCGAAACATTCTAGATTGCAAAATGCTCAAAAGTGAATCTGATTTGGCATATCAACATACAAAAAAGCAGGGCTATTCCCGTTTCTTGCTAATGGATTTAAATATATTTTCCAAATGCTACTGATTCTAGACCGAGTCCATTGAATAAACATACATATGTACTCAGAATCATTAATAGGAAACAGGCAGAAACATATTCTATTTCAAAATGTTCAAACCTGAATCTGATTTGGTATCCACACAAAATAGGGATCTTCAATGAAATATTTTTATTAATTTATTACTCAATTCTTTGAAGAGATACAAATATTTTTAAATAAAAATTTTTTCAGCATCTTTAATTGCTAAACATGCACATGTAGCCTTTAAATCTTAGCTGTTACTGTGCATCACTTTTCAATACATAAATTTCTTACTTTGATTTAACCTCGATATATGCATGTATTCCAGAAAGTCGTAACTTATATTTCGTACCAAATGATTATATTTCACAGTCATTGAGAAAAAAATAAATAAAGAACTAACTTTAATCAGATTTCAAAGATTTCTGTCTGGTCATATATTTATAAAGTAAATAAAAGATTTGTCATATTTTTCATCGACTTTATTATCAAAGTAATTTGTAAAAAATTCGAGATGGATTGTCATTTTTATTTTTCGAGTTAGAATGCAGCAATCATCATAAAAATATTTTTAGTAAGGTTAGATCAAATACAAATAAAAAGATAAAGAATATTGAAATTCGCCTGATTCATCAGATTCATTTCATTTTCGTCACAAACTATATACTTCGTCTAATGCCTATAATTTTTTTGGCCAGTCTTGATACTGTCTCAACTGAGATTTCGTTGTTGGGATATCTGTATTGTGTTCTGAATATTTCATATTTTGCTCTTCTGAAGTTACTCTGGATGTTTTCTATGTACACTTCCTTTTAATCTTACTTTTATTTTTTCTTCTGAGAAATTTCTATTTACAGCAAGCCAAAAAACTGAATGTTTTATTCTTGATCATTTCGCTTGCGTCTGCTTCATTTTATTTCGTCATTAAGAATATTTTCATAAATAAATTCTAATTGACTTTATCTTTCAACATGACATTTGATTTCATATTTTCTACTTTCCATTACTGAATCTACACTTTCCCAAAATAATACTTAATCATGTTTTATCAAAATAAAATTTAACTGTTGGAACTTGCATTAGACGATAATTTAATATGATGCCAAACATTTAACATGTAATCGAAATATATACAGAAATTTACGGTTTGAAAACACATACTGTTATAATACTTTATCTCAGCCAAAAAACACAAAGTCCTGAATATAAAAACATCTCTTAAACAAAATTCATATGTCTTCTTAATAAGAGTGATGTTCTTAAATTTATAACAAGCGGTATTTTGAAGTAAAACAGAAACGTGAAAATTTTGCATCTTGCACTGTATTGTCGGAGGGGGAGGGAGGGCAATTGCACATACAACAAAACGCATGAAATTTTAGCATAATAACTAGAACTACTAATGATAAATGGCATTTTGTGACAAAATATTACAAATTCATATCACGTACAACAATTTGAGAACAGATGTAACTAACCCATACAAGTGTTTTGCATCAATAAAATGCTTTAATAAATTTGATATAACAGTTACGATTTGTAGTTTTCCTTTCAGAAATGTAAAAACATTTGTGTACATTTACAAAAAACATACAACTATTTGATGTCGTATTACTTTACGGCGCTCGCAGCAATTGTTTTGAAATACAGTTTTATTTTTCCGTAATGACATTAATTTCATTCTGGTTTTTCGAATCACGAGTTTTATCTTCCCGAGAAGGAAAGAAATTATTTCAATAAAAGCGTTGTAGGATCAGGAACAACGTGACCTTTGTATAAAACGCGCAATCATGTGTTTTTATTCTACTGCTCGGATCAATTTATTAAGCTCGTTAATTTACATTTCTTTCCTCCGCTTAAAATAGCGGAGTTTTAGATTTTACTTTTGATGAGAATATTTTTTAATTTTATGCTAAGTTTTTTTTTTTTTTTTTTTTTTTTTTTAATTTGCGTGATGTTTAGAAATTTAGAAAGATTTTTTAAATTCACTATACAGTGAAACTTGGCGAATTTGAATGCATTGTAATTTAAACTCTTCGCTAATTCGAATGCTAGAATAAGCCATACATTTACAGTTTGTGTTCGGCTGTCTAAGATGTCCTTACGTGACAATTATGTTTAAAATCATAAAAATAAAAGAAAATAATATTGTGAGGCATTGAATATGCCCTTACTTAAAATTACTTAACATTACTGAGTATGTCTTTACTGAATTATTTTATTTCCGTGAGAAATGCAGGTTGTGTAAACACTTCATATTTTATGACTAGATTCATAAAAAGAAATTAGAAAGGGGATGAAATTTTAGTTTTATTATTTGACGGATATTGTAAATGAATGCTGCACAAATGACATTCTTCCAGAAAGCTCCACCTTCCGATGCGTAAAATTTCCGTAATTTGAAGAGGAAATGCAAAAACCGTCTGCATACTAATGACTTCGAAAACATTTACAACACGTGCTCTCACATTTTCTTCGCAAGAGAGAAATCTGTGCATGATAAACCCTCGGAATCTCAATTTTTTCCAGCTCAAATTATTATTTGTGTGTTATAAAAAATTAAACCCTTAGAAATACTCCATATAGGAATTTCTTTATTTATTACATATAAACTATTTTCTTAACTAATTAATTAAAATTATTTATTCATTATTAATTTGTATACAGATCATTTTACCGATTAATATCGTCGAAAATTCGCATTTATTTTTAGTTACTTGAAGTAAAAACTGAGATTTCTAAAGCATTGTTTTCAGTGTTGCATTGTTCTTACTAGTTAAATAAGTCCTTAATCTTATCTAAATCTCATATCCTCAGTGATTGTAAGCGAATGATTTTTAAAAATCCTTCATTCATTTTCTGATTTTACTGCTATTCAAAGGACTGAAGAAGAAAAAATAATTGAAATTTTGTTGCTTTATTTTTTTAAAAAATAAACTTTGAACATGTTTGGTAGTGAATTGTGCTGCTTAATATAAACTTTTATTTTACAATCGTTATTATTTTTAAAGTGTTTACGTTTTTAAATTTATAAATACTATAACTTTATTTATTAAAATTACTTGTAGTTTATTTATTATCGCTATTACATATTAAAAATAAATCTTTATTGCTTTTTAGCTTATAAATAAACATCTTTTTTGTGCTCATTTTATACCTTGATTTTCTCCTTTCGAATCTTTGGATATATTGAATTTTTATTGATCTCACGTCGAAATTGAATTAAATAAATTTCTTTAAATTAATGATGGGATACTTATTGATTGCAGTTTCTTAGTGCATCAGATGTACATTTTATATAATATGAATTAAAAAAATCTAGCAAGCAAAAAAAATTAAAAATAAATTAATAAAAATAAAAAAATGGGAGAATTATTAGCAGATTAGTTATATATATCAAAAATTTAACTGGATTTTAAAATTAAATTCTACTAGAAACTTAATCTAATTTTTAACCACTTGATAGAGTTATTGTCGGAAACTAAGACATTAAAGTTATTACTAAATTAGATTTTCTGCACTAAAAACCCTATTTAAAACACTTTAACGTATAATACGCATTTTATTTTCATGTCCCCAAAAGCATGCAACGTTTTGTAGCACCTTGAAAACGGAAAAAGGTTTATCTTTAAAAAAAATATCCATGCGGTTTCCTTTGTTTGAAATGTTTTCATTTGGCAATTATTTATTGTCCTCTAACCTCGTTGATGTTATTTTCCGAAATATTCTTTTATATATTTGAGGTCTCCCCCCCCCCCTCCTTCTTTTTTTAAGGCGGATGTAGGAAAACACCTTAAGTCGTGAAGAGTAGTGTTTGATTTGCGGAGGAAAATGCCAAATTCTTCCAGTATCAAATGGCAAAGAATTTTTCTTTTACAATAAAAGAAAGGCCTTCAACTGCCATCTCTTTAAAGGACCTCGCCTTTGGGCATATCCAGATATTTTTCTAAGAGTTGCTAAACTAGAACAGATGAATGCTTTCCAAACATTCTATGTTGCAGGATCTTGATAAAAAGTTCATTTCTAATGCATTATTTATTAGTGTCTGACTAAAATCTATGTTTCGTGATTTCTCATGCTAAATTTAGCTGCATAAATGTTTGTTTTTTTAATCAGAAGATGTTGCTATTAGGGCATTTATTGCTCTCTGGATGGATAAATTTACAACTATGCATGTCACATTTTCTTTATTTTCCAGAAATTAACGTACTATATAACGTACATAACATGTTTTCAGTTTGGGAGTCTCCTGGTTAGGTTGCAACGAATAGAATTTGTTCATTGTTTACAATTTTAAATTTAACCGTTTTTCTAACGTGACTTATACGCCTGTCAATTTAACCTGTCCATTGTACTTTTTTCCATACTAAGCATACAAAAAGAAAAAATTGCAATTGCCGAAAAATTCGACCTTGAACTATTTATGAAATGAACAACATTTTTAGAATTACGTCTTCTTGTAAACATAATCCGAAAATAAAATGGTCTAAAAGTATGATTTTTTAAATATGATTTTACACCAAAACTGTCATTTCAATCCAATTTTGGAGTAAATAAATCCACAGGAAGCCTTCTGTCTTCCCGTATGGCCGCAAAGGAACTATCATTCAAAAACGAATTTTAAGTTTCACTGAGCTTCATTCTTACTTTCTGGTATACGAAGTGTCGAAAGAAAGAACTCTAATCATCGAAAAATTCGAACTCGAGATTTTAAGGAATCTTTACATTTCAGAAGTCCTTCAGTCCGAAAAACACAATTTTGGGATCATGGCTGTCTGTTTATCTGTGAACACGCTTATTCAAAAACAATTTGAGCTAGACGGATGAAATTTGTATAAGGACTTTACATTAAATTTGTAGATGTCTATCAAATTTTGAGCAAAATCCATTCAGAAGAAGTCTGTATGTCCTGCTATCCGAGTTCAAGAGAATACAATAACTAAAAAATGTCAATAGTTTAATAAATAAATATTGGAATACAGATTTAGCATCTCAGTTGTAGATAAGTATCAAATTTGGTACGAAATCCATCCTCTTGGCTATATACTTTCGCATGCACATAAATGCTATAACTCAAAAATAGTATGAGTTAAATAAAGGAAATTTGGTATGTGATCTTGTGATTGCAATTGCAGTTCTGTGTCAAATTTTGATTTCAATCGGTCAGGAAAAAGATGTCCAAAATACATATTCGAGTTTTTGATATTTGGGTACAAACCGCATATTAGCAATTCATCCCTAATAAACTGCTAAAGATTCCATTCAATAAACACTCCAGATGCACGCTAAAGATCGATATTTCGTATCTATTATTCTTCAATGCAATGCAATCAATACACAAGTACCGTTTTATTATTATTATTATTATTATATTATGAAGCACACAATTCCCATGTATGCGAAGGGTCGCGGTGGCAAGGTCTCGGCTTGTGAGCCGTAGGGTTTTAGGTTCGAGACTGGATTCCACCGAAGAACTGTCGTGTAAGGGGGTCTGTTGCACGTTAAATCCGTCATGCCAAACGTCCTCCCGCTGGTGTGGTGTGGCGCGGAGAGGGGGTGCCAGGTCAGGTGTCGTCCTCGTCATCTGACCGCGGTTCAAAATGACGAGGTCCGTCCCAAAATAGCCGTAGTGTTGCTTTACAACAGGACGTTAATATAACTAAACTAAACCCATGTATGCGAAATGGGTCTCAAAATCTGAGCGATATTGATATATCTTTATTAGAGAGTACGAGAAAGTCTTGTGAAGACAACCTTCTCTTATTGAAATCCTGCTTGTTTGAGAATACAAAAACGAAGCGAACCAGTCTGATGAAGATGGCACGTGTTTTTTTTTTTTTTTAATATATTAGAAGCACGAAACATGTCATATTATTATATATAAGAGAAATTTGTCAGAACATTCCCGTTGGTTTGATTTTGGGTTTCATTTGAATTTGAAATTTTTGCTTATTTATTTTTAAAAGAAATGATTATTGAATATCTAATCAGTATTTTCAATGTAGGAGTGCTTAATACTAATTAAGTTTTAAGTAATAAATAAAAAAATATATTCTTATACTTTTCAGCTATTATATTCAAATGCAAACTTTTTAACACGGTATAAGTTGTTGTGTTCTATATACGAAGGCCAGCGCTAATTTTTCAAAACTTTATTTTTTATTACTGTTTTGTGCAACTATCATTAGACAATAGATCTCTTTAAAAGACAACTACGGGGACAACTTTCTTCGTTATTTTGTATATACAGATTTGAGCTAAATACATAGAATTTTTTTATAATAATATTTCTTAATGTCTGTTATAATCTAGGCACGATTATAACAATATTTAATCATAGGACTCATTACAAACAGTTTCATGTAGCAGCTTCCAATCTGGTTAGTTAAAAAAATGAATATTATGAAGCTACTGTCTACAAGTAATGACAATAAAGAGTGTTATGAATCAGTGAGTAATTTCTCAAACAAGAAGGGATGTTTTAAGGAATAGTGCAACTCTTTTTTTGGACTATAAAATTCTAATTTAGGGGAAGTAAACCACGATGGAAATAGTGCAATAGCAAAATATATACTTCTGTTAAATTTTATTTAATTAGGGAACTCAACTAAATCTATTAATGGATTTATTCTGCAATCAACATGATAATTTTCACCTCAATTTTACTGCTTCGTGGAATAACGAATATAATATATTCGTTATTCTACGTAGAAAATAATTGCTTCCTAGAATATTGAAGAATGTGAAATATGCATTTTGGATTTTATATCGACAAATTAAATACAGAATTTGACGCAGATCTAGAATATTGAAGAATGTGAAATATTCATTTTGGATTTTATATCGACAAATTAAATACAGAATTTGACGCAGATCTAGAATTTTGAAGATAAGACCATGTAGCTATTTCATTTATCCAAGTCTTTGTGTTTTTTCAGTTTTTTTCCATTCACATAAATGCTAGTATACAGGCCTACAGACTGTCCAAGATTTAAACACATCTTTTATTCTGGTGGTCAAACCGTAAGCTAAATTTTATTCTCCTGTTTGTTTACGTTTCTAATTTACTATGTTTATGTACAAAGGGAAGGGCATATAAACAAAAAAATTATCTTGGCAGATTTTGTTCAAAATTCTGATGTCTTTTTTCGTTGTAATTTTGAATCATTAATCCCACAGACAGAAATAATTCTCTCTCTCTCTCTCAAAAAAAAAAAAAAAAAATAAATAAAAAAATAAAAAAAAGGATACAAGGAGATTTATTTTATTCTCAATATCAAAATTTCAGAAACGAATTTATTATAAATGGAATATTTTATATTTGTGTGCTTCGTATACAAGACAGTAAAAATGCAAAATTTCGGATTTGTAAAATTGGTGGGAAAAGTTTCAGTATGTTTATGAGAAAGAAAATTTACCTGTATAATGGATTTTTAATTATTTGAATTATCATTTCTTCTGAAAATTTCACTAAATATTACCATTTTGGAATGTGAACATTTGGAACTTTCACTTTCCAAAATTTTTAGTGATTTTGAGTTCTTGTTAATGTTGCCATTTCATAATCATGTTTATCATTTTTTGAAACATTAATTTTCTCACTTATAACGATGATAATCTAAGCTTCTAGATTTTCCTCTTTATCTGATTTATTTCTAGGAAATATAAATACTTTCTAATAAATAATAAAATAACCAATATTTAATGAAATTATAAAAATATCAAAAAAAAAAAATGTTGATCGTAAAATAATAATTTTAAAATAGTAAAGTATAATATTAAAAAAAATGTAATAATAGAATCAAACAATAAAAAAATAATGAAGTTAACTATTTTACAAGTTTTATGAATAGTGATTTTATGCAATCTTTATGTATATTAACTATTTATTTTATAAAATTATAATTATAGTTTTCGAATGCCGATTAAACTCAACTTGTATCAAAATTATTTATTAGATTTAAATTACTTTATATTTAATGCTTCTGGAGCAAAACAATGGCTCGGAAAAGTCCAATGATTGCAATATTGACCAAAATATTTCAGTTATGTTTCTATGTATTTTATTACGTTTTTAAAGCTTCATTAATCATTTTATTTCTCTATCAGTTAATCTTTTCATTACGTAGTTCCTTAACTTTATTACAAATTACATTGTGTTGGGTTTCTTTGAATTTTTTTCCTTCGGTTGTTAAGTCATTTTTTTTTCACATTTGCCTGTATCTAATAATTATTTCCATGCTGATATCTTCTGAATTCACTGCTATTGTTCGATTTTCCTTTGAATTCTGTTATTGAAATTTAATCTGCGATCTATTTGCTTCACATATTGCAATTTCTAGCTCTTATATTGTTTTAGGAGAATATGGAACGTCTTTGTAAAATTACGGACCATACGGACTTTGTAAAAATACATACCGACCCTGTTTTTCAATATTTTTCAATAAATACTTTTTTATCTTTTATTTAACTGCTGGTCCCATATTGGAATCAATTCACACCATCGTTATTAAAATCCCTTACAAAAGGGCAAAATTTTCTGGGATCGGGGAAAAAATTAACCCGCCGATTTATTTATTAAAAAACTCAATTAGGAATAAAAAAAATCATGTTCTTTAATATTAATTTGATGAACTGTGAACATATTTCTATATGTTACAACGTCGGTGAAATACTTCCTTTTTTTCATAAAGTCATTGCGGTCTGATGGTAGATCAGGTTTAAGGATCGCAGATTTGAGCAAAGAAAGAATAGAGAAGGATTGCGTAAAGATTACGATAATGTAGTCTATCAATAAAGCCTTGATATCTGATCACACATTTTAACGAACTCGAATCATTACCGTAATGTATGTGGGAATAAATTAACAACTTTTTTGATAGTTAAAATTCCTTATAGCATTTATGAAAAGCTTCATTTACTTTATAAAGTCATTTGTTCTTGTGCTAAGTGAGATTTCAAGATCGCAGATCCAAGTAAAAAAGGAAAAAAAAAAAAAAAGTTATTTATGAAGATTTCAGTAATGTAGTCAGTTTGTAAAGCCAACGTGCTGAGATCTCATATTTGATCACTCCTTTTAGCGAATCCAAGCCATTATCGAAATATATGTTGGAGTCAATTCACACTTTTCTTAATAATTAAAATTCCTATATCATTAACGAAACATTTCGATTCCTTCATAATGCCATTATTGCCCGATGATAGAGATTAGACTTCCGGATTGCTCGATTACAGGTTCGAAACCCGAAGTTCCCGAACCATGCATGCGAATTTGATATCCATCAAGTCAGCATCAAGGTTAAGTGACCTTACGTTGATACGACATGGTTGTTTATGGAGAGGGTGTTAAATTAAGTGACACCATCATGTTTCTTCTGGGTTTGAAATTACTAGTTGCATTCCATTATGGATCTTGCGCAATATAGAAATCGGTCATTAATTAATAAACTAGAACTTGAGTTTCATTATTGCACAGCTCTCCATTCTTCCGATGATATCAAAACCGACTCGTATCCATATATATTACATTAATCGTATACGTATTAATATAATATCGTATTACATTAAAAAATTAAACCATGTTATCGTTTAAAAATAATTGCAAAGCCACGTACAATTCAATAATATTTATTACTTCTATTTTTTTAGGTAACTCGTTGAATGTTCCTAAGATGGCAAGCCTCGTGATAGAGAGAACGAAGTTCATGCCTTTGCTGATGGCTTTAAGTATACTATTAGGAGTTACTTTGCCATATATTTTTACGATTGTTAAGGATAAATTACGGATGTTTCTTCCATATATTAGGTAAGTATTTATTTTACTGAATTATCAAACGGGTTGGACTTTTTTCAGTTAAAATTCAAAATGACGAGTGCGATTCAATTCCTTCAACTGAGTAAGGGAGTTAAAAACTTACTGAAATTTTATTATTTAAAAGCTACAGTACTATCAGTGCAATTAATTCCTGCGAATTTGAGTATGAAGTAAACCATATCAATTTAATTTTAGAATCCTTTGTCAGGACCCCCACCCCAAAACAGACTTGATGTTACAGCCTAGCGTAAATATGCACTTCGATGTCATTCGCTCTTAAGTTTCGTTTATCTGAAGTGAATTGATTATTTCGATATCTAGTCTTATTTTAGATTATATAGATGACAATTGAACCTGTCTCATTGGCAAAAATAATGACACATCTCGCAGATCAATAAAAATCATAATGTTTCACTTGACTGTAGTCACGTTAAATTTCGCATCTTGAATGTGTTTATATCTTATTTTATTTTATCTTTTAATATGCAGTCACAGATCATCACTTTGAATTTTTTCTCCTTACTAAATAAATGATACGAAACACATTACGAGATTATTCATTGAGATACTACAAAATTTTTATTTATTAGACTTTAGAAGAAATTAGAGCTTATCAATATATCTCCAAAATAACACATTTCTTTAAGTAACATAGTTATAATTTAATATTATATGTTTTTTTCTGTGTTCTTTTTGAAAGATTTTTAAGTGTAATGTGTTTGAAAATATGCAAAGCAAATATTATTTTACAATCAAGACATTTTAAAATCTCAAAGACACATACACGCGTGCGCGCGTTAGAGAGAGAGAGAGAGAAAGCGAAGATTTCTGATGAAATCGAACTACTCATACCTTTTCGAATATCATTCACATATTTCATACTGAAATAAGCCGATTGGTTTGGTATAAGAGTGCCTTGAAAGAGACAGAAAAGTTAATTAATTTAAAGATTAGTTGAAAAGCTTAAAAGGAATCATTGTTGTGTTGTAGGAGAGTTCAAAATTAGTGCTTAAAACTGAGTTTGTCGTAGATGAATAGCAAAGGACCCAAGTAGTCAGTATTTTAGCACCTTGAAAGCAGATTGTGACTGGATGTAAGTGGAAGCGTACTAGAAAATGAGAATCGTACAGAATGTAACATCTCAGCTATATCAGTTCCAAAAAGATGGAATTGTAAAAAGATTCTTCAATGCATGGCGTTCCTTAGCTACAAATTCATAAGATGATAAATGTTTGAGTATGACTACTAAAAGAAACAAGCAAGTACCGCAGCAGACCTGCCCCGATAACTGTCAGGCATTAGTCCGTAATTAAACAGTTTCGAGTACGGGAATACACACAACACCGCTTCATGCCCTCAACTATAACCTATTGGTTATGTAAACAATGTAATGAGCATAAAGTGGGAGAGACATCGAAAGACTCGTCTGTTCTATCCATCGCTGTGACCATCACCTAAATTGTTCGGCGTCTAGCCGAAAGCAATGAGCTGGTTGGAATTCAAATGGAAAATGGCTTTGGATTATTAAGCAAACTATCAAAGAGAAACTGAAAACTTGTGCTAATCTACATAAACAGACTTACAATTTGTTTGCGATTACAAAATTCAGGAATAATAATAATAATAATAAAATTAGTAACAAAAAAAAGCTGCTAGAAAGGAGGTCAGAAATAATAATAATAATTATAAAAACAAACAGGACAAAAAAATAAAAAAGTACAAAAACAAATACAAATAAATGTTATGAACAAACACGAAAATGACAGAAAATAAATATATATGTCTATATTACTATTCTTGGGAATAGTGCCCTTTAAATCTAAACAGATTTGATTTTCTTCGAGATGAATCATTCGAGATGAATTTCTTCGAGATGAATTTTCATCCTCGATCATCAGAAGTCAGAATACATTCTGTTGCGTAGTGGATCGGACTAGCATCAAGATTTCCGTAATGGCCGAATGCATTTGGGACCCCCAGTTCTGTAAAATGTGTTTCACTCACGGTGGTTCACTGACATAGCTGGTTAGATGCAAGTTGAATTTGGTTTCTTGACTCATATCGTATATTCATGTGGAACACAAGGGACAGCCAAGAAAATGCCATTGAACATCACCTCTAAGTGGAGGTTGGACTGCTGGTTTGGGGGATGCTGGGTTCTCGAACAATTCAGTGCTGAACCATGACAGGTAAATATTTTTGGAATACCTTTCTGAAACAGCATGTTTTTTTGGTCTGCTCGGATGTGCTTTGTGTGTTGGTTTGATTTTGTGGATAACAACGCTCGTGCTCACCATGCATCAATGCCGAAAGAATGCCTTGAAGAAAAGGATGCGATACCACTAATTTGAAGTGAATACATTCATTCTACTGAATACTTTCTACTCTCATTCTACTTTATTCTACTGAGCATGTATAGGCTATTTTCAGTCGATCAATTGCAGCAGGTTATCCACCCCATGTCTATTCCAAAATTTCAGTATCATTGATTCAAGAGTTGGATGGCCTTCTAGAAATACAACTGGATGATTCAGTGCTTAACATGCCGTACAGATTGTCTTGCAGAACTCGGAAGCCTATTTATCTTCATAAAATCCACATCTGTTAAGATTTTGTACATGCGGAATGTATTCTTCCTTAATCCAAGGAACATTTTCCTTAATATATTAAATACTGTGGAATAAGTACCGCATTTGTTTTATATACTGTCTTTGTATTTAAAATATTTTGATCACTTATTTTTGTAGTTTCCATCTTAATTCGAACAACTTTTCATTATCCTTTATTTACGGTCATGGATATAAAATTATTTCTTTATTAACACTCATTAAACAATGGAAAATATCAAATAATCAATAGACGTTAACTCTACATTTCATAGATTTTATTTATATATATATATATAAGAATATGGAAATTAATTAGATCATGAAGATCACATAAAATTTTTCTTGTTATTTAATGTTTTTATATATTGCTAAAACGGCAGCAGTAGCAAAAAACAATATATCTGTAATTGCTTGTTTTAGAATTCATTTTAAGGTTTTTGTATATATCTCTAAGAATTGCAGTTACAATAAAGAAAGTTATTATCTGTTATTGGCAAGTTACCAACATAACAAACTTTAAATCTTACACTAAATTTAATTGTTTATTGAATTTAATAATCCATATTTTTATATAATTAACATAAATTCTTATAAATTATTTATATATGTTAGTATTAGTTTTTAAGGATTTACGACTGATGCTGGCAAAATATATTTAAAATTGATCTGTAGATTTTTTTGACTTGTTTACATAAAAATCTTTTAAATGTAAAATTTAAAAATAGTCTGTAATTAATCCATTATTAAAAAGTAGGTTGGAATTAACATACAACGTCAATTTTATTTTCAGTCATGCTGCAGCTTTCCCGCCACAGTCAGCTTTCATTAGTATCTTCACAGCCATTGGTACATTTTTTGGTACGTTCTTTATTCTTTACTTATTTGCTTATTGATAAAAAAATGTAGTAAAACATGTGTATTAATGCATGACAGAGGCCTTGTTTGCTTTTAAAGCTCAAATAACTTTGGAATCTTTTGATTCCTACATTTAAAATTAAGCACAGAAATGTCTCTTAAATTCAGTTTCAGTAGAATTTGTTTCATTCGAAATTGGAGAACCATTATAAAAATTCTATTTACCAAAAAATAGGAATTCAGAAAATTTGGGTAAAAAAGCAATACATGGAAAGAAAAGACAACTTTTAAACTTAAAATGTCAGCGATATTTATTTTTAATATTTAACAATTAATAAATAATAGGAACTTCATAAACTAGTAGTAAGAAATATTTTTTTTTTAAAATAATAACTTTTAAAAATCCATAATTTTATTAAATAAGTAATTTTTTGCTAAATAACCAAAGCTCTTTTCACTTGGAATACAACAAATGTTTAATAAAGCTTTAAAATAAACAGTGCAATTCACATTTAACGTGTTCAAAATGATGAGAAATCTGTATTACTTTTTTATTAAAAGTCTGGCATTAAATTCCTCGAGCATATAAAAACCTGAACAAAAGTAATACTTGCGATCACTAAGGAACCATGTATAGGCGTATTTAACTAATGAAAAAACGATAAAAGAATCACGCTTCAATTATAATTAGTGAATTAAAAAATGAATTCGAATTATAGATTATACTTTAACATTATGCTAATAAGAAATATAAGGGGGGGGATTTCCGAGTTCCTCTACATAGTATCGTTTTTTGGCATATCTGAAATTGCATCAGTTTGTCCTTGAAACAAAGTATTGCGAATTGCTAAAATTGCAAGTCTCACTCTTTGCTTTTTCTGCTTCAAATGCAACTTAAGCCAGGAGTCAATATGATACAAGAAAATGTTACATTTGTTTGAACAGTTTAATTGCAAAATAATCATCAAGTTTTAACTCGTTATATTTCAAAAAGTTACGAAACTATAGAAATAAACACTATTTCATAAAAGCTGGGACATTTAATTTTTTAAGAGTAACAAAAACTGTGCATGTATTCTTTCCATTATGCAACTTCCATCTCTACGGTATTACAATTCCTTCCTGATATGGAACATGGCTTTGTCAATGTTCATCACATTGTAGATATTGCGGTTTCAGGAACCATTCAACGTAGTTAACAAAGATAGCATGTAAACGGTGTATTTAAAGAAACCTTTTGGAAGAAATCGCAAAACTTAAGGTCTGGAGACTTTCGGTGAAAACTAAAAGCAATTATATTGTCTGCCTAGATTAGTCAATTTAGCATTTCTTGATGTAGTAAGTCTCATCTTTCATTTTATTGCTTAAAGCAAGAATGCATTTGGAGACTAAAGTATGGAAAAAAAGATTCAATTTTTGCTCCTTCTTTCTTTGATTAGCTTTAAACTTTGATTAAATATTTTTAAAGTTATATCATTTCAATATCCACTGATTAAAGTGTATTTGAAGGGAGTTTCGTATTTCCGTTTATCTCATTTATCACAGTCCTAATTTGTTCATAACCATTGAAATGATAAGATACTTGTGTGCTAAAATTATTTCGCTAAGGTTGCAAACTTTTGGTTAGCCGTCGTTCCCATATCATTTTAAAATTTTATGCTTCAGTCATTGTTCCTCCATTTTTATTAAAAGAGGAGCTTTTCCCTTATTTCATGATTCGATAAAAGATGCCATTTCTGGTTTTAATTTAAGAGCAGATGGTGAAGAAATTATTCCATTTTCCTTTAAAGACACATTCGAATCCACCGAAAAAAGCATTTTGTTTACCAAAACACATTGAAACTTGTGACAGTAGTCTACACAAAACTTTCTCGCATACTCTTTGAAAAGGTATTATCCCTTTCCCACCTCATAAAATTGTGGACCTTGGGAAGGCCGTGAAAGTCTTGGCTGACATTGACGAACTGTAGTCTCGAAATATTTTTCTTTGCAGATTTTTTACTTTATCATATATGATATATCAATAACATTCGGTATGCCATCTTATTACTATAGTTGTAATTCCGTGCCATATTTTGGTTACAATCGGTCGGAAAAAGGCCTCCAAAATACATATTAGTACAATAGATTAGCGCCAAAGTTTTATAATTTTTAACTATTGTTCGCCAATACCATGTAAGGCATTCAAAGCTTTTCCAAAGCTCCATAATTTTATGTGAGAGGTAAGATAAGACTTTCATGGAAAGTCTGCGAGAAAGTTTCGGCGAGTCCATTCCCATAAGTTTTATTTTGTCGATTCATCTCTGACATGCGGTTAACACAGAAGTTTCCGAAAATCGAATTTGTATTTTGGACGCTTTTTTTCCGACCCACCGAAACAAAAATTTGACAAGGAACTACAAATGAAGCGACAAGAACACATACCAAATTTTATTTATTTAAACCGTTGCGTTTTTCAGTTAGTGCGCGTGCATCATGCGAATGTATCGACCGAAAGACGGCCAACCGTTTGATAGATTTAGTTCAAAATTTGATAAAAATCTACATTTTTAGGTCGGTGACAACGTTGAAAAGTCGATTTTTTAAAAGAAAATATGAGTTTTTTTATTTTTTGTATTGTTCAAGGGGTTTTCTTTATAAAATCGTTTGAATTTTGTTTCTATATCCCTTTTTTTGAGAAGTTGCACTGATTTTTATACTTGCATTCATATCCGTCTTAAAGTTATTTTACATCTTCGAATGCTATTTTCCCAAATTCTAATCTTTGATAGATTTTTCTTACAGTAAATTAAATTAAACTCATAAATTAAAATCTAATACATATTTTTTGTTCAGACTTGGAATAATAATTTCTCAATATATTTTGCGGCTCTTACTCTAGAGAGTAAGTAATCTATTCATTTGGAAATATTCTAAAGTTGTTTTAATGCTTAACAATGCGAAAAAAATTGAAAATCTGATGTTATTTATAAGTTGAACCCATAATTTAAAGAGTGGATAGAAATGCAGCTAATTTTTTTGTTATGAACTAGGGAATGTATTTCTTTAGCTATTTGCAACATTTTAAGCAAATCATTCGATAAACTTCTAAACTAAAATTTCTTTGTTTTATACCCTTTTTTAGTAAAAAAAATAAGGCCCCTCTTTTTTTTTTTTTTTTACTTTTTGTTATGTAATTGGTATATTTTGTTCTCATAGATGATGTTTCAATCTTTTTCATGCAAAAATTCAAAAATATAACTATTTTAGAGAGTTTTTCAAAAAATGTATTCCAAACGTAGTCACATACATTAAATGCTAAACCTATGTACCAAATTTTATTTACTTAGTTTTTGACGTTTTGCAGTTATCACGGTCACGTACTTAGACAACCAGTTAAAAAGAGTTCTCTTGGATGGATTTCGTTTAAAATTTGATAGAAATTTACAAATTAGGTGAAAATACCATATGCTAAATTTTGTACATCTAGCTCGATATGTTTTTGCATTCTCGCGCTCCTAGACAGAGAGAGATATATATAATTCCAAAAATATGTGTTACGGTCAACCCCTGCTTTGAAATGTGGAAATTCGTCCAACTCATGAGTTCGAATTTTTTGACGATTACAATATTTTCTTTTTCTATACTTTGAATGCGAGAAAGTAAAGACATTCATTGAACTTAAATAGATTCATAATATTGTATTTAGCATTGCAGATAATCAGCACGTCAGACGTAATTAAAGATTTTTTTCAAACTAAAGGCCTATCCGCATTCACATAAATCGTATACAAAGAAACTAAAGTTATGCAAGCAGTCAAGTTTTGTAAGTACCCAAGCTATGCAAGAAGGGTATCCTCTTTCTGATTTAAATGATAAATATTTAACTTTAAAATTTAATTATTATATGAATATTATGAAGTAAATTACTATTAATGCCTTAAAAAAATTTAAAACCATTGTTTTTAAATGAATTTGGATAACTAGCATTGAATTTGTAATAATTAATGTTGTTTATTAAACTTTTGATTTTACGTCTTTTCATTCATACGTCGTTTTGTACCACTCCTGTGAAAGTCGTATAAACGTTGCTTTATTGTATTTATGGCATGATATGAATGGACAGAATATATATCCATTGAAATTCATCACTAAAAAAATATTTATATTCTTTTAAAAATACGCGTGAGAATGCTTGTGAATATGGAAAAGAACTTTGGAGATAAGTGAATTTTAGAGGAACGCAATACAAGAAAAAAGGAATGAAGTCAGTTTTAGCATATAAATTACACCATTTGAAGTAGGCTGACTTATTCGTTGTCCTACTTCCTTTACTTTTCGACACCCTTAAAGGATCCATCATTTTTGTTATTGAAGATAGCAATTGTACCTTTCTGCTGTAATTCGAGAAGAGTCATTTTATTTTCGTGAATTATTCTTATTTCAACGTTAATAAAGTAGCTTAATTTTTTCCCCAAATTGATGTCATTTATTTTTACCTTGAGTGGAAAGTTGCTACCTAAAATAATGCGTGCTTGGATTACAAGGGAATAGCAATTAATTTTACGCTAGCATGGAGATAAAATTAAATGCTAAATTCCATCTTGAGATGTTTTGAAGCTTTTTTCAAATTATATTTCTTGTTTTTTCTATTACAATAGCATTGCGAGAAATATATGGTGGGTTATCATATAAATATCTTATGGAGGGTTATGATATTATATCTTATGAATATAAATATTACATAATATTGTTTTATAGTTTTATTGTTGGAAAGAGGAATTTTGAGAATGCCCACATTCTCTGTCAATTAACATTTTCAAGGTTTTCAAACTTTATTTCATGATATTTACATAAACTAACCGGAGTGTGCTCTCGTTGACTTTCTAGTATATTTACAGAATATGGGATTATTTTATGTCGAAGTATGTAGTATACGAAACAAAATCGAATATGCATTTTGTATCCTCGTTCCTTTGACTGATTAGATTTTTGGTATCAAGATGACATTATAGATTTAATTTATATATTCACTGACAGTCAAATATATTGCTAAGTGATTGATTTCATCCAAAAATGTTATAGAAAGTCACAATTTTGGTATAAACACTATCAACAATACATCTTCTTATAGCTTGTATATTTTTGATATATCATTTTGCAAAACAAGCAGACTGGCAAACGTAATTCTATTTTTTTTTTCTTTTTGCTGACTTGTGGAAGTCTCAAAATGTGTGATTCATTGAAATATGGAGGTCGACTTTTTTTTTTTTTTTTGCCATCTGTTATTACAATGCTCTCTTTTTCAATTCTTGCCTGAGGAAGTGAAAAAAAATTTAAAAAAATATATATATTGAACGGTTTTTAACCTTCAGTTGAAATTTGAGAATATTTTTACAATAATGATTTTACAGGTATTTCACAATACAGACAGTGTTAAACGTTCACATGCGTAGGCAGACAGAAAAAAGGACAGTTAACCCAATCGTAGATAAGGGTCAAAACTTGATTTATATCTAAAATTCTGATGTTAAAATCGTAAACCTAATTTCATCTAGTTAACTTGCTACGTTTATGAATTACCATATTCACATGTACATGGATGGACAGACATCCTTTAAATAGTTTTTGTCTGAAATTTGACAGCAGTATACAGTTTTGGTGGAAAGACCATATACTGAATAAGAAGAAAAAAGATTAAAAAATTACTACTTCTATATCTTTGGGTTTTTTAAGTTATCGTGTCACAGCCAGCCAGCATGAGTTTCGGAAATTGTATTTTCGGACACAGAGTCTGAAATCTTGAGGTACATCAAGCTTTTGAGATCGAAATTCGTACACCTCACACCGGCGGCTATCCTAGATATATGGAAGAGAAGATTAAGGTATGGTTGTTGGTTATTACCAGCCTTGTGGGCATATTAATGATGTGGGATTTAGTTACCTTCTGCCGATGACGGAGCACGGAGCAATATAATGATCTGAAAGTGAATACAGTAATACTCCTCAGTTACGCGAGTGGTTGGACGAAACGTGCTTAGATCGAATTCGCACCGGTAGAATGCTCATTTTACACATAAATATACACGAATTTTACTTAAAATTTCACGAAATCAAGTTATTTCGATTTTGTTGGGTCGATGAAGTCTAACGAGTTAATTTAGTGATTTTTTTCTTGAATAAAATCAATACCTACAATACTTTTTGCATTAGAATCTAACAAAGCCAATCATTTCTGTCGACTGAAACTGCCATTTTCTTTTCTGCTGGAAATGGGTATGAGGTTTCGGTTTCAATAGTCGCTCATTTCTCACGCATCTCTTACACTTACCGAGCCCCTTTCTATGCGACATGACCAGCTTATTGACATCAATTTCCAATATACCTTGATGAAATTTTTTGTGCCTGTACTAGATATTTCGACTTCAGATGTAACAGCCTGGCTTGATTAACAAGTTCTGAGCGAGCTTGATTAACAAGTAATATGAGCGATTTGATAAGTTTCTGGGATTGTTTCAGGCTCATTTTTGAGCAAATTTCCTCTTTATTTGAATTTTACTTACTTACTTACTTACTTTTGAATTTAATTGTATTAAAAATGGCAAATATTCGAAATGAGAGGGGCAATTTCGAATTCGCATAAGTAAGGGTAATGCAGTTTGAGGTATTACTCTATCTGAATTTATCTGTTCCGAAAACAGTTCTCTTATTATCTTAACTAATTGATCCGAAAAAAAAAAACATTTTCTTCCAGCCGTGCCAACATTCTTCCTTCGGTTTGCCGCCGTTGACCAGAAGCGTAATCGACTGGAACCCAGGAAGATTCGAATTTTGAACATTGTTGCTGTAGTTATTGGGTGCCTGGCCATAATAACTATGCTATTAAGTAGTTATTATCCTGTAGGTTATGTGACTCACGAAAAAAAAGACTGGGTAAGTTGAAATTAGTTTCTTTATTTTATGATTTTAAAGTAACAAAAAAATGAACAAAATGTCATATGCAAATTTATCTCATTTATAAATTAAGCAGAGGATTTTGAGATATCATTTGAATTTATTAATGCATTTACCATTGAAAAGGAGATTGCTACTGCATGGCCACAATCAAATCAAAGCAAAGGAAAACAATCCTTGTAAATTTGAAATTTTGTATCCATATATCAGATTTCATGTAATTATCTGGCTGTCATTTTAAGTTGTACGTTTGAAATGCAACAAAAAATTGGCGAATCTATAATTTTTCATAGCAGAAGGTAACAGCCAACAGCCATACCATCTTGAAAGAACCAGTTCTGTTTCTATGACTGAAGTTAATCAACATAAAGCTTTGTCAGCATTACAGAAGTTGAACCTAAGATGTCCATCTAGTTTCTCTCTACATAACCACCTACATTTGTGGGAAACAATTCTGCTCCTCATATTTTCTTGTACCATTAGAAATGGTGCTTATTGCTGTGAAAAGGAAGTTTCTGTTCTGAAAGCTGTGCTCTTGTATGAAGGGCATTCGGAACATTTATGAGCCAATACTTGATGCATTGTCTTATCGTAACAACACTGGTTGATTAAAATTGCAAATCAAGCAACAAGTAAATTCTGGTTCTATAACAAAAAATAAAATAAAATAAATAAATAACCCCCAATTTAATTTTTATCCTTTGCTGTATCTTGTATCGTTTAATAGGAATGTTCCAAATCTTGAAACATGCTGTTTTTAATGCTTTGTAAAATCTTTTGCAGATAATATCTGTTGTAGTGCCTCATTTCACTTGTACAGCTTTGCTTGTAACACTGTTCACAGTCTACACATTAATCCAGGCTTATCTCACTTACGTTCAACGGAAGAGAACAACCAAAAATGTCTTCATTCATGCAACTCTTGCCATGTGTGTTGTCATAACTAATTGGACGTGTATCCTTTGAACTGATCAGTTTTATAATAAAACATCAATTGTTGAATTTGTAAAATTTAAAATACATTTTAACCCATTCGAGATGGCGAATTTTTTGGAGATTTTGAATTGCAATGATTTTTTTTGCCCATACTATTCGCAAACTGTCTCGAATGGTTTAAAGTTATCTAATTGTCTGATGAAGAATATACTAAATTTCTCTATTTATTGTGTTTTTCATGAAAAACTTGACATTATAATAATATGGAGATCCTGATAGAAGAATAATAATTCAGAATAGTTTGAATTATCAGCAAATTTTCGTGAAATTTTCAAAACTTAGTACTTTAATACCTAAAATATTTTATACCTAATATACATAATATACCTAGTATATATAAATAACAGGGAATAGTATTGATGCAAATGTTTTTTCACCTTACTAGATGAAGTCAAATTTTCAAGAATATGATGTTAACAAATATCAAGTTCATTCTGAAAATCTTTGATATTTTTCCATTCTTCCTCTTTCTTCATAAAAGTCGGATGGCTTTTCACCACTTTAATACCATATGCTTGCTAATGTAAATTAAATAATTCACCTCCAAATATCTAGTTATTTTTCCGTTTCAATTAAGTGTTAACAAGTATGAGCCTTTTATTTAATGGATTTAAGCGGGTAAAGACTTCCTAAAATGTAATTTTTTTTATTATTTTATTTTAAAGGCATGGCAGAATCAGCAATCAAGAAGCAAACTACCCGGGTTGAAAGCTTAATAAAGGATGGAAGTCGGATATCTTAGCACAAAAGAAACATTTTGTTTTCATTTGCTCCTTAACTTGGAGATTTTAAGAAAGTTTTATGATAATAATGCTATATTTTCTTTGGTGTTCTTTCGTTTTCACTGCATTGCAGCGAAATTATCCTAAACAATTTGCCCAAATGTTCTTTTATATATAAAAAAAAGGCAAAATTAGCCAGTAAGAAATCATTTCCTGGATTCAAAATATAGTGAAGAATGAAGATCCTATATCTTGCCACAAAAGAAGCTTTCTGAATTCATTTACTACTTAACTTGGGGATTCTGGACAAGTTTTATGATAATAAAAGCTATATTAAATTTTTTATCAACTTTGTTATAACAAAATGATACTATAGGTTTTGCCCAAATATCATTCTCTTTAATAGAGGAATCATGCTGCCTTGAAATTCTATACTACATAACGGTTAGAGTTGGGTGGTATTATATTAACCTGATATTTTGTAACAAGTAAGCGTATGTATCAGATACATAAAACTAATAAAACCCAAAGTATGAGATATTCGATATCAGTTCTCGGACTCGAATGATACCGATAGTCTATTTTAATCTTATCCCTGCTGTATCGGTCGATACAGCATCATCCAACCATTCTGTTGGCGGTGCTATTAGATTTCTTTATATATTTTTATTACTAACTGGAATGAAAGTATTTGTAACACCTTTATTTTTTCCATCCTTTGCAATGCTTATTAAGTGACAAGATAGATTGGATTTCTTTTCTATGAATGGATGGATGTAGTTTGCTTTAAACATTTTTTATTTGAAATAAATTGCTAACTTAAACAACAAATTATTAGTAAAAAAATGAATAGCCATAAAATTTAAATTCGGAATATGAATATCAATTTTTAGAATATAAAGATTTAAAAATTATATTTAAAAAGAATACCCGTACTTTTAAAATCTAAATATAAACATATGATGAATACTTAATAATAATTTACTTTACTTTATTTTTATCAGTCTAAAATTTTATGAAGTTCTTACTTCTTAATAATGCTCTGAAAGGCAAAGTAAAAAATAAAATTCACATTCAAATTTATAGTTAACGAGCAATTTGGGTAGCTAAAATCTTTTAGCAGATAATGTTTAAAATGTATGGAGGGGGAAAGAATACGTTATCGGTTGTAACAGACGCTAAAGTATCAGGCAAATGTATCCAATTGCAGTCGACGTTAATATTAACTCGTACGGTACAGTATTAATTTGCACGTAATATAGTAAAAGCTGATTATGAATCTAGTAACAGCAGTCAACTTTTATATTAGGCTCTATTATAGGAAGACAAGACGTTTTAAAATTCATTTTTTTAAAGTGCTGTATTTTTGTTTTTAGCAGTGAATGGTATATTCATCATTTAAGTGCACTATTAGCATTGATTAAACTTATGCAAGTTCGATTTAATTGACCATAAAATACGGCATAGATAGATACGGTGAAATTACTTTGATTATATTTGGATTTTTTTCCATAAATTGAAAATTAAAACTTTAACTAACAATATTAGCATGCCTTCCGTTTTATGCGGCGATGAAAGAAATGAGTCCAAGGATTGTTGATGCTGAAACCGGAGAAATTTCTCTGGAATCAAAAGAAGTAAGTTTATTTCATTTTTATTTAAAGTTTTCGAAAAAGTCTTTGAATAACTTTGTGCTTGTCTGTCTTGCAAAAACGAATCAGCAGTGCTTGCCTAAAGATATCAAATAAATTAAATTTTGTTAGCAGTATAGGTTACGTTAGGTTAGAAATGAATCCTAATATCCTATACTTGCTATACTGTGGTTTGATTTTCAACCTAGTTATCGAAGTAATATAGTTATTTTAAATTAATTCTATTTAAAGGACTTTCTTAAAATCCAACCTGAGTAGTTCCCCTTTCGATTTTTGTTATTAACACAATATAATAACACAATTTGTATTTCGTAATGTAAGAAAAAAAACCAGAATATGTATTTTGGATGTCTCGCTACCTAACGACTGGAACCAACAGTTAAAAAATATATATTAATGACACGAATGCATATTAAATTAATTAATCTTAGTAATTACGACTTTCTCATTACTGACACAATATGATAGCACAATTTTTTGTTCATAATAAACGAGTAAAACCCGAATATGCATTTTGGACTTCTTGCCTAACAAGTGGAACAAAAAATTGATATTTCATAACAAGAATGCATATTAAATGTCATTTATCTAAGTAATTGCGTATTTTGTGTTGTCACATTTACATACAAACTGGTAGATGCTGAGCTTCTGCATGGTCTTTCCCCAAAATTACGCAATTTCGGTGATAAAACCGTATGCTGGAATGAATCCTTTTACATTTTTGTATTTCAGGGATATTATGTCGAAACATGCACCACAAAGACAACCCTCTAGTAAACAGATTTTCTACGGAATTTCCGAGACTCTTACGTACGCAATTTCATCCATCTAGCTCGTTGCGTGTTCACAGACAAACATCATTACAAAATAAGTTTTTTTCGGACGCGGAGATATATAAAGTGATGATTTATAAACGTTGCAGGGATAGTGTTTTGGTGGTTACACAATTTCTATTTGTGTGTGAAAAAGTAAAATTAGAAACATTAATGTGCTTGCATATTAATTGGTTTACGAAAATTAAGAAAGCAGAAGATCTAAAAATTGAAAATTTGGTCGTCTGAAGAATTTAATACGATAAACAATGATTAATCTTGATTTGAGGAAATAGTGACTTAGCCTGTAAAAGCGAATGAGGGCTGACTGTGTCATTTTGTTAGCCACTGAAAATATTTCCACAGAAGTGAACACTTTTTCAGTAATTTGTGTTTTTTATACAAATAACAAATTGATAGACCAAGAACAGACGAAGTATATATTGAATTCTGGAAAAAAACTAGTATAGTATTACAAGATAGTGTAAATCAAATCTTAATGATTCTGTTTTTCAAGTAGGAATCTTTTTAGTGAAAATGACAAATGAAGCAACTTTTGAATTTCAAAGCTCAATCGAAATTTGGACATGATAGTTTGAATGATTTGATAAATGGCGTAGCGTATGCAATAGGTACCTGAAGCATAGCACTTATTTTTCACCGTTTTTCTCCTTTCCTTTTAAAACCTCTGACTTTAAAATCTTAAAATAAACACAAATATTATTGCATCTCAGAAGATATCCGAGGTGTATTTATGCCTCCTTTGCCAACCAATATTTTTCTAGGCCTAAAGGCTTAAATCATAAACCATGCCCTAGTTCTTTGTCCAACACATTCAAACTCTTCTTTTTATGAAAAAAATTATTCTTCTGAGTTAGCTCATAGGCCAGCTTCGCCTATTAGGAAACGAAAGCGTTGATCAGTTATTTAAGAAATCATCACAAAATTCAAACATTTTTTTTTTCTCCTCAAGCTCCTTTCTTATTTGAAATATCAAAAGATATCTGTTGTATAAAACATATCGCTTCTCTATTAAAAAGTAAGAGAATTTGGATTATGGAAAATCGAGCCGATGCTCATATGGAGTTTCAAGCTAGTATGTAAGTCGGGACAAGATAGCAGTCGGCCACAACAAATCCTGTCGATACTGCTATGTTCAGTGGTGGCGGGGTGGTCGCTGTACGCAAGAAGAAGTATGTAAGTCGGGACAGAGAAGAGCTTAAGTTCGCTTCAGGATACAGTTCCTTTCTATATCTTTTTTCGCTCCAATAGTTGAATGCATAATGGCACCAATACTATAAAGGTGCTCCAATGTTCTGCGCTTCTAAAATGCGCGATTATAGTTTTTAAAGCTCTTACTCTATATAATAAACTACAGTGGTTGAGAAATATTCTACGGATAATTTGCCAAGAATTATACTTCGATTTTTAATAATCGTATATGTGACGAAAAAATTTTCTTGTAGAGAGAAGAAAGCAAATCATTAGATTTTGATGAAACTTACATACATGTCTGGGAACTAAAAACTTGTACTTTTCCAATTATTTTACTATTTTTTCTTTTGTATTCTTTTTTTATTTTTATAATAGCTTCTAGTGTCACTTTCCTTGCCCTTTAAATTTTTGTATTTATCATTTGTCTGTAGATAGTAATTCGTTCTTGCTATTTATGTTTTCTTTAAAAAATAATATTCTCCCTAGTCAATCCAAACCAGAAAACAGCTTTATGACTCTAAAATTGAGGCTGCAAAAAGTGTGAATATTGAAGTAAGCATCCGTCATTTCGCTAAATCATGTGTCTTAATCTATTGAGAGGATATTTTGATCACGAAAATATGTTAACGTATAAGCAAACTCGATATCCTTGATGGCAAAATGAATTGTACTGCACTGGTTGTTGACCTCACTTCCGATTATTTATCTTACAAACTTGTAATAGCTCTTAGTGGTGTAATAAATTGAACAGGCATTGGTACAATCCCGCTCCTAATTTCTCTTCTTATGTCTTAGTAATGGCCCTTGATGGCATAACAAGTTGTACTAGACTAATTATTGATCCTATTCCTGAATACTTGTCATACCACATGATGGACAGGAACACAATAATGATCCACTTTTACAAAGGAGTGCCAGATTTACTGTGCCGGTCAACCAAATGAGTGTGGACATTCTCATGAAGAGACGTGGTATTTCTTTTCATACTACTGTCTGAAAAGTTCAAATAAAGGTCGAAAAGTCGATCGCTATAAATGAAGCTCATAATCAATTATTTCTTCGACGACGAAAGAGAGTGTTGTCTGATTTTTGCTTTGTCCTTCATTTCCTAATACTGCGCCATACATTTTCGCATGAATAGCATTGGGAAAACCCAGAATTGCTACTTCTAAGAGAAAGAAATACTGCAGGGCTTCCAGCTGATTTCTTTTATTCTCTCAAGGTTATTGCCAGCTGTAACTTTAAGCCTCATTTGGATTGAAACAATTCTTTTACGTAAACGTTTTGACTACTGTACTTGTAAATAGTGTTTCAACAAACAGTCGAAACGAATGCAGCTTTTCATATAGAGCAATTAATTTTTAATGCAGTTACTGAAACAAATTTTCTCTGGTTACACAGTGATTAACTGTTTCTTCTCTGAAGCATATCCGCAACGTTCTATAAAATTTAATGCTTGTGATGATTAATGAAAATATACTCAGTGAGAAGTCAGCAATTCACTAAAACTAAACATATCCAGAACATCAAATATGAACAGTTATGATCGGTTTCACAGCATGAAGTTAAAATTATTTAATTCCAGACACTTTATCAGCAAAATGTAAATCAAAATTAATTTGTATGCTGCATCGATAACATTTCCATACAGTTATGACATAGAATAAATTTCTATTTTTAAATGATTTTGTTTAATTTGATGGGCTTTTGAAAGAATTTTCATTCATTTTTTAATGTATTAATAATGTTTACTAATATATTTTCACTCACTCCTTAATATATTATTCCATTGGGAGCTATCCCCAAATTTAGAGATGAGAAGTTGCCGAATCAGTAAGCAGATTTTCTCTTCCCTCGTGAGTACAAAGAATAGCGTGGTATCAAGTTACCTACTTTCCGATGACCGGCTGTGCTTCCACCCCTCTTACATGAGGGGTGGAAGCACAGCCACGCCGTAATGGGAGCTATTTTAAGTTCACTATAGTTGTCGATTAATTTTCGTGGCGATCAATTTTTCACATCATCTCATATGCCTTTGGCAGATTTAGAGTAACTTGGTTAATGCATTAGTGTTCTAGAATTTTGTTTAGTTGTGTATTAACGATGTGAATGCAATATTTTAATATTTTCAAAATTTAGCAGCTAATCAAAAGATTTTAATTGATTACTAGTGACCCTATTTGTTGGTTAAATTTAAAAAAAATAATTTTCGAATTCCATGCTATTTATTGTAATAGACCGTGAAATATATTAAAGAGTAAAAAGTAGCTAACAGTAAAATATAAAGGTATGAAAAATACGTTTTTAATAGTGTACAAAATGCAGATAATTTTTTGTAAAAAATATGAAAGATAAAACAATGCCGTAAAAGAGTGAGGCACTGAAAAGGATATTATATAAATATGTAGGATAACAGGGAAACCCAATGAGCAAGTCGCCCAGCCTCAACCACTGGTCCGATTTGCCTCCTTTTTGTTTCATATGAAGGCTCTTGATATGAATATATATTATCAAGGTTCGCATGAACATCCTCAATCCTACATTTTTCAAAGAAATCGGAATCGAAACAAAAATTCAGAATGCTTTATCTATAGGGAAATCTTGCGACGGAATTTCGCCAACCAAAATTGCGGAACTGATTTTTTGAAATTTTTGCTTCATATAAAAGCTTATTAGTCCTAGATATTTTTCACGGGTCGCTTGCCTTTCTTCATTCTCCAACTTTAAAATAAATAGAAAATACAGTGCCCGTGGAGAAATTCTGCAACAAAGGTGGACAGCCTGAACTGTTGAACCGGTTTCAAAAAATCTTTCTTTCATATGAATGCTCGTGACTTCTCGGTGTGTCATTAGTAATCGTTTACTCCCTTCATCTCTATGTGGCAGGATTAAGCAAAATAAAACTTTAATACAGCCCTCATCTTCAACAACTGGAATGATTTCGCAAATTTTCAACGCTAACCTGACAATTTCTCTACTTTGAATTATAGCTAATTAATCAGAATTCTCTATCAATATTATGAAATTTTTATTTATATGCATTACTTATACGAATTTATTATTTTTATACTTCGATTTATGACTGTCGCATTCACGTTTGTGCATAACTATTTTAAGCAGACGTTTCATGCTTATAAATGCTGTAATAAATAGGTAAACAATATTAAAACAAATATGAATTTGATCAATTATGCTTAGTAGTACAAATATTATTCTTATATTTTACAATCCATTGTGTTTTTTATTAATTTACTTATTTAGCAACTCGGCAAATAATATCTTTTAATCTATCTGCCCGCCCACCTCTCACCGCCTATGGCCCTAGATACTTGCATAATCTGAAATCTGAATTTGGTGTTAAAATGTTGTGTTAAATCCTACTTGATGGTGTTGATGTTAAAATCCTACTAGCAGCCTAATTATCTTGAAGCAGCCTTTGAGAATAAAATAAGATTTAATAGCACTACTTTTCTGGTACTTAAAATAACTAATCCGAAGCGGAAATCAAAAATAAGATCAAATTTATTCAAGATGATCATTAGACTGAAATGTGATTCATTATACCTTTCTGAGAAATTCATACGCTTGGAGTTCAAGTAAAAAACGAACGCAGAAAGTGTCTCTTTTTTTTGTTTTACGGAGATATCTGAATAGCATGGTGTCGACCGCAAAGTACAAGTGTAGTGTCAAGCATTCTAAAGGAAAGTGAACCGAAGGCGGAAAGAATAACCTTATTTGCTGTAGACAAAAGATTCCCGTGCTTTTGAAAAGAATTTCATTTGCTCAATTATTAATGGTTTATCGTCTGAAGCAGAGCTATTAACCTCAAGGTTAAGCAAGAATTGGTCTCTCACACTGTTTATTGCCTTTCCTTCACCGTAAAAGCAGTTTCAATATCACAAATTTTGCTGCGACTCGTTTCTTTCTAGTCTTTTTTTTTTTTTTTTCCATTTTGAGAAATTTGATTACATACTAATTTGTTTACACGGTTTTAGTTTTTTTTTTTAAAAGATTTATTTCGTTAATTTTTTTTTTCTTCTCTCAATGACACTCGGAAAATGGGAGTTTGAAAATATTTGTTTTTCCAGTTGTAAATTGCATGGTTATTTTTTAGTGCCTTACCACTATTCCATAGGAATAGTTTAGCTTTTTATTCCAAGGTTACTTATATAACCTTGTTTTAGGTAATTGAACTTAAAAGATTTTGTTATTTTTAACTCTATTAATGGAATGAAATTTACAACTAAATTAAAAATATCCATAGCATTAATTTTGAAATCCTGCTATTGAAATACTTATATGCATCAAAATTCGTTAATATGCATGGATGTATAAAGCATTCAGAAAATTCTGCCTTCTTTAGATATTAAATTTGCATTTTTCGTATGAACTCATCACAGAATATTGAGATCTGCATTCAGCATCAATTCTAAACGAACTTTCAATTGCACGTAAAGCCACCAGCCTAGCTATTGTTACAAAATTAGAACATTATCTCTGGCAATTGAAAAACATATATTAATGGAAAATATACTCATGAATGTAATCTGCTTATAAAAAATATTGCATCTAGTTTATTCCTTCAGAATAGTGAAAAAGGTGAAATATAATTTTTTTTATAAATACTTAATTTTTTACGGATAAATTAAAAATAACTATAAATAAAGCGTTTTACTAAATATCAGTCAAATTAAGTGATTATGACGATAACTGGCATAATTTCAAAACCAATTGCTCTAGCGTTGAAGCAAAATTATTCTTATATTTGGAAATTTTGTTTGATTTTTTAGCACATTGATCACCATAGAATTTTACATAAATTGGTTGAAAAATGGCTATTGCTTTTCAGGCTTATCCTGTGAGGATATGTAAGCATAATTAAAATTTTATTATTTTGCTGTATTTTTTAAAAGAAAGTTTAACATTTTTTATGTGCTATGTGTTTTTATGTGCTTATCACGATGCTAATGGAATAATTTTGCTATAAATAGGGGTATACTTTTTCTTTCCTTCAAATAATATTTTCAGGCCAAATTTCAGTAATATATAGAAGGGCTACGTTGGCCACTTTATATTGCGAAATACGCATAAAGAGTTATTACAGCGTTGAACGATAGCTCAAAGATCAGAATATTTTGCTGATCTCTTATGACCCCATGGTGACCAATGTGTTAAAGTAAGCGAAGAAAAATAATGGCGTATAAATAGCTTAAAAAAATAATTGAAATTGTTATGTCAATCAATGGCACTTTCGCAACCTGGATAAACTCAATATTAGTACTTGGTAATTAGATTTATTTTGCCAAAATTTATAACCTCGATTTTTCGAAAATGTATCGAAACACTTTTTTTTTTTTAATAAAACATATTTGACGTCGCCTGCGTTTTCTAGCTTCGAGACGTTCCAAATATACTAAGTGCCAATTCATTTAATTTATTACATTAAATGCATTTTATTTTGTTACATTAACATTATTTATTACATTAAATGCATTTTATTTTTAGATGTGAACTTTTATTTCTTTACTTATAATTTTTTTCGAAATTTGCTATTATTTTCTTAATAAATTTATAAGAAATACAATTCACCAGCCTTTCATTCGAAATTTCGTATTTTTATTTAGTGAAAAACTTATTTTCGGATTTGAAATCATCCACATTTCTTTCATTTTTGTAAATATTCTTACTTTCTTATAGACGAAGTGTCATTTCAGAAAGCATTTAAGAAATAATAATACATCTATTACCATGATTTTGATGAATATCCTTGTGTTAGATCTTTCTGAATGTAAAGAAACCATTTTAAGACTTTTCGGTCTAATTAAAAATCATAAAGAACTAGAAGGATAGTACAGAATTGTAGATTTCATCTTTGGAAGAAATTCCGTTGATGGAGACTGAATGCGTCATCCGCATGCGTGTGTATGCGATGACAAAAAAGCGCTCCAAGCTAGATGGATGAAATTTGGTATATAATTTTACCACCGAACTTACATTTGTATAAAATATCTCAAGGGGATGCTTATATGTCGATGTTTCTATTCAGAGGCATGGGAATACAATAGCTGAAAAATGCAACAAGCTAGACAAATGAAATTTCGTTTTCGGTAGTGACATCAGAATTACAAATTTGGATGAAATTCGAACTGAGTCGATGAGTCCATTGGTTATTTTCTCTACTATCTAATTGGATGACACCTTTTATTCTAGGAATATTTTGTCGTTTTGATTCAAATGAATCTAAACAATATTTAAAATATTTATATACTCCAAGTAACTTTTGCGTGAAATGGTAGCATTTATGAATATTTTAATTGTTTTTTAAACAAGTTGAGAATGAGAAAACAGAGAAATAAATAAAATGAGATATATATTTTTATGAAATATAACAAAAGCATTTAAAGTGTTTCATTGTTATACAATATTTATATTTTTGAATGTAGTTGCTTGGTATTTTAGAGGACTATTAATTGCAGAATCTACGAGAGTGATCTCACATACTGTCCAATGAAGGTCTGACTCCTCTCCCCCGCATAAAATGGTGGACCTTAGGTCAGGCCGCAAATGCCTTATGAGTTATTGCGTTTACAAGCATGCGAAAGTACTGACTGACGCATTTTCAATCTTTTTACAAATTTGGTTCAAAATTTAATAAGAATATATACTTTTGATGATAAACGTGTTAATAAAATTTTATTCACCTAGTTCTTTACGTTTTGGAGTTATTGAGTTCACATGTAGTCGAACAGGCTACCAGAGAAACTTCATGCGAAAGGATTTCGTCCAAAAATTTGATCATAAGTCTTCATATTAAATTTCATTCGTCTAGCTCAAAGCATTTTTGAATTAATGTGTTCAAAGACAGAAATAATGACAAAATTTGCCTGTCGAACTCAAGGAAATCTGAACAGTGGAGATTCGCCAAATTTCGAGTCGAGTTTTTGAAGATTACAATACTTCCTCTATACTTCGTATGTGAGAAAATAAAAGGCAATAAATCTTTAAAAAAAGCAGAAGATGTGCT
The DNA here is from genome assembly GCF_947563725.1 of Argiope bruennichi. NCBI lineage: Eukaryota > Metazoa > Arthropoda > Arachnida > Araneae > Araneidae > Argiope > Argiope bruennichi. The sequence continues at coordinate 126,444,999 of NC_079163.1, forward strand.
TGTTTAGATGGGCACTTACCCTGTTAACAATATCTCGGATCTGATTGTCTCAGATTATCTAACGAAAGTTGTAGCAGAAAATCTCATCCACATCGATAGAGTGCTTATGAAACAAAAACAAACGAACAAAAATGTTTACACTTCACTTTGGATTAAAATATTTAATAACATTAGAGACCTTGTTTCCTTGCAGTGGGATCTTCTCTGTCCGTAAAGTTCACGAACACTGAAATCTAATCTAATCACTAAAATAGAATTGATACAAATTGTGATCGTCTAATAGTGAAAAACAAACAAACATACAATGCTGAATATAAAATAGCGAAATGCTGAAAGAAAATATTAGTAATAATTTTCAATGGGATCTGAACCGTGAAGGAAGAATATAATGAATAATAGTAAATAATAATGTAATAAATGCAAACCTCAGCTCATTGACTTTTGCTGTTTTTTCATGCTTAGGTTTATTCACTTACTAAAGTCAATTTAAGCATTAAAAAAAAAAAAAAAAAACCTGTTAGAAAACTATAGTTGGGATTTTACATCCGACAATGACGCAAATCAAAAAGGTGGGGATATTATGGACACCATCCAGTATTACAGAGGACGGGGGACGATTATATATTGTAATGTGATAAATTAATTCACCCACGGCATATGGGCAGACCGACTAAGGGTTTAAATAGAAGAATCACCCAATGCACACTCGATTATCCTTCTTGAGCTGATACAAAAGGCCACATATTGTGTAAGAACAAGAAAAATTCGAGAGGAGAGTACTCCAGTTGATTAGAATAGCGAATTTAAATAAAGAAACGAGTTGAGAACGAAGGAAAAAAAATGTCTAAATGAGGAATAAAATTTCATGAACTATAATAATGTTATTTAAGAAGTTTCGTTATCTTGTGATAGTGATGTTTTTGCATAAAAGTAAAAAATTTAAAAGAATATCATCCTTTCCTACTAAAGGGATCTCTGTAGAGCTTTATTACACATTTGGAAATTCGTGTTTATTGAAGATAGATTTTTCTTTTAGCTTTTATTAACTTGTAAAATAGAAGTATTATAACAATTCATAGGTCTCAATGAATTGCTGTTAATTAATCCCGCTTGGTCTAGCGTAATTTTCCATATCCATGACTCAAGGACTGCTATTAAAGAAGTATAATAATCTCTGTATCTCAAAGTGAACTTGGAGCTCCTAAATATCACCTGGGGATATTTATCTATCTCATAAGTCTGCGTTAGCTCCAGTCAATTAGTGTCCTTTTACCTTTCCGCAGGACTCTTAGGAGAGTGTCCACATTCGTGTTTTGGCTTGGAGGAAAATCTATAGCAATCAGCCCGATTGGATCGAGCCATTGAATGCTAAAGTGCACATCATTCTACGTGTTTTTAAATAATATTGTTTAAAAGCGGAGTTAAGATAGTACCTTTGAAAGAAGTTTGATATATTAAAATTTTAATTTTTCACAAGGGGAAATGAACATAAATTTAAATTACTTTTTAATTTTTTTTTTAATTTTTTAGAAATGAAACTCATTACAAATATCCCAGTAGCTTTTAAATTGAATCTTGTTTTCAAAAAGGATCATTAGATGCCTTATTATTATTTTTATTGAGAGTCACTTTAACCTTTCTTATGGCACAACATATCTGACAGGCATGTTTCTATATTTTATTAATGTGGCTTCGAATAATTGTGATTGTTTTGTGTTAGAACATTTAGGATGTTTGAATATGTATTTAGGTTCCTCCCCCCTTTCAACCCCTTAATCGTTTGCCAATATACCGTGAATGTGTCGATTTATCCTAAATAATAAATGTTAAGAAGTGGAAGTCATCCAATTTGGAATACATGAAAGTTTTTTGTTACTCATGGGAATGTTAGATTCGAACGAAACAAGCCAGTTAGGCCGTCTGAAAACCATTAGGCCATTTACCTCTTGGGTTATTTTAAACTGCATTTGTAATTCTATAAGATTTTCCTATAGGTTTTCTTTTTTTCCATGCATCTGATTTGACCTTTCATTTTGTTGATGTCATTTTGAGTCACGGTGTATGGAAATTCCTACATGCATTTTGTTTGCTTCGTGCGTTTTGCTTCATTGAATCACCCTGTACAAATATTCTGAAGAAAACTCCTTATTCAATAATACCCCCCCCCCCCAAATTTGCTTGTTGATGCTTTCTAATTGCTCATAAACGTTAATTATACATCCAAAACAATAATAAAATTTTTGTATATGCTAAAAGGAAAACGAAGATTTTAATCATATTATAAAAAATACATCTTAAAAGGAAATATTGATATTTTATTGTGGTAATGGATTTGACGGAAGGAAAGAACTTAGGATTTATGGCAGCTTTTGTGACCTCTAAGCAACCTCTGATTTGAAAGCAGCAGCAGCAACAACTACAAAAAAGAAGTATTTCTTATGTACTCCATTATAAATGTTTCCTTATTCACATTAAATATAAACTATAAATGGATGCTTCCTTCTTACTCCTATCAAAATGATGGGAAACAAAACCATCATTTAAAAGCTCAAAGTTTTGATAGAAATGTTGGAAGTAAATTGGAATTTCTATCGCATTTATAATATATTTTAATTTTTAGTAAATGTTTAAGAATTTTCTTTCTTTTAGCACAATCACTGGCTGCATGTCACACATGCCATCTAACTGGTCCACACCTACTATCTATTTAGATGACACTTCTTCACCACAGTTCAAAGATATGCAGCTCTCAGATTATACATATTTAATATTCCCTGGGGATTAATCTTCTTCTCCTATTGTATTCGGTTTAGAATTTTGATTTCTGATTTTACAATTTTTTTTCATACCTAGATTTCTGCTCTAACAATAATTTTCTAAATTTTAGTTCGCTAATTATAGAAAATTTAATTAAACCTTGTGACTAGCAACGTGGAGGTAAATAAATACCTGTGTGGTATATTGAATAAGAATGGCAATACTGAAAAAATAATATTTCCTATATATCGACACTTAACTCTTGATTATTAAAAAAGCAGCGATTTAATTTATGGTTGCAAAATATTTATTTCAATTTCCCATGTAGTTTAGAGTCATTGTGAGGAAAATTTGAAGGAAATCACTTCTGTATTTTGGATTTCTATAGAATTAAACTGCATATGAATTTTATTTCTATTTCTATTTATAACTTATAAATATAATCAAAGCTATTTAACAATACTTATTTAAAATGTTTGATGTAAAAATATTATGTGCAAATGCATAACATATGTAGTGTAAGTGGGCTGAAAAATATTAGATATGTTGGAAAAAAATGGAATTATTAATCATATATGCACACGTGTAATGCACCAAATATTCTTAATATTTTAATATTTTGACGTTTTTATTTAAATTGACTTATTTCATTTTTGTAAAGAAGGAATTTTATCATTTTTCACTAGGTTCCTAATCTACTACAACTTACGGATTTTGTATGGTTTCGTGTTTCCGATGAAAATACCTTTCTTAAATATTTTCTGATAAAAATCGATGAATAGGAATTTATTTCTTATAAAAGGTGCCATCTGATTGTGATTTGAGCAGAATTTGGTTTGCAAGAATCCATAGTATTAATAATATTGCTCTGTGAATTATATTAAAGACTGAAAAGTAGAAAATAATAATAAAAAAAAATGTAAATTTTTTTAACGTGCTTTTATTAGCGTACTAAAATATATACAAAATAGTTTTTATCAAAGATCTGAAAATCAAACCTAAGTTGTTGAAATGAAAGGCCCTGAAAACGATACTATAAGGAAATCAAGAAACAGTAAGCATCACAAGATAGAGATTTTTTAAACATTCCTTAAAAATTATAAAAGTAATCCTAAATTTGATTGAAATTCAAATTTATTTTGAGTATTTTTTCAGTGGCCTGTTGCTTTTACATTTTGGTTTTAACTTTTATGCTTCCGACAAAATAATTCCTTATTAAGTTTTTGAAAACAAACTAATAAGCGCTTATATTAAAAGCTTTATTATTATCTTACTATTCTTGCATGTATCGACAGGGCTGTTTTGGGATTTTTTCTGTGTTTTTTGAATTCTTTTTTAACACATATTTCTTTTTCCTATTTACAGTATAGTTTTTACTACATCATCAGTTCTTTATCAGAATGGGCATTCACTTTCTTCAGCATCTTATTCATAGCAACATTTTACAGAGATTTCAAACATATGAAGCTCAAAGTCAAGGTACGTCCTCGTCAAATCACAGATATCAATCTGGACAGCGTTCATGCCTCACAATTCAATGGGAATGATGAAATAACGAAGATGTAGAAAGAAAACTGAAGGAATCCAATGTTTTAAAAGAAAAAAGTGTAAAGAGGACCTGAAAAATGAATATCCAATTAATTATGCATTTTTTTTCCGTCTTCCAGAGTGATGAAATAAACGGTTTCGTCATTTCGCTAGTTTATTAACTAGACTTAGAGAAAAGAAAAGTAAATTCAATTGATTGTCTTGGCTTCATAAGTACAACAATTTTTACAGTAGTTATTTAAATAAGTTGTTTTAATTTTAGAAAAAGTTGATAATTGTTTTTATGTTAATTAATGTCATTATTTATATGTATTTTTTGTTTTTTAGTAATACTATAGTTAGTAAGTTGAATGTTTGGTGATGAAATTGGCACTATTTTGCGTCCTTCGTTAATAACGTATAATTATGTGGGCTTGCTGCATTTATTGCTTTCAAATAAAATTTGTTTTTTTGTGGACTTTGAAGCTTTATTTTACACACATGTAATAACGAAACAAATGATGCTAAAAGTATAAAGGCATTTTAAAGAAAATATTTCAAAATTCAGTTTATTTTAATTAGTTTATTTAGTCTATTCAAGTCTATTTCTATAAATAAATAAATCGAATTGAACTTCTTCAGAAGATATTTAAGTGCAGTCAATGAACATTATGGGAAAACGATATTTATCGGTGAAACATTTAGAGAAGATTTTATTTTGCTATGTGTTAGTGTCTCATTTTGAAACAAAGTGATGCCATTTTAGGAAGGACCACGTGATTCTTAATCGCAGTCAGACAACGAGAACGACGCTTGAATTTCACACTCCTGACCAAACTTCCACATCTTTCCAGCGAGAGATCATTTGGTCGCCGATGAAGTTAGCGTGCGACATGCTTACTTACTCGTTTATTGGTGTTTCTTCGGTGGAATCATACCTGGAATTTTAGCATCTACAATCGAAACCTTACTTCTAGGCCACCGCGGCTCCTTCAAAAAAGAAGCAAGAAACTGCTGTAAACGCTGTTTATGCTTTTATGCAGTCGAAAAGAGAATTTTTTTTCTCCAAAAGATCTGATCCGACATTTCTTTGAGACATGTAAAGTGAATGGAATATGGCAGGTGAATGCCAAAGAGTTAAAGTTTCAGAGTTTTCTTAATTAAATTTTTAGAGGCACGGGAAAAGTTGAAAACCCATGCAATACAAATATTAAAATGCTTTCATTTTTTAATTTAAGAAAGTGCGAAAAAAATTTTTTTTTTGAAAATTTCGGAATACAGGGTGTTTTATAAATGATGGGAGTAACTTTAAGGGGTGATAGCACACATCAAGACGAGTAATATTAAATAGGAAACCAAGTGTCCCAAACGTCTTCCGAAGGAGATAGGCGCCATCAAAGTTTAGGGCCCTAAATTTCAAATGATGATAAAAAACTTAAAAATGGATCGATTCATTTGCGGTTTTCGCTAAAATCATTCTTTAAATTAGTATTTTCTTTAAAAAAATTTTTAAAGACAAAGTTTAAAAAATGCCGATAGAGGGCGCTCTAGACTTTGGAGTACCGAACAACTACTTTTTACCAGTATTTTTTTTATTTTGTTAAATGTTTGCTAAAGCTTAGACTTTAACTTAAATTTTGAGCGCAAAATTGAAACCATCGGGAGCGGTTAAGTGGCGCAAATTTAACTGCGTTCAGGGGGTTAAATTTTAAATGCTTGTATCTAATGCTGTACTAAATGCTGTAATCTAATACTGTGCTGTAAATTTGTTTTAAAGTGTTATTATAAAATAGCTGCTTGTGAAACTTTTTTATGCCATTTAAATATGAATTAGACACCTGAGAGAAATACAGCCCCAACTGCTAATACGGTTATTTCGATGTTTGAGCGTTAATTTAAAATTTTGCCAAAACAGTCATGCTCTTATTATTTTGAAAAGAAAACCAAGAAAGTGCAAATGCAGTCTGCTGGGTTGAATTAGTCCAATAATATTTCATGTGGCAAATAAATTTTCGTTTATTTATCTTTTGGAACTGTCATTCTAATTTAGATTTCGTAAGTTTGTTCTTTTTTACTTTCTTGTAGGAGTATAGAAAAAATATTGTAATCGTCAAAAAAAAAAAAAATCCTAACTCCCAATTTTGACGAATTTCTACGTTTCAACCTCTCTAATAATGCGCTCGAGATTTATTAAATAAAAAAATTATCAAAAAATTACCTATTAAGTGGCAGCAAGAAGCATTTTATGGATTACAGTGCCATGGAATCTGGACAGTAAGCCTTATAGACCATGTGTTCGATGCCAGAGTGGCAGACAGATTATTGCACCGAGCTGTAAAAGTTCGTGTCCCAATACCACAGAAGCACATTACTGTCAATTACCCAACAGCATGCAATATGACTTCATAGGGGTCGCGGAAGCATCTAGCTAATTTCTGCATGGGTTTATTAGTCTACCAACTGCTTCTCGTGCTATTGATATGCCCTATTCTCATGTTTGGATTATATTGAGACGAATCCTGGGTTATTACACTTATAAAATCTATAGTTTTCATGAATTGTCCACACGGGATGCCGAAGTTCGAAAAACATTTGGGTTGCAGTTCCTTCCAGAGATGGAAGTCGAAACTGTTTGGCCATGGATTGTTCTGTGAACAGATGAGGCCCACTTTCACTTAAATGGCCAAACGAATACTCACAACTGTCGCATCTGGGCAAAAGACAATTCATGTTCTGCTCATCAAAAGCCATTGTACTCTGCAAAAGATATGGTATGGTGCGGTTTAATAGCAACTATTATCATTGTTCTTTTTTTTTAAACAGTTGATTCCGACAGGGTTTAAGGCCAACTCCGTCATTGGGCAACGGCGTCAGGACATGTTGAGAGCCTTTCAGATCGCAAACCCGCCTTTCCAGCCTACAAGATACAATTTTTATTTGAGTCAATGAACGTCCTCATATTCAACATGATGTACAACAGCTGTTACGGCAAACCTTCACTGTAGAACGTATAATAAGAACGAATTGGAATGACATTAATTTTTATTTTGAAAATAATTAAATTTATATTTTGGAAATAAATTAATCGATTTGTCAATAATTGTCAACGAAGGTAATTTTTAAGAAAATTGGAATGACATTAATTTTTATTTTGGAAATAATTAAATTTATATTTTGGAAATAATTAAATTTATATTTTGGAAATAATTAAATTTATATTTTGGAAATAATTAAATTTATATTTTGGAAATAATTAAATTTATATTTTGGAAATAAATTAATCGATTTGTCAATAATTTTGATAATCTAGGAAACAGTAATATGCAAGAAGTGTGAGACAGGATCCATCGAAAAGAAGAGAGGGCGAGGCAGAAAACAGGCTCAGGGTCAGACGCCATATTGTAAGATTGGGAAAAGAACGTAACATAGTCAAGCGAATTCGTGAATGGTGTTTTAATAAGTTTCCACATTCCCCTTTAGATTGAGTAGAAGTGCATATGTACTGGCACTCAATAAAGCATCTAAAATCCGCCAGCGAAGGAAGTAATTGCATTTATTAAAGTCATTGGGGTTGAATTTCAGCTCTAATATTTCGACGCCGATTCAAGAGCTCAGTGTTGACAAGCTGTATTCAAAAGGGAGAAAAAAAGAAAAAAAAAAAAAAAAAAAAAAGGAACACGATCACGAAAGAAAATATAATAAAGGGCTTGCAAAGAACGCATTTGTCCAAGGATTCACAATTTTGCAACTGCATTTTGAGGTCAGGCGAGAGCAAATATGAGCTTCTAGAATAATAATAATAAAAAAAATCCTTAAAAGGATATAGAAACGGTAAGTTAAGGCATTTAAACTGATGAATTCCCAATAGATAATAAAACATGGTGGCGAAAATTTGATGGTATGGGGATGATTTCCTCTAAAAATTCCGATCAAAATGCGATGATATACAATAAAACAACATTATATCCTATCCCGCAATCTGAAGAAATGTATCATAATTTTTTTTTTTACGGTTTGAAAGTATATCTTTCATATTGATAAAGATATTTGAGCCATTATCTTGATATCTTCGATTTCAAGATAATGGACCAAAGCACAAGATAAAGATTGCCAAAAATAATTTCTCAAGAAGTAGATTAAAAATACTATAGTGGCCACCACACAGTCCAGATCTTAATCCTATCGAAGCTTTATCGTCAATTTTTAATTAGAAATTTTCTTTTGAATAGCGAAAGGCATGAAAAAAATCGAAGTATTAATTGAGATTAAAGAAAGTCCGACAAACTTTTAAACACTGATATTTGATTTTAAAACACTGTTAACGTCTTTGCAAGTTCTTCGTTGTTCGAAAAATTTGAAATGATATATAATTGAAAGTTATATATTATTAGTTAAGATATCCCTTTTCTGAAATATTCTGTGATAAAATTTGAATTGTTTGATTTTTCCTTCTAATGAATAAGATTAAATTAATAATAAAATTAATATATTTGGAATTTAAATAAAAAAATCTATATTTTATAATAAAAGGTGTAAAATTTTCATTGATATTCTAATTATTTTGTATAATACTATATATGATAATCTCTAATGATTTAGAAATTAGATATTGGAGAACGACCGGAAAGAACACCCTGTATACTTTTTAAATAGAAATATGGATGTCAAAACCAAATTGCAAAATTATAAGGCATTTATAGATATAAAGGATGTGCAAGTAATAGAGCCACTTTTATTTCAAATTAAAATTTTAAAAGTTGTAGTAAAGTTGAAAAAATGAAGAGAGATGGTAATTCATACCTTTGTCCTCTTTAAGTTTTTAAAAAATTATTTTCACTTTTGACTCGTACCTTTTAAATTTCAAACTCTGCAAAACATTATTTTATAATAATATGACCTGTGAAGACAAATGAATCACTTATCTGTTTTTCTGAATAAATAAATTTTTTCTGTTTCTTTACTTAAGCAATAAGACAAAGATAATCCAGTGGAAGTGATCTTCCTGAAACTTTCTCTCATATTCTTCGATAAAGATCCGTTGCATAAAATTGCGGACCTTGGGTAAGGCCACGAATGCCTTTTATGGCAAAGGCGAACAATAGTCACGAAATATAGTTTGACATGAATCTGATATTTTTACAGAATTTATCGTGCAGATATCGCCTTTTTGCTGATTGAAACCAAAATTAGATATGATACTGCAGTTCCATCCCTAATTTCATTGATTTAAGTTATTGCGATTGCATATATGTGGAAGCATGGACAGACAGACCTTTTGACAAATGTGGTTCAAAATCTGAGAAGAATCTAAACTTTAAATGCTCCACATGCGTACTAAATTTTATTTATATAGCTCCTTTTGTAATTATCGAGTTTACTTTACTCGAACAGCCGGGCAACCAAATTTCCTTTGAATGATAAATTTGATAGAACTGTACAAATTTGATCTAAATTTCATCTCTGCAGTTCACAGCATTTTCAAGTTATTGTGTTCACAGACAGGTGCAGCTCAGGAAGATTAGAAACGCAGAGATTCGTCAAAATCTTGAGTTTGAATTCTTTGATGGTTTCAACACTTTCTCTGCACTTCGTGTACGAGAAAATAAAAAAGATGAAATTTCATTATTTTAATGATCAGAGCTTTCTTTTTTCAATTTAAAATTATTCGAATATTTTATGAGACTACTTATTTCCCCTTAAACAAAACATTTTTCATGTTCTCCTGACTTTATTCCACAATAATCCTCAATTATTTTTTGTTCGTCATATTTGTATCAACAATAAAAAAAAAAAAAAGCGAAATAATGCAAAATAAGAATTATAGCAAAAAAAGGTCAGCAGTTTTGAAAGGATAACAGCATTTAAGCATTACCGATGCTTATACTTATATTTCTCCACAACTAGATTTACGAAATCTCTTACTATTGTTGCCGGGACCATAGATGTTTGAAGAAAATTAATCACGTATTATTAAAGAGCATTAAGAATCCTAATAGATTCAAAAATTCATTATATTCTCCAATTGAAAAAAGTAAAATGAGGTAAAATTCCAGAAAAAAGGTAAAATAAGTGGATCAAAATAAGAACGACCTCAATGGACGGCAAGTAAATGCACTTTTCCTCCTAAACAAAAAATATTGAAGTAATCCAACTAGGCAAGAAAGCAACAATGTATTTTTAATTTCCTTTTTAATGTAGTGGAACTCTCTTTTAACAAACGTTTATTCTCACATTGAACCAGCCCAGTGATCATTTTAGTTTCGCTCATCTCATTACCTTCAAATACATTTCTCTATATAAATTGGAATTTTTTATAATATTTATTGCTTACTTATAATTTTAATTTTTTTGGTAATTACTTTAATATGATATTCATTATGATTTAATTTCTTTACCGTATTGTTTTCAGTACCTAACACTTTTATGATTTTATTTTGAATTCTTATTTTCGAATCAAAAATAATTTTCATCTTTTTCTTCGTATAATTTAATATATTTCATATTTTATTATTGCAATTTCTATAATAAATTTTAAATAAATTCTAATTGCTTATACCCTTAAAAAGAATTCAATTAAAATGAATGCTTTAACCAACAATAATATTCTAAAAATTAGAAAATATCTTAATGCCGTCGAGAGCACACAACTACGTAACAAGAGCACACAAGATTTAAAATTCAAATACATTAGAGAGAAAGTGAGGAATCGATTTCTAAATTCAATCATCTATCTATACTTATATAAAGCTCAATGTGTGTGTGTGTGTGTTGACGCTCTACAGGCCAGACAGTTTGACCTACAGCTACCAAATTTGGTACATGTATACTTTGGAGGTCGAAAATGTGCACCTGGGGTTCCTTTTTTTAATTATATTAATTATTTTAATTTTCCTGAATTTTTAATTATAATTTTACTTATTAATTAAAAACTAACTTTCCCGCCAAAAAAAAATCTTCATTTTCCCCACTGCCAAATAAGTAAGGCTTAAGAATTTTTGGCTGATTATTTCAAACGATTCTGTTTATTTTCTTAATGTTTGATGCATTTAAAATTAAACATTGTTAATTAATCAATCTTTCAGACTCCTTCTGAAGTACTTTTCAATTAAAATAACACAGAATAAAGGAAATTAAAAATTTCTAATCTGCATAGCGTTACCCCAACTGGCGTAGAAAAATTCAGGCATTTGCGTTACCGTAACTGGCGTTGAAAACTCGCGCATGCGCATTGTGTTCTGATTGTTGACAACCATTATCAACGGATGCAGACTTGATTTAAATTATTTTAAGTTAGTTGAATGCTTTTGTAATTTAATTGAATTTATGTTATATATTTTTTGTATATGCTTATAGTTTTAAGTACATCGTTTTTTTAAGTAGTTTTTTTTAACCTGTTTTCAACCGATTGTTTTAAACGATTCATTTTATTTTCTTAGTGTTTGATGCATTTAAAATTAAACATTGTTAATGAATCGATCTAGTCATGATGAATCTGAGAAAATTTTGTTGACAAATTCTTGAAATATTACATAAATTAAGAAATATATTCTTTAGTGCCCATAAAGTTTAAACGCTCAGTGACTGTTTTCAGTAATCATATTGTAAAAAATACTTTGTTTCAGTAAAAAATATTATTATATTAATTGCAGATTAATCCTTTCTACTTTAAAGTATAAATTCTACGGGAGCTAACAGAAAATTAGAGAGATACATATTACGCTATGACTGAAGGCCTTTATAATATTATGAGTGAATTATATGACTATCAAAATTTGAAGTTTTAAAATATTTTGATGAAGAAGCTATTAAAGTAGGAATTGCATAAAATATTTAATTATTAAAATTTTAACGAACATTAAGATTGGAGAACCGGCTGGTCGCCAAAGGCGGCTAGTAAGAAATAAAACCTGCGAAGTTAAATAAAAACTTGCAAAAAAAAAAAAATGTGGTTTATAAAAATTGTTTCGTTAAAGGCCACTCATCACATAATTTCTAACAACATTATTGTTCCACAAATATTGCGGAAGCACTTGCTGCAGATAAATAACCGAATCGATGGCCAGTTTTTATTTATTGAAAACAAAGCATTCTTGTGCGACTTTGAACTCTCGCTCAAGAACAACGCCCGAGGTATCAAATGACGAGATCTCTCCCTACTGGTTGGTCAAGGTTTAAAGAAGACAACTTTCCTTCTAAAAAACAAGAATTCCTGTTCAACGAGATAATTTATTAATTCACAGCATAGGAGAGGAACTGAGGCTGAATGGATCGAAGGTATTTTGCCGATTGAGTTGAAATAGAATGCATGCTTTTGGTTCGAATTGGCATCAACTGTGTTCTTCAAGAGTTCCGTATACGTTTTCTTTTTTGAACCTTAAAATGTTTTACATTATTATTGATAATCAACCGATCATAAGTTGAGATCTTATAATAAGGATAATTTGAATCTTCTTAGGTCCATCCATTATTTTTTAACAAAAATTCTCGCTTCACAGCAAATATAATAACTGTCCAAAATTTCATTAAACTTTATGATCAGAATTCAGTTATTGTCAAGAAACTGAGCTTTGTCCATTGCACTTTAATTTTAATTCATATATTTTCAAGTTCAAACTGAAATAAACCATTTCATAACTATTTTCATTCTGTTAATGAAGTCTGGAGATATTCTATGCTGCTGGAATATTACCCAGTGCTCTACAAACGTTTCGATGAAGTTCCTGTGAAAAATACTCTCTAATTTTACAGATTGACTTTAATAGCTCCAATAAGCAAAATTCATGAACATTTTTAGCAAGATTTATGAGTTTCGAATTTGTAACAGCGAATGAAAATATTCTAGAATATTTCGAAATGCCCCAAGATTTTCTAAACTTTCTATAATATACCAAAATCGTAGACATTACATCGTAGACGTAATTTATACATTGCAAAATCGTGTTTTGCAATGTATCAAATTATATATAACTTTCAAAAATTTATATATGTTGTCTAATGTTTTCAACTGTTCCTTAAGCAATTAAATTCAAATTATTTGCGAATATTCAAGATTGCTTCAAAAATGTCAAGAAATTTTTTCAAAATTCTAGAAATGTCCAAAGCATAATAGTGGTATTTGTAATAGTAAATGTTAATAAACTTAATAACAACTGAATGTTTCCTATGTTCAGAGTTTGAATGTTTTATAAAGATTAAAGCTTACATGCACCAAATTACGTAAGAAAATTTACCACCTAGAGTAATTTTGCACTGTTAATAAAAAATAATTGTTCTAGAAGGAGATGAGACGTATGTGCATATAAATGAATTTTATTTATATTAAATAAAATTCATAAATCATAAACTTTATTTTAGTTAATATGAAGTCTTCAGGAGTGAGTGTCTGATGATGAATCATGAAGAGGCTCATTAAGTGGAACTAGTGATATCATATTCCAACGGAAAATAGCAGCAATTTTATTTGCTTTTCATAAAATTTATTACTTAATAGTAAAACTAACAGTCAGGTGATGAATATAAACGAAATGAATGTAACTAAGACATCTTTCAAATAAGAATATCGAGTACGAGTGGTTTCTTTGACTTTCATGATTTTGATTTAAATTTTGCAATCAAATTTTATAGAGAGTGTTTCAGAAAATTTGAATAGCTTTTAAATCAACAATTCTTAATATAGAAATGATACCGTTGAAAGGATATTGGAGGATACTACTTGCGCAGAAAGGACGAAATAAAACCAAATTTTCTTAAAATTAAAATTTAGTGGCTAGCATAATTTACAATTTAAACCAGAGAAGATTCTTCAGTTGTTGTAGTGATCATTACGTAGGATAAGGCTGAGTGCAGTGACGGTTTAAAATATTCAGTTGGTTGTACTCCATTCTCGAAGACAGCTTTCAAATAAATAAAAAAAAACAATCACATTTTTTTCACAACTATAAATAATATTTCTATTGTTCAAATTCTGTCATATCACTAGAAATAATGCGTAATCCTACAAAAAGTGTTCGGCTGCTCAGGCTCTGTCATATCATTAGAATAGTGCTTAATTCAGTGAAAAATGTAGAATTATTTTGTCTGATAACTGTACTTGTGAATATTGAAACTCACTGAAACTGAGCATTTCTGCGAACAGTGACTTATTCATGTAAAACATCGTTTTGACAGCTGCAGAACCATCTGGTAATTTTAATTGCAAAGTTTGAAAGAATTACATTCTGGTTGCTTGCCGAAAATTCTGTTTCATTTCCATCCTTTCTGCGAAAACGGCATCTTCCTATCTTCATTCGTTTGCTTCATTTTTAAAGTCGCTCCAAGTTTCTAAAACATCCTGTATTTGTATTTAGTGTTGCAACTCATTGATAGCGTAAGCAATGTACAATAATCTAAAACTCGCAGAAGTCAATAAATAGAAGTAAATACAAGAGATAAATGTAGCTTGTTTTGTAAATAACTGAGGTTGTTATGTTTATTTCGGAAGCAGGGGAGGTCGATGGCATAGTGCCAGGAAAAGAAAAGAATATGTTAAAATAGAAAACAAAAATCTCTAGGTGTGAATGAACTACCAGGTTTTCTGAAAAGCAGAATTTTTCCTTCATATGGCTTCTGGACTAGGATGATGCATGACTTACCAACACAAATGTTTTTTTCTAGAAAACTGAATATTTATTTTCTTTATTATGATCTTACCATTATTTATAAATATGCAGAAAAAATCTTCAACACAAATTAATTAATTGTTCTGTATTTGTTTGACTTTTTATAATTTCGAAAAGAAGCATGTTTGAAATTTGGTAAGGGAACATCTATGTTTAGTTTAGTTATATTAAAACCTCGTTATCAAACAGCTCAAGGAATAATCTCAAATTCATTCATTTCTCAATCTATAGTGTCATATCTGAGTCAAAAAATTATAAAAAGTGGCTTGATTTTTATATATTTTTGTTTGAGTTGTTCTCGTATTACAGATTTTATAATCGACTTTACACTCTTTTTTTTTATATTCTCTAATTTTGAAATTTTGTATAGGAGATGGGATAGGTTGAACAACGGAGCAAGATAAAAATTGACTTCGTTTACGATCATATTACTCAAACTTCACCAACTATACGGAGACTGCTGCGATCTACAATGCTAAGCACTAAACATTCGCGTAGCGAAGCCACCATCTCATTGTTTATTAGATATTCGTGTATTTTAACAGTGTTGCATTTTTTAAGGTATGAAACGTAAATTTCTCTGACTATCAGGAAATGTGTTTGGTTTTCCTTTGTTATACATAGCTACCTTAGACAATATGCATTTTATAGTAGCTATTTATTTATTACTTTTTCTTGTTAATCGTACCAAAAAACTCTAATTATTCTAAAATTTCCTACTGGGGGAGATGATCGGGTCAAGTTGACGACCTCATCATCTTACTTCTTTTTATTGTTTTCTATTTATCGGTTTTTGCATTTATTTCTTATTGTGTGCCACTTTCTTGATCAACATCATCCATAAACTGTTTCAAATCACACTTAAGTCGTGGCAGATATGGCAGCTCCACACTTAACACTTTCAACGCTACCGACGATAAAAACTCCATGAAAAGACAAATATCAATCCTTCCGACTATTGACATTTTTTATACAAAAAAAAAAAAAAAAAAATGAAAAAGTAAAGGTATTCTTCAGATATGTATTAGAAAGTTCAACCTATCTAGACTGGCATAAGGGTCAAATTTGAGCCCACAGAACTGGAAGTATCTGAAAGACGAGACATCTCGTCGGTAGCGTTGAAAGTGTTAAGATATGGCAGTTCCACCGGAAACATAGAAGGTACAGCAAAGGCATTTAAAAAAATAAAAGCAAGGGGTTCAGGAAGCAAAAAATGAAAGGAAAATAGAAAAATCCGAATTTGTTTCCTAACATTCATGATATCAGTTGAAACTTCTTAAGAAAGTACTTCTTAAGAATCGGAAAGTTCAACCTATCTAAACTGGCATAAGGGACAAATTTGAGCCCACAGAAACCTGTAACTGGAAGTATCTGAAAGACGAGACATCTCGTCGGTAGCGTTGAAAGTGTTAAGATATGGCAGTTCCACCGGAAACATAGAAGGTACAGCAAAGGCATTTAAAAAAATAAAAGCAAGGGGTTCAGGAAGCAAAAAATGAAAGGAAAATAGAAAAATCCGAATTTGTTTCCTAACATTCATGATATCAGTTGAAACTTCTTAAGAAAGTACTTCTTAAGAATCGGAAAGTTCAACCTATCTAAACTGGCATAAGGGACAAATTTGAGCCCACAGAAACCTGTAACTGGAAGTATCTGAAAGACGAGACATCTCGTCGGTAGCGTTGAAAGTGTTAAGATATGGCAGTTCCACCGGAAACATAGAAGGTACAGCAAAGGCATTTAAAAAAATAAAAGCAAGGGGTCCAGGAAGAAAAAAATTGAAAGGAAAATGGAAAAATCGGAATTTGTTCCCTAACATTCATGATATGAGGTGAAACTTCTTAAGAAAGTACAGTGCAGCTCCTGCATGTGAGATCTATTTTGACCCTCTATCAAGAAAGTAAGGAATGTTGCAAAAGTTCCATATGGTGGTAGAATGGTGACTCTAACTTAGAAGGGAAATTTATGCTCAATTTTTGATAATAAAGAAAACAATGATTTTGAATAACATTAATTTATTATGAACTAGAGTATTATTATGAACTAGAATTAAAATAAAAAAAAAATTCGTAATTAAAATAAAGTATTGCTGTTTTGTATACTAAATAAAAGTATGTTTTTAAAAACTCCTTTCAATTAAGTTTATTTACGGCGAAAAAAATAGATGTAAAAAATTTGACTAAAAAACATCTTCGTACAGTTGAATTTATAAGAATTATTTTAGACTGTTTTTAAATTTATGTGAAAGAAAAAATGCACAGCAACATTTGATAACAAAATTCAATTGCAAATACTTTATATAAAGGAAAAAATAGTGCATTTCTGTAGGTAGTCCAATACTTGACAGTCTAATCTCACCCAGTTTTCATAATGAAAAGTTTCATCCTAAGATATTTAACTGAAATTTTGTGGTTTTGTCTTTTGATACTTGTGATGAAAAAATTAACCAATTTATTGATTATGAATTTTCTTTACTATTTACCTATTGATTTATCGAATTTTACAGGAGCAATGATTGACCAAGTATTAATGACATTATTAAATTAGTGCATGAGACATAAGTTGCGTATTTGAAACATTTTTAAAATAAGCTAGAAGTTTAGAAATTAGTTTCTTTAAGAATTTTTATGTTAATTGAAAAAAAAGAAAAAGAAAAGAATAGTTTTAAGTTCTCAGGTTTTCAATTTTACGACTTTTTTAAGAAACGCAGCTTTGAAGCTCCCCGGAGAAATATTCAAAGTAGAAAGAGGCTGTTCCAAACACTTTCATAGCTTTTATAAGCCCATAAGGGCGTAAAACTAGAAATTTTCTACATCAGCATTATAAATGAAGCCCGTTAGGGAGTGGTACGAAAAAAAATCAGGTTTAGAGAGTTAAAGTTACAACTATTAGATTTTGAAAGGTGAGGTTAAAAATATTTTACAGGGGCAAAGTTTAATTTGCTACATGAGTTGAATTTATTACAGAATCATAAGTAAATTATGGATTTTTCCAGAAACTTTCACAGAATTAATATCAGACAAATTTTAAGTAATTAATCCTGATGGCTTTAGTTAAAAATGGTAGCCAACATTTAATATTCAATTTTCTCAAGAAGTAATATATAATTAATAAATATGGAATAAGTCAACCATCTAACGACCCGCCACGAAGGCACACGGATTTAAACCATAAAAACTGAATGACCGGACCGCCGCAACAGCAACATTGACGGGAACTGTGGTTGAGTCCTAAGGGCCACGGTACAACCCTCCCCGAAGGAAGTACGTCCCGTCATCGATGGGAGGAGTCAGATCCCCCACATATTAGTGTACCCTCCAGGGTGGCGAGATCCAATCACCATGCCGGAAGCATCTCATCCTCATTTCGAGGTGCCCCCCCCCCGGCGATAAATATGGAATAAGTAATTTCAGCAAGTAAAAAGATAAATATAATTAAAAAACTGATAATAATACTTTCACCAATAAAGTAAGCAACAATCGTATTCTGCAAACAATATACAGTGCAAAGATTTTTAAATAAAATTAGAAGCATTTTAATTCTTTCTTTGACTGAATGCTTTGCTGCGTAAACTACGAATAAAACAATAAACTCAAGGAAACGGAATATTTTAGTAACTAAAGCAATTTTGAAACAAAACACAGTTTTTTACAATTTCATGTTTGAAATTCGCATTGCCCAAAATAAGTTTGAATTATAGATAATATTTTAACATATTAAGATTATATTACAGATAATATTTAACATATTTAATTAATCATAGTATTTTAACATATTAACCCTGCTATTCTGTTCGTATTTACTTCACATATGTAGCGTTCGGGTCAATATGACCCGACTCAGAAAACTAACCTTTTTTACAGTAATTGACAGGTGTCATTTAAGAAATGGTTTAAATAATAGTAATATAAGTTTAAAAAATAGATCTTAATAGGCTTTTTTTACAAGTGTATGCGTTTAAAAGTTGATCAAGAGTATCCACAGCCCCTTTAGTTGAATTATAATCTAAGATCATTAATGATTTTTTGTCAGGTCTGTTGCTAACTTCTTTTTCCATGATGCAAAGTGCTCATAAGAATAACATTCTTGTTCTTTTTTGGAATATAGTTTACGCTGTTGTGTCTTTTGTAAAATAAAATAGGGAGCTATGAACTTCTTTGTTTGGCATTTGTTCAGGAAGCTCTGATTTATTTTTTCTAATGGTGCTAAGCATAGTCATTTTCCGTTTTAGAAGAAGTTGTCCTAAGTTGTAAGATGTGAAAAAATTATCACATGAAATATTGTGCCCCGAATACCCATACGTAAGATCACACACTACTCGCATTGCCTGATTTTTCTGTGGCTTTGATCCTTGTTCTTTTCCAGTGTAAATTTGTGTTTTCAGTACATATGAAGTTTTACTGTTACATAAAGTCCATATTTTGATCCCCTATTTAGATGGCTTACTTGGTATATACTGTTTGAAACAACATCGACCATGAAATCCTACTAATTGTTCATCTACAGTCATATTTTTATTTGGATTATATAATTTTGGTAGAATTTCTATCGACTTTTCCCAGATATCTCGCACTTCAGCTAATTTATCCAAATTTCTTCTTTCTCGACGAGTGGATTTATTATCAAAACGAATAATTTTCGATATGGTTCAAAATGTTTCGAAGGACATTGGGGCACGAAATATATTTCTGCCAGTTTCTTTATCCCATAAGCTTTTTGTTGATTCTCCATAAGACTTATAAACACCAGCTAACAAAAATAATTCAATGTATGATTGAAAAGTTTTACTTTCAATATTTTTCCACTTTTTTCCATAAACCCTTTCTCCTTCAATATTAGTCATATTTATGATTTCGTTTTCAATTGTAGAATTGAATACTACCTCAAATGCACTTTTTACGTCTATTATCCTTGCCGTTGCATATCTTGTGACCCCTGGAGTAGTTTATAATATTAGCAGTGGTTGATCGAGAAGAATGTGGCAGCGGATCTAACTTCCACTTTATTTCACGATTCTTGGACTGAATATTACCTTCATAGTTCATTTATTGAATATCGATATCAAAATCGTTGTCAGAACTTTCACTCTCAATTTCATCACTTGTATGATATTTCATACTCCGACACTTCTTTTTCGCTGTCAGAAGCTTCTATTAGTTTAGCTATATCAACGTGACTCAAATTTCTGCGATAATAATAAAGTGATAAAGTGAAATACAGCTGAAAAAAAAGAAACGTTGCAATAAGAGCAAAGAGATTGCCCCCTGCCAATCGTATCAAATTTCAAACCTTGCACGCGCTCTCTTGCCATGTGACCAAAAATAGACCTTGCACGCGCTCTCTTGCCATGTGACCAAAAAATTATAGACCTTGCACGCGCCCTCTTACCACGTGACCAAACACATACGTCAACGAAACATGTTTCGAAAACGGATAAATTACAGAAACTATTGTTATTCTTTTATTTTGAATTATTCCAAACAAAACTGAACATGTATGAGTAAAATAAATGATTTTTTTGCATTCGGTCATATTGACCATTAGATATAAATTGAAAAATATTCCTTCGAAATAAGAATAAACTTAAATCCCTCTAAGAGTATATATTTATATTATTTACCAAACATGTCAAGAAGTTTCATGAAAATTTCCCTGTATTATATATTTTTACGAAGGTATAAATTTTATTTCGGGTCATATAGATCCGAACAGAACAGCAGGGTTAAGAGACACCTGCAAAAAAATTCAAATCATAGATGAATTGGAATAAAAAGTACGAATTGCTGAAGCTCCGCTGTACTGCAATTAATAGTTGATCCCAGCAATTTTAGTCTAAATTTCTATGTAATAAGAAGCTGAAAAGCAAATATGTTGATAACGAAGAAAAACAGTGGCGATTCAAGAACGGTATATAATATGGAGGCCAAAAGCAAATACATTGAAAACGAAGAAAAAATGTGACAAATCCGGAATATTTCTGGATGTCCATTGACCTGTTCAGTCACCAAAATTAAAATTACGAAATGAATGAAAAACAGAAAATTAATATTAAATCATGGCCTATTTTTTTCCACTGTAAAGTAAAGTCTCAAGAGTGCAATGGTCTTTAAAAATGCGAAAAATCAGCCAAAATCACAATTTTTCCATTTTTAGTTTCTTACTAGCCTATAGAAACCTGGCAATTATTTGGGCAGTAATTGTTTTTTTTATCTTTTTATATATTTAACTCCAAAATAAGCATTGTTTTGCTTAAATCGCTTATTTATATTTCCAAAATTGGCCAAGATGAAACAATTCATCATAAATATGTCTAAAAACTTTATATGCATTAGTTATTTTGTAATAACAACTAAAATTAATAATTTAACTTCTGAAAATATTTCAAGAAGATTGACAATACCAAAAACTAATAATTTTAATAAACAATGCATGAATAAAACAAAATTTGATACGATTATAAATAATTAGAAATAAATAGCTGTTTTTGCTTTGGGTTCCCTTTATTTGCGATGATTTTTTTATATTTAATTTTTTTCAATAGTCAAACAGTTCAAATATTGTAAACAACCGCAATTAAAATATTGTGCATTTAAAAATTGAATTACACAGTTGAAAAGTCAGATTACTGAATAGTTTTAAATTATATTTTAATGTCTTTCAAAATATTTTTGATACATTTATACTATCCAAACACTTATTAAGCATTACTTTTATAAACATTAGAAATCGAAAAGTTAATGTTTCAGGTTTCAAATATATTTTTTCTTAAATTTTGAAAATGAAACATTTTTTAAAATTATACATTTTTTTAAAGAATATTAATGACTTTTCTTAGTAAATTGCATAACTAATTTTCCTTTTTCCTTTCATTTTTTAAAAAAAAGTTGCATAAAAGATTTTTGATCTAGAAAATAGAGGTAATGAAGATTTCTTAACAAAAGGTCAATTATACAAAGATTTGCTGTGTGTGTTTGTGTGCCTAATGCATGTTAAACCTGATGTCTAAGGTCAAAAAGCTGTGTGCTAATGTGGTGTAGTACATTAGAGAGGGGAGGTAGGTCAGGTGCTTCTCTCGTTATTAGATGACTGTTTAAAATTACAAGGCTTTCGGTCGGTTTTTAACTAGGCTTCTAGTTATTTCAAAACTAGAACGTAAATATAATTAAAATACAAATACACTAAACCGAATTTACTAAAAAAAAAAAAAAAAAAAAAAAAAAAAAAAAAACTTTTTTAATGCGCTGGAGGCATTACTCATAGTAGGTGAAGGAACGATTGCGAATTGACGCGTTTAAAAACAGCAGACATAAAATGCACTATGCAGTTTTAGTCAAACGAATTAGCATAGTAACGTACATATAGTTTTCATTATTATCTGTTTTATTTCACGAACAGCGTATTTATCTTTAAAAAAATAACAAATATGTTCTTCGCTGCTTTTTTGATTGAAAACCTTATATAAGTGTCCAGTCCTTTACTGAACTAAAAGACTTAAATGTCATGCAATTATTATTATAGCACTAGGTATGGAGATATTAAATAAATAAAAACAATTAAGAAATAAAAGATCTTTCTTTTCATTCTTTTAAATTTTGCTTTTGGATTAAGAAAAAACAAAGAGATATAGCTATATCAGGTATTTTAACGTTATGTTAATATGAAATTTAACAAACCGAAGCAAAAATTTAAATTAATTAAAATTTTAATTCGAATGAAAAGCTTTACAATGAGCATAGTTCCCCTGCATTCCCAGAAATCAGATAATTCTTTTAATAAATATGTACGAGAAATACGAAGAAAAAAGTAAATGTGGATTAGCCCTAAAGAAAACATCAAATTGAAGGTTTTATCGTCCCCCCCCTCCTCTCATTTTTTAAAAAACATTTTTGCGATAAGTTGTCTTAATAATCTTTATGGGTCGTGAAGAAATAAATCCAGCATACCTCCTCGAATCTGAAACGGAAACCTTTTGTCTTGCGTGCGATCACAAAGTTGTTTACTTGATCTGTTAAGTCCTACTGAAGGATTGTATAGCGGTTCGACGAACTTTCACACCATCGTCAACCTTGAGCAGAAGTTTGAACTTAGCGGCCTTTGATACGTCTCGTGAAAGCGACAGAAGGCCATTTCATAGCCTAAATTAGGCCACGACTGCATTTGCTTTAACCAACACTCAATGGAAAATCACACCATTATAATACCAAAGAGAGGACGGACGCTTCCTGCGGATACTCGTTTTATCAAAACGTAAGTCCGTTTGCTTCTTTTTGATTCCTAACTAGTAGAAATTTTGGCATTGAATTAAGAGCCATACTTTCGTAAAAATCTTATGTGTATGACAATGGTTCATTTTGAAATTGTTTTTCGAATGTTAACAAAAAATACATTGTTGCAAAAATTTAGTAGTAAATATTCATCAGTCTTAAGTCCATTTGTTTCACTTTGTATTAAAATTAAAAGTTTGATATTCAGCTAGAACTATTCTAAACGTATCTTTGGAGTTATATGCTATCTATATATTTGAATCTGCAACTATTTTTCCAAGTGTCATGAAAGATCGATTAAAAAGAAAAGTTAAGAGAAAACAGTACCATCTGTCTTAAGACTGCTTTGCTTCATTTCAAAGAAGTTTGTCATCCAATCAATGCTTTCCTTATTCCTTATGTGTGCGATAAATGAGTATTTTTCAAATATTTTTATTGAATTTTAAAATAATGGTAGTTTGTCGTGAGTAATCAGGGGAAAAAAACTCCTAAAAATTCAAAAATATTATTTATGAACTTCTTTTGAATTTATTGTCTTTGTGTATGCAGCAGTCCTTAATTGAGATTAATTCAGTAGATGTATGGCAACAAATGACTCATTACTTGCGTATTTTTATAACTTCTTTTTTTAAAAATTTTTTGGATAAGAAATGAGGTTTATTTTTTTAACAGCTGAGAAAATGTAATTATGAATTTTCAAACAAATAAAGAAGACTGTAAGAAATTCGAGAATCTATTGTGATCTAATAAAAAAAAAACTTTTCCTGTATTCTTTTTAGAATAAAGTATATTACAGATATATTTTTTTTAATTTCTGGAAAGAGATATTATTATAATTATCAAAAAATTCAACCTCAAGATTTGGAGGAATCTCAGGGTTTTAAACCTTCAGCAAATCGGAAAATATATATATGGAACTATACCTCTCTTCTTGTGAACACTGCATTTCAAAAATGCAAAGTAACAATGAAACATGGTATGTGGTTTACACCAAAATTGTAGATTTCAGACAAATTGTAGACGAAATATCCATCTACAAATAGTTTGTCTGTCCGAATGCAAATGAAAAACATAATTCAAAGATAGATGTAGATAGAAAGTAGATAGATGAAATTCGGAATATAGTGTTGCACACTAGAATTACAGATCTTTAACAAATTACAGTGCAAACCATCTGCTGTCCGCTGGCTGATTGCCGGTCTGTTTTACTATCCGTTTGCATATCAACCTGATAATTTAAATCCACAACAAGTTTGGAAAACGAATTGGCATCAAAAATCTTGAATTGTATTAAATTTCAGATAGTCAATGGGAAGACATCCAAAGTAAGTACTCGATGGTCTTCATCATAGGTGAAGCTTAACACAAAACGTATTATAGCGTAAAAGTATACCGGAAAATAGAGCGAAGAATATTCCAGCTGGCTTCCGTTTTTATTCCAGATATTGCTTATTTGATTTAATCAGAATCAATTGTAGGAAGAACTCGTAGTTAAATAGCAAGAGAATTGATTCTTTTGCAGCAGCATGTTAAGTTTTTAAGATTCATTTAAACTCCTAAGGGAAGCAATTACAGAAATTATTTATACCTTTTTCGAGTTACAAACAGGAATTACCTTGTCTTGTCGAAACACCCGGGTTAATCTGAATGACCGTTCGCGCGATAGCAGGCAGACGGAAAACTGAGGTTGAAACTCAAGGACCATCAATTGCTACATCACTCCAATAGGAGGTCCATTCCATCATCGAGCGGAGGCTGCTAGATCTCTCAAAGCACTATTTTGCCCACCACAGAAGCGATAACCGGCTTACTTAATCGAAAACCACTTATGCACGCACTCGTGGTGCACCCCTATGGTGGTATAGTTTAGTTAGTTAAATTAGTCTTTTGTACTCAACCTACCTGAGGAATATTCGGGGTAAACCTGGTATTTAAACTTTTATTAATTAGTGAGTTACAATCTTCAGAAACGTTTTTCGTTTTAAGATCAGCCTACAAGGCAAGAAACGGCAGTTTGCGGTTACGGAGTCGCGCCTGGGTTTTCTCTATCCGTATATGTGCTCCTTAGGGATTGATGAATAATACACGGTAAAAGAATAAAATATAAATTGCAACAAAAGAAAAAATTCTAAACAATTTTTTAGGAAAATTGTTTATGCACGCACTTTAATATTCTTGTTTTGTTTCTAAATTCTTTCTTTTCGTGCCATCAAGCAACTGATCCTCAAAATCGCAAACTAAAAAAAAAAAAAAAAAAAAAAGACATTCAGACATATTATGAAGCGAAAATGTATTTTGATTTAATTATTCATCCGATTTCAATAAATATATTTAAAAATATCCTAAACTGTTTGACGGAAAGAAAAATCATAATTTATATGAAGGATTGTTTGAAATAATTTATTTTTTATTTTAAAAATTATATTTCATAATTATAAATATTGCTATTGTAACATTAACTAAATACATAAATTTTAAATGGTTTATTATAGTCACCAAAAGCAAAGCAAAGATGAATTAACTTTTATGAAAAAACTTTAGACTATGTTTTCAAAAATGCATAGTAAAAATTAATGACTTGCGATTTCGTATGTATTATTTTGAAAAATATAAATCTAAAAATCGCTGTTCTTGAGAAAATTGTTCAGAAATTATATTAGCTTATCTTGAAGCTATTTGAAGATTATTCGGGAAGAAACTTAATAGTTTCTTAGGAATCTACTTAGGAATTATCAAGAAATAATTAGAAAGCTTTCTCTTGTTGAAAGCGTGCTTCAAAGTTCTTATTTCTGATAAGTCACGTCTTGATTTGATGGCGATATGATGAGTGAAACCAGAAGATGATATGATGCATAACAGAAGCTGTTATAAAAGGAGGACTAAAAAAAGAAATCAGTCGATGTTTTTCTATCCGTTTTTACTTGGGAATGCAATTATTTATTCGGTTTTTTAGGTAGATTCCTATAGGAAGACTACCTATTTCAATGGTTCTCATGACAAGTCTTCGGGGAAATTTCTTCAGTTCTTCACCGAACATGGCCCTTAGAACCTAAAACTACCCTTCGTTCAAAAGTTTATATAGTAATTTTGTTTGGATTTTAACTGGCTCGGAATATGCTGTTAGAAATGTAAAAATCTCGTATATTCATAAATGGTTCATCAAGCTCAAAGGGGGTGGAAATGGTGGGGAGGTTGAAATTTTCATTTCTCTATAATTTTCTTAATATTGAAGATGGAAAAATAAATTAACTTAGCCAAATTAGTGCGTCATTAAGACGAAAACTTTCGTATTTAAAGTTTTTCGAAAATTGCAATATCTTAGAAGCTAGGGATCGAAAAGGATTTGCAAGCCCTAATTTTGACTGTTTCTAACATCAAAAATTTATAATGCCAGATAGTAACTTAGATGTAAAGGAATCTACCATTTCCTTTCAGCTTGTCGTGAGAATTTTTTTTTAAATTTTCAGAAGCGATTTTGCTCCCTTTTCCTTTCACTTATAAAAACCCATTTTAGTTTAATTTTCTCAATTTTGCAACAAGGCCATTGTAAAAGTAGCCAATTTTCATCGATAGCTCTTTCAACTAACGTGAATGTTCCTCACTCGCTGGATTCTCTTCTGGAATTTTCTGGAATTCAGGAATTTTCGATTCTCTCTCCGGATTGGAGAAATATTATGAATATAATTAAAATATTATGAATTGTTCCAATTGTTTGCGTACGCTTAAATAATTTATATAAAAAGATCCGGTTTTTGATTCTTTTTGAGTATTGAATAACATATTATAGATTGTTCCATTTTTTACTTATATTTGAGAAATTTATATTTAAATTCCAGATTCCTTATTCTTTTTTCGGGTCGAGAAAATATCCCGAATATGAATAAAGCATCGCTGATTAATTGATCTTCATTTATAAGTAGCAGTTTATCTCAAAAGAAATAAAGTAAAATTTAATTAGACTTTTATTAATACGTAATTTTTGGGAAAAAAAGCTTCTTAAGAATTCTTGTTCCGAACTTGAATACATTATGATTATCCTCTTTAGACAGGAAATGAAATTGGTAGGAAGTCGTGTCACGGAAGTTTGACTTTGCTTTTGCTGGTACCTGGATTAGTAATGTTTGATTTACTGGCAATATATAAATTACTTCACGGAATATAAATTAACCTATATAAAAGGAATATATAAAATGGTTTTTAAAAACATATCCAAATTGTTTTGAATATTACATTCTTTCTTTTTCAATGGAGAAATCACCACATTTTACATATATTTATACAGTGCAATGCTAATATTTTCATCAATTTGAATTAAAATGCTTATATTTTTTTGTATAAGTACTATTTAAGTATCATTATCATAAAGTATACTTTTAATAAAGTTTATTTTTTTAACCAATAAATTATTTATTATAATTATTAAAATTTATGTATTAAAATGTTCTTATACATATTAACTATGTATGTATTATATATTAAAGCTGTTAAACTTGAAAATGAATTTTTATTGCTGTTTTTAGTTTAAAAATGCATGGTCAATTTGTCTATGGTAGCTTTCACGCTTCCCCATGATCACGAAACCCTGGTTCCTAGATTTGTTACCTAGACCAACAGTAACTGGTCAAAAATAACAAATACAACACTATTTTGAATGGCATATATAATAAAAATGCCGGGGAAAAAATTTTTTACGTGAAAATTATACCTGCTCATTTTTCTGAATTTTA
Source organism: Argiope bruennichi (assembly GCF_947563725.1). Taxonomy (NCBI): domain Eukaryota; kingdom Metazoa; phylum Arthropoda; class Arachnida; order Araneae; family Araneidae; genus Argiope; species Argiope bruennichi. The sequence continues at coordinate 126,472,932 of NC_079163.1, forward strand.
GTTCCAGTAGTTCATAATGCTAGTAAATATAAATGGATTATCACTGCAGATTCAAGCTGCAAATACTCTTATGATTTAGAATTAAAATGTTAAGAATCTCATTAAAATTACTATAATTAGTAAGTTTTTTTCCTAATACAAATTATAAATTCTGCATGCCTGGAAACATTTAATATGATTTATGTCATAGCTAATCGTTGACGTCTGCAAATCGCCCATATAGCTAGCGTTAGGAATTTACCTCGGAATTATAAGGAAATAATTAGAACTCTTTTTCTAGTGAAAAGTGAGGTTCCAAAATTTGATAAGATAGGAAACCATTAGCCTCCTGCAGTTGTTGCAAAGTGTACTCCACTGAAAATGAGCCTTTTTACTGTAACTCCTATTAGCTCAAGATGTTGTACGATATCTCCACGTTGTTTTCAAGATTCTCAGCGCTGGAAAATGTTGTTGGGCGTTTTAAGCTAATAGAGACAGTATTGTATGTAATCACAGTGGGCTAATATGCTTACCAATAAGGCATGGAATGATACCATCCTGGTTCGCCTGAAATGTCAACGGTATCAGAGGACATCTTATGAAGTGAGATGCGTCATTAATATAGGAAGCTTCTACACTGAAGCTATCATTTCATTCCAGAGAGTGGGGAAAAGATGTCCTAGATTTTTTATCAATGGCAATTATATGAGGATGCTATATTACTTCTGAATTGTAACTAAAATTTTTCCTAAGTATAACCATAGCCTCTTCTGCATCTGAGCATAATTTGCCCCTTTTTACCGAATTTTGTAGGTTTTAGGAAGTGCCTTTGTTGATTTTGTAGGATTTCTAATTCAACAGATACTGTTCATTGGCTTATTTATTTCAGACCATGGAGAAATTTCGAAGCGCTTCTGTTCCTCATATTAAGTTTGAATCACCAAGAAAACCGTTTCCACGTAAGTTGATGACTTCTGATTATTATTTATTCATTTTTTTTATTTAATCCATTCTCAAAATCTTAATAATTTTATATCATGCATCAAAATATGCTATATAGTAATTTTGCTGCATCAAAATATGTTTTTTGGTAATCTTGCTTCAATTAACTTTAGATAAATTTCTATCGTCTAGATCTAAGTAATGGAATTACCTGTAATTTGATTTTTTTCGTTTTGTAGAAATCTTGACATATTTATTTTAAGCAGATACGATTTTTTACATGTTTGTGTGCAAAGCAGACAAATCCAATTATTAAATTTGATTGAGTATGCAAATACAACTATTGTCTATAAATGTATCGGTCAATTGAACTCAAAGTACATCAATTTTAAAATTTGTTCTTTTTCGGATTATGACGATTTTACCTTTTCCCACATTATTTTCAATTTAAACTAATTCCAAAAGAAAATAAACAAAAAGCTTTCCTCATAGTGAACAGCGTTTAGTACGCTTTCCAATTTTTTTTTCGAAACTTTATTCGAACTTTTGCATACTGAAAAAAATCAATTTAATTACAGCAATTCCAAAGAATTTAAGAAGTTTCTTCCCTCCCCAAACAATTCTCATTTTTTCAAGTTCTCTGATTAATATAATTGTTCTAAGCAAAAATACTTTAGAATGCTTAACTAATTATCCATTTCTTGACAATTATATATTTTTCTAAACTTTAAAATAAACTTACATAATTTTAACTTTTCGGAGCATGTACTAGGCGATCAAAATTAAAACACTCCTGCTCTGAGCTTTCTATACAGAGAACTCCAAAATTGATGAACATACCATTCAAGACATCGGGAAACGGATCGCGAGGAAAAAAAAAAGTTTCAGTAACATCGATAGATGGAGCTGTACAACAGATAACATGCTTGATACAAATAATCACACACACACACACACACACACACACACACACACACACACACACACACACACACACACACACACACACACACACACACACACACACACACACACACACACACACACACACACACACAAACCCCACATGCGGTATGGAATTTTTCCATTGTTGATATGAAAAAAAAAAGTGAAGAAACTGAAACTGTTATTGTAACTGCAATTTCGCACTGTAAGCACAAAAATTTGGATAAATCCTTGGTTTGCTGCTACTATTCTAGGCATAAAAGGTATAAAGTTGGAAAAATGTCTTTCCCCAAATACAACAGAGCCAATGTCTTGATTCAATTACCTTTATGCAAGATGGAGTGCCTCCACACATTGAACTCTGTGTACAGCAGTTTCTCCGGCAACATTTTACTAATGATAGAGTATCTAGTCGTGTGTTGCTGTCAACCTGACCATCTCGTTCTAAACACCTTAATTCCTGCGATTTTTTGCTTTGGGGATACTTAATAAAATCTTGTTTACCGAGGACGTCTAATAATCTTGGCAAATTTGAAAGACAGTATCATTTTGCATGTGAGAAGCATCTCAATCGACCCATTAGAATCCGCAGTTGAACAAGTTGGTAAGCATCGATAAGGTCCTTGTGATTGAATGTTTGATAAATTTGAATAAAATGTGTTACAAATGTATATTTTGAGTTTTTTTAGCTTATTTTTTTGTTGCATAACGCCATCTATCGGTATTTGTGGAACTAATTTTTTTCGCGTAATCCGTCTCCTCATGTCTTGAATAATATGTTCGACAATTTTGGAGCCTTTACACTGAGTAGTTCGCTGTATAGAGAACTCAGTGTAGGGGTGTTTTAATTTTGATCATCTTGTATAATAATTTGATTATCCTATATCAGATCTATGCTGACTAAAAAATTTGAACTTTTCAAGAGAGTTAAATGGAAGTTTTGTTTTGTAATGCACATCGGTGCCGAATTAGTTTTTAGGAATACTGACCGTTTCTTTGCTTTTGTTACTCAATGTAGATAGTCTAGCATTTTTATAAATTTAAAAAAAAAAAAAACCTCCATGGTAATGAAAAAAGAGAAACTTCAACTGCTCCGAAGAAATACCAGAAGGAAAAGGTTGATTTAGTTGTTTGTTTTAGCTGAAATAAGAATTATAGCCTTCATGCTTTAGGTGATCCTACGGGGTATATACCGATATACTTCACCCACTCCGCCTAGGAATACCTCATCACTACAATGAGGCTGCAGAGCAGGACTTTGAAGGTGCTGTTTCTTTGTTAGGACCGAAAGTAGTTCTTCGCTCAAGGAATATTATATTACGTATTTGTATAGTTCTGGACAGCAGAGTTCTAATACAAGACAGTAATATCTGTATAGTAAAACTTTTATTTTATTTACAGATTTTTCGTTTCATACCCGTGTTATGCAATGTGGTTGGAAACACAGTGGTAAATTCGCTTTACTTTTCTCAGCTCTTGTTATCCTATCCATTTTACTTCCTTATACATTCGCTTTGATAGCTGGAAATGTTAGACCTCTACTGCCACTAATCAGGTAAGATTTATTTTCGTAATTTATTAACTATCCATATTTTTATAGACCTGCCCAGTACAAAATATTAGCCCAAGGGATATAATTTTTTCATTAGATAATCCTTTTCTTTTGTCACGGCAAATTTTACGGTGTGAATTGAATTTTATTTCCTTTAATTTTTTAAATAGCTGGGCGGGTATTTCAGAATTCATGGGGTAAAGTTTAAGGGTTGGTAGAGTCTGTTAAGAATTTTTTTTCTTTTGTATAAAAATGTATGGTCGTGAGCGACTTGATGAGGGTAAAATGCAAAGGATAGACCAGAAAGGAAGCATGAATTATGCACTTATAGAATCGTTAGCAATATTTTTGAAAAGACATAGAGGCTTATGAAATACAAAATAAAAACGATAAACATTCCAGCATATATGCCACTCAGATGCAATCTGAAATAAATCTGAATAAAGGAATATCTATAATAAGAATAATTTATAAATAAATCTATTAATTTCCCGAAGTGCTTCCAAAATGATCCCTTCGAATCCTGTCGGAAGATATTTCCAGACTTATTTTCGATGGTATGAATATTTGATCAGAATCAAAAGTGTTTTAAATATCGAATTCGTTAAATACCAAAAATTCGTTAAACATCGAAAGATCAGTCAAGCTTGATCAACTCATTCAAGATTGATAAGCATAAAAATGTGGATTGTGATCAAATGGCGAGGGAACCGATCTGCTGTTTTAATAAAATCTTTAGCATAAATGAAAAAAATAAAAATTTAATGGACAATATGTTGTCAAATCGAAATGAAGAAATATTTTCGAAATATAAAGCAGGAAAAATTTCATATGTGTGAAAATTAAAAGCACATACTGTAGAAAAAAATTAATTAAAAGAGGGAAAAATTTTAATATATAATTTAGAGCTAATTCCGAAATTTCGAAGAAGAAATTTGTGAAATTTTGATCTGCATCAAAAGTTTGATCAGAAGTAAAATTTATGCATCAAATGGCAAGTAAAATTGCAATTTTAATTTTTCAGATTTTTCCTTTAATAATTTTTTTCTTTTTTTTTTGTTGCCATCATACTTTTATCATTATCAATAGGCCAATAAATTATTTACTAAAAAGTTTTGTAAATTATTTCAAACTATAAAAAATAATACAATTTAAACCTTAAACTTTTAATACATGGGTATTAACATATTAATAATATAATAAATATTTTAAAAAATGACACAAATGAACTAAATTTAGTCTATTTGCAAATATCATATAAAGGGTAATGAAATTTGGTAACATGTTTTAATTTTACTCTTTAATAAATATATGCATAAAATTCTAAGTTAAATCTTTCAATGAATAATGAATATTATGACCAGAAATTTTTTTCATTGAATCAAATAATTTTATAAATTTAAAATTAAACTTGAAATCTGCATAAATATCAGTTTAAATGCTTGATATAAATTGGATGGAAATAAATTAATTACAGAAAGGAATCAAATTTAAACCTATTGAATTTTGGCTTCATTAGTGAGGAATGTGCAGCGGCACAGTTTGCCGTACGTAACTATTTTGCTATATTACAAACTTTATATATAATGCAATAGTTATATTTGAATAAAAAAAATATATTTAATATAATTTTTGGTCATATTTAATTGTTTTATTTCATATTTTTATACTAAAACACATAATTCTGCGTTGGACCCTTACAGGATAGTTAAATTATAAAAGATTTTTATAAGGCCAATGCAGCAGCAAAATATACAGTTGTAAAAACTCTGCAAATGCACCAACGATAAAAGTTTGAGTAAATACCTGTTAAACATCGAAAATAAAAATTAATTGTGTAAATCAACTCAATAAATTGGGATTCCTCGTGGACCACGATTCATTGTAATGATATCAATATCGAAAAATAGATGTTTCCGAAAACTCGCTAACTGGCGTAGCCCTAACTCCGACCACACTTAGTTTTGAAATTCTATTCTTATTTTGCAGAATATTAAAAAAAAAAAAAGAGTGTCGAATTGTTTGTAGCTGCACCAGAGAATAGCTCGAATATGTATGGAAAATCCCTTAATGCACGTGTTAAAATGACATATAAACAGGGAAAGGGCTTATTTGTGTGTTTACAGAGCTACAGAGTGAACGTCTATTTTTTATAATAGGGTTAAATCAAAAACTGGCATCTTTTTTCCCTTCTTTTCCTCCTTTTTTAAACTGCTTTCTTTTATTTTTTTATTTTTAAACAATTTTCTTCACTGTTCGTTCGAAGAAAAAACAATGCCTTCTTAATACGTATTATTTAATTTGTTTCTCTTGTCACATATCAACTATTCAACTAAATTTTATTGCTTTTCAGAGAGAAAAAATTACGAAGTTAAAATTACTCTTTTGACCAGTGACTGAGAAAGCAGTAGGCGCAGCATCTGTTGAATCTGCTGTTTAACGAACCAATTAAAATGCAAAAAAACTAAACACCTGATATTTAAGGCCATAATTATGCGTTAATAAAAAAAAGGAACTTTTAAACATCTTTCGTAGCAGTGTTCCTTTTTGAATTGATAAGCTGGCATAGCTAGTATTACAAACTTGCATGTTGCCTGTATACTATATTCACTCTTATTCCTATCTCTAGTTCATTCTTTTGATTGAGACAGAAGTGAGAAAATGGCAAGTTAAGCGGATATTATTTAAAATGCAGAAAAGTGAGAATCTGACATTCAATTTAAGATCTTTCTCTTAATAAGAGATAAAATAAACTTTTTAGCCCTCCTTTGCTTATTTCTGAGTTGATAAACTGACAATGCTAATATGTTACCTCCATTTCTTATTTCTATTTATTTTCTTAGTTGAAATCTAAAATCTGTAATGTGTCAAAGAATGTCCTTTCTGATATGCATGATTACTTTGTCTTATAATTTTATTAGAATTTTCCTTTTATTTTTATGTGTGAATGATGCTTTGGAATGTATGCAATAATTTGTTCTTATTCGCTGTTTAGGTGCAAGAGGAGTGTCTGTGTATGGAATGAAAGTATCAACAAGAATGTCTTCTGACGTGCAGAAAAACCATTTTTTTCTTGCTAAATTATTGGCATATCTTAATGTGAAACATTTTTAACTTAGTCAAAAGTTATAAATCTGATTTGAGTGAATATTAATAGTATACTTGTGTGTTATATCTAACAGAAAGAGTGTTTTTTTAGCATGTTGGTTTTCAATCATTAGTCAAATCTTCTACTGTGAAAAGAGGTTATTGCAATTATTTAACCAATAAAACGTCTTTTCATTAAAAATGTCTCATTAAAATTTAATTATCAAAATAGATAAGCTAAATGAAAAGGCAATTTTTAGGAGGAAAATTTTTTAGTATGAAAGTAATGGATATTATAACAACAGGCTTGCTCTTCTGAAAAAAATTAAATTTATAAATTCACCAAATGTAAATATACACATAGAAAAGATAAACCTTTAAGTTAATTTCTGACTCTTAACAAGTGCTTTTAATTTGGAAGGAGGGGTGGGGCATGCCTTCACCATTTCAATTGATTTCCTACAGCTTCCATTCAACGCATTGCCTTTTGCGCATTTTCGCAAAATGAATGCTTGGAGATAAATTGGAGGAATATAAATTATCAGATCTATTATTCATTTTTTTTCAATTATTATTCATTTTTTTTTCAACGAAAAGAAAAGTATTGTTTGTGACACCAAGAAGTTAGAAAATTAAATATTCAATTAATTTTCTCAATGGCAAATTATAAAGAAACAAAAAGGCTTTCTTATGAATCTATTCCTTTTTTCTTTAGTATTTGCCAGTATAGCCAGTACAATTTCTTATTTTTAGACACTGCAAAGTAAGTAATTTGTATGCCTTATCTCTCACATGGAAAACATAACTGTTAATGTCCTTTAATATTTTACTCGTCGTTCTTTTATGCTGAAACGTCTGTTCCTTTTTTCCTAAGAAGCAATATCAATCTCTCAATCAAATTAATACGATGCATTTGACGCACATCACGTAGTTATGAATCTGCCTTTTTATAATTTTCCGAATTACATATTTTTTTATAATTTTGAAACATAAGCTTGACATTTTTTCCACTCAAAAAATAATATTTGTTTTATTATATCTATTTTGGACATAGGAACAAAATTTATATTTATTAATTCTCCCACTCGTGCTTTTTTAGTTCAATTCAGCTAGGATAATTTAGATTCTTAAACATTAAATATCAGTTACAATCTGGTCATCACCTATTACAATGCAGAATCTCTCATTAATAAAAGAAATTCAATTTCAAATAAAACGTCAAGGACATCATGAAATGTACCTTGTTTAGAAAGTAATGAAACTAGTAACTGCCTTAATTATCGATAATGCCTGCTGTTATCAATAATCCGTTAAGAACGGATTCCTCATACCAGAGACAATAGTCAATTAATGGAAATTATTTTTGTTCTTAAGAGTGTTTCAAGGTATGTGTACAAAATGAAAGTGCTCCTGCATGTGCAAACATATTTTGTACGCCGTTTGACTTCAGTGTTTTTTGAGAGTAAATAAACGTAATAAACCAGATAGGTAAATTTGTAATACCATTTTTACTTTTATAATCTTTAATGTGATTTTTAAAAAAATATGTCTTTGATTTTTACTTATAAGTTTTTAATAAATAAAAATACATGGCTATAGTTAGTTACAATTGAACTTAAGTTAATTTATGTGCAACAAATAAGAACCTCAGTAAATATGCAAATTTAACGTTATCATTCTGTTGCATTAATGCATCCGAACATATTGCTATATGTCCTGCAAAACAGCATCCATTAAGAATGTAGTATTTTCATGAAACATCCTTAGTCAGCGTGTTATTTCCAGATACGCCAGGAACTTTGGGAAAACGTTACATTACTGATTAATGTCATTTCCCAGGAATATGTTGCAACGTGCATCTGTTAATAAGTTCCACCATGTCAATGTATGCCAACAGAAGAACAACTCACTCTAACATTTACGGGGATTTTTTCGGTCATGGGCAGATAAACAATCAACTGTAATTTCAGGCGTGCAACTCCATTTATTAAAAAGTTATTAGTAAAATCGTTGTTAATTTTCCAGAAAATCTATTGTCTTTCGCTGATGAACATTAAGAAAATGTTTGAACAACTTTTTAAATTATTCATAATTAGTAGGATTTGTTTTATGAAATGTTATTTGTCATATAAATATTCTAAAGCAAAATATAACTGCATAGTGTTTATTCTTTTACTATAACATTGACTTTTCTACACACAATATTTAAGAAAGCCTATATTTAAAACATAAACATTTGCTATAAATTATGTTTTTTTTAAATTACTAATTTTATTAACAAAATGAGAAAAATAATAATTGTCTTAAAAAGCTTTTATTTACTTAAGTATTTCAGTATTGGTATTTACTCTATTTTTATCCAAACATGTAAAATGTAATAAACATAAGATGAAAACATTTCTTTATAAATTCAGCATTTTTTATTTTGTGATAAAAGGACTAGAAAGAATGCATAAAATTTCATTAACTTCTTACATTAGCCAATATGCACTTCATATTTACTGTCTTTCGTGCTTCCATTGTTTAAAAACAATTTTCATTTAACTATTTTCGTAAATGGCTATTCTCCTATGGCAGTCAGTCAGATTATAAATAACCAGAGGCTGAATATATAAAATTAATTTTTAAATATTTTTTATATAACTGCAGAGAAGTAAATGGAAAAAAAAATCTTTTGTATATGTATCTGATGGTTCTTTTATTTCTGCAGGCAAAGTGATTCTGATATCACTCAGAGTGGAATTTGCAGTGTTGCTTTGTATATTATAGCTGTTATTGGTAAGTTTGAGCTTTATTTATGAAATTCAAATAGCATAATTTTTGTAAGGAAGGGAATTTAAATTTCCTAATCAGCATGTAATTAATAGAATTATGGAATGTAAAAATCGAAATTGTCATGTAAATGATCGAATTCTGTATTTAATTTTATAGCACATTCAACAACTTTCATTTGTATCAACGATATGTAAAATTGTAATGTTGATTTCTTTTCGCAACTGAATATCTCTGCTATTATGACATGTAAAATTTATTTTGAATGTTTTATTGTACGTTGTTGTTTTCAAAATATTGTATATTGCTTAATTATTTAAATTGCTGTTTATTAAAACCATTATTCTTTAAACTATTAAAATTTTGCAATTATGATGGTCATCATTTTATCTATAAATATGACTATTTATTTATCAGTTATAAATTATTTATTAAAACTGTTAAATATTATAAAAAAAATTTAATGGACATTTTATGGTATTGAAGTTTTTTCTTTTAGTATACAATTTTAGACCCAGTTTTTCTTAATTCCGTTTTTTATTACTGTCACGTCTGCTTCGAATTAGCTAAATTCCACTGCATTGAATATCATTTCTTATTATTTAATTTTTTTGCTTCGTACAAGTAATCATAGGTCTATTTATAGGAAGTATTATGATCTCCGTTCGTTACGTTCACGTATCTAGTCAAAATGAAGCACGAAATTGGCGGCTAAATATACTGAACAAGTTAGGACTGTCGATAGGATTTGTTTCGTTTACAGGACTTATAATCGTTGCAGCTTTTCCAGTTAATATGGATCTAGGAAAAAATGATTTATGGGTAAGTTTAAGGCTGTAACTTAACTGCTCTATGTCGATTTCTCATTTTGGTTTTAAAGATATCGTTATATATTAATATTTTTACTTATAAATATTTTTAAGTATGTTTTTTGAATCCTTATATTTTTAAAATTCTATTCATGTTCAAAGTTTAATTTTTATTTGTGTTCGATTTATTTTGCTTTTAATAATTTTGTTGTTTGAAATTTTTCGAATAAAAATATTATTTCAAAATATTTATTTAATTATTCATAGAAAATTCCATTGCTCTTATTTATTTAAGAAACCCTCCGAGAAAAAATGCAATAGAAATCGTTTTATTCGAAGTAAGCTGAGACATATTTTATATAGGTAGCTAAAATTAAACATAATGCATACTAATAGTTCCACTGAGGCAATATGGCGAATTAAAGCTGGGTGATACTATATCGATTTGATGTTTTATTTCAGTTCGATACAGTATCAAACAACCGAAACGAACGAAGGAGAGACGATAATTTATCGGTATCAAGAGCTGATACTTTTGATCTGTATCAATTTTATGTTTCTAATACTTCTACATACATGATACAAAATATCAGGTTGTTACAATATCACCCATCCCTATTGGCTCATGGCCTGAGCTACAGCAAGTAGAATAGCTAGAAATTAATATTAATTTGGTATCCATAAAGAAGATGGTAGCGAAACTATTCAGAAAATTTAACCCGTTTTAGGCGTTTTTAGTCGTTTAGAGGTTCAAACATTTTACTTATTATTAAATTTTTTTAAAAAAATAGACGCTTAACTTTTTTTGTTATATGGGATTTTCTTATTTATTTATTACAGGATCCTTCAGTGCTTATTGCACCTTTGATGGGTGCATTCTTTGCTTTCTTTTTTGGCGCCTTGTACATGCTGTTCCAAACGGCCATCTCTCTCTTTTTCTATGAAGGAAATGGTCGAATCGTTATGATTCGATTTATACTTTTTATGGTGTGTTCAATATGTTTTGCGACATGTATCCTTTTCTATTACATTGAAAATTATATATATATATATATATAGGAAAAATTTCAAATTTTAAGTTGAAAGCAGTTGAAATTCTCCTTAATCCATAATTAGCTACTTTAAGCACGATGTTCGGAAACAAGAAGACAGCTTCTGACAATATTTATATGCAGACTGATATTATGATGAAGTTTGTAATGGTAAGTAAAAGTGCTTTTTATGCCAAACAGGGAAAGGTGCAATTCATTTGGAAAAAGATAGCTACAATATGAAAATTCTACGTTTCTATTTTCTTAGAAAATTTCGATTCCCGTTTATTTCTTCGAAGAAAAAAATGTCGCTGCTTCAGTCACAATATTTGCTTTTGGAGAGAGCAATCGAAACAGTTTTTCAGTGCAACCAATGTCCAGTTATCTTGAAGAATGTAGGCCTAAATTGACAAACTTCAAATGCATCTTTAATTAAATCTCAGCTTTTCATATTGTGGCCATCTTTTTCCAAGTGAATGCAAGCGCGTTAGCTATATTGGCATACATCATTTACAAACAGTGCTGAATTTGGCAAATTAGGCGCATGTTGCATAGTTAAATAATTTATTTCAATTGCTTTTTTTTAGGTTTTGAATATTGCATGAAATTTATTTATTTTAAATAATTTTCATATTTATATTATAATTGAATTTTAGTATTCTATATTTGAATTTTAAAGCTTGAAAATACGCGTTTTACTAAGAGAATTCTCTAGTTCGGTGCAAAATCAAGAATTCGATCAAACAAATGATTGTTTCAACTCATCCGTAATATCGAAAGAAGGACTGAATATTAAAAGAGGTTACAAGAATTAATAAATTAATGGATGCTCATTATTTCTTTCTATTTTTTAGAAATTATTTTCATTAATTAAAACATGGACAGCAAACTTTCATTATATTTAATCCACAAAAGAAAACTGAAAGTCAACACACTCATATCAAAAAGTTTTACATCTTCATTTACTGATTGAATGGGTGACATTGACATTCAAGATATAAGAAATCGGCATTTTCACGGATCAAAGATAATTAGTGAAAATGATTGAATCTACAGCAAGAAACTGATAGCTCGAAAACTCATTTAAGACCATTTTACATGTCCTTTTTTTAGATCCTACCTGATACATTAACAATACGAGATACATCATAGGATTTGGTATTTATTTCTTTTTCTACAAAAAGTTCAAATTTGAAACCTTAATTTTTTTTTTTTTTTTTGTAATTTTAGAAAATTGATTTGCTAAAAAGGCCATAAATAAATTAACAAATCATTTAAAACGTTCGGTTGTTAAACCTTTCAATTGTTCCATCTTTTGTAACATTCTAAATATCATTTTTATTTTAAATTCATTGCCTACTACTGCTGTACTGCCTTGGTGCATTACGTGTCATTGCTGTTTATATATAGTCTCTTGTTGTGACTTTTACTTACAGTTAAGAAAAGCAGGCAGTTAAAAAAGTCTACCGAAACATTTTTTATAATTTTGAGCGTGTCTGATTATCTTTTTTACATTTTTGAAAATAAAATCGACTATTTTATAACTACTTACTATCTTTTTGTGCAAAATGAATTTTTTATTTTTGCAGGAACCTAATGTATTGAGCAGTTTGTGTGAATGGTTGATGGTACTTTTCTTCGCTGTGTACTTTCTGACCTTTATTAGAGAGAGTGAATCCATATCTGTAGCTATCACCTTCAGGCATTTCATTACGGGACGACGGATTTCTTTAGCTTCTCTCACCAACATGAGCAAAATATAGAAAATTTCGTTTTTCAGCTCATAAAGAAGATTGTTTGTGATACCCAAGTTTGTCTTGATCTTGAAGAGTCCTTTTCTTTATCTGAATTTGATGTACTATGCAATTCGTGTAAATGGTTGATGATACTTTTCTTCGCTGTATTTGACATTCGTTTGAGAGCATTAAATTGCCATCACTTTCAGGCATTTGATAACGGGGCGATGGATCTCTCGATCTGCATCCACCAACATGAGCAAAATATAGAAAACTGCATTTCCAGCTAATGAAAAAATAATTTGATGCTCAAGTTTGTCTGGCTCTTGACGCGTAATAGATTATGCCTGAATTACACACTCAAGACTTTTATTGAGTTCATGAAAATTTTCAAGTTATTTGCCTTGAATAGTTGCTCTTGAATCATGATTTATTCGCCATGAATCATTTATATTATTTTCATGAAGGTGCCAATCGCGTTTTTCTTTTGCTTTGTTAAATGTCCAATGCAATTTATTTTCGTACAAATTTTGATACGCGTTAGAAATTTTGGATTTTTTTTACATGGCTTATTGCTTTTTTATATGCCAAAATGTCGTAAGTATATTTTGTAAAATGGTTATAAGTATAAGCTTTTTCATTTAATCGCTTAGAGACAATTTGTTTTCTACCGAAGGAAAATGCTCCAAAAACTAATGTACAAAGTCTATTCGCTTACAGAATTTCATCATTTTATTGTTGATCAACGGAAATTTTACAACCGAATCGTCTCGTGCAATTATGTTTATTCATTCTTAGAGTATAAGTTTGAATTTTCTGTAAACGAAGAACATTCAAGATAAATAATCTAACTTTCTATTCCAAGAGAAATATTCTGATTTTTAAAAAAAGAGTGAATGAGTCTGCCTTTTAACATATTAACTGCTGTCCGTTTATATAATAGACAAGTTTTCTGCAATCGAAAATTAAAAAAAAAATGATATCAAAATTTTAGATTTAAAGTGATTTGAATAATTCAAATTCTCTGCACCATAATATTTTGAATTTATTTTATTGCGTAGTAGGATGTCTATTTTACGGAATTAAGATTCATTTTTGCTTTTTGAATGGCAGGTTTTGTATATTAATCCGTAAAAATGACCCACCTACAGTTCGTTGCATTGTAGAATGCATATAATGCAATTACTAGTTTTCAAAAATGCTGTTACATGCATTAGTGCTCTTTTCTAATAATATTTTTTAAAAATATCAATATCTCAAAATATGTATTTTAGAGGAGGATTTTCATTTAAAACTAGACCCAACTGTTTCTGCATAAAGGCAAACGATATATTTAATTATAAGTCATTTAATAATTCTTATGTTTCTCCGATACGATAAGTGAATAATTTTAAAGTAAGGGAAGATATTTCTAAATCTTGTAAAATGTGCAACTCTATTTTCTTCTTTCGGAATATGCAAGAACTCGGTTTTTTTTAAAAATCATTGTATCCTTCATATAAACTAAAGTTGTTTTAACACACTTTGATTTTAGTTGATTTGCTTCATATTTGTAAAGATGGAATTATCCAATCAATTTTTTCTTTCTTCTAACACTAGAACTGTGAAATTTCGTGCTTTTGTATGTCCTGAAAAAAAATGAACTTTTTATTGTTTTCAGAACTTAATTATTGATTAATCGCTTGCTTCAATTTAACATGAATAGCACCATCTGGTGGCGAATTTGAGAAACAATTGATTGCAAGATTCCATTACATATATAATGATAAATTGTAAAATATATCGCTGTTTAAATGAAGAAACGGGAACGAAAAATCTTTTTAAAATCTTTCTTTTATTATTTTAATAAATTGTAGAAAATAAATTTATATATCAAGAATATGGACGTCAAAACAAAATCGTAAAAGAGAAAGGCACTGAAAGAAATTCTACAAAAAATTAATAAGTGTTGAGAATCATAAGAAAAAAAATCTTAAAAAGAAATAAATTGTAAATGCATTTCAAACACTCATTTCTGAATCTTTCTATCGGCACTTCTGGCTTTTACGATTTTACCTTGACGTACACAGTTTCGATAAAATAAATATTTTCTACCTTTTACTTCGGTTATAAAGAATATTATAAAAGACTTTTTTAAAAAAAATTTTATTAAATAAAGAACGTTAAAATGTTTATTAAATAAACTGGAGAAAAATTATCAGTTTTTATTGATAAAAATAAAATATTTTTAGAACGCATATTTAAATATCACACGAACAAATATTTTTGAAAACATTTTAATGTGTTTTTATTTTTGTTGCAATACATGTATTTTATATTAAGCTTAGTTATTCATTATGAACAAATATTCAATACATTCATTTATTCACATATGTACATATTTTTTATATTTTTGTGTTATTCAAGTTTCTTTGATATACCTGGTCTACATTAGACTAAATCATTAAGATTTTGCTGCATATTTTTTCATTATAAATATTAATATTTTAATGATATTGCTTAGTTTTGTGTTATGTAATGAAAGGAAAACTCTAGTCAAGCTACTTTGTTCATCTGTCTTAGCTTATAAGTAATTACATGCTACATGTAAATCACCTGTTTTGATTGTATATGTTTCTTAAAAATGTTGTATATGCTATACTATTTTTTTTTTTTTTTGATTATGCTATACTATTTTGTTTGGTTCTGTCTAACATTAAGTAATTTCTTTTGTGTTATATTCTTACTGTTAATTTTTTGGAAGATTTTTTTATAATTAAAAATTTTTATGGAGACAAATCAGGTTTAAAAGTAATGGCGAATTTTCAGTATTGTAGAAATATTTTCCTAATTCTTTAACCTATAAAATAATAGAAAAAAAATATTTTGCATATAAATTACTATTAATTTTTTTGCTGTAAATATTTCCTTTATTTTAATGTGGGTCATTTGAATGTTTTTCATTCTTAAATTTTCTGTCTTTGCACTGAAATTTCCTGTCTCTTGTATTAAAATTTCTTTATTATTTTTACTTTTTAAAATTAATTTTTGGCGGAATTGAACACTAATTTGATGTAATAAAATTAGGCAGAAGACTTAGAACAAGCAAACTCAACTACTGAGAACATACAAAATATTCTAAATAAGTGACTTGGTATTTCGATTATTAATTTTCTTGTTATATACAATATATTGATGTAAACATTTTTAATTGATTGAAATGATGTTTATTTTGATTTTAAGATAAATGTTATTCTAGGAGTTTATTTTATTATGAATATTAAGCATAAAATAGTCAAATCTCTGTTTAACGTTAATTTTCAGCTGTAATACTTGAATCCTATTAACTCAATTTTGTGCATAATATCAAAGAAATTCAAATATCAAAGCATCATGCGAGATAATTATATTTTTCAGTTAAGCGATCAATTTGGAAAAGTAGTTATGTTATAAACATTAAGAATAAAATAAAATTCCATTCATCATTCAAATATTATTCATCTCTGTGTATCACTATCACGTTCATATGCATCGCGTAGTTTGACACATTAATCAGTTTTCATAAATGCATTAAAGAGTACGTTAAGTGATAGTTATCTTCGTTATTCTTCCCTGAAAAAGATACCAAAATGATTGATGAGTATCATACAAGTGCGCAAAAATAAATCAATACTTTTGTTGTTTAATGGATACAGATTTTAAGAGAAAAATGAAGTTCTCGATTATTAGTTACGCCGTTAAACTGGGCATTTCTATAATTTATTTTCAATTATATGCTGATTTCAATAATCGTCTCTTCTAGAACTGATTGAAATTCTTTATTTTTTCACATTATAAATTATGGGAATTATATCTTAAAATGCCAAGAATTTCTCGAGGTAATTAAATTTTTTTATAAGAGTTTCATCAAATTTATTAATATGGTAATAACTAGTGGCCAGTTATATTCTAAAAGTAATATTCTTTTCCAGTGCCATTTTGTTATATAAACTTTATATCAACCACGCTTTTTATTTTTTATTTTGATTATATATTAATCAAAAATAATTCTCATTTACTATGCCATTTTATTCCGTTTTCTGTACCATTTTCTTGGTTTTAGTTGTGCTTCAAGAAAGAACAGAAAAGCGATACTAGAATGTTTAAAGAATTGTCATTAACGAAATCAAATTTCGAAACTAGATGATAATTGAAAACTTCTACTGATTGCAATTATTTAGAATTTTATGTAGCTAATTTTATATTTATATATACTATATAAATATTATATATAAATATAATATTTATCTATAATATTTTATACATATAAATATTTTATGTTCAAAAAAGGATTTTCTAAATTTTTATAAGATTAAAATTTTTTATGTGGTTTTGGATGTAATTTAGCTAAATTAAATAAAATTCTTTTAAATAAAGAAATTATTTTAAGAAAGAAAATGCCTGTCTCAAAAAAACTTCCTCTATATAAAAATTCTTAATCTATATTCCGGAATTATGTATTTCGAAACTTCACTTATATTCAAACCACTGTTAAATAATAAATAATTAATAAATAATAGATTCCTGTTTTGAAAAAAAAAAAATCTGTGGAAAAATTATGTTTGAAGTTTTCTCTCATCTTCTTTGGAAGAATATATATATATATATATATATATATATATATATATATATATATATATATATATTTGTGTGTGTGTGCCATTTTTATTACACCTCATTCTTGCAAACAGGAAATATGATCTTTTATCAAACATTTGTTTCTTTTTACTTCCTCTTACGAAAATCAATGCAAATGTATGCTTTTTTTAAATAATGAAATGTAATGGTATACAAATTGACTATGTATTTGAGACAAAATATATTGTCCTGTAACAAATTATTTTCATGGACACTCCATTTTTTTATACAATTCTTTTCTGAGTTGATGAAAATTATGCTAATTTTAGTCTGTTAATTTTTTAAAAATAAAATTCAATTTTTTACATAAAAATTGATCTATAATCAATAATTTATTTTTTTCAATCAATAACTATCTCTGTAATCATTTTTTTTAAAATTTGAAATCAAATAACCATGTGACTAAATTAAACCATAAGAACACTGGAATTAAAAAAGGTTTGTTATATTAAAATAATTTATTCGCATTATTGCTTATATTTAACCTGATTGTTTTTGGATATATTATAGTTATGTATTTATAATTGTAATGCATTTTCTTTTTTACTTTTAAATCATAAAAATTGTTTTTTCCATTATTGATGTAACGAGTTTCTTTAGATGTTTAACATGTTAAGTTCTATGCTTACTTTCGTTGCCTTTCTGTTTACACCATTTAAAAAATATTTACCCTATAATAATGCTCGATTATTGAATTTTGAAAAGCAAATGCTTAAAATTATATAATGAAAGTAAGAAATGCAGGAATTTTTTTTTCCAAAAATGTAATTTCGATGGTAAAGTTTAATTGAATTTATTTACTCATTATATTCTTCGTTAATTAATATTTTTTCAAGAAAACATTTTTCAAGCCAGAGATTTTGTAAGTAAATAATTTTATAAATCAATTTCTAAATTAAACACAATCAATTGAAAAATGCAAATTTCAAAGTGATGCAAAAATGGAACATTTTAAAGTGTAGGCTTAAATTTAGTACAGCGTTATTAGAATATACGCCATTTAAATATTATTAAAAGCTAAACAACTCATTAGTCGCGCTATTCTGTTATTAATTGCTTTATTATCTAATTTTATAATTTTTATTACATGTGATCAATAAATATGATCAACACTATGTGATCAAATCTGAACGTATATTACAATTTTTAATATACGTCCTTATCAGGTAACCGATATTTGTTTTATCGTTTAAATGATAAGAATTCGGTTTGTATAGTAAGCTAACTGTTGGCCAAAAAATGCTGACGTGAACTGAACGAAAAGATTACTATCGGTTACTGATGACTGATATGGCATTTAATGTATAAATAAATTCGATGTATACAGTATTCCTTTTTTCATTTGTATATCATTTATTTTATTACTTTACACACTGATTCACTTTATATAACTGATATTTTGCACTAAATAAAATAATTTAGATTTTTTTCTCTGTGCATCATTTTTTATTTTATAACTGTATTATTACTTTAAATCTTGTAATCCCTTCATATTTAGTGACCGTTTATGAAGTGCAATATTAATTATTGTGTTTTCGCTAAAAAATATAATCATTTATCAATCAAAGCTAGTATATTAAAGATCAGTTATTTTTAGTATGTGTTTTGAATTGTGATTTTTTTTAAAGTTGCATCATTTTATGTATATAATTTGTATGTAGTTTTCAAATAAATATGCATTTTTACAATATTACTGAAAATGTTGATATGCACAAGTGAATATGTAAGTATATATTAATCATTAATACTTCATTCGGGGAGGTATTAAAAAAGGAAACAGATATAAACTGGTGAATTTAACGTGATTGAATAAAATAGATTAAAATCTTTAGCTGAAATAATTTTATAGTTAAAACAAAAATTCACTTATACATTACCGTTAAAAAACAAAATTTAGTTATTTCCTAAAATACAGAGCTATTTCACGAAATAATAGATAATGTTATTTAAAGTAATTGATTAATTAAATTAAAGCAATTGATTGATTAAAGTAATGAATTAATTATAAATATAAAAGCACTTCTAAATCATGATAAGCGTAAAACAAATAAATTTAGATTTATCATGCATTCAAATACATTTAAATTTAATTAATGACTAAGAAAACAAGTTTTTGAAAGAACAGTATGTAACAAAGAATGTAGTTTTCATACATATTGATATAAAATAATTTAATACATGATAAGTAAAAGTGTTACACAAAATAGAATTATTTGAAATAGAAATGACAAAATAGAATTAGTCCAATGGTTTCATGAAGTATCAAAAAATGATTCAACGTCTTTTTTTTTTCGCTTTAAATTCCACAGTGGCAAATTAATGTATTTTTATTCTTTGCCTTGTATTGTAGTTTGAATATCTCCCACGGTTTTCTTTCACTTTTGAAAGTTAAAGAAGAAAGATTATGATGATTATCTGCTTAGTTTACATGAGAAATAAGACTGTGAAGTCCCAATACTGTGAAGGATAATTTGCAATTAGAGGATTAATCACCCGGACGTTTAAATTTTTAATGATACAGGAGCTTGACTCTATTAGGAAGGTTCATTTACAAATTAAACAAAACAAATGTTAAATTATGTCTCTCGTAATTTGATGCTTAAAACTACCCAATTGAGTGTATCATGAATAGCAATTAAATTTAAATGAAACACAACTAATATCTAGTTGAGATAAGTTTTTAATATTTGGCACTTCATAAACTTCAAGCAATTAACATAATTTATCACTAATAGAAACTTATTGAAGTTAACATAATTTAGCATAATTAATTAAATTTATTTATTAATTACGTTTATCAACTTAATTTATCTCAGTTGAAATCTAGCTTGTTATTTTATATCTTTCTTTTAGTATATGCTTTGAAGGGGTGTAACTCGTCATTAATTGAAATCCTAGTTTAATCATACATTAGAAATTTATTTTGTGTTTCATCCCTTTTTCGTAAAAGAACTAGATATATTACGAAGTAATGGGTTTTAAACTTTAATAACACAACACTTGTACATTAACAAAATCAGAAGCTGAATAAAAAAAATCGAAGACAAAATTCCGTCGTCCCCCCCTTTTACGAATATTGTTACGAAAATTGTCTGGTAGTTCTACTGTCCAGTGGGTAAAACGTCGAAAAAACTCCGATCCTCTGGATATTGGAAAATGACTATTTCACGAAACTCACAAAGTACAGGTATGAAAACCACAGTGTAGGTCAGCTCAAAAAGCAGCGCTTATAGAAGCGTACAACACAAGTAAACGGCAAATCATTAATTCGAAACAGTACTAGAGCTCAGAATGTACAACTGGAGAGTTCTCTTCGCCATCAAAACTCCAAAGAATATCCCCAATCGACTACCACGTTTGTCGCCAAAGCTGGGGTCATTGATCTAGCAAGTATTTTGAATCTATGAAAAATATCTATGAATCACTCTTTTTAGAGATGGTACGAGCATTGTAGAAAATTACTATTAAAGATTTTTGAGATCAGCATCGCTCTGAATTCTTCATTTTATTTTGTTTTGCATTTTTTCTTGACGTCGTTTCCTGTATATTTATATAATACAATACATTTTATGTTTAGCTTCTTCGTATAGTGATTTCATCGTTGTTTTCGGATCTCTTTCGTTTGGCAGGCTAGTTCTAAGATTTGATACACATAGCAAAAGTCTTAGAATCAAGACCACATAAATTTTTCTCCGAATTTCCGTTCCAGTTTTTAGAATTTTCTTGCAGTTCAAACATTTTTTGTTTGTCCATTCAGGTTCCCTCAGCATTTTTACCTTCTTTTAAACGAAGTGTACAAAGAGAAAATATTAAAATCGTGAAAAAATTCGACTTCGGTATTTTTATGAATATTTCAATCTTCCCAGTGGAGCGCATTTTTGGAATCCTGCCTGTCTGTCTGTGGCTATGTCTGTCTGTCTATTGAATACAATAATTTAAAACAATTTGAACAAAAAGAATGAAAATTAGTTTGTGATCTTATCACCCAATTGTTAGATTTCTATCAAATTTCGGATGGAATTCATCTGTCTGTCGATCTGAGTGCATGCGAACTCGATAGTTTAAATTTAAAACATCATCAAAAATGTAAATTCATATTAAAATTTGGAAAAAATTCATCAAAGGGATCGCCATATGTCGGTTTATGTTTTCGAGTACATGAGATTGTGATAACTGAAAACATATGAATAAAATGTTGTATACAGTCTTTGCCGACCAAAATTGTAGATCTAAATTAAAATTTTTATAAAATCGTTAGGAAGAAGGATATCTATTGTCTTTTCTACATTACACTGTGAAACAGGAAACGAGGTACAGTTTTTTTCTTTTTAGAATCAGCGCCATTCACTTTTGGGCTATTTTTCTCCAGAGGGTGAGATATGCAATGAGTAAAAAAGTACTTTTTCGATGTATTACGTCTGGCGTAATTTTGTTTTAATTATTTTTTTCGAAAGTGATATTCATTTTATTTTTGAATAATTTTACTTTGATTTAATTCAGAATTTATTTAACTTTTCTATATATGTCTTGGTAAAAAAGAAACTGCTATTCCTACATCTTTCATCTTATCCCTAATTTGGTTAAATCAATGCCCACTGATGCACAGGCAAAAGCGTTGAGAGTTTCCGAATCTGTAAACAGACAGTATATGTGCACTACTTCGTTTTAAAGTAGAAACAGACTATTTTAGGATGAGTTTCAGATGAAAAGAGTGACACCTGACCGGGATCAGATACCGAGGAAGATATCCGAGATGCTCTCATTTCCCCCGAACTTCCGTGCGACATCAAGAGGAGGGCATTTAGCCCGATGGATTAACCGTGCACTGGGTCCCCTCACATGGCGGCTGTTCGGGCTCCATCCTGTAAATGCCAAGCCCCAATGACGTGGCCTTTCCACTTGGCCATAGCGGCTCATTTATATGAAAAAGTCGAGAGGAAAGACTCTCCCTCTAGATATGCTGGAGGTTTCTAGTTTTACATTTTCCTTTGATATACATGGCTATTCAATTTGTCTCGCGAAAAGCGTGGCTGAGGAGAATGCTGTATTAAGCATCTAACCTGATGCAGTTTTGGGTTTTCGCGCTTACCCAACACGAATAGATAGACCTATAAACAGTCAACTAGCAGAACGGTGTTTTCCCCGTTTGATTCAATTCTATAATTCTGGTGATAAAACCCTAATTTTTTTATTTATCAAGCATATTTTAAAAACAAATTACTATGATCTCATCCACAAGGAGGGACAGAACAGGAAGACTTTCTTTCTACAGGTTTCGTCCAAAATTTGATAGAAATATATAATTTTGATGTAAAGACTAGATGCCAAATTTCCTTCCTGTAGTTCGTTCTGCTTTTACGTTTTGTTCATGGAAAGATCAATAATGAGGCCTAATTACAAAAGTTGCATTTTCGAACCCAGAAAGATCTTAAATATGAAGATCAATCAATACTTTGGTGTTAAATCTTTTTGATGATTTCGATTCTTTCGCTTTGTATATGACAAAGAAATTGGAATAAATTTGGAAATTCTTTTGAGATCCCAAATAACCTAGGAAAGGTTAAAATTCAAACATATTTTATCATCTGTGCATAGAATGAAATATGACAGTCTTTTATTATTTTTTATAATCCAACATAAGCTATGAAATGACGCATTTCCCAGCGAATTTTTAAAATCACTTTCGTTTCTTATAATTTATATACATCTATTCTTTCCCCCCTATTTTAAATATCCACACAACAGGTGGAAGGAAAGTTGTCGAAAGGCATTTTTATTTTATAGATTTTTCAAACGATTGACAGAATACAATTTTAATAATGTCTTCTTAAATTATGGATTTCATTCTTATATGAAATCAAGTCTCAAAATCTTGACGTGATCACTAATATTTTAAAAGAATGATTGGAATCTTTATGTAAAATTTCACTGACGTATTTTGAAATGTTAAAATAAGAATGAGCTTGACATAAAAGGAAACAAACTAAGTACAAACTTCTGTTTTAGGTTTACCACATCTTGTTTGGATAACAGTAACACATTTGTCAAACATAGAACTACATTGAAGAAAGCACTACTAGATACCATTTTTAGAACTATTAATTTGTAATAAAGGTAAATAATGCTTGTAATAAAGGTAATAGTGTGTTTAAATATTCATGCAATTTTTTAAAGCATCCTTTCTTCTGTTAATTGATATTAATAACTGTTGCTGAGTTTTTGTAGAGTTTTATGACTCAAGCTCCATATCAAATCACAGGATGAAGAGTTTGGTTCTCTAAAGATTTAACCGGAGTGCATTTTAAAAATAAACGCTTTATATCAAAAGATGAAATTAAAAATTGAAAATGTCCTACTATATTTTTTCTCGCATGCTTGCGCTTAAGAAATAGACAGGGAAGCCAATTCTGCCATCGAAGGTTTTAGGAATTATTTCAAAATTTTATACATAATGCTGTATGAGCAATATAAAATGAAAAATTTGATACATAATGTAATGCGTTTTGATATAAATACTATAGGGCGAGTTTCATCAATCTCTCTTCATGCGTTTTTTATTTCTTGAGGTCACAGAAGATTGATAGAAGACCTACCCCTTAGAGACTTAGGCACAAAATTTGACACTGATCTGTAATTTTGGTGTACATACAACTTATCTATATTATCAATCATGCGTTTTGCGCTTTACTATTATTGTATACGCAAGAACACGATAGGCAAATTGGGAAATAGTTTACTTCCTTTGATGAATGTGATGCAAAAATTAACACAGATTTACAGTTTCCTTTTTGTTAAAATGTCTCAATAAAATCTGACATTTTTCATTATTAACTATTCTTGTATATAAAGAGAAAAAGAAATAAAAATAAATTATTTACAATTTTGGAACTAAAACCGATAGACGTTGTTAGCGTTAAAAGTGACCATGTTGGAAAAACACAAAGAAGTGTTCAGTGTTAACAAATTGAGAACACTCACCTAGAAAATGTTCACACAATGAACTGTTTACAAGCTTGTTTGAACTATTTAGAAGACGATAAAGCACTTTTTAGTTTACCACATTTTAAAGCTTTCCTTATTTTACACTTTAATGCTAAGAATGATGTTTAAATTTTATTTGACGATTATATCACATCGTTTTTAGTCATTATTTATACAAAGAAAGACTAAATACAAACACATGTTAATTGTAAACGTTGATCTTACCGAAAATGAAACACTTCTCAAAGCTCGAAATGTCACCTGAAGTGATGAAAGTGACTGATGAAGTTTCCTTTCAACTAATCTAAGAATAGCCGACACCTTCTGTTTTGTTTCGTGTTTCTTCAGAAAGCGCAACTCGTAGGAGCGATTTTTAGGTAATTTTCGGATAAGGTACGTTAGGCATTCTGAAAATTTCTTTCTAATACAATAATAATTCTCAAAAAAAAGAATATATTAATATATTAACGGTATTCAAATGATGAAGTAAAAGTGAATGGAAATGAAATGCATCTTATTTTTTCTAATGGAGTGATAAGATTCAACTAGGGGAGCAAAAACCATAGTGAAGCGATCATATACCTATTAGGAGAATAGAGTTGATTATTTGAATTATTTGAGGCCTTTTTAATGTGATTTTCGATGTTCCTCAACAAGGAAAAAGTGATCTTTAAGTAGTTCCTTTATAATCCTCATGTAGATAAATTTTTAAATAAATTTTCTATGTGTAAATAAGTAAAAGAGAATACTGGTAAATTTTGAGATTTAAGATATCGCTTTTCTGACTTTCTCGTATATGGCTCAAGTAAATTAAGTACAAAGCTCAAGTAAATTAAAATTGAAGTAATTTCTGTATTATCTGCTTTCTGTATTATCCCCTGTAAATTCTTGCCAAAATTTTGTTAAAGAGAAACTTCCTGTAGTTTAACGAGGTAAAAGATAAATTTGAACTTTTTATTCATTTAGTACTCATTTTTATATTCTTGTCATGCAAAAAATCTAACAAAGACCTTCAAATGATACGATCAAAAAGTTCGAGCTTCCGCCTCTCAAAATTGCTGATTTAACCAAGGAAAAAACTTCATATGATGATTTTATTTCATCTTAAATCATATTGAAATATCATGCAGTAAAAAATAAGCACCTCGGTATTTTGTTTTTTATTGAGTGTTCCTGTTTAAGAGGTGTAGTGACGAGAAGAAGAGCAAAGTGTATTTTGTAATTACCCAGCTCTAGCAGATTCCGTATATGAATTCCTGGTTAGCCGCAGATAAGGACACTGCGATCATCGCAAAATAAATCCCTTTATGATTGGCTCATCTACAAAGGAAGAGGTATGTCCCAGCATCGGCGATAGACCTTTTAATCAATCAGCAAAACCATTTCTGTACCGTTTCCTACTAGAAAAGAAAGAATGGGGCGAAGGAAAAGTATTAGTACATTTCTTCAACATTTTAAAGTGTGATACAATCTGAGGCAATATTATACAACGCTCTGGAACATTAATTCTCGCTTTTCTACTGTATTTGTCTCCATATATTTGGTATGAAACATCAAAATCCGCCTTCAATAGCTTTCTTATTACTTTAAAGCTCTTAATTTAAATAAATGAATGGTGTCTTTAGATTTAAAAATTTTATTCTTGAAGATGAACTGAAATCTCGTGTTAGCGCCGCCCTCTGAATTTCGAGGTCTACAACACTTAAATGGAATTGATTCCGAGTTTATAACAAGATGTATACATAAATAAAATTTTTAATTTTTACCTCATGAAAAGAATATATACAGTATTTATTCTTATCTAAAATGCAATATTTAACTTATAACTGATTAATACAAATGGAAAAGAAAAAAAAAATGATGTATATTTATTTTCCTTGCTTTAATTCCAGAAAAATTATCAAGCTGTTTAAATCTTATCTATCTATGTTTTATAAATTTTATTCGGATAATGATTAAGTCTTCGTTTATTGTTTGGCAAATATTATTTTTCAACGAAGAAGAAATATGAGTATTCATCGTTCTTTCTGCCACCCAAAGAAAATTCTTTATTTCACCAAGTAGACAAAAACCCATATTAAAAGATAAAACTGAGTGTTATTTATAATAAGGGTATTCCTTACAATTAAATACACAATGCAAAATTTTTCATTTTGAAATTTGTTATAATAATAACTTAGCATTTAATTTTTAATAAAGACAACTACAACTTATTATAAATTTCTCTCAGCTTACTTTTTGCTTCTTCGATAATACAGGAATCAATTTGGCTAGAAATTATTATTTTGTAAGGGTTTCTGATCTACCTATAAGGTAAATTGGTTCAGAACCCTATTAGTCCCTAGGGCCCTGGACGTTTCGATCTAGCTTAGATTGATTATCAAGTTATCTTGTTTTTTGCCACATTTTAAATCAAATTTATAATTAATAATTAAAAAATAAAATGTGAAATTTTGAAGATAGCATTCTGAATTCTATATCTCAGCACAAAATCTAAGAATATTTGGTACATTGTGTTCAGTGTCATAACTAGAGTAGAGCAGACAGGACACGTGTCCTGGTGGCAGTTGCCAGGGGCGCCAAATTAAAGAATCAGTTCATTGTAATTAAAAAGAAAATTACGATTTTAATAAATTCTTATTCCCAAAATTATCAAAAATTAAAACGATTTCAGCAAAGTGAGAGAAAATTGAAAGCTTCCAAAGGCAATGGGCTTCCCTAATTGGGAATAAGGATTCATTAGAAACTTGTGGTTATTAGCTTATGGCTTAAAGCTAATGGTTATTTTATGTGCTAAACAAAATAAATTATAGCAAATCTCATATTAGATAACTTCATTTTTTGTTTTTGTTTTTGCATGAAAAACAAGGAGTAGAGATTTTAAATCTTTCGGATTTATGTCAAAACAAATAGCTTTGCTTTTCGATTCTGGCAAAAGTAGCGAATACTCGGCAATAGTATAACTAGAATTGTATAAGTTTTAAAATCTTTCAGTAAGAGTTATAATACGTGTTTCAGAAAAAGTCATCTTTCAAATATTCGGGCAGTTAAACGGATTATCGGAAACTGCGACTAAAAATTGAGATTTATATCTCAAATTAAAATAATGAATAGACTCATAATAAAATTAAATTTCCAAGCTTTTTTTTAATTTGGAATGTCAATAGAAGACGGGGGGAAAAACCACGGCGCAAACAAGATGAAAATAAGCCTGAAAGACAATATTTATTTTCATTCATCGAAACCTCTATTAATCAGGGAAAAAATGAGCCAATAGTTTCTTAACGACTGATATTCAGGAATTTGGACTCTGGCCTTTGAATGCTAAAAACTAGAAATAATTTTCATTAAAGATAAAAGGACCTACCATAGAAATGATAAGTAATAAAAATCTATGCTATGATTTAAAATAATAAAAAAAACCAGATGGATATTTTTACCATGCGCACACACATTCATAAAAAAAAGGACTTAAAATAAAATGACGTATCATGGAAATTATAAGCAAAAAAAAATCTATATAATGATCTAAGATGATATAAACATAACAACTATGCATCTATCAGATAATTTTATCACATATATACATTTATAAATTTATTTCTTTACTTTTAAATTATGTGCAGCAGCTCTGCTGGTACTTATAACGATAGCAACATCAAGTACGATTTAGTTTTTTTAAGTATAAACTGATTTCAACAAAATCATACACACTATCGAGTGAATAAAGACGGGGGTGCCGAATTTTTAACATTTCCGACATATAAGGTTTTCAAACATTTTCGGAAGTATTGTGTCCCTTTTTTTGTGTATATAAATAATTTTTACTCTAGTTATAGCGGAATTTAATTTTACATATCGTAGAAAAAATAATGTGTTAATTTCAATTCATCTTTGAATCGGATCTTCAAGTTTTTAAGTAACTGCATGGCTTTTTGCTTCATGTAATGCGTTTTAACTTTATCACAGGGTGCTAGATATATTATTAAGCGTTATTAGTTGTAAATTTGGATATATAAATTTGAGGGTATGCGAATATAACATATTATTATAGATATAAACTTAATTACCAATACTTTTTAGATGTGTTACCAGAGGATTTATTTTAGCATTTAGAGTTTCCATATAATGTCTAAGTGCAAAAAAAAAAAAAAAATCAATTTTTTTATATATTATTTTTTAGATTTAATTGCACTTTCAGGCTTTTCACACCTCAGTATAAAAAAATCAGGGAAAGGGGAGTTAGACTGCGTTTCAAAAAAAATAAAATAAAATAAATGCTTTTTTATTATTCGCTCTGGGCTCCTTTTTTTATGTAGATATTCCTGAAATTGTAATCCTCCAAAAGATGGCAGCACCATATAATTAATGAATTTGGAGGTAACTAGTTTTTGGAGGAAGTTATCTCAGGTTTGTTTTCTCTCACAGGGCAGAGTACGTTCGTCGGGGGCCAAGGGCAGGACCTATCGTCCAACTCATTCCGCTTTCGAAGCACGTGCTGTGGTGTTTTTCTCTTGTTTACCTTGGTGGTTCTTTCCAAATGGTCATAGCCTTAAGGTTTTTGTCACAATTCAAACACAGAAAGCAGCCTTTTGATCTAAAAGTGAAAGTTTTCGACTTGCTCCTGTGACAAAAGTGGATACTCTTTATTTACAAATACACCATGGATCCTGTTCTTCACACTTTTGAGAAGATTAAATGGGCCCCCCTTGTCCAAGTTATCATTTTATTAACTGGGGCTTTAATTACGTTTATTGTGGCTTATGGAAGTGGAGATGTTTCTATTTATTTACCATTTATCAGGTAAATATAATTTATTTTGTTTGGTTTCTGTTTCTTCTTTCAAACAGTGTTCTTTTGTAATAACTAAGTTAAATAGTTGTAATAAAATTTCTTCGATAAAGTTATTCTGCTTTGTCTTGGTTACCGAAAGAAATGCTTTGTTTTGTGATATTTGTTTTTAAAAAAAACTTTTTCCTGCTATGAAATAATTCTTAAATATTCCAAGATAAACTTAAGATTTACGTAATTTTTCTAAATGATTGTCTGAAAAATAAATTTAATCTACATTTGTAGTTATTTCAAAACATCAATCGAGCTTTCGACTTTCAATTCAACTAGCTGGAAGAATTAACGGCCTCAAAGTATTAACAGCAATTTGGAATACAAATCCTAGATCCCCCTGCGTGACACAGGTCAAAGCTAATTGCTATAGCAACTAGGTGATATGTTGTTTGCTTCTATTACATGAATTCCTAGAACAAAACTGTTCGTGTTGGAAAGTTCATTTTATAGGAAAGTTAGTCTTTTGATGAATCTGAATTCATTCATTTAATTCTAGAAATTTGGTGGTTTACTAAAGAAGAGTTTTTAAGTCAGACAAAATTATTTGGTACCCAGATCTATTTTTGAATTCTTAGATAATCAAGCTGTAGATATGATTGAGTTTAATCTGAATTGAAAGTATCTCTAATAGATTTTGATTTTATTTATCAATAGAGTTCACTAACTTTTTTCACTATATTTTAGTTTTCCCTCCTAATTTCATTAATGTTTTAACAAGATTAAGTTTCAATATAAAGAATATTTGAACGATAGTATCCATTGGAATAAACTTCATTTGGTTCGATTGAATTTAGATGCACAACTCTTACAGGTATATGCACGAGTTTGAGAAACAAAATTCCTAGATCTCATGCCCTATTGAAATTTTTAGATTATTTTTCACCTTTAGCTTTAGAAATATCTTAGAAAGATTAAGTTTTAATATAATAAATTTTTGAGTCATTTAGAAGCGGTTGGAATACACTTCATCTGTTCGATTGAATTTAAATGCTTAACACATGTATAATACCTACTGTTCTGAATAAACGCAAACTCTGTATTCCAAGAAATATCAGAAAGCCTAGGAAATTAAGCCAGAATGCATGAATGTTTTATATAATCTTGAATTTTTAGAATATTTTCGACCTTACAAAATTAAATTTTGCTATAGTAAATATATGAACGATTTAGTAGCCATTATAATAAATTCCAACTAGATTTTACAGAATTTAGATACAACGCATGCATGCATATATGCAATTCCGGAAAAACAAAATCCTTTGGTTCCACTCGTTTTCATACGTCATAATTACCTTGGAAACTAGGTCAGTATACATGAAAAGTCTGTACAAACAGGAATTTTTAGATTGCGAAAATGCTAAAACATTCTGTAGAACAGTAGTAAAAATAACCCGACCTTGCAGTATTTTAATCCTTTTATTGTAGTCAGATTCTACCAGTTTATTATGTAGATGTTTCAAATCTGTTTTGAAATAATTCAAAACTTTGTCTGAGTTATCAAGCTTGAATTCAGTATCATGCATTGAATTTAGGCTTTTTAAACCTTTAATCAATTTCTTTCCTAACAGAGAAATAACCGAATTTTACCCCCTACATTGTGGAAATGTACTGTCAAGCTTCAACTAATAATACATGAAGTATTTGTGGATTAAGTGCACTTTTTGTATTGAATTAAAGCGATTTCGAACAATTTAATTTTAGTTTGTAAGTTTGAGAAGGGATAATTTGATTCGTGGCTGTTTAATTTAGTTATATTAACGTCCCGTTGTAAAGCACCACTAGGGCTATTTTGGGACGGAACTCGTAATCTTGAACCGCGGTCAGATGACGAGGACGACACCAGAGCTGGCACTCCCTCTCCACGCCACACCAGCAGGAGGATGTCTGGCATGACTGATTTAACGTGCTACAGACCCTCTTACACGACGGGTCTTTGGTGGAATCGGGTCTCGAACCTAAAACCCTACGGCTCACAAGCCGAGACCTTACCACCAGGCCACCGTGGCCTTTGATTCGTGGCTGATACCTCGGCTTGAGATTTAACGATGAAACATTTCAGCTTTTAGATCCCCGTTTTGACTACAAATAAAAAAAAATCGGAAAATTTAAGTTTGAAAATTTGATCATGGCTCGAGTTGTACATTCTAAATCGCAAATAAAGCGTTTCAGAACTTTGGTTTAATGTATTTTATAATTTTTTTTTTAATAATATGCATGGAAAAAGTCTAGAGCTGATTTTTCAAGCTGAAACTTTGCAAGCAGGAGCTTTCAGAAGCTTGTCAGGAAAAAGTAAACAAACCTTGTTGTTGGGAATAGATTATATGAGATTGTGTATTTCCGGGGTGTTCCTAAAATTTATCAATGGTTTAAGAATTCTAAGAATCTTCATTGATTGTAATCCTACAGTGAAAAAATACTATTCAGTTTTGATATACCAGTTTGCAAACGAAAATGATAATCTACTTTTTTTTTTTTCTGTGGTTAAGTTAGGGAGAAGTGGATGTGACATTTGTAAAGTCACTTTTCCTACCTCGTAATATAACATTAAGTTGCAAATTTAAGTATGCGACTTAGATCTCAAATTATAAATTATAAATATTTTAGATCAATACAGCTCAAATTTTGTTCTGATTCGGTATTATTTATTCTTTTGATTAAAACGTTATAAATAACGAGCATTTAGTGACGGAACTACATCATTTCTTCGAGAATAAATTTGTCTCAATATCTTTCACCAATAAAATTATCTTTCCCAAAAGTATGTTTGTACTCTGATATTCTGTAATGTCACATGCTTCTGAAAAGATTAAAAAGGTCAACTTTTGCCTCGTCTTGTTTATTTAGGATGGTTTTGAAAGTTTTATTTTAATTTTTGTAAGTTGGCCAATTTTTCAAAGATTCACCAAGAGATATCTCACGACAAAGAGATATCACAAAACCTGTAAGATCTAATCATGAAACTTTATAAAAGGAATAAATCTCAACAGCAAATTTCTAAAAGCATGAGGAAAAGTCTTGGGATAGTGCAAACATTATTTGGAAAGTTCCAAGTTGAGGAAAACATTTAATATAAATCACTATTCCTGGATTCAGAATGTCTGGTGAGTATATGAAGACAAAATCTAAAGATTAGTTCGCCAAAAGTAGCATTTTATGCAGTAAACAAATTTTGAAAGTTCCGAAACAAAATTGCCTCATAATTAAAGTGAAATATACCATAGTCTTGAAAAAAAAATCGTTCTTAAGAAAAGTTAATCCCAAGAGAAGAATTGACTTAGCAGAAGAGCTCAAAAGAAAAGGCCACATACTTTTGGAATTCTTTTATTTTTTTCAGAAGTGAGTAAATTCAATAATCATTGTTCTGATGCACATCGAGAATTTTGAAGAAAAGCAAATGCATTGTTCTAATCAAAGAATACGAGAGGAAATGCTAAACAGGAGACAGATGTTTCGAGTTTTGTGGTATCTTCTGGAAAAAATAATTTAATTATAAATTAGGAAATAACGAATATGCATAACTATTTAATTATTTTCCAAGGTAATATCCTTCTAAGGGCCTCAAAATTAAGATTTATGAGACCACACATCTTTCAACAAAATAATGATCCTATTCATACCGTTAAAACTGCACAGGAGTGGCTATTTTTTCATGTATGGGATCGTCTCTAAACCCTAACCGTCATTAGAATCGAACTTTTTAAAACAGAGCTTGTTATCAATTCTTGGTTTCAAGTTGGTTTGGTTGGTATGAGGATGGGGGAGAGTCAATTCCAAGAAGCAGATCAAGGCTGAGCATTTGCTCAATTCTGCTTTATCTGTCAGTCCCGCTATTGACGTGGGCTGCGGTGGCTTGATGGTAAGTTCTTGGCTCGTGAACCGTAGGGTTTCAGGTTCGAGACCCGATTCCACCGCAGAGCCGTTGTGTAAGGGAGTCTGTTGCATGTTAAATCCGTCGGGCCAAACGTCCTCATGCATGTGTGGTGTGATGTGGAGAGGGGGGTGCTCATCTGACTGCGGTTCGAAATGACGAGGTTCGTCCTAGAACAGCCGAAGTGTTGCTTCACAAAGGGACGTTAATATAACTAAACTGAACCCTCTATTGACATGTTCTTAGAAATGAGCCTAGAATCAGTTTAGACGGAACTGGGAGGTCATTTTCAAAATTGACAATCAAGGTTGTTCTGGCCGTATCTATCTGTTTCTTAATGGAGTTTCCCTTAAAACTTAACCTTATACTAATTTTGGCTCCTCGGTCAGAGGGTCGATTTTATTGAAAACTTTATTCCTTATATTGAAGATCCTGTTTAAATGTCGGGTTTAATGAACTTTAAATCTACTGGCTTTGAAGATTCTGGTGTTTGTGGTGTTGCCGTTTAGATAATAGATTCCATTTCAGGTGTCGTTGTCTTCATTCGATTAAGGTTCAAAGCTGTAAAATCCGTCCCAAAATATGTAGCCTCAAAGAAGACTATTCCACTACTGAAATAAATCTTAGATTTGTAATGTAAAAAGGAATGAGATATTTCATTAATTGACGATATATGTTTTTGTGTGTGCATCCTTTTAGTGTTTTTCTATATTAAGTTTCAGAAAAATAAACTTGATTCGGAAAGACTGCATACATCACTTGTAAGAATACAATTCCTTATCTGCAATAACTCTTTTTTTTATGTAATCAGATATTCTAAATTCAAATATTTTTATTATGCTTTCTGTATTAGATATATTTTCTCTCTCTCTCTCTCTCTCTCTCTCTCTCTCTCCATATATATATATATATATATATATATATATATATACAGGGTGCTCCCGAATTCAACTGACATATTCAGAGGGGTGATAGTAGGCATCTGGAGGATAAAGAATCACCATATAGCATGCAGCCCCAAACGGCGTTTAATTGGTGAAAATTGCAAAAATATAGAGAGTCGGAGAACTGTTGGAAACTGTAAAAAATTAATAAAAAAAATAACAAATGGTGTTTCAACTACGAATTTTTTTTCAAGTAAAGGTACATTCTTAAAACTTTTTTTTCATGCTGGTAACATGCGGATTTCATGATCTAGGGAATCTTAAATGAAATAAAACGAAAAAGTAGTTTGGAACCCATATTTGTAAAAATTTTAAAACTTGAAGAAAAATAAAATCTTGAAAATGTAAGGAATTTTATTTTCTATAATTTTATATAAGTTTGTACTGTGAGAACTTTGGAGTTTTAACGATATTCAAGAAAACATCGCTACAACATCAGTACCGATGTTCGCAGAGAGCGTTGTCAAATTCGAAAGAAAATTCATAGCAAAGATAACATGCATTAAATAGATGAAAAATTACCAGAAAATACAGGGTCGTAGGTAAAGTCAGAAACAGAAGTCGGAAAGACTGGCGAAGTGAATGGCCCTGTTAATGTGAGGATTAGAAACAAAGTAATCAAGAAGAAGCCTTCTCGTATGTAAATTTTTCATGCGTTCGAGAAAAATAAAACTAGCGAGCAAGTATTCATTAATGAGCATTGTAGAATTGATGGTCGTTGTACTGCATTCGCAAACAACAGGTCGGATTTCACGAATGTAACTAAAATATGCTGATGCTCCATCATGCATTAACCAAATTGTCGAGGTTCCCTGTAGTAAATCCAGAGGAACGTGCTGGAAGAAAACAAGGTACTTTTTGCCGCTGAGGCGTTCGGGAAGAAGATACGGTCCAAATAGATGACTCTGCCCAGTTGTTAATAACAGACTTGTGTTGTACGTTCGACGAGATAGTGAAGGCACTTTATCGCGTAAAGCAGGTTTTATCTAATAATAAAACTTTAGCAGAAAAGTGTACATCTTCCTAAGTGACATTAAGCATCCAGCGTGTGAATTCCACCCGATTTGTGATTTTCATTGAAAACCGTTACCTGCGACCCTATGTTTTCTGGTAATTATTCATCTATTTAATGCCTATTATCCTTGCTCTGAATTTTCTTTCGAATTTGACAACGCTCTCTGAGAACATCGGTACTGATTTTGCAGCGATGTTTTCTGGTTCTCATTTTAGTTTTTTTTTAATATCTTTAAAACTCCACAGTTCTCACACTACATACTTATATCAAATTATAGAATATAAAATTCTTTATATTTTCAAGCTTTTATTTTGCTTGAAGTTTTAATATTTTTACAAATATGGGTTCCAACCTACTTTTTAGTTTTCAGTGATTTACGACCCCCTAGATCATGAAATCCGCATGTTACCAGCATGAAAAAAAAGTTTTAAGAATGTATTTTCACTAGAAAAAAATTCGTAGTTTAAACACCTGTTGTTATTTTTCATTATTTTTTTACAGCTTCCAACAGTTCTCTGACATTCTATATTTTTGCGATTTTCACCAATTAAACGTTGTTCGGGACCCATGTTGTATGGCGATTCTTTATCCTCCTGATGCCTACTATCACCCCTCTGAATTTTTCGGTCGAATTCGGCAATACACTGTATATATATATATGTGTGTGTGTGCGTGCAAACATGATTATGCAAATGTGTGGCCGAACGGAAGAAACTTCTGACTTCGATTTATTTCAGGGTGGGTGTCATAATTTGTAGAAGAACGAAGCGATGATAAAATGACGTCTGTTTCCATCGCAACACAAGAATAAAGTGACAGAAATTTTTCCGTTCAGTGTTTGATTTTATTATGAGATTCTGATAGGTATTTCTTTGTCACGTATCGGTTTAGGCAAGAGAATCATAGGTATCTTTTTAAATATATGTACAGGGGTTAAGAATTTTTATCTTATCGTTCCTGGCGTGGGAATGATGGAATCAGCACTTTTGTCAAGCACTTGTTAGACGTAATTAAATAAAAAAAGTGAGAATTTTATCAGAAAATAAGAGAACATTTTAGAATGAAGTTAACAAGACACATTGAAGATAAAAATTAGGGAATTAATTAGGATTTAAATTAAAAGACATCATTACATGTATATATTTGATTTGGTATTTTTTTTATTATTTCAATCAAGGCAATATATATGGAAAAAAAATTGACTCACGGTCTTGTACCATAAACTTCTGGGCCACATATGTTAACTGGTTGATTGTGTGTCAGTCTGTTTAATTACATATGTGAACTTTCTAACTCAAAAATGCAACGTGCTAGATTAATTAATTTTAGTAAGTTATCTTTATACTAAATTTATAGAAGTGAAATTTTGTTTTTACATATCTATTTATGTTTATTTAATGATGAAAATGAAGAGGTACTTTAACTGTTTTTCTTTGCTGTCTTATTATACTGTGGACAATATGAAATATTTGCACAAATATATTGAATGAATTTTCCGGAATCTATTCGTGATATTAGTGAATGTCCTAAATGAGGATAAACGAGTTTGACTGAGTAAAAGAGTCTGAGTTTGAATGTGCTTTTTCTAACTGCAAGCATATATTGTACTTATATGTATGATGTTAAACAACATTCACAGTACTGTATAATAGTGTTAAATATTGAATAATACATCGCACAATGTTGCGCAATAGGCTGTGCTATCTGGGATATCATGGGAATATGCGAGAAAACTGAGAGGAGAATACTTAATGGTTATTATTTTAGTGTTTGGGAAATGACAACTGAGAAAATATTTGAGAAACGTCAGCCTTTAAGTAACTTTTGTTTCAATTATCTAATATTTTTATTTTTAATTAGAATTAATATATGAAACAAGTTTTTAAGATTATGAATAAGATTTCATTGCTTTCCTCCTCTTATTTAAATTCTATAAGCTTTTCTTTCAGTTTATTTACATTATTAATTAGATTCAAGGTCAACACTCAAGTGAATCGAAAATCTTTCAAAACAGTTTGATTCAAATAATTTTCTGTAAGGAAAAACTCTGTTTGAAGGGGATTTTCTTTGCTATGTTTAGCATTTGTGGAAAAAGCGGCAGATCGGCACAAATAAATTGAATGAGTTTTCCAAAACTCCTTAATGACGTTATTCAGTGCCCGAACATGAGAACAAACGAGTTTGACTTTCCTGTAGAAAAGGAAAAATAAATAAATAATCAGATAAAAAAAATGAGCAATTAGAAATGCTTCTTAAGGGAAGGTTGTCGCTGTAAAACTAGTAGCTCAATGGTGTTTTCTAGAGTGCGTTAGCCTTGGGTAAGCTGCAAGTCTGCGCAGTATAAAATACATTTACGTTATAAAATCTGAAAAACAGCAACTAAAGCTTTAGATGGATTAAATCAATTATAAAAATCTAAATCAAAACCTTACTCATAGACAGAATAATCAGAATATTTTTTGTATGATATTTTAGATATTTTAGGTAAAAGTAATGAAGTAAATATTTAAAGCGTTTAAAACAGTACTTTTTGTCAATTTCTTCAGATTAAATCTGTCTGAAATCTTGAATGTGTATATAAAAATAAATTAATTTTTTTTTTCAAATAGTATGTAATTCCAGTTTGTATTTAAAAATATTTTTCAATATTTTTACTTTCTAGTGTACATAAAGGAAATATTATAATCACTAAATTATTTAAACTTGAGATTTTGGCTAGTCTCTACTTAGCAGACTTCCCTGAATACAACCCCCCCCCCCCCGGTTTTTGACCGAATGCTTGTAAATACAATATCTACAAAACGCAAAGAGATACAATTTCGAACCCGCTTTTAACATTTAAAATATATATTTGTAGCAAAATTCATCCTTGGGTTGACCATTTGTCGGTCTGTACATTTCCATGCAGGAAAACGCTATAACTAAAAAATGGAAGACTTAGATAAGAAAATGAGGTAGGTGATTTTGTTACAAAAATTGTAGTTTTGTGTCAATTTTTGATTTTTAATTGGCTGAAAAAAAAAAACAACTTCCAAAATGCATACTAGGTTTTCTTCAAAATATACTATGGAGCACAAACTGCAAATGTGCTGGATTTTGAATATAAAAATCTGAGTATTGGGACTTGCTCAATGTCAACAATTTTTATGTAATGATAAGGGGAGGGGGATACCTTTATTAGGGAGTATGTGAGAAAATTTCGGGGGGACCACTTCCATCGGTTTAAATTTATATAACTAAATAACTTTATTAATTTCTTATTCAAGAATTATTATAATTGTTATTCTTCTTCTCTGAATTTCATTCTGGAATGCCCTAGAGCCTGAGAGCTTAGTTTAGCACGCTTAGAGAGGAAACTGTTATTAGTTTAAAAAATATATTATTGAATGAAATTTTTCATTTCTAATTTAAGGATTATTTGATTTAAGCGATCAACCTTTCTGAGTTGTTATCTGCAATGCCTTCCTTACAACCTGAGTGCACAGCTTAGAAAGGGAGGAAGGGAAGATGGGAATGATAAATGATATAAAATTCAAAAAATAATAAATTCAAAATAATAAAAATAATAAATAATGAATTCAAAAATAAAATCAATTCAAAAACAATGCAACAGTTAATTATTAAAATATTCTTTAAAAAGCGGGAAAACGGAAATAATCATTAATAAAATAATTTATTATTGAAGGTGAATAATCCACATTGGTCGTATTAGGTTCTAAGTGAAAGGGGGAGTTTTTTTAATAACTATATTCATACTTAAACTTTGAATGAATTCTGAGGATTCTGTTTTCTTATGGTATTAATTAGGCTTGATTTCTGATTTTTTTTTATCGCTCTGGTTTTCAATGCCTCATGCTTTTACGGTTTTATTTCATATATATATTCTACTTTTTGGGGATGGTAAAAATACTGTGATTTTCTTTTAAAATTATTTTTATTATTTTCCACTCTTTACTTGTTAGTATATCTGAGAAAATATTATCATAAATAATATAGAATCTTGTAATTATATTTTTTAAAATTCACTACCAAGTGCAGCCTATCATATGGAATTCAAATGAATCATGTGAGTAATAATTAAAATCTCAAAAAATTTAAATATTAGATCACATAACTGCAGAAAATATCTAAGCTCCAGCTTGTCACGATAAAAATTTGACAGAAAAATTTCATTCTTACAAAATTGGAATAAACCAAGTTAAATAAAAGCCTATAAAATAAAGGGGCTTATATCATTTACAGAATTTATTGTCTTGTATAAAGAAAACAATTTCAGAGTCTTTCTATCTTTAATAATTTTGTTTTTAGATTCAACATCTACAGCAAGTAAAAACAACAACTGTGATATTCATTGCGTTACCTATTCCTCCTGAAAGTTTTTCAAAAAGGCAACCAGCCCTTCTATTCTAGAGTTAAAATCGGGTTGCTACCTCATGTGATACCTAAGCGTTTCAAGATCGCTTTGACCAATACAAGCTATCGCACTTCCCCTTTATCTAAGTTCTTGATTTGATTGGTTGGGTTATATTTTTGGCACAAAAGCCTGATTTGTCCATGCTGCGCCAATCGAACGATATTGTTCTTGACTTGTGAATTTAAACCAAATGAGATAAGCGGCAATTACAACCTTGTCTGAAAAATATTCTACGCACTGCATTTTTAAATTTATGTAACAAATAAGGAAAGAAAGTCAATCTTTCCAGACTTCTCTGCTCAATATTCAGTTGATGATGCTTTTACTACTTATGAAATTTTCCTTATTTTTAACCGTTTACGTAAAAGAGATGTGACCAGACTGATGAAATAGAAAGAGAAACAAAACAAAAAGTA
Organism: Argiope bruennichi; assembly: GCF_947563725.1. Classification (NCBI taxonomy): domain Eukaryota; kingdom Metazoa; phylum Arthropoda; class Arachnida; order Araneae; family Araneidae; genus Argiope; species Argiope bruennichi. The sequence goes on from NC_079163.1 coordinate 126,512,924, forward strand.
TTAAAACATTTTCAAAAAGCTTTTGTTTAACACTGAAATTATTCCTCAGTTATCATGTTTTAGTTCACAAAGAACAATATCCATCTTATTGGGAAATGAAACTAAAATAATGAATGAAACTAAAGTTTAACATTCTCTAAGTTACATTATTTCTGTTTTATAGAAAATTTTTATTCTACGTTATACAGACTCCACTATATACGGTATGACTCCTCTTTCACATTTTTAAAGAGCTCAGAAGAAGAATAGTGTGATAGGCGAAAGTATATATATATATATTTTATTCACAGCCTCGTTATCACAGAACTAAGCCGTATAAACAGAGATTATTGTGATTAACGGGTGTGTGTGTGGAAATTGCGGGAAATCACAAATAGGTAAAAATGCTCCATAAAAAAAGATGTAAATTATTTTTAAAATTGGCATTATTAATATTATAGAGCATTTCTTTATTATTCCAAGCACTTACACCAAATATGTATCGAACATTTATTAGTTACTTATAAGACATTACCTTTAAAATTTTCTTAATCTTCTGGATAGGGGAAGGATATACAAAATATTGTATAATGTATTGTTTTAATTTTATCATTATCATAGTATGGGCATGAACCTTCTAAGTGGAATTAGATGTTCTTTCTCTGATTGAAACATTTAAATTTTAATAAATAATATTACATTTACAATATTAACAATATTTATTCTCGAAGAAAAAAGGCATGACTGTTTCCTACTGCAATGGTGGCGGCAGAGATTTGCCGACGGGGAGGCAAGACAAAGCCGACAGGGAGGCAAGCACAATATCTCTCATTTGGCTTCAAAATAACTCATAATAATTAATTTTACATTTGATTAAAGAAAATCAAGCATTATTTAACTTCTTTTTTTATTCAGAGGCTGATCCTTTCTTTCACAGTTAAAACTTTACAAAGGAATTTGTAAAAAAATTGTTCTCAGTTTCTTTTAATGACCATCAAAAATTGTCAATATTTGAGCCTATTTCTTTATGAGACTGTTGAGATTTAATTTCTCTGAGATCTAAAATTAGAAAAAAATATGTTACATTCCTTTCTAGATTGTAGCATATAGATAGGAACACAAATTGCGCCATAATGAAGTGTCTTGCTAAATGAACAAGTTCATGCTCTTATTTTATATCAGAAGCTATATAAAATAAATGTTCAAAGAAAAAGTTTTATAAAAGAAACTTTTTCAGAAATATAAAATAATAAGTAAAAAATATTCGATTTTTTCACCAAAATCGATTTTTCAGTGTAGTTCCCCCTCCCCAAAATATTTGCAGCAACGAGCAGGAATTCAGATATGTTTCGAATCCGAGAATTTTAGTGCACAACAAAAATGCAACAAATTACATTTAATATAACAAAAAAATTTACTATAGTTCTGACATGATAAATATAAAATGCGGAAAAGATACAATGATGTCTTTTCTTAAGAATACTATTGAAAATATTTTGTAAATATATGTACAAACTTACTATAGATACTTACAAACTAACTAAAGATATGAAAGGATCTCTTGAAAAATGTTCTGCTTAAACATTAGATCCCCCATGTATTTATTTTTCAATATATATTTAGACTTAAAAAACCAGTGAATTTTATTACGAAACAATCAGATCTTGAACATGAATTCCCCTATCTTCATTTTTAAGCATGCGTTCTTACGGTTATAATTCAAAGTTATTGCAAACTAATATTTTTCTCCCAAAAAGTGAGTCTCAATTGCATACATTGGTTTTTCTTAACCCCTTCATATACAATGACGAGTTTTATTCGCTATGGAATTACTAAATTTTTAAGTTTAAATCTGCAATTCAAGGAAAGTATTAAGTAATTTAAAATACAAAAATCACTTAAAAACGCATCATTACCTCAAATGCCCTTATATTATTCTAGGGATTAAAATAACAATAATTATCCCAAATAAGATTTACCATCTAATTAGGAAGTTAAGTAAATTCGTATGACAAGGGGTTAATGTGTTATATATGAATATTCTATGAATAACAATTTTAATCATCCTTTCATCAAGACATCTTTATATAAAATGTATTAAAAATTTAGAAACATCTGAAATCATATAGTTTTTGCTGCGAATAGTAATTGAAAGAAAAAAAAAAGATACGTTCCCCCATTACATAGTCATAATATTGATTGCAAAGTTTGAATAATTTAGGAAGTAATTTAGTGCATACTTGGTTCAACTCTTTTAGTGTAGCTAAAAAACTACCATACTACAAATATTTTTTTTTTGTCGTCAGTTGTAGTCGATAATACCTAGTGTAATAATTGTAGCTTGATAAATTAGATTGTGAAAGAAAACAGATATTTTACTGTAAATAAACTTAATTTGCAATTGTACAATTTACTTACTTCAGTAATTTATAATGAAGCCACATAATTTCGCTACAGTAAAGTAACTTTTTTTCGCATGCATATGTACAACCGTGTCAAAAAAAAAAAGAGTATTTGATTAAATTTAATTTAATCATTAACTAGATTTTAGTCAGGCAATTCTCATAGTGAAATGAATAAAATAAATTTACCAATTCGTTACTGAGTAAGTAACAATTAGATGAAGAAGACGACGATTAATTTTAGAACTTGAATTTGAATGATGAATTATGAAAAATGACTCTATCGTCCTATTCATGAATAATATAAAAGCTTTAATTTCTCTAATAATTCTACTAGCAGGTAATCGAAGTGTTCGATGAAGATAATTTTTTTCCCATAATCCATGATAAAATCTTAGCCGAAGGGAAAAAGATTAATCGAGAAAAATGTGACATCGTATTCACTTGCCAGCTTATTGATTATTCTGCTAAATATAATATTAAGTATATGCTGAATGAACATTATAACATTTAAATCAGATGACTGAGAATTTGGACTTAACGTCGTCGACATCCATCGAATTGAAATCTTGGTCGACCGATCAAAACTTTTTGGCAAAATGTGATATATATCATGTCTTCTTCATCTCATCTGTCGGTTATATTGCTAAAAGTAGTGAAAATTAAAAGCTTGATGAATGACATTTGAATCAAATGTCTGAAAATCTGCAGATATAGTCTTTGATATTCATCACAATTGGCCGCCTTAAAACTGTCGGCAGAATGCGATATCTTATTAAGTCGGATATATTTCCAGAACAAATTATAAGTTAAAATAGTACAAAATATAAGTTAAATGAAAGACATTTCAATTAAATGTCTGAAAGTCTGCAGACTTAACGTCTTCGACACTCACCGCATTGAGTTCATAGTCGGCCGATCAAAAATTGCCAACAAAATGAGCCTATCACCTTGTCGATATCTTATTCACTTGTTAGCTTGTCTGTTATTATAAGCTGAATGAACAACATTTGAAACAGATGTCTGAAAATCTGCGAACTTAACATCTTTGACATCCATTACATTCAGTTCTTAGTTGGTTATCAAAAATTGTCCGTAAAATGCATCATATTATCGACCTACCATTATATCGATTATTTTGCCAAATATAGTCAAAACACCTTAATCGTTACTTGGATATTTCGACTGTTTGCAATATATTAACTTCAAAGCTGTCTTTAAATAATCGTATTCGATAATGCTCATCTCTCTACAACCATCCTGAAGGGGTAAACACTTTTAACGACGGGGGTGCAAGACGCTGCCGACGGGGGGGGGGAATTGCCCCCCTGCTACTACTGAAACATGTTATCCAAAATTGGTTTTTGTTTGCATCTCTTTTTCCTTATGTCCTCTGTTTGTCCTTCAAGTTCATAATGACTATTGACATTATTTTCAACCCCTTTACAAATAATATAATGCGTTTCTGATGGTTGTTTCCATATTTAACTTTGTTTTTCTTCCGCTCTATTTCCCCGGACTGGTGTACGCAGCGAAAAAACTGAAAGGTTTTAAGCGAAAACTGGAGGGTTGGAATACTCTGTTAACATAAGAAATATAAGAGGACTAACAAAATAATCTTATAAACGATGGGGAAATGTCAAAGATACAAGCATAAACACGAGGTAATATTGTAAATGTAAACGGCAATTTTATGGATAAAATGCAAGAAAAAAAATACTTGCTTTATTCTTGGGGATTTAGAATGCATTCTGACCATAGGGAATCGAAAATACCAATAAAAGATTTTGTAAACGATGGGAAAACGTCGAAGAGGAGACCATAAATACGAGGAAATATTGTATATGTAGACGGTAATTTTATGGGGAATATGCGAAATATACCTGCTTTATTCTTGAAGACTCGAATACCTTGTAAACATACGGAATTAGAGAGGACCTTCAAAAACTTCTTGCAAGCGACGTCAAAACGTTAAAGAGGAAAGCATAAATGCAAAGTAATTTTCTAAACGCAGATGGTGGTTTTATAGGGAAAATGCGAAAGATATTTGCATCACTTCATCCAAATACCCAATAATTTGTTTTGAATTTTATCAAAACAATGAATTGTAAACTATTCTAAGTTTTAAGACGAACACTTGAATTAGGGAGAAATAATTCTATTGTTTACGAATATCCTGCCATTTCTTTTAGAATTCTACAAAACATTAAAAATAAATTTGTTACTCTTATTATAAACTTTTGGTTACTTTTTGCCTTTCAGCTGTGTTTTGTTGACAAATTATTGCGTCGGATTATGAATTTTATAATTTTATGAATTTTGAAAGTTTATTTGCTTTATATTTTTGTCGTAGAAAGACTCAACATTTTATATTGATTAATATTTTTTATTTTATTTTTTTCTTTATTTAGATACAGATTCATAAACTGAAGTCTTTACTTTTCTCTTCTTTTATTCTTAGTTATTTGTAATATACAAGACGGTTTTGTCTATAATAATTTAAAGTACAAAATCAAAAATTTAAGCAATAGCTAAATATTTTCTGGCAAAAAATATTTCAAATACTGAAAGATGATATGGAAAATCTTGTGGTAGTAACGAATCTTAAAATGTTTTCTTTGTTTCTTACCTGAAAGTTTCCTGAACCAAAATTTTAATTCACATCCAAAAACGAGTGAATACGAAAGTAAAATATGTAAGAACTTTCTTTCCTGTATGTTGGCATAAAAGCATTATTTATTAATTTGTTTATTATAATTCACATTATTGATAAATACATATGATATTAGAATTTTAGCGTGGATTAATTAATTTATTATTTAATTAAACTTAGTTATATTTACGTTGATTGTAATGAAAACATATCAATGGTTGTATGAAACTGATGACTGTTTTAGAAGATGCTGAGATTTACTTATTCTTGCTTGTTTGAGATTTCCTTTTATCATCCTTAATTCCTTTTCTCTCCCTCTGTAATTAAACCATTTCATTTTTCAGTGAAACTGGTGCCAAGGTTCCTGCGATGTGTATCTTCACCTATACACTTTTTTTTGGAAGTGTGGCAGGTAAGTGTTCATTTTTTCAATTGAGTGTGACGCATTTCTGGCAATTAACTTAGATACCATATTTTTTTAAAAAAATTGTTATGATACTTAAGAGAGAAAGGTTATAGTTATATTGAGTTTTGAATAGTGTCTTTAAGAATTAAAGAATTCTGAAGTTTCTGAAAAGGGAAATATATCTATATTTAAACGCATGTTGTAAGAGGAGCCAAAGGGACTTTCCTTTTTAATCCATGATTGCGTTGTGCCTTGTTTTTTTTTTATCCTGTGAGAAAATATGTATCATAACTGGTGCCATAATTTTTTTCAGATGAGATAATCAGAGTAATGTTTGTTATAATAATCAAGTCCATTTCTGCTCCTAAAACGTTTTCTTTTCCATATATCGTGGCTTGGGCTAGATAGTTGAGAAGCGATTTACCAATATTTGCTATTGCCACAAAAGTATAAAAATACGTTCAATACTTTCCCCAAACAAGTTAAGAAACTGTAGTGGAAAATATAAATATATAAGAAATGCAGAACAAATAGAATTGTGTACAGAATATATAGAATTAGATATCCAATGTGTCGAATTAAATATTTGATTTCATTAGCAAGCAAGAAATAAGGGGAGAGTAATGATAACAAATGGTAAGAATAATAATAATAAAAAATTCCATGTTTCATATATAAAAGGTTTTGTTTCAAATATTCTATTGACTTATAATAGAACATAAATATACAAAATAATTGAACTTAATTAATCTTAAACACCAGTTAAAAAACACATCAAAAATAATTCAAATTAAACAAACGTACAATCAATTTTATGCGTCGAAAAAGTAAGCAGAGAACATCGTCAACAAGAATAAATGAAAATTAGTCTGCTTTTTTTCGGATTATATCATCGTCTTTATTCTTCAAGGAAAAGATATTGCAAGTTTTTTTTTTTTTTTAATATAATTTCATACAAGATTTTTTATCCGTTCATGCAAGTTTTTTTTTGTCCTTAATTGATATAGATGTACAACTTTGTTTCCACCATTTCTCGATAGATGACTGCATTGGTAAGTATAGGCTGAAATAAGCAGATCAAAAATGTCCCATAGTAAATGTGGTCAACCGTCAACATAACAAGATCACCACATTAATAAATTTGCGTTTGCATCATAAATTTATCGATCGAAGGTTTTCGAGTCAAAATCTCGTCATTAGCAGGAAGTTTTGATATTCTGCTTCTATGTGAAGAAAACTGCGGATGCTACGCATTGAATGCTCACAAGTACTTACGGTACTTGCGAGCAGTATTTTACTAAGTCTGCTCGTAGTGAAAGAATACGCCAATAGAGGTTTCAATGCTTCAGACCGAATGTTCACGTTGTCAAGATTATGCTCTGTATTTGAGACAAGATTATACAGCGGGACATTTTAGAAGTTGTTGAATTTCAGTTGGCCAAAACGCACTTCAGCAATGTAAGGTGAGAGTTTCAACAAACAGCAATGTAAGGTGAGAGGTTCAACAAACAGCAATGTAAGGTGAGAGTTTCAACAAAACTCAGCACCAGGTCACAAGACCAAAAAAACAGAAGAGTGGTGCAAGGTGCATTTTCCGGACGTGATATCATTTGGAGAGTGGGCACTGTACTCGCCGAATCTCAATCCCATAATTGCAGTGTATGGTCCTTTTTGGAGTCTAGGGCTTGCTCTAAAACATGCAAAAGTTTGGACTCTCTAAAACAATGACTTTGGCGGAAATGGGATAGATTAAAGGTAGAAGACTTGCGGCCCATTGCTGAAAATTTCAATAAACATTTGCTGCTCTGCATCACTGAAAAAGGCGGCCACTTTAAAACAAATTAAATTTATTAATTAGAGCACTTTAACGATTTTTATTCTTCGTGATTTAACGAAATAATTCAATTGTTATCTTTATAAAAACCATGACAAGTGCATCAGAGAGAAACGAATGAGTTTTGGTTCTGTGGGAAAATAATAACTCGCGTCATTCAGAAGTTAAAGTTACAGTGAAGGCAGAGTTAAAGTGAGTGGGAAATTATTTTCAGAACATACATTTATTAGAAATTATTACAGATAAATTTGTTTAAATTACTGAAAAGTTTATTTAACAAGCATTAAAAATTAAGTCATTTCGCCAGTTAATGTATTTCTTAAACATTTCTCGCTGTTGTACAAGATACCAGAATTATTATATTTTTAAAATTATTTGATACCATTTTTCATTTTAACACTTTAAGAGCCATTTGTATCTGAATGAATGCAATTTTTTGATACAATAGGATTCAATCTATTAATTTTCTGAATATATGAATAAATTTCTAAATTAAATATTAATAAATATTATTAAAATATGTGAATGATATTTTTTCAGGAGCTGTGGCTGTGTGTTATCGAAACCTTATTATGAGATATTTGTTAGTAAACGAAGACCAGAGACTTATGAAGCTAAATGATATTGGCGCTATTATTGGTCTAATTTCTATGGCTGGTCTAGCTGGCGTCGGTGCGTTTCCAGTGAGTCATTTTATAATATTTTGAATGATTATTTCTTTTCTTTAATTACAAAACTTTTTGCATTAAATACAACAAACTTATTAAATGTTCATTGCAGAATATTGCGAAATATTCAGTGTCATAATTTGAATATTTATAGCTAGACTTATGCTTCTGCAGCCCGAGCTGAAACTAAATAAATAAAATTCTAATTCTGCTTCTTAGCAATTTCTTAATGTTGAGATTTTATTTCAATAATTTAAATTTGTATTTGGCTTACATGGCATTTAATTTGAAACGCAGATTATTGTGGTTCTGTGAATACATTAGCGGGAGGTTTGAGCTCATCATGATGCAGCTTTTAATAGTTTAAAAGATTCAATAAAACAATAACTGAATTTTAAAATAAATGTAAAGTTTTAAAACAAGCAATATTGAAGTTATAAGTTCATAATGAATAGCCGCAGAGGTTCTGCTTTAACTATCTTTGATAGAAGTCAGTAAAGTTCTTTGAAATTCTTTTATAGCTTTTAATTTTCACATTTATCTGAAAATGAATTCTCTCGTTGCCGAATCAACTACGAGAAAGACTAATGAACATGCGTATGTAATACTTGAGAATCAATATAAATATCATCTGCATGAGACATGGAATGTTGCCTATTGTTAATTTGATACGACAGACTCGTTAAATAAATAGCTGAGTCTAAGAGAAGGTCTGATTTTCATTTGCAGATGCAAGCATTATATGTAATAAACACTTTTGTAACTGACTAAAAATTTTAACGAGACTTACTAACTTCTTCATGGAAAAGCTTTCCATTGTGATTTTTGAAAATAATATCTTCTTTTGTTTAACATTAAAGAAGATTTAGTTTATATTGATTCGGTTGTACTCTGCATAATATAACATCTTCAAATAGCACGTTAGAAATTTTTGCAAGTTTATATAAGGGAGGAAATTTGATGAAAAATGTGACCGCTTTCATATTTACCAGTTCATGCATTTAACTAACTGAATAACCATGGGGATGGAATGTTTGGAAGTAATATATTGACACCAAATAATTCATAATTTGTTTACTTCAGCTCAAAAAATTTCAAGGTAATTAGGAAGATCTTGTAAAATATGAGAAATTTTGAAATGTTTTCTTTCTGTTAAGTGGCTCTAAATATCTGCGAATCTCTTCAATAAAATTAAAAATTTGGTCTGAAATTATGTGAAAGCAAGACTTATATGATACAAATGACATGACGTTCCTGATGGATTATCTGAGAATTCAGATGAAAGCTTTAAATGGAGAAATTTTAGATAAAATCATTACAAGTTTTGAGTTATTCTTTACCTTAAAAAAAGGAATCAAAATAGACTCATTACTTTTTACTTAGCTATGAAAGGAAATTTTATAAAAAGTGAAAATCTGAGTGACTCTTCTAAACTTAGCATACTCTTCTTTTATTAAGCTGCTAATATAATTTAAAATTATTTTAATTTCATTAAAATTCAGTTGATGAATATTGACAAGGAAAAATTCTTGAATAATTTTGTATGGAAGATACAAAACGTCACAAATTTGATGGAATAATACACATTGAAGTAACATTTACAAATTGCATGGTATAGAACGAAAGCATCGAAATTCGTTTTCTTCATACAGGATTACGTGTAAACAGATATTATAACATTTCAATAGAATATGATTATGAAAAAAAAATGTATGTGTTTTTAATTTAATGATCTTTTAGCCAATTTTTAAAGTCAAACAGTTTTAATATATGCTTTACAAAAGTCACTTTATAATATGTTGCTGAAAGTTTCTGATTCTTTTCAGGTGTCAACAGTGTTTTGGGCTCACATGTTAGCTGCAGGAGTACATTTCGTCTTTGCCATGGTCTATATTATTCTTCAAACATTTATTAACCATTACGTACCTGGGGCAAATGTTCTAGTGAAGAGATTGAGAATCTTATTTTGTGTTGCCGTGTTACTTCTGTTATTTTTACGTATCCTTTCAAATGATATATTGCATTCAATTTCACTAAACAAATCAAGATTTTATCTATATTATTAATAATTCTTTTTTATTAAAGGAGATTTTAACAATTTATCCTCTGTTAAAGAAAAGCGTCAAAAATGCCGTGAAGGAAATTTTCTATAAATCAAAACTAGGTTTAAACAGATTCATAAAACTTAATTTAGATTTATGAATTTAATTAAATGGCATATTATAAGCCGATTTTATTGTGTTTGCATGGTTTATTCTTCGTGAAAAGTCCTTCTCATGAATATTTGAATTTTATTCGAAAGTTTAGGACTAAGTGCTATAAAAATAATTCAAATATATGGGAAGAAAAGAAATCATTTCATAATTTTTTCGTGGTAAAAATTCCTGGATTTTTTTCCTCTGAAAACATTTATTAAACGGATGAACAATTAGGTTCTAAGAAACAATGTTACATTTTGAGTACGTTATTTGATTTAAATTTCTAGTTTAATACCTCGCTTTGAACCTGCACGAAAGGTATTGTGACGATCCATACTATATTTTTACTCTTGCTATTAAATAACGATTGCGAATCTTTACCGTTCATTGATTCTGAAAAGCACATTTTATTGTACATTAAGTTAAATTTCTTTCATAATTTGCCATCATGTGTAAATATTTTTATTAATGTTGAGTGTAGCAACTTTTGTTTTATATTGAAAGTAATTCTATCAGTTCTAGAAGCGTTTTACAAATCTAATAATATTACTAATTAATAATGTATTGAATATAATATTAATAATGTCCTGATTAGAGTAACAAAATAGGATCAAGTTATTATTTTTCATTTTAATTTGTAAGGAGGGTTCAATAGAGAAACAAGCGAACTCGAGTTTGAAAATTTCTTTATTTTATTTCATAAATACAAATCTATTAGAAAAATACCTTTGTTTTACCTTATTACATTTTAATGCTCATTTTTAGTCGTTAATGAAACTTTAGAATTTGGGTAGATATCGTAGAAACATTTTTGGATTTTAAAACTTATATTAATAGTATGGGAATGTATTATATTTACTGAGGCTTTTATTTTTTTATTTTACTGTGTATTTGAGTAACATTATGTAAGTGTGTGATATTTGCGAACATTTTAATGAACTTAACTTGCTTTCATAGTTGTGATTTTCTTCCCATTATCGTTTGTCAAATGGAACAAAGTCAATTCTGGTCCACCTGCTTTGAAAACACCAGACGATGAGGTGAGAGTAAAGATATTACCATATTTTATATACTTTCATTTGACTTAATTTATGTCATATTTATGAGGATGGAATTATGAAATCAATTTTTCATTCTTTCTTTACTTTATAAGCTAGGAGTCTCAAATTTTGTACAATCTTGTGTTCCTACTGCTAATACGATATTTTAGATTCCTCCCTACATTATTAGTTAATCAATTCAAATTCATTAAAATTTGGTTCCATAGAACTGGTGCCATTAGGTATGAAAATTGGGTTTCAGATCCCATAACATTTAGAACTATGAATTATGGAATAAACTGAGGACTAAAAAATAAGAAATAATAATTTTTTTCGAGTGCACTAAAAGTTAGAATATTTTTTTATTAAAAATAATGATGTGAAGCTAAAATTGTAAATACTTGAGAGACTAAAAACAATACTATATTGATAATTATAGAAATTAAGCCAATAAATAGATCAAAATATGCCATAATCCATCATAAAAATCAAAATATATCGTAATTGCAATTAAACTCAGATTTGTGTACGGTATTTTTTTAGAGCCATAGAAAGTTTGATTTTGTTTTCGTGTTCATACTTTTGATAGAAAAAAGCCACTTTTTAGTGCTCTAATGAAAGTTTGCTTTGAAAAAAGAAAACATTATTTTTTTCATTACCCTTATGAACTTCGTTATTTACTAATTGAAGTCACATTAATAAACATTCCAATTATATTTAGTGACAATTTAACTTGATAGCATATTGTTGTATTCGAAATACGGCATCACTGATAAATGACGTAATATATGGCACTACACATTTAAGGATTATAGAAAGATTTCGGTTCTGTTAAACAAATTTCGTTTGAAATAGAGTTTCGTACATCAAATGTCGATTAATAATGCTTCAAACCAAATTCTAATCAATTTTTGGAATTAGTTCAAAATACATCTGGGGCTGTTTAACTGGTTGTAATGATGCACAGTAAATCCTTTGCGTGCTGTCTACTAAATTGTTCTTCTAAGAACTCGGTTTTCATTTTATATTTTGAAAAGGCTTTAAAATTCTGTTCTCGGCAATAAGAAAAATTAATATCTATTCAATTCCTGTTAGTCTTTTTTTAGATTATATGATTCATGTGAACTATAGTTTAAATTAAGGAGGTTTAAAATCATCTGTAAGGTAAATCTGTAATATCTAAGGAATCTCAGATTATACAGAAAAATTAAATTTGCATATATAAATTATATTTACTGAATATACAAAATTAAAGACCGCCACTGAATTTTTTTTTATAAATTTGTGCTAATTTTGTTTACTAATGTGGGAAATTAAACAGGATTACATATTGGGAAATGAAACAGGTGAGCATGCCACTCTACAAAATACAGTGGAAGCTGGCTAATTTTAATTTTATTAATATTCGAATTCGTCAGTAGTTATGAGATTTTCTCTGGATTCTTGAATTTCTTTTTAATAAAATTCAATTATCATTCACAGTTCAAAATTATTCTGGTTAATTCTAAGTCAAAGCTAAATAAAATGTTAAAAAAAAATATTTTAATTTCGTTTTCTTTTTCTGTCACAAAATACGCCAGTAAATTGCGTTCTCTCAGTGTTCGTTAGTGAATAAGTTTTTTTTTTTTTTTTTTTATCCTTTAATACTCTTGAGAATTTTATTGCGTTCAATGTATTCAATCTAAACAGCAGTAAAACATTTTTCACTTACGAAATCTATAAAAAATTTAAATCTACTTTTTTATTTTTAAGTTTCATTGTATAGTTTTTGCATTGAAAGTTCTGAAGTTATACTGTTTGCTTATCCAAATTATTTGATTATTTATACTTTTTTTTATGATTTATTTTGTTAAGATTTTGAAATTTATTAAATTTTAAAGTTTATTAATTTTTATTGATAATTATTATCTTAATTACTTACTATTTGATTATTAATTTTGTTTTATCTATTAAAACTGTAACGTATTAAAATAATTCTCGACTGCTTTCTGCTCATATCTAGACTGAATTGTTCATGATTCGAATTTTCATTGTGGTTTCATTGAGCCTTGAATTAACCAAGGTCTATTTTATAGTTTCTTTCGTTGCACCCATGAGAAAATGACTTGCTTATGTTTAAAAATATGTATATTTTTTAATAATAAATTTAATGAAACTTTTTTCAGATCTTTGGTTTGATGTTCAGTAGTGCTTTCTTTGAGTGGGTAATGTATGGAGCATTCCTTTCTTTTATATCCACTCTCTCGATTGAATTTCGCAAGTTTCACCTCACCATCGGAGTGGTTCCAGTGACTCCAAAAAGTGACGAAGATACTTAAAAATGTTAATGACATAAATTTCATTTTTAGTTTTCTGTGATCAATATTACATTTGAACGAAAAGCTGAAATTATATTTCCTTTTAAATCATATAAGTAAATGCTCACTTATAATTTATTTTATGTTCAGGAAATAGCGGAAAAATAAAAGGATTACATTCCATTCTAAATGTGTTAGAACATTTCCACTTCCTTTTTTGTTTCGAATATTGTATGCTTTAATTTTATTCTATTTTATTTACAAAACATAAGGAAACACTCATTTGATTTTATTTTGTATGGAATGACAGTATTTTTACTGACAATATTTAAATTTTATAAAACAGAAATCGACTCCTTTGTATGTTTAGAACAATTAATAATTTAACTTAATAGAATATGTGTAAATGTACGCTTAGGATTGTCTAGTATGTACTTCTACTAAAGCTATTATAAATCAATGAAGATTTTTTTGCACATTTTACATGAAAATAAGATTTAGTAAGATTTAGTTAGATTAATTAGTAAGATTTTTTTGCACATTTTACATGAAAATCCTGTTGTTACGTCCATTTTATAATTTAATATATTCTCAGGGAATCCACTAGAATCTTAGTAAGAGAATTTAGTATTAGCTTTTGTATAAACTGCATAGCTGTTGTATGAAATGCATAGCCGTTGTATAAAATGCATAGCTGTTGTATAAAATGCATAACTGTTGTATAAAATGCATAACTGTTGTATAAAATGCATAGTGATATAGTTGTATAAATAAATTTTTAATGAGTTCATGTTACCTGATTTAAATAATTACGAAGACTTTAAATAGAATCTTTGAACTGATATCTTAATATTTATCTTTAAAGTCTAAATGTGAGGAAGTATTATATAAACAGAGAGAGGCTTATAAGCCGATGTGTTGATTATGTCCATATATAAGAAGCTCTGAACTTTCAAATTAGTACAAAATTCTATGTAAGTTATTCAATAATTTCGAGACTGTTGTATTCTCCCCTCAAGTTTGTATTTTAGGTTCTCAGAATCAAATAATATCTTGTTATTTCATTAAATCTTTACATAATCTTTGTTTAGGTGATCTGAGTAGCTTTAATTAGAATAATTCCTTGCAAAAGGTCTAAAGCGTTTTTTAGATATTCTGTAACTTTTCACTAATTTTACTCATTTTTGAGTGACTTTTTCGGGAATAAATCATGCAATTTATGCCTATTTCATGCTGCAGTTCATTATAATATTCTGATTTAAATATTTATTATAAAGGAGTTAATACATATTTGTTAATGGATAGTTACTATTGTTTCTTTAATTTCATGACATTTGTGAAATACCATCTTGTGCACTTATTTAAGACTGGCAAATTAACATATATATTTCCGATTGTTTATAGATGTATGTCACGCTCTCTCAGCTTTTTTTAGCTAATTTTCTGACAATAAACACTGTATTTGTCTCACTGTATGTAAAAAAGCTTGTAACTTTTGAAATAAAAATTATGAACTTTCGCACTTTTTTATAGAAAGAACAATTATATTAAATAATTCGTAAGTAAAAGGATTTTACACAAAAATGCATGTAGATTTTGAGATTATGTATATATTATGTCTTACTTTCCAGCAAATTCGGTGTCAGTAAGTTCTGTTTTTGTTTCATTGTGTAAAATCAATTTTTTGAAATAAACAATAAAAAAAAATTCATGTTTTCTTTGTTTCAACAAATCAAAGTATGTTTTATATCACCTCACAAGTAATAATTATTATAATCCTCGCAGAAATTGACTGATAAATACTTTTCTCAGTTTATTCTGATGTAGTATAGATAATTTGTATGGCATCAATATTAAAATATTGGAAAATATAAATGTATTATATCTCTGTAACTAAAATATGCAAACTTTTTATGACCAAATATCATATGTCTTTTATATAAAGTGTTGGTTAGGTACATAAGTTCATAAAATGATCATGTATGATTTATTATTTCTAAATACATTTAATATGTATCTCTGAAAACCTTGTAAAATGTTCTTTAAAAAGAGTTGCTTCAAAAATTTAATTCATTTTTAACATGTTTTCTAAATTCGGTACAAGTTCTTTGTTGCTAAAATAATAGCCACAAATTTTCTGAAGGCAAGGAAATATATTACAAAATATAATGTATCTCGTGCATTTTTGCTTTTCGTTTGTTTTTTATTGTTGATGAAAGACGCTCATTACAACATTTTCATTATAAAAGAAACAACATTTATTTATCATCATGCAATGACTGATATATGCCATGTAAGATATGGCTGATGAAACAACATACATGTTGTTATTTTGAATGAAATAAATAAAATACTGTAACTGAATAGCTATTTACAAACAAAATTTTGGATTATGGTAACTTATAACAAGACCTGGGTTTTACAGTCTAGGGAAAAAAGGAGCTACTCATTTTTATTTTACATTCCCGTGTGAAAACTAAATGTACCTTTTTAAAGATAGCAATGAGTATTAAAAGGTGTTGTGCCTACAATTTTAGTAGGGGTTGTCTATTCAATTAAAATTGTACAAATTTTAAAATTTCCATGTGAACAGTTTTTTTTTTTTTTAATATCATGAATAGTTTTCCCACGCAAAAAATACTGAGATTACAACTTTTGATTAATATATCATGATTACATCGGGTGATATTTGGCATTTTTTGTTAAGGATGTTTCCATATTTAGATGTGTAAGATTTTGATATTTTCTGGATGTCGGTAATAGTATTTTTTGACATATTTTTAAAGCATATTTAAAGCTTCAATCCACATGGTAAAACTGTTTGCTTTTTCATTCATAAAAAAATATTTGTAGCCAAAATTTTAGAAAAACTTGATACCTTTCGGGAAAAAATTATCCAAGAATATTGCAAGTTTTGTTTAATTACACCTGAGCGTGATTCTCCATTACAATGAAAGTGCCAAAATGGAAAGTTTTGATGCACGAGTAAAATATATAAAATTAAATATATTTTTTATTATTTAAAATAATTGCCAATTTGTGTTAAATATTAATATTTACTAATTCAGAGGAAAAAAAATTAACTGGAATTTATTCTTTTCCGCCTCATTCCTGCATTTCTTTATCAATATATACTATCATCACTGCTTGCTACTCATGAATAGACATGAGATGACACACTGTTTTATTTTACAAAAAAAGTAGTGCATTTCATTCACTGATAAATGTATGTAAGTTTTTCCCCTGTTTTATGGATTACTAAGTGTTCTATGAAAATGCTTTTTGTTTGTCAAAGATTTCATTCTATGAAGTCATGTATACAGGATATATGCGTATTACAGACGTGAAAAGCAGACCGCAGAACATCACTCTAAATATTCATTCATATCTTTAATTTCTATTATTGTAGCACTTTTTAAAACTAATTTTCACATATTTTGTTGCTTTTTATATGAATAGAAATTTGAAAGAAAGTTATAGTTATAAGAATTATTATATATAATTAGAAGAATATAAATAAGAATAATTATAATATATAGATCATTATCAAAATAATTATTCCTTTGGGGTTTTGTAAGAAGTAACCAGTTTAATAATTAAAAATTTATATTAGAACATATTTACTCAAATAGAACAAAGTTAATTTAATTAAATAATTAAATTGGGATTTAAAAATTTAATATTTATTAATCACTCATATTAAAAGGATTAATGAAATCAATAAAAAGAATTACAGATTGTAATATTATATATATATATAATCAGATTTCTATAGCGCTTGTAGAATTGATTAAAATAAAAAAGTGGACATTGGATCTGGAAATAAGAGAACATTTTAGAATGAAATTAACATAGACTACTATAATATAAAAATTAGGAAATCAATTAGATTTTAAATTAAGAGATATATTAATGCAAAATATCAATATTAAATACAAAATAAATAATGTTTTGATTCAAGAATTTTTTATTCCATTATGGATTATGGAATAAAAACGTTTATGCTAATAACTTTAAAGGTTTTTAAGATATAAATAAAAGTTCAAAATTTAATTTTTACATTAGAAAGTCACAATTTTGTTAGCTCATAATTTCGAAACGAATACGCTTTAGCTAATGAAATTTGGTTTCCGCGAATTACTTTTGATGTAGATTTTAAATTTGATGGGTAAAAATGGGTATAATCATTAAAAATTTTGAAGTTTGCTATTATTTTTATATATAAATAACTCCTTACGAAATTTTTAATTTAAAAGTTTTTAAGAGTACGTTAAACCCTTTCAAATAACACCTTTTTTATGACAGTACGATGAACGACGCCAGAATAAAGCTGGTTGGCTCCCGTTTTTTCCCTCGACTGTAAATCACATAACAATCGGTGTACGTTCGGTCGCAACTGCCACATTAACTTCATGAGGCTCCTCGTCAAAGTGTTGCACAAGCATCTGAACTCGCAAGTGCATGCATACTTTTTGGAACTCCCGAATAAAAGTGAAGTAATAAGCGAGGAACATGATGGCCATCGTCCACTCAGCTACAGAACTCACCACCATCAGACCAAAACCCTGGGATTAGGAAAAGATTTCAATGAATCAATTTAAATGTGCTAATTCTTTGCTCCTAAACTTAATGAGTATCATTCTTAAACTTTAGAAATTTGATAATTAGATTGCTTTGCTTATGAAATGTACTGAGTATTTCAGCAGCACAAAAATGTTACGCACTGATTATGAGAGTGTATGATATTTGCAGTGTCATATAGCATGACATATTCTCGAATAACATTGCATATCGAGAATATCATATAGCATACAATATCGAACACTTTTTTACAAAAGGAATATAATATTACATTTTATTCTGTTTACTTATTTATCAATTATTTTTTGTTCTTTATGTGGGATATTTTTTAAAATCCATTTTTAATGAGTGATGAATACAATAGATAAAAATGCATGTAATGAAAACATTCTTGAAAAAAGTAACAGAAATTTTTTTTAAATATATTTACGCAGAAATTGTTTTATTTATTTTTCAAGAATTTTATATTGAATAAATATTTTGTAAAGTTTGTGCAATAATATTTAAAAATAGGGAAGATTTCATGAAATTGACATTTATGAATTACAAGGGATTTTTAAAGCTCATAATAGAAAACGATATAAGATTTAGGTAATATATAAAGGAATTGGTAGTTAGATTTTAGCGGCACATGAACCAAATCTGGCTAAGCTGCTCCAAACTTATCGGCACATGATAAATATATAAAGAGTGTCCGATATCTTTAATATAAAAAATAATAACGACAATGAGAAATGGGAAGTAGTTAAATGAATAAAATAACTAGCATTTTTTATGATAGTTTCAGTGTAACTTTACTTGAGCTACATTCGAAGCACGATGAATGCCCAACATAAACTCGATTTCCAACCAAGCATTGTGGCAAATCGTGTATAAAATATTGCCAGCGTAACAGAGATGATTATTAATTTTATCCTTTCCCTTAAGATGTAGATGTAAAAAAAAACAATGCACATTTTTTTTCACATAGCATCTACAAGCAAAAAAATCTAAAGTAGTTATGTTGAGTTACCGTGGAGGCCAAGTTATTAATACTCTACGACTAATCCATTTTTAAAGAACCACTTCTTCAAGTGAAGGAAGTATCCAGTGAAATGGGGAACATTCTACCGAAATGGCTGGACTTTTTTGATTGTGGATGTTCGACTGTAAATGTTTTCTAACTGAAGAATAATGTACATTTCATGAATATCTCAGTTTACGCCAACGTTAATCATTATCTCAACAGATTACAGCATCATATGAAAGTCCATACCAAACCTTTAGTTTGGGATCATCTCTCGTTTAAATCGTTTAAATTATCGGTGCTCTTTTCCATAGTAAAAAAGCTGTTAGATTTCTTTATTCTTTTACTACAAACGGCGTTTCATTTCACGATTTCGTATTTTTATTTAATGCTTAGAATGATAAAGATATTTCGCGGATATAGTTAAAGTCAATTAAAAAGAAACAAAATGCTTTTGCCTTTGATAATACCTAGGGAACGAAAGTAAATCGCTACTCTAAAATTTAAGAACTGAATAAATAAAAACTGCATTCATATTTTACGAGAATATTATTTCGTTGATACAATAGGAAGATAATTTGCAAGTAATTTAATTTAACAAAAATTGTCTTAACATTGCGTGGTACGAGATTCAAGAAATAGATATTATTCTTTGAATATATTATTAAAAATATGAAATTCTTTTCGTAGGAATTTCATCAGCCAACAATATGCAAACAACTGGCAATCATAAATACACCTGTCATTCTGTTGCACATTATGTTGTGACGCCCCATCAGTCTTTGTTATGCCAGATGCTCAATGATTTTGAAATTAAAATTAAACATACGATTGCTGCATATAATGCCCGTATCAGTTGGAAAATAGTATATTCATGTTTAAAGTGAACATAGCTATCTACAATATTAATTTAAATTGTTTCTCTAAGTTCCACATTTCTTTTTGCAATAATGTTTAAATTTGAATCAAATAATACCTAATATTTTTGCTTTATATATGTTTAGTATGATCCTTTATTAAACAAATTTTGAAAGGATTTATAATTAATTTATTATAAATATCTTATTGTTCATCGGTTTAAGTTCGAAAATACAATATGCTGTTCAAAAATCAAATATTATGATACTTGAAAATCAGCAAGAATTCATTGCCTTAAAACAATGAATCAATCGATGTATGAATTCTGCCGCTCTTAATTTCAAAATATTCACAAATTTATGTGCCACTTTTCTAGAAAAAGGGAACAACTTTTTACTGTGCATGGTGACATTAAACTTATAGATATTATGATTTTAATAATCTACAGTGAAAGTGTTTCCCCTCCCAAGTTAATTTTGAGGAATAATTCTTAAGAAACTACAGAGAAATTTATGTCTTATATAACCACGAAATTTGAATTAAATGACCCTGATTTTTTTCTTCGTATGAATAATATGGAAGTTATAATCTGGGAACATGGTATATGGAATAACATTGAAAATATAACATCAGAGGCAAAAAATAATTATAGTCATAGAACATAGCAGACGGATTACCATGAAAATACAACGCACAATGCAAAGCTGAAAAAAAAACCTCATTTTCTAAGATTGTAATATTATATTCCAAAGGATACAATTAATTTTCAAATCATTGTTATTGAAAAAAAATTATACAAGAAATTTCAGAATTCATGCGACGAATTTTAAGACTTGTCTTCAAGTGAGGCCATAGACATGTAAGAAAACATAAATTTTTCACTCACAACATTATTATAAAATATTTTTCTGTAAGAAAAGTTGAAATCGCATCTATCTTCTATAAGGCATTTTATCGACAAAGTCATTGGAAAGACTGGTGTACAATTAAAAAAAAAAACTATCTCATATTTTCCGGAAAAGTACAGAGAAATATTTGAGCGAAGAGGTCTCAGATTGATTCTGTTTGAAAATGTACGTCAACTGTTCTGTCAACGTTTTTTCAAGTAATTACAGTTAATAGTGGAGCTAATTTAGGCAAATAAAGAAGCACTTTTCATCTTTTCTTCATGTTTGTTCTATGAATTCTGAATCACCTTGCAGAAAACAATCTAGTAGCTTTTGTGATATCCTAGGAAAAGCAACATTCCAAAAATGCTTTCATTTAAATGTATTATTTTAGTAATTTTTGGTTCGTGTAGAGGATAAATGGAAAGGGTCCGAGGCAAAACGTTTTTGCTAACTTATTTACCTTCTCCTGTGGCATCTTGCTTCCAGTCCAATGATTGTGGGGCTCAGAAATCCATTCACTTATTGCCTTCGGTCCAACTGCAAGCACTAGGGCAATTATGAAGGAATACTTTCGGATATTTTGGGAATTCAGAACTTACATCCACTTTGAATTTTTTAAATTATTCTTTTACGTCTCTATTATTTTTGATGCATCTTCTAAAATTTAGACTTTATTTACTTTTAAAATACAAGATAGCATAAATGAATTCCCGGGTTTCAAAACACCTTTTACCTGGAAGTATAAGTACTATAAAGGTGCGTAATATATAAAAAAAGAAAGATGCACATTCTATCTAAGATTGAACAAATTTTTATGACTTAAGATCAGCATCAAATCTACATCAATATTCCTCATAGCACCAGTGATGTATTCATACAGTTCTTGAATGGTAGCTCCACTTAATCTGGTTAGTGTGTTATGCATCTTTTTACTTATAGCCCATCTTTGCAGATCTTGTACTTGTAAAACTTATTTAGCATTTGAAAAATCATTGAATCATTTATTCTAGGCCAAGATATTTCAATCTTCATTTTAGCATCCCGAAGTTCAGCTTTCATTACATTTTTGCATTTTATCAAATATTTATAATTTTAAATGAATGGGAATAGCTTTTCTTTTTTTCCTTATTTGCACAGGATATTTATGCGATATCTCCACGAAGTAGTTCGATATTTCTATTGCTGTAAAATATTTTCAAAATATCATAATAATGTTGTTGGATAGATTTTACTAATATAATTGTTTTTAAGTGTACGCATGCCACTTTTACAGATTCATTTTAAAATTTTGAAACGTTTGTTATTTACTTCACTTATTATGGATATCTAAATTTTAGCAACTGTATGGAAAGATGGTATATGCAAAGAAAATAACAGTGCTCAGAAGTAAGTTAATCCTGGCATTACATATTTAAATGCATTTTTTAAAAAGAAAGTATCATACATTGTTCTTGAAGTAAGTTTGAATATAATCTAAAATTTCGAAAACATTTCAAACGAATATTTTCAGAAATCGAGATAAATACTTACGATTTATTTCTAATTATTAAGTAATTTTTACTTATTAACATTTAGATGATTTTAAGCGCTTAATAATTTACCTCTTCGCCAGGCATTTTTCCTCCTGTCCAATGACTGTGCTTTGTTGTGCTCCAGATGCTCATACCAAGAGGCATAATAACCGACACTAATTTATATTAAATGAAAATAAGCAAATGTTTAATGACACAAAAATGATCTAAAAGTAGCTTTTACAGGAGATATGTGCAGACAAAGTTGTCACAAATGCTGTTTTTTTAAAATATTTCCACTGTTTATCTTTTCTGTATTTATCAGCATTAAAAGTTTTTAATGCAAGTGCACCATAAGAATTTTTTATAGATTTTAAATATTTATTTGCGACACATGTACCGTATTGGTCATAAAATCAACTAAACCTAAAGTGTAAGCTTATGTATTGCTTGGCAGTTACTTTTTAAATTCATGTTCAGAATGATTTAAAAATTTTAAAAAAATCTAACGTCTTATGATTTGCTTATAAAATCTGAAGCCCCAGAATATGTCTGTAAAACTGGATAGGAATATTTTTTGTAAAAATGCTTTTAAATACTAAAAAAAGTACAAACTGGTGCATACGAAGGGGTAAAATCTTATATTTACGTCTGTATAAATCAAAACAAAAGGCTGAATATAAGAGGATCTTATTCATTTTATAAATTGGTTTAAAATTTCTGGGGCAAGATTTTACATGTGGAAGAGCATACCAAATGTGAAGCATTCATTTCGCAAATTTCTAAATTGTTCATAAAAAAGGAAGCACACTACCCAGCACTTTTTACTATGCTACAGACTTTTAAGGGTCATTGGGGTTCCTATAATCCGATTGAAGATTAAAATCATATATACAGTTCTCACTTCCAGAAGAAGTATTTTCGTATAAATAGGAGTACAACGTCTCATTTTTTCTTTTTGTTTTCTCGTATACGAAGTATACACATATAAAGTATTGTAATTGTCAAAAAATTCGACTTTGAAATTTTGATGAATCTTCACTTTAGAGCCTTCTTGAATCAGAAAAAGATACTTTTGAACTTATATTTACAGGGTGATCAAGAAATAACAGGAGGTATTCGGAGCCCTGTAGCGTGTTATGTACTGGACTAAACATAACAAAAGTTGGCCACCATACACATTAAAGTATGTGGTTTAGATTTGTCAAGAAAAAGAAATTAGCACCAAAAAACGCCGATAGGGGAAATCCTGGAGCTGCGATAGAAAGCTTTATTATGTAATTTGCTTATATAGGTACTTTGTGACATGACATCAAAGATAAAAGAAGGGTCGCGGGAATTTATGTCATTTTGTTCCCACTTTCAGAGTTTTTCGAAGACGGTCATGTTAATGGAACGAAAGCTAGGCTCTTTGCAGTCCAACATTACGGGGATAAGACCCTGCCGGGGCTTATCCCCGTAATGCTAACCCAAGCTCAATCCAACCCACATATTTATGTCATTCTGCAAGAATTCTCCCGCCGATTGCTATGTCACTTCGTGAACGCGCCTTATTAGTCAAGCTGTTTTATCAGAGGGATGAAAATGCCAGTGCTGCTCTTCGTGAATACCGGTGGTTAAGACAGTTACATAGAGGACCGATGATCACAACTTACTTACGAAGAATGGTTGAAAGATTTGAAACAACAGGAATTCTTGGTGTACAACCAGGCCGAGGACGTAAAGTTATCAAGCAGGAACGCGGTGAAGAAGTTGCACCTGTCGTTATAGATCAGGCGATAGCTAATAAGCATTACATATTCAGCATTACATATTCAATAGCAATTATCAGCATTACATATTCAATAGCACGACAAACAGGTACCCTGTTCTCGACGATGCAGAAGATATTGCAAAATATAAAATTTTATCCGTATAAGACAACACCCATTAACTGATGACACTGATCTGAATTTTGGCAATTTCTGGTTGTGAGGAGGTTCTGGTTCACTTGAAAAGCGTTGTGTATCAATGTTCCTGACATTCCTACTTTAAAAGATCAAATAACGTTACATGTCCATCGAATAAATGCCGATATGCTGCGAACCTCCGTCGAAAACCTCATGTACCGCATGCAATTATTGGAACATCAAGCTGGTGGTCACCTTGAGCCAAATTTGTAAGTAGCTATAATAAACGTTTTTCACTGGTATTTGCGTGTTGCTATTTACTGTTTCCATTGGCAGTTATGTGTTCTTTTTCCACTTATTATGCGCTTGCATCTCCAGGATTACCTCTATCGGCGTTTTTTGGCACTCATTTTTTTTTTCTTGACAAATCAAAACTGCATATTTAATGTGCATGGTGGCCAAATTTTGTTATATTGTCCAGTACATAGCACGCTACAGGGCTCCGAACACCTTCTGTTATTTCTTGGTCATCCTGCATAAGTCAGACTGCCAGATTTTGAAAATAATGAGTCGAAATTATGACAAACAAATCGAATGAAAAATGGCAAGCATTGTTTTCTTCATAGATAGGTATAGATTTATGTAAAATTTTGGGCGAGATATGTCTGTACATTTGCGAGTGAACATGACAGTTCAAAAACGCAACTAGAGAGATACATGAAATTTGAAATATTGCTTTATAACTAGAAACTCAGACGTGCATCAAATTTTAGATCAATCCATGAACGGAAATTCACATGCTATTTGAGTAGTCTTATCGCGTATAAGTGTTTGAGCGTTTGTAACAACTCAAAAATGCAACAATATACGTAAATGAAATCTAATATGCAGTCTTAACACAAAAAACGGAAAAAAGTTGAATTTTGGATCCAGTCTGTCACAGAGAAGATAGTCTAAATGCATGCTGTGAGCTCTCAGATAGGAAAACCCTCCGAGATTCTACGCATGCGCTAGGAAGCGTACATTTTGCCACAAAGGGAATGAAGTGAAAGAAAAGGCGTCTGACTGGGCGGAATTTAAGCTCAAGATAAAATCTAACAAAGAATTCCAGAAATGCACTGGTCTTACTGCGTAACCTTCCTTTCTATAGTAAAATCATCTAAAAGTGCCAGTCACGGGATCCTGAGACGAACAGTACTTGATTTTCTTCACTATTGTATGAAGTTAATTGCAAAATGCACGGTATTCTGTATTTATACGAGAACATTGGGAGAGCTTTTAGTTCAATGAGCAACAAACGAGACATGTTCAAGAGAGTTCGGCAAGTTTTCAATCGCCATTGTGAAGCATCCAGTCCGTTTATTAAACGTCTTTTTACAGTTATTAAATTATTCCTGCGTTTGCACCTCAACTCACCGGTTACAAATAGTTAAGTACCAATCATTTAGTGTTTACTAACGCTTTGGAGTTTTGTTTTTTGCCAGGCAAAATACAACAAAAAAAATACTTGTTTTGGTGTGTGCTTGTTGATCTTGAAAATTGGCCCTAAATTTTAAAATTCTTTTGCATTTATATTTCAAATAGTGAAGAATCGCTTTGTTTCTATGTACACGGAATTCTTGTAGCATTAATGTTAAACCATTTACATTATATTTGAATTTATATCTGCTTAATCCTTAGAAGAGAAATTTGAATGGGAGCGATCAGTTAATCTTGCTTTAGTTATAAGAGAATGCAATTTATTTCTCTTTTCTTCTTCTTTATCACTAATTAAAATAAACATACTCTTAAGAAAAGTGCTTTTGTTTATGCGCCGATCCTCAACCTTTTTTTTTCTTTTTATCATTGGTGTATAAAAGCAGTTTGAACGTTACGAATAGATGTAATGTTCCTAACGGCTAAGCTGCTGGCTAGTCATACCGATGTTTTAAGAACTTAATTTAGCCTTTCTGGGATAAGCAAGTCTTAAGTAGTCATGGGAAAATATTTTTGAATACATAAATACATATCATATTTTTCTATTTCTAACATAAAGGATACTGACAATGAGTGCAATTGCTGTAAACACTGTGATGGTCAATCGAATATGGCAGATCTTTGTTCCATTGTAATATGGTGACATTTTGTAGCTCAACCAAGTTTGCAGAGCGGCATAAATGACCCCACCAAGGAACAGAACATTGGCACCGATTCCGTGGGCGGTAGGTATACTTGTCATCTGTTAAGGAGATGCAAAGCATTTTCAATGTGAGAAAAAAGTAAAAATAAGAAACAACAACTATATTTTTCTTAATGTTTAATTTTTTAAAACATTTTCAAGAACGTAATGAGATTTAAAAGAAAAATATTTTTGCTCCACTCTGTATACTCATACTAAATAACAGACCATCATGGCAGAAAAGTCCTGTACATGTCTGTTGCTTATATTTCTGCTTAATTAGAATTTGAAATATCATCTGTCATTTTGTGTTCAATCTCAAAACTTTTTTTAACTTGAATATTTCATTTGAAAAGAAAACGTGCTAGCACGAATCCGAAAGCATTTTGTTATTTGTAACAATTTCAATGTAAACTCATGAAATCGCTTTAAAGTAGTCGCCTTTGGTGACCAATTGTTCGCTCACCTTCTACAAATTTAAAATAAATGGCAAAACTCGAAGAACTATTCTACTGTCACAAATATTAAACCTGTTTCCCCAGTATTTAATTCATATGAAATTAACGCCACTAGTAATCTTATGAATTTCATAACAAATTAAGGGTGTGTCCTTCTCAATCATCGTCTGTTTCCGAGAGGTATTTCTAAAGCATTACTCCATTCTACGTTCTCTGTAGTAAGGAAGAAATCATAACAGATTTCACCAGACAATCAATATATAAAAATATAATGTAACTATCTTACCCATTTTTTTTTCATATGAAAGCTCAAGGCCACTAGATACGTCATCAAAGATCCTGTAATTCCATTTTCGAGACATATTGCAAAATAAGACTGAATTTCCATCCATTTTCGTCCCATTTAAATTCATCACTTTGCAAGCTTAGTTAATCAATTATAATGCTCTATCATTATTATGTAGTCACAATTTAAAATAGCACTTTATTTTGTTTTGATAAGATGCTTCTCATCGAAATTTAACGACATGATTGTACTAATTGCATTAATATTGTAACCGTAGACGGCTGGTATTGCAAAGAATAATTTAGTCATGCCAATCAACATCGACGAACCACATCTTATAATAACAAAGGTAGGATGAAACTATAGTTACAATAATATAGGTCAGAGTTTTGACTGTACAGTAAAGATAAAGTATTCTGATTGGTTAGCCATACTTTAGTTAGCGAGTTGGAGTGAAAATTGGTGAAATCATTTCAGTTGTTGGAGTTGAGATCTATGCCAAAGTTTTATTTTACACTATCTCTCGAAATGGAGAGAAAGGAGTTAGATAAGAATTTAAGATGTATCGAGGGGTCAAAAGTATTGATATGAGATACAACTCTTTGAAATCTGCTCAATGGTTGGGGCTGACGAATACTCTACCCCGAAGCGGATGTACAATGAAGTAGTGTTTTTTCGAAAGTAAAGTCTGGAGGAGGGCGGGAGACCCTTGATGACGTATCTGATTTTCATGAGCTTTCTAAAGTATCGAAATCAGGTTAGTGGATTTGTCTGGTGAACTATATCGCAAGATTTCCCCGCAGAAAATGCATTATGAAGTTGTGTTTTCTGCCTATTTACCTCAAAATCAGAGAGTACTGGAGGGCATTCAACCCTTGAAGTGTGTTGCCCTCCATGTATGTCATATGAAACACAAAATGACAGAATTGAACTAGTTGTTGGGACTTGGAGACTGGTACGGTGGATTTTTTTTTTTTTATTATTTTAAATATATAGATAGAATGGGGTAGTAGTATAAATCGAAAAAAAGATGAGAAAAAGCATATTACATTAAGCTTTTGGTATTGTGTTTTATAAAATAATTATATAATTATTGATGCGGACAAAATATTTCAGTCTAATTCATAGATATATCTCGATCAGAAGTCTGCTCAAAGCTGCCAAATTTGTCCAACAAGTAAATATAAAATCTGACAATCTTAACATAATCTATTCAAATCTTTAAAATGTGACTTAGTTAAAATTTGCGGCGTAGTTCTTGCTTTTTTATTTTTTTCCGACCTAGTAATGTATTTTAGAAGCAAAATTTTCTTTGAAAATATTTTATAAATTTGAATTTGTATACGTTTATTTAATAAAAGAAAGTTTTTCATTCAAATTACCAAAGCGTAAATTTTTAAGAAATGCTTTTGATGGGAACGGGAATAAGCTGATAATCTTTAAAATAAAAGTAAAAAGAGAAAACACGCTTTTATTTTTTATTTTTTTCAAAAATTGGAAGGAACGATTTCTAAAAAATCTGGGCATATGAGTAAAAACATAAAAGTGAGTGTTCTTCCAAACTATATCATAAGAAAACTAAGTCACTACTAATTTCAATAGAGGGAATATTCTTAAAAATTTCATTAAAAAATTAAAATACATTTGAATGTGTTTAAAACTCCAACTACTATGAGCATTTTTTTCAGAGCCTAGCGCTTTTACGCTTTTGCTTTGGCATTCAAATTCATAATAATAATAATTAAAAAGAATGTTTCCTACTTTTAAGTACAGTAATAAAAACTGACTTCTAAAAGCTTTTTTTATTTTTTGTTATTAAGAATTGTTATTCTTTTATTATTGTTTTTTACTTATTACTTCATAATGTGTTTGAGGATTCATTATTATAATTACCTTGGAGCCATGCTAAGAATTTTTTTTTTAAATTAATTCTCACACGATGCCTTTATACGGAATACAATTTAATGTAAAATTCATCGAATAATTGATATTTAAGTTCTAAAAATTCTGGAATATTGCATTGTAATCGAGAATAAATACTAAATATGTGTAAAATTTCAGAACATTAGGAATTTATTGAATAATTAGATGTAAAATTCAAAAACTGTAAACATGAAACAAGTGAAATTAAATAGAGGCATACAAAAATACAATTGCAATTTCTTACCGGATATGCAGCAACCACCACCATGCCCATGAGAGCAATAAAACCGATGACAACTGATGATCTATTAAGAATATCGATGGTTCTGTCAATTCCTCTATTTAATTCATCTACTATCAGAAAACGAGTGAACATAGTAGATAAACCTAAAACAAAATTAATTATTTAATCCTTAAATATAACACTGATTTATTAATTTGTTGAGAATTATGAACTTATTTTTCATAAGATTTATTTTGATTGTTGATTTTTTTTTCATGCATTTCATGCAGCACCTTTAAATGAGTCGTGTCAATCTGTTTAACAAGACTACTGGCTTAATCTTTTTCATCATATTCAGATTGAAAAGAAAATTTCTTGAAAATGTCCCTCCTTCTCCTTCACACGAAAAATACTCCATCGAAAGGAATGTGAATTTTCCTAGAAAAGAAAGGGACCGACATATGCCACCTTAATCTCTGGTGAGTATTTATGTTTAGCAATTAATGAATTCGAAACTAATTTCCAAACCAGTTATTAGTGAAATCGATGAATCGAAGCAGAATTTCTACCGTCAGTTTCATATTTATATGTTTCTGTTTTTATTTTTTAATATTTGAAGCATATACTCACCTTTATTTTGTCATCAAAGTCAATTGCTTCCCATCTGTAACTAGGGCCACGTAGGCCTAGTAATGAGATTCTGACCATTCGTAGCTGGGGTTGCGTTGGCTTAGTGATAAGGCTTGAAACCCTATTCTACTAAAGATATGGGTCTGATGCATGTTAAATCTGATGCAGTGAGTCAATCTTTTGTTATTATGGTTCGGAAGTCTGGAGAGGATGGCCAGCTTAGGTATCGTCTTAGTCATCTGACAAGGTTTCCATCCCAACATAACCCAAAAGTGGTTTCCAAGTGAATGCAACAAATCCTCTTTGCAGTTATTTCAAAAAATTTTGATGTATTTGTAAATCTGACAATAAGACTTTTTGTATAAAAAATGCAGCATGATTGATCGCATAAAATAAGAGACATATCATTGCCAGGGCTAAAGATGTTTTAAAGTGTGCATTTTCCCCTTTCTATATTCTCCACCTTCATTGAAAGCATCGATTTAGAATGACGAGATTTCCTGCAAATAAATCAAATGAGGCTATCATAAACGCTGCAACGGAATTTTAACTCCGTTTTCCTACAATAATTTAAACTTATAAATTCCTTCCCGCCCCCCTAAAGCGTTGTTTTTTCCATTTTCAATTGAATTTCAGTGGTAGGTTTATAGATATTTCCTTACCGATACCTAAGACGATACCTTACGAGTATCGTCAAACTATTACGCTAAAATAAACGCATTTCTGAGAGATAATGTTATTTGAAATTTCACTAAACACTGTGATCTATGAATTTATTCAATAAAAAGAAAAAAAAATTAGAATTCAAACTTATCTTAATTCAAACACTTCCAATTTCAAATTTAAACAATAGGCATCTCACGCTTTCTCTCAAATTGAAAAAATGAGATTTCAAGATTTACATTCTCCAATTCAGGAATAACCAAATATGTTTTAAAACCATCATGAAAATTACGCATTCGTTTCGATTTACCAATTAAAAGTCTCTGTAATGTTGGGGTGAATCATAATACTTCAAACAGTAGTTGAAGCATTTAGGAAGTTTTATGCATTTAGAATTTGAAAATACTCGTGAATCTTATTTTTCATTTTAGTTTTTATCATTTTTTATTAAGTTATATGTATTCATATTTTCTTATTTGTATGTTTCTTTCCAATTGATTGCTGTGTAATTTTCTTTTTTCTTTTTCCTTTTTTTTAATAAAATCCATGTACATCTATACCAAACCGGGAAGGTGTCACATGAGCTCTAGAAATGGAGGTGTGATGTGGTGTTAAGTGTTAATATTGCTCTCTTTTATAAGGTATCCTATTATCTTTTTAATGTATGTTAAGACTTTCACTCACCATCTCTTTCCTAGTGTCTGCGATAGAGAAGTCTTGTGCGCAGAGTGTTTATACTCAGATGATAATTATCTCAGATTTGGTTGAAACCGGTCCCTTGTTTAAAGGGGAAATGTGCGTTATATGTACTTATATTTTGTAACATTTAGATTTACATTTTCAGTTATAAATACTGTATTGGTTAAGTGTTATAAAAAAGTCAACAGAAAGAGCATTTTAAAGAAAAAAATAGCTAGTTAAATTGGCGTTAAGTTTGAAAATATATAGTACAAAAACTATTATGCCATAGTTAAAATTAATAAAATTGTTAGAGAAACTAAATAATACCATTTTGAGAATGCGATGCATTTTACTAGATTTCCTGCCAATAACAATTCTGCTGTTTTAATAACTACATAAACAGTTTACTGACGGCTGCCATGGAAACAATGCTTCATTGTAACATTTCTGTTTAATACTTGTTTAACAGCTTTAAATCTTTTGTAGATACAATTCTTTAAGATTTTATCTGTAATTTACGCCATGTGACCTAACATTTTGCATTTTATCGAATTAGTTTTGCTGATATTGAAATTTTTTTGTGGGGAAAATAAACTGTGGAACTATCAGTTGAGTAAAGAACCAAGAATTCCATTTAGATGTTTTTCAAACGAGCTTTTATATAGTTTAAAAAGTTTAAAATCCATTAAAATCAGAAATTTTATAAATCATAAATGGTGTCTCCAAAATTTGAAGGTAATTGTGTTAAGAAGAAAAGAAAGCAACTGTTATTAGCTTATTTTATTGAAAAATGCACTCCATAATTATCTCTTGTTGATAAAAGAACATCTTAGTTACAGATTTATGGTAAGAGTAATGTAAAAAATTCACATGCCTTCTTCCGAAAAACACGTGAAATCTTCAAGGAAACTATTTGATGTATGTATCATATATAAAGAAAAATATCACCTATATATATTTTTAGAAAAAGCGGGTTATTTTTCAATATTTTTAATGACATTAGTGAAAAATGTTTGTTCATGCATTCTAATCATGTAGGAGGCTATAACTTTGCAGGATATATTGCACAATGGTGTATTGCTGCATAATTTAAAATTTCAATTTTTAATTCATTTTGAATAATTTAGTAATAAGTTAATAAAATTAATAATATTTTTTTATTTGATATAGTCAGATTTTTAAAAAAGAAATTTTAACTTAGCATTTATTGATTTATATTTAATTTTTTCAAAAATATATTTTCTAATTCTTTTTTGCATTACTTAATCTCTCTTAAAAAGAATTACATAGCTGCGGTTAGATGAAGTTAAATCCTGAACTTTAGGTTTAAAATAAAGACACATGTTGCAGCTGATTTACAATATTTTTTTTATTTATCATTAATTATCTTTTATTTTATAATTTATTTTCAAGTTGGGGATTCGCGCAATTATTTCAGCAATCGGAAAACATTTTTTTTTTGTTTCTAACATTATTTAATTGCTATTGTTTACAACTCTTCCTCCTTTAAAATCATATGGTAAAAAAGAATTAGGGAATTAGGATTTTTTGTTAAGCATGTGCAGCAGCAGCAGCAAAAAAAAAAAAAAAAAAAAAAAAAAATGAGATTGAAGCAAATAATTGTCGAACAAGATTTTTTCTCTTTCTTACAAAGAAAAAAAAACGGTAGTATTTTCTCCTTCATTTTCCTATATTATTGATACTCAACATAATAAATGGTGTTAGAATGTTGATTGTTTAAAATAATATGTACAAAATGAAATAAATAAGTGGTTAAATTTCTGCAATAGAGCATGATGGAGCTGTTGCACTGTTGTGCGTTTAAGCGAACCATCCCTTCAAATGAATAAATATTAACAAAATAAAAACCCATTGCACTTTAATCAATTTGCGGTGGTAATTAAATATTTTCTAATCTTTAACACGAAATAAGATTCATTTGGCCTTGTTTAGCGTTTTAAAATTTTGATGTGGTGTGAAAATTTCCTAAAATGAGATCCAAGTTATCTGACCAAATCTCTAAATTACAACATCTATCACGAAACAGCCTTCGTGTAGTTTGAAAATGGGATGTTAAATTTTCTAAACAAAACCCAATAATATATTATAAAGATTTTTTTGTGTGTTTATATACCATATTTGTTTATCACTTTACACAATTTTGAAAAATTAAATTTACAAACTATATTGTTTTAGCCAGTTGAAAATATCACCTATTTAGAACCATCGTAGCGAAAGTTTAAGAAAACAATTGATTCGCAAAGGAATACCTTAACCTATTGGCTCTAAAGATCGATATGCATCATATAAGATTAGTTTAGTTACATTAACATCCCGTTTAAAAGCAACACTAGAGCTGTTTTGGGACGGACCTGCTAATCTGGACGGCACCTGACAAGGACGGCACCTGAGCTGGTAGTATCCTTTTATTTCCAAACTTCCCCGCTGCACTAACGGGAGGACGATTGGCCCCCGTCGGATTTAGCGTGCAACAGACCCACTTACATGTTGGGTTTTCGATGGAATTAGGTCTCGAACCCTCCCGTCCTGAAGCTCATATCTTACCACAAGACCACCACTGCTCATATCTATAGGAAAAAGCGAACTTTGAAAAGTTATTTTCCCCATTTGATGCATTTTGGACTTAAGTCATTATGGGTAAATAATCTATACGAAGAATTTGTCTTTGGGTAGCCAAAATTTATGAATAAACTGATTATGTTTTATATGATTTTTAAGATATTAGAAGCATAGCGAATGAAAAGAACTGAATATTTCCTTTAGTTAAGTCTCCCGCAACATACGTCAGTATCATAAAATTCTATAATCTATGAGTTTGAAATAAGAGCACTTATATTTTTATTGAGAATAAATATAATTCTTGTTCTGAAAGTAAAAATAATCCTTACTTACCTAGGACAGAACTAAGATACAGGAAAATACTGAAGAGACCAGCTTCGGGATATTTCCCGCCAGTTTCGCTAGAAAGACAGAAACAAATCAATTATAACATTTATTAATTCAATTATGAATATTAAATTTTTCTTTTGTTCAAAAATAATATTTTCTGCAAAAAAGGAAAATTAACAGTAAAAATCAATAGAATTTTAGATTCCCTTTGTCTCGAACTTTTAGATCCATAATTTGATACAAATCTTTAATTCGGATTTGGTACCAGATAAAAAAAATATTTATCTATGTACTTGTGTTTTTCATTTATCATATTGACATCCCCTAGGGGAAAAACAGATTTAAATGGATTTAATCCAAGATTTATTATTTTGATATAAAGATGATTTATGGAAAGTATTTATGAAATGGATTTAACCCAAGATTTGTTATTTTGATATAAAGATGATTCATTAAAATTCAATTGAATCAATCCTTGCTATGTTTTGTTATGAATACTTGTTATCAAATGCAGATAATGTGAGAAAGTATACGACAATAAAAGTTAGAAATTGTTAATTAAAATTTCAAATAGTATTGTATTATGAACTCTGATACAAATGTCAAGAGTCTACCAAGTCCAACAGGGACGCACTATTAGAATAATTAGGGTGCATTTTAAGTTTGTATCACTTTGAATGTTTGAATATCACAAATATGTATAATGAGAAACAAATGTGTCATAAGATGTGGGAAACAGTTAACATTATTATCGAATTTTCAAACAGCATTGTTATTTTATCTGGCTTTCATAAAAAAAATAATATAGAGATTACTTTGTTCTTTTCTTATCTGCTTTGATAATGTGCTCGGTGGCTTCAATTTTGATTTTTGAAACGTTCGATAAATTTTTATCCGGTTAAATGAGAGATAAATGTGCTATACAGAATAAACGAGTATTGACGTTCTTTTTGCTTTATTTACATAATTTCTTGCGCTTGATATGAGTAATGATGCAGTACCATTGTTGTTTCATGTGCAAGCAAAATGTACTATCTTGCATATATTCACGAACAATAAACACGTCAAAGAGAAAGGAGTTTTATTCAGTGTTATATAATAAAAATAATTATTTAATGGAACTCAATAATAAATAATTATTTATCAACTCAAGAAGTTAAATATTTAAATAACATTTTTTCTAGTATGCCGCGTTTTTAAAGCAGATTAAGAGAATTTTTTAAATTCAGAATCACAAGCTTTTAGGGCAATCAATATGGAGTTAAAAATCTGTAATTACTTTCTGCTTTTTAGTCTTGTGTGTGTGAAATTTATAAACTAACTTCTCTATGAACTACACCTGATGAAAAAATTTGTATCAAACACAAGAAACCGAACTATTATTGCATTGTTAACTAGTTCTGAGCTATGTTTAAAGTATCTAGCTCATCAGGAAGTTAGTTTGAAATCAATTGTAAAATTGCACTGAACAGACAAACAAGGAGCCAGACAGACAGACCAGAAAGCGAGTTAATAGAAACGTATTAAAAGGTATCTTTACCATTGATACTGTTTAATATTATTACGTCAGATAACTTATATACGAATTTCATTTACCCCCATTTTCTTAGGTGTATGCAGAACTTTGGCATAGAAGTTTTTGGAAGCGAAATGTCGTAGGGTTTGACACCCAATTTAAGCTAAGATCGTCTGCTTAAGTTGAATGTGAAAATATGTTAAATCGTAAAAATTAATCTGCTAAAAAAAATTGCGAAATTTAATACCAAACAACATTTTAGATGGAATGAGTTTGTAATTTTAAGCAATGTATCGGGTTATTCCTTAAATTTTTATAGAGTTAGCTATACAATTAAAAAAGGCAAAATGGAGTCTGTTAAAGTAAGAATTAACAAGAGAATCCACGTATATCCACAGGAGGGACATGAAATAATTTTCCTTGTTTAGAAATATCTCAACTTTCATTAAGGAATGGAATGAAAATAAGTATTATATGTAGACTGTGGAAGGCATAAGGCGATAAATTTCACACAAAAGAAAATGATGCCGATGCAGCATCTTATACATAAGAGGAGATCGTGCATTGAAAATATAACCCAAATGCTTATTAATAAAGTAATTTTTTCGGCGCTTTCATAATGCATGTCATTCGATTATGTAGGTGCCTTTTTTATCACCAGAATATCAATAAAATTTGCGTAATCTATTTTCCGTCCAGTCATTGTAATTAACTGAATAATATACCTGGTATTTCCAGAATAAAAGCCTTTTCATATGTAATATTTTTAACAGAAAACCCTACTTTGTACAAAATATTATGCTACTCAAAATTCTTTTAGAGCATGAAATGTTTTTTTAATTAAAATTAGGGTATCGATTGAAGCAAACAATTTTTAAAACCGCCGATAACTCTCCATATTTGTTAGTACTGCAAATTTTGTTCACAAATGCTGATATATGTGAAAAAAATGAATTTTTATAAGCCAGCTATGCAGATTAGACGCTATGCAGATTAGAAATTTTTAATTTCCCTTATTCTGCTTTATTTTAATTCAAAAGTACTTCAGAATGAATCTGAAAGATTGATTAATTAACAATGTTTAATATCAAATGAATCAAACATTAAGAAAATAAACAGAATCGTTTGAAATAATCGGTCGAAAAATGTTAAGCCTAACCTTATTAGCGTGGGAAAAAAACTGAAGCCGTACTCATTTGGCGGTGGGTATTTCTTTTGGCGGGAAAGTTAGTTTTTAATTAATAATTAAAATAATTATAATTAAAAATTCAACTGAAGAGATTCCAGGTGCACATTCCCGACCTCCAAGATATAAATGTACCAAATTTCGTGCCTGTAGGTCCAACGGTCTGGCCTGTAGAGTGCCAACACACACACAAAGATTTCAATAATTGTTAAATTAACTATGCACATTTTATTCACATATGTTGAAAAATAAGGAAGCTTGTTTTAGACTGAGAGATTGTCTTAAGTTTAGTTTTGAGCATTGCTTCATCATTACTTTAAGATCAACGAAGGCATTGTCAAAAGATACATTAAACTAAAAGAGTAATTTAAAAAAACAGTGAAAGAGTATTTTTTAAAGTTGCCTGCAATTTTTTGATTTCTTACATACCTGCTATAAATTTTCTAAAGAAACAATAACAATTGAGAGAAAAATTGCACAAAAAAGAAACTGCTACCTTTATAAAGGTAAATATTATAATTTTATGATAGTATCAATTATTTCGGAACAATTTTCTCTGATGTTTCTACGGGAAAAAAAGGAAAACATTGGTTTAATATATATCAGCCTAAAACATCCATGTATCTGTTTCATTTGTTCGCAAGGGATTTATTTTTCCTGCCACAGTTTCATCTATTGATTCTGGGCGGCTTTTCGGTATGGTGCTAAATCACTACTTTGGAACAAATAAAATCTTGGTTAAAATATAAGTATTAAAATAAAACAGGAATTCAAAAAAAATTGTGGTATAGTAATTCAAAATTAATATTTCAATTTTTTTTAAAAATCAATAGCAGTTGAAATAAATATTGTACCAAAATGAAATCGATATAATTTAAATTGTATAAT
Organism: Argiope bruennichi; assembly: GCF_947563725.1. NCBI lineage: Eukaryota > Metazoa > Arthropoda > Arachnida > Araneae > Araneidae > Argiope > Argiope bruennichi. The sequence goes on from NC_079163.1 coordinate 126,550,658, forward strand.
TTTGTGTTTTGTGATGATATTAAAATATGCCTTGTAAGAAAATTTGCTCCAAATTTACTGCATACAGACGGTGAAGTTTAGGTTAATTTCAAATAAATTAAAATTTGAATAACGCTTTCATTTTAAAAAGTTGACAATTTTTTCTTTTTCCTAAAGAATAAGTATGTCAATTTTGGCTGAAATTTGCCCAGTCATTTAGAAGAGGAGTTTACATGCATATATACATACAGAACCACCATAACCTTTATTTATATTTAGATATATAAACTGTTTTGCCATCTGGAAAGCACAACTGTATAAAATTTCAGAAATATAATCTAATCTCAAGTGATGGAAATCTATTACACAATTCTATCTTATTAAACAAGAAAAAAGTGAAATTAAATTCGTTTAAGAAAGTAGGAAATGTATGTAAATGTACTTACTTCTTTTTTCCATTCAACAAAATAGAATTAAGAATTCTGTTTACAGCTACTTTAAACAGATTATGTTAATTTAATTACATTGCTGGCCATTAAAATTGCAACATCATGAAGGAAAGAAAATACAAAAATAAAAAAAAATATTTATTGTATATAAACCGTATGACATGAAGACAAAATGATTAAATTTGTAAGCAGTCTGGGGGTTTACAGGGGTGCGAAATTAGTAAAAACAGCTACTACGCTTGGCCTTCACCTGGTTAGTCATGGAGTGGACCTACGTTTGGATAACAGAAATGAGCAACTCATTCCATATGCTGCTTCAAGTCTGTGCCACACCGTATTCTATTCACACATCTCTATTAGCTGGAGAGGGGTGGATGGTCCGACTCGCAGGGGCCCATGACCATGGTTTGCAATGCTACAATAACACGATACAATACATGGCTACAATAACACGATATTCTGATCAAACTCCGATCTTACAAAGAACATTTTGAATGAGAAATCCATTACATAATTTTTCTTTTATGTAGTGCTTCAGTTGTCGTTTCTGCCTCCTGCGTCGTCTGAATGCACCGAAATACTAATAATTTGCATATTCCAATCTCTTCTTCCTTTCATATGATTTTGACATTCTTTACCGGTGTTGCAATTTTAATGACCAGCAGTGTATTTCTTAAATTAAATTCAATGGATAGTTCCAGAAAACTCAATGGATAGTTCCAGAAAATTCAAGGGATAGTTCCAGAAAATTCAAGGGATAGTTCCAGAAAATTCAGCGGATAGTTCTAGAAAATTCGTTTGGAAACTCAAGAAAAATCTTGGGTGAACGTGCGTATGTGAGATAAATCTCTTTTGCAGAAGAGATATTCAGTTCTAATTTCATTCTAACGAGCATATAAGTGTAATTGAATGAAAATTCCATCAAATTATTGCAAAAATCACAGCTATCGCCAGATAAAGCTTCCTCAGTCAAAGAACAATCTACGAACAAGAATAGAGGTCAAATTCCCATGTACCTAAGAAATTGAAAAAATGCGAAGGTTGCGCGTGAATACCAATCCTCTGTATCTGCGCAGAACAACCTCTGAAATTCTACTAATAGGTGATGTCTTATAAAGATGCTATGCTACATAAGATAAGGTTCCACATCGATATGAGTCGATTTTTGTAACTTTGGTGGAAGGGCCCATTTATGCAGATAAATAGGAGTCAATATAGTGAATCCACATCAAAAAGAGCAACAGGTAATCGAACTGGTCTTAGGAAAACTTAAATATGTCGTCATAAATGAAGGGCGATATATTTATCTATTATTCTACATTCTTCTCGGTAATATTATTATTTGACTATCTATATCAGGTATACTTTTATGTAAAGTTTCTCAATGTGACTTGTATTCAGTTTAATTTATCATTTTATAGATTAAAATTGATGAAAAATAATTTAATTTTACAATTATTTTTGTTTCATTTACTTTTAGTCTGAGGAATAGAAAAATTAGATCATTTTTCTTGGATGCTAAAAATAATTTGTGAATCAACAAAAAAGAAAGCTCTCAAGTTATTTGAGATTTAGATTTTTGAATAAGTGTGGAAGCATTCTTGTATTTTGTTGAATCTTTCAAGCCATTAATGGGAGGGGCGGAAGCAAACAAAACACGCGATTCCGCGCTTCACAATTGTCAGCACATTTTTTTAAAAGTTATTTTAATTTGGACATAAGGTTATTGATTTATTCTAAATAAGAAGAAAAGCCATTTTGGCTACTAGCTGTTTGCTCACCATCTATGCATTTAAATACATTTGGCGAAACCAAAGAATTATTCCCCGACCGACAAACACTGTAGCAATTTTACAATTTTTATTTCGCATTAAATTAATGCTTCCACTGGCCATAAGTAGGTCATATGAATTTTATCTGAAATCAACTGTACCTATTTCTCAATTATCTACAATTTCGGGGAGAAATTTCAAAAGAAACAATACATTGCTCATTCTCTGACTGGAAAACCCTTGACAGAATTTTCCAGTTACAATCACTAAATAAAAAAAAAAATGGGAGAACAGATTCTGTCAGTTCTTATTTCGTATAAAATCTCATGACTCCTTGATATTTCATCAAGTACCGTCTATCTCCCCCACATTTATTATCGAGCGATATTGCAAAATAAAAGTTAAATATAATCCCAAACTCAACGACGAAAGCGATTTCGATTGTTTTTGTCGTCATTTTGCAAGCATAGCAAACCAACCAGATTGCTCTATCATTATAAAGCAGCCATAATGTAAATTAGAAATTTCTGCTATTTTGAAACAATATACTTTTTTCAAAATTCTTCCGCTTTGATGATTTCATTAATGATTTCATTAATTTCATTAATATGGACGATAAACACGACTAGTAAGGATTAATGAAGTCATGTCAGCCAAGTTTGATTAATTACATCTTATCGCGACAAAAGTAGAATATAAGTTATAATAATATAAATAGAAGTTACACAATATTGATAGAGTATCCTGTTTGGTTAACTATAATTCAAACTAACGATATCGTCAAGTTGGAGGTGAAAATTGGCGAAATTATTCCAATTTTCGAAGCTGAGGACTGAGCCAAAATTTTATTTTATAAAATCTCACGTAATAGCGAAGGGATGTAAAAGAACATAGATGATGTATCGAGAGGCATGAGCTTTCATATGAAATAAAATTCTTTGAAATCTGTCTAAAGGTTGAATCCTACGAATTCTGTCGTAGGATTTCCCCATACCGAATGTGCGGTTTAATAGTTTTTTATCGACTTCTCCCGAATACAGAGTGTAAAGGACCGTAGGTAACCGTTGATGACATATCTAAGGGTCATGAATTATATCTAAGCTTCTTAGCTTTCATATGAAGTCGAAAATTTTGAAATCGGGTGAGTAGTTTGGTCTTGCAAACACTGACGCAGGATTTCCCCATAGAGAATGTATTATGAAGTTTTTTCCTTCAATTTCTTTCAAAAGTAGAGTATAGGGGAGAACAGGTAACCCTTGATGACATATCTGGAGGTCGTGAACTTTTATTTGAAATTAAAATTATTGAAATTGGTTCAGCGGTTTTGGCTGTCGACGTTTATCAAAAGATTTCTCCATAGAAAGTGAATTATGAAGTTACGCTCTTTCGATCTCTCTAGGAAATGGAGGATGAAGTAGGACCTTGATTCTTAATAATTTTGTCAAATTAAATCAGTGGTAATGACTTATAAAATTGCGCAAAGTAAAACCCTTTACTGAAGGGAATATTTTTTCTTCAACCTTATATTTTATATTTTTATAATTTATCCCGATTAAATCAATTTTCATGATAAACATCAAGAATTAAACCCATCTAGGGATAAATTTTTTTAAAAATTTATGTGGGCATTCTATCTGTCAAAAATTAATCTATGATCATGAGAGACATTAACAACATTCAACAGCTCTGCGCATTAGAGTGGAACGAAAAAATCAATTTTTGATTTTTGATTTGTAATAGCGTGGAAAAGTTGCCTTTTGGTGTTGATAAAATAAATTATAAATATGAAAAAATATTGGAGTAGGTCTTGAGGTGCAGCAAGGACGTTAAAGTTTCATAAAATTAAAATTTTTGCGACATTTCAATGTTTTATTTAAGAAATAATCAACTTTTGATTTTGAATTTGTAATAGCTCGAAAAAGTTGCCTTTTGGTATAGGCAAGGACATTAAAGTTTCATAAAAACGCACTTTTTGCAACTTTTTAAGGATTTTTGCGAGCCTCAATTATTAAATGAAAAGCTTTAAATAGGCGTTGTCATATGAATAGAAATATAAAAACAGTTTTACGATTGCACAGTTATGACACTGAATCGTCCCCGAAGCGGTTTTTATTCAGGTAAGGCGGAGATTTGTCTGCTTCCGGGGACAAGGACAGAGCTGGTTTAAAATCAGTAGCTTTGTCGAGATCAGTTGACACTGAAGAACAACAGTGTTCTTTACAAAAAGAATCAAACCACCCCGATCCATCAAATAGACAAGAAAAGATAAAACTATCAGGTACCTGTGTGGTTTAATATTAAGCTACAACTTTCACGTAATTATCGTTCCAAACATCTTTCTAACCTTATCTCATATTCACGCTATCTCTCTAATGATCTCAAGAACATTATTGACCAGATTATTCAAAGAAATGAGTAGTTTGCTGCTTTAGAAGACATCGGTTTGTCCATGCTAAGTGATGAACGTAAAATTCAAAGAGAGCTTGGTTTACGACGTGTTTTAAAAGCAAGAATAGAAAGTAAAAACAGAGTCAGGAAGTTTAAAGTTCCAAAGATAAACTTCAATGTATAGGATTATATCAACATGATCTCATGGTTTGAAAATGACGTAACTGCTAACGCCTCCCCACCCCCTTCTTAAAACATGTTTCCAGTGACTCTCTCGAAGACTTTACGCAGAAGGCATCTGAAGCTGAACCAAATAGTATATGGGACTCGGTTACCGACTTTCCCCGGCTTCCTTGACACATGCAAGCAGTGGAAAGAGCTGTGAAACTGGTTGCCGAATCGGCTCAAAATGTCCGTGGTTCAATCGCAAGACAAGGATACATAAGAGAAAATATTGACTCACGAGTGAATATGCCAAAATTTAACTAAAAAAACAGTTTAATGTGACAATGAAGTACAAACAAGCATTTTGCAGCTGTAACATTTGTAATAATTAAGAATACAGAAATAAGAAACACAAAATTTGACATAAAAATATTTTTTTATTTATTATTTTTTGTAATTAATAATTTTTTCCAGCTGCAATGCTTATATACGTATTTAAAATCATTTTTTGTAACATTAAATGAACGAAAAATTCATAAAATTATTTTATCAAAGTTTATAATTTCTCAATTTTTTTAGAAACTCTAAACTCTTTGTGATACCTCGAGATATTGTTGTATTGCAACCAGAATTAAAAAAAAATTTTTTTTGAACCTAAAAGCTAACTTTTCTTTACCATTACCAAACTAAAATCTAAGAATTTTTTTCAAAAGCTCTTTATAAATATTTCAAATTTTTTATTTTAAACTCTTTGCGGCACTTCAAGATAATGTAAATATTGTAACCAGATTTTTTAAAATTGTTTTTGAATCTAGAAGGCAACTTTTCCGCACTATTACCAAACTAAAATCTAAGAAAGCTTTTTAAAGGTACATTAAATTTTTTTTATTTCAATTTTTTTACAAATTTCAAGCTTTTTGAGGCACATTAAGATAATGTAATATTTCAACCAAATTTTTTAAAATTGTCTTTGAACCTAAAAGACAGCTTTTCTACACTATTACAAAACTAAAATCTAAAAAAAAAAAAAAAAAAATTAAGGCCATTTTCGTTCTACCGTACTGCCCATTGCTAGAACCGCAGCTTCTAAACAGAGGCAAATGAGTAGTCATTGGGAAAATTGAAAAAAGTCGTTTTTCTTTAATCTATGTCATCTTTAAATAAAACCCCTCAAAGTTTAATAAAACATTTATAAACCACGAATAATCTCAGTTGCTACATTTACTGATATAATAATTTATTTAGGTTAAGATTGGGTTTATTTAGGTTATAGATTGGGTTTTGCTATAATTATTATTAGAACATCGCATAAAAGAACTGCTGAAGTTTTCGAAAAAAATCTATATTTATCTTACCTAATAAATGGCATATAAGGAGAGACGTCTCCTCTTAAGACAGCGACTACAAAACAGGTGACTAGTCCAAAGGAAAACACCACTCCTAATGTCATAGGAAGGTAGTTCACCTTCATGAAAGCCCACGGTGCCATTTTGACCTGAAATATGAAAAGCCTTTATGACAGACAGCATTAATGTTATTGAAATAAAATCAGCTCTGTCAAGAAAAATGAGCAATATAAGAATATATTTATTTTCAATATTCCATTTCCTTCTAACAAAATCATTTGCTTTAGTTTGTTTACCCCCCCCCCTCTCCAAATTAACAATTTTCCTTCAAGGAAATAAAAAGTTGAATAGATTTCATTCATTATAAGATATTTATCGTCGCAATTATACGTCGCTGTATAAACATATTGTATGTCAAATCCCATACACAGCAAAGTATAAAATTTTAATTTAACAGCCAGAACTGTAAGCTACATATGACGTTTTGAGATAGCATACAACATTTGAGACAGCATGCAGGTGGTGGGTTTTAGACTAGGCAGCTGGGCTGAGGAGAGGCGGCATGCATGCTATTTGAAAAATGTTATTGACATACTTTCCAACTAAATAAATTTATAAGAAATAACAATTCTATTAATTGCAAATTATTAGATTATAATGTGTGTTGAAATTCAATTACGGAAACCATTATTAAATGATTTATTGTATAATTAATAATTTTTAATGTATTTCAATATTAATTATTCATTTAACTGATTATTTTAAATTCTTGTAACATGATAATTTTAAATGCTATATCTGTTTAAAATTTTTCATTTCATTAAAATATATAAAAAATACTTAAGTGCATTTATTTGTTAGTAAGAAAATCCTAAATTAATAATTAAGGTAAATTTTTCAAGAATTCAAATACTTTAGAATTGAATTATTATTTAATACTTATTTACTTTTCCCGTGATATTAAATTTGACCGCACATAGAGTAACCTTGAAAAACTTGTAGGCACATATTTCATTCCGCCGTACGAAAATAATTTAATACAACTCAAAAATAATTCAACACTTAAATGTAAGGTTTTTTTTTTTTTTTTTTTAAGGAATTTTGGAGAACATCCTCTTTGATTTTGTTTTCGATTTGTAGGTCGTTAAAAATTATATAAAAAGGTTACAAAATCATAATTTTTAATATATCTTATATTAAATTATAATAAATATTTAAATATATCTTATATTACTTTGATAACTTTTGGATATTTCACCGTAATATGGAAAAAATATATTGTTATTTAAATTAAATTCAAAAATATTCGTTAAAGTTATTTATGCCAAAATATAGAGTATTAATAATAAAAATATTTTTGTAATTTTAATAAATTTCCCATTTCTTAAATTTTCAGAACGTATATTCATGAAATATTTTACATTTAAATAAACTCAATAGAAAAACATAGAATAGTAGTGATTCACATTTTTAAAGCTATTAATAATTTTACTTGTTTCTAAATTTTCAATTTTTCTTGTTGAAATCTTATGCTTTAGAGGAACGTTATGGCTATCTCAAATATCTCAAATATAATTTAGCACTAAAACACTCCTAGTTTGTTTGCTGTTGATAAAAACCTTTATATTTTTATTTTGTTTTCGATTTCAATGTTATGCAGACTATTTAAAAAAAGTTTACTTGAAATTAACGCACCATGTTTTATCATTTAGGTAGTTCTAAGCTTAAAAGAATTGTTTTGATAGTCCCTGGAACTGAAACTAATATCTGGACACATTATTTAATTTGAAAATATTTTTTAAAAAGATTAATAGCAATGCACAAACATTAACTGCCAAGAATTTTTTTTATATTTTTAATTATGTTTCAGCTTTTTAAAATGTTCATGCTTTTCTTTGAATTGTCTTTCAAAGCAAGTTAGTAAATAAAGAATAAAAATGATCCACATTTGTATGCTTTCTATAATTTTATCCAAGATTAAATCTTAAGGATTTATTTTCTTTTCGAAATTTTATGCTCTACGTGAATATTGTAAGTATGTAATATGTAATTTTCACTGTTTGTAATTTAAATAAAATAGTCAGTTCTTTGAAATTAGAAAGAAAATTTTATATTTAAATAACTTGCTTTCAAAATTTCACTCCATTTTTGCTACTATTCAGTGTTAATTGAGATTATTGTTTTCTAACAAAGTTGAAAAGCACATCTATTCGGACGTTGAAAAATCAATACGTTTGATTCAATATGTAGAAATTGCATAAAAAGAAAAAACTTGTTGCCTTTCTTCTTAGTTTAGGTGTCTCATTGCACATTTAAAGAAATAAAGAGCTTTTATGAATACACATTCAAGATTTTCAGCAATAATCTTAATACTTGAAGGGTAAGCAATGAAAAGTCGTAAGACTCTTCATGAGCATGCTTAGAATCATTTCAGAAAAGTAAAGGCAAAAGGGAATTTTCAGAGCGCAATTTATTCATTTTTAAGTAAATAATTTGTTAATTATTAATTAAAGAGATGAATTGAATTAACTTTAATACGAAAATCATAGTCATGTTTTATTTTAATGCACGCAGAAAGCTATTAAATTGCTAAGAGGTCTGTTAACTTACTAATATTAACTTCTGTTCATAAGAAGTGATGAAGTGATTCAAAGCCTGTTCGCATGATTATACAATTATCAAAATATGCTGGCTCACTTTCTAAGGGATTACCGAACTCTAGCTCCGAAGAACCACATTTCGATTAAATCCATTTTAAAGTATTTTTATTTTATTGCAATAAGTTAAAGTTAAGTTAAAAAATAAATAAATAAAAGAATATTGTGCTCAATAGAAATGTAAATAAATACTGAATTATTTTTTTAAATTATAAGATCTTTTTAAATCAAATGTCTACATTATAAAGAAGGATCAAGTGTCCTTCCAGATATCATTTCATTAAAGTCTTTAAATCCTCCAATTAAACCTGAAATCGAGGATTATGAATTTTCATAATATAATTGTGCTAGAAAGCAATTACCTCTATGAAATATGTAAAAAAATATTTGAATTGAAGAATGGTATACATGATTTGAAAGATTTTCTCTTTCACTCTGGTTCATTTTAAAGTTATTAAACAATTCATGGAATTCCTGGTTTCAGACAGACTGAATTTATTTAAAATTATGTCATTTGCCATTTAAAAATGATTTTACTAAAACAATTTCTAAGCTTGAAGTTAAATTTATTTGAATTTAAAATATTTGGCAAAAAATACAATGCAGTTGATTAATGTCAAAATATGTTGTTTTGGAAAAATCGTTCGCTGGTTATCGCTATCTTTCTTAATAGAGAATTGACGGAATCGTGCAATCCTGTTTGATTATATAGGTTTTCTAAGAAGGCAGGGAATTTTCTAACAGAATCTCTATATTCGGTTCCCAATAGAGATATGGCCATAATTCTTACATTTTCCAGAACTCACATTTTGTTGCCGGCCACTAATGTAGCATTAATTCAGTAACCATAAAGAATATCTGCTCTATCTTTCTTAATACGAAGCTAACAATGCAGGGAAATGCTCAACTACATTTGCACTTATAGGAAATAATGTAGTTATAGTGAAATTTTTGATACTGAGTTTCATTATCTTGTCATAGACATGGAAAATGTCAATATTCTGTACTCCGGCATTGACATAAACCACACATTGTGAAAACATTCAACATTAAATAATTAAAAAAGATTTACAACGCTGTTAATAGAGCATTCATTCATAGAAAATAGTTTTTATTAAAAATGTAAAAATCCAAGCAAAAATCTCAAAAATATATGAAACTGATTTACGTTAGCTCTCTAAATAACGAAGCCGGGAAATTAAAATTTGTCCACCCTCTTAATACATTTTAATTTTTAATTATTGCTTATGATTTTTTAATATTAATTTCAGCTTTAATTTATTTTCTTATCCTTTTTAATCTCTCAATCATCTACGATTTTTGTTTTAATCTGTAGATTTTTAATAATTTTCATTCCTAATGTTTAAGCATACATTATAATTTTTATTTGAAATTTTTGTCTTTAACGTATATCATAATTCATTTTATAACCAAAGGAATCTTGTAAATGTTTTTAAAAAATTCACTACCAGATGGCTCTTTACATTTTGAATTAAAGGTAAATAAAAGTAGATAATTAATTAATAATGAAATTCTGAAAGCATGAAATTCTTATTCTATCATCGGGAACACCACAGTATAACTATTGAAACTCTAGTACGGCGGAGCAGCTTGAAAAATTGATTACAAAATTCCTTCTTTACAAATATGGAACAATTCAAATGAGATTAAATGTAAAACTAATTCTTCACCTATTTTCCCATCACAAGAATTTTTTGAATTATTCAGAAAAAACTCGAGCCTTTGTCGAAGGCACGTATAGCATTTAAGGGAACAAGAATTCTGCTGATTCATCCACAGTTCTAAGTATTTTCAAAATCCCTTTCACTCAAATATATTGAAAAATACCACACTTATGCATTTTAAATAGGACATAAAGAGGCTTAAATTTCCTTTGTTGGTTTAATAGGTGTGTTAAACAAAAATATTCTTACACTTGGAACACATTTTTTTCGAACTGAAATAAACTATAAATCTTATTTTGACTTAATAAACTATATATCTTCTTTTGACTCAAAGACTAATGTTTTTGACGAAAAATATTGTTAAAAATAACATAAATACACATAAAATATTTATTTACTTTCTTGTGCTGTGATAACAGGGAAAATAACGTCGATACTACACTTTATAATTAATTGAAATTTATCAAATGTGTAGGCTGTTTTGTTCAATTTGAGCCATCAGAATTTCTCGTTTTATAATGTTGAATGAGGTTTTCTCGACTGTGATTTGATATAAATAAATGAGACAAAGTTTACAGAATTCACCAATTTCTTTGGATCATTTTAGCCCTCCCGACGGTAATTTTTCATTTTATAATGCTAAATGGGGTTTTCTTAAATTTCATCGTTGTGCTTTATAGTTAAAATAATGAAGCTATTTCAGTAGAAATTTATAGAATTTGTTTTTATTTGTTTTACTTGCTAGATTTATCATGTTAAATATGGCTTTCTTGACCTTTATCATTGCAATCTGATTTATGTGTTTTGATATTTTATTCTTGGAACTTTTTATTAATATCAAAATAGTTTTCAATGATGTGATTTAGATGACATGGATAATAGTTTTAGAAAATCTGCAGATTTTCAAACAAAATTTTAGGACTCCTTTTATCCCATATTATTGTAGCAAAATATAACTATATTCTACTTCTTTTTTTTTTTTTTTGTCAAATTAGCTTCTACGTGGTGCCACGTTTGTGACAGAAAAATATAAATAGTAAAAATTGAAAACTTTAGATAAATATACTGTTGTTACTGAATTGAAAGGAAAAAAAATATTTATTTTTTAAATTGAGACTAACAATGTCAAAACAAAATCTTAAAAGTATAAAGCCGATGGAAATATTCTAAGAAAACTATATCTTAAATATTGGAAATTATTTATTTTTAATCATATTTATTATATATTTTACCCTTTATTAAATGTTTAGAATATTCTGTCTTATTATTGTGGCTAAATTTTTAATAATATTGGAGTCAGCTTCTCGGGCCTTTACGATTTTACTTTTACGTCCGTTCTTGTGATAAAAAACTTTTTCTATTCTTCAATTCTCTAACACAAGTGTGTTTCTTTTAGTCTTTAATATATTGATTTTTAATTATTATGAATATTATGTATTACTACAATCAGTTTTTCTCAAATTTATTGTCAGATGGAGAGACTCATATCATATGAACATTTTATTAAGATTGATTAACTGATAATTAGTTTATGAAAATATTGAAATGCTGTATTATCAACAGAAACACATAACTCATAAATATCACCACTCTAGTTCACAAATAAGTAAATTAAAAATTATAACAACATTGCATCTTTACAAAAACGGAATAAGTCTCATTAATAAAAGAATCAAGTTAATTAACATATTATTGGGCATTTACCAAATAACATTTATACATGTTATCCAAAGAAACTGATCTATAAAATGTTATAACAAGTAACTACAGATTTTAAACAATGAAGTTATTTTCTGAAAACAAACAAATAAAGTAGCAACTTCAAATTGCTTTCCTCACCTATATTACAAGTATCAGAGGAATTCTTGAATCAAATATATTGAAATGTAAGACGATTAGCAGACTTTTTAAATTTTGAAATACTTTATTTTCAAATATTTCATAAGGTTCCTTTTTGGAAACATTTTAAAGATAATTTTCAGTATATTTTTGCCGCTGAATCGTGTTTTGAAGTTTGTCCCTTTCTGTGCACTATTACTAGCCCATTGGAGTGGAAATTTTTACGCGTATCATTAATTAAAAATTATTATTATTTTGCAAAAGTATTTGTGTCCTTTATGATAAAATTTATAATATCAAGAGAACTATTTATTCACAAATTTAATCAATAAAAGATATATCAATATCTTGTATTAGAATCTTAATATACTTAACAGAAATATCGACTTATCATGTGAAATAATTGTTAAAAATATATTTGTACTTACTTTAAATTTATGCGACTCTTTGCATATATTGGAGAATTAAAGGAAGCAAATGTAAAGACCGTCAGCTTCCAGTCATGTCAGCATTCCCTACAGCGTGAACTGATTTCCTACTATATTGATGCAAAGGTTTTGAGAGCTCTGTAACAAAACGTTATCGAGGAAATGATTGTCAATCTCTATCACGAGATAGCTCAACTGATAAGAGGAAATAAAGTTAATTTACTTTGTGTGGGAAAAGTGAGAAAAAAATGGTATCCATGGGTACCTCCATCTTTGGTCATCTAGAAATTCAAACTGAATTCTTGATACAAGTAATTTATTTAAATGAATGAAAACGAAAATCACTAATGAAAATCATTATTCTGATTTTTAATTATTGTTTTTGGTTTCGTATTGTGTTTGACTCTGAAACAGAAATGCCATTTCCATGAACGAAAAACAGTGGGAGTTTCACTAAGTATATTCGTCCATTTTTGTATTGAGTTGAAGAATAATTCAAGAGCGTTTTTCAAAGTCATTTTTAATTGAGAAATATTCTAAGGCATTACTTTTTCTCCACACGCAACACGAGTATCTTCAGTTGTCTCAAACTATAATGTCATTTTTTTTTTTTTATTTTGTACATTTTATTTTAATAATTTCAAAATGTTTAAAAATCAATAAAATTGAAAAGAAATCAAACTTCTCCAACTGTGAAAAACATCTGATTCTCTTTCAAATGATATAAAATATTTCGCCATAATGTTTCATTTATATGATCAATTTTTAAAGATGAAAAACACTTATAATGAATTATCATTCAAAAAATAATCACGTTATTTTTTATAATCATATAAAATGCACAAGAAAATTTTTATTTCTAAAAATGCAAATAAACTTTACATAAATCATGCAAGAATGAATTTGATTGTCCGCAATTGTGATTAATTATTGATATTTGATTCATTTTTGTTTCTTTCTTTTCGTTCTGAAATGAGGAATCCTAAGTTCGTGGAACATGTTAAAGAGGAACAGGAACTGAAAAAAATATTAATCTTTGTAATGTAGATTAATTTAAATTAAAGAAGGTCTAGTTTTTGGAAATAAATTTAATTCATTCCTTAAATAAACCACTTATTTTCTTTTATACAATTTTGAAATGAAATGCTTTTTATCTTAGTGATTTTAAGCTTTTTCATTTTTTTTTTATTTTGTTCTAAATAAATTAATTATTATTCAGGTTTGAAGATGAAAATTGTTTCGGGACGAACCGTGTAATTCTACGTGTTATTCAGGTGCCGAGTGCAAGTCTTGAGCTAGCTTTGTTTTCTCCAAAAATCCCCGACTCACAAACTCGAACACGTGGGTGAGATGATGACTAGCAATGAAATTTTAAACGCTAGTCACCAACGGCGAATTTTGTATCGCTAGTCATTAACACGAAGATGTTGATGGCTAGTGATGATATTTTTATGCCTATCAGACATATGTGCATGGCGGATTTTGTGGGATGCTTCATATCCCAACCCATAAGCCGCCATATCCGAAGCCGAGAGTTTATCACTGCAGTCCACAAATATTTGATGAGAAAAGCAGTATATAAGAAAGTAAAAGCATAAAAGTATTAAAAACTGTAATTATTTCAGAACAAAGCATTTTTTAAAAATTTCAGTTTTGAATTCTATGCATACACTATGCAATTATTTTCCTAATAGAAATGCAGAATATACGATTTTCGTGCATAAATGAATGAAATCATTTTGATAACTCAAAAAGTATAAAAAAGTTATTTTATTTCTTTGTTTTATCGAGATCAGAAAAAGTAGAAATCAAAATTCTTATTCTTCGACTGGAATAAAATAAATGTAAACCCAGGGATATAAATATAAACTGAGTGAAATTAATATAAATTGATGAGATATAAATGTGTGATACTATAACCGACGCCATTTGATTAGGAATGATAACAAAATAATTAAATATTTATAATAATAACGGCAAAAATGAGAGAGCGATTAAAAATATAAGTAAGATTTAAAATCATAAATGCATTACATAATGTTAAAAAAGATATGGTTAAGTTGTAAGAATAGATATTGCCATTCAAACAAAAATAATTTTCGTAAAAAAATTGATAATGATTTTTACTCCCCTATTTCAATTTATTAGCCTTTTAAAACGTTGCATGAATGTTAAATTAGAAATTGCATTTTTGAAAAGCGAAACATTTATTTCGCCGTTCAATGAGTCTGTTACTGCCCTTTCTTTCTTCAAAATTTAAAAAAATTATTTAGTTAACTACACACGCACAGAAACGCGCGCGAATGCACGCACAGACTATGTCGCTCGAATCCATATATGTGATGCTTAAAAAATTACTAAATTTAAACTTTTATGCAGCGCTCTGATTCTAAAAGTTGTAGGTAAAATATTCTTTCAAGTTATACAAAAAAAAATCCATTTTTTTGTAATCATAGTTAAACGAATTATAAGACATCGAATTTCATTATTTTAGACCAATCTACGACCTCCTCATGAAAATAAAAACTTTTGATAATATATCTTTCCTTGATAATATATAGCAATAATTTTCAGCCTTTCTCATCACATCAACCAAAACATATATTTATCCTTTCAGCAAATTCATTTTTTTATAAAACTTATTTCATATATTTGAACAAAAGTCAAACAGTATTAATTCGCGTGTGGCTTTTCGGACGAGAAAGTTGAGAGAATCATAATTAAGTCTATTTTATGAAGTAAAAATATTTTAGATACACACCGAAATCTAATTTACGCATTTTGGATAGTTTCTGGCATTTTTTCCCTTCCTCTTCACTTTTTTTTCTTCTTTCTTTACTGCATTTTAAGTGACAGGTATTGTGAATAAATTTTAACCATAACAACTGCATAAGATTTGTATTAATATCATCAGTCAAAGAGCAAAATATGATATATGATTAAAAGTAACAGAGAGTATTTACACAATTTAAAACGACTTCGATAAGGAATTAAAAAAAAATATATTTTCCTATAAAAATTTCTGGCAACAACTTGTTATTTGAAATACGAAATACCGTCTGCAGCTTTTATATTTATTGTAAATGTTGCATGTAAAAAAGTTGTGGATTGAAGGATATGTTTCTGTGTTTTCCGAAGAGAAATCATCTTATTCCGTAATTCAAAAACGCTGTGAAATGCATTGTATTAAAATTTTTAAATGCAAAATAAGCAATATTATTAATTGTAAAGGGAAAACAAGCAATCATTACTTTTACATGGAAAGAAATTCCAAACAAGTACCAGAGAAAGGTATGTACTGTTTCAAATGTTTCTAAAATGAAATCGCTGGAAAGAAGAGAAAATCCATCGACGCAGAAATCTATTGTTAAATCTTTAAATACATCAACAGCAACAATAAGTAGAATAGTAAGCCAAAATTTATAACTTTAAAAAACTTAAATTTATGATTTTCATTCATCAGTATTTGAAGATGCATGTGGCTCAATTTTGAAGAGTTTGTATAATCCTTTATAAATATTATTTACTCCTTGAAAAATGGAAACACATTATGACCCTTGAAAAAGCTTGGGTATATCATAATGTTTGTCACAAAAATAGCTCTGTTTACTTCTGGAAGCGAAGAGAAAAAAGGCATGAACCTGGTTCCGTCAGTGCAGAAAAATTTATATTGAGGGGAGGATAAAGATTGTTGCTGAATACCCTTACAAAGGGAAATTAAAAATCAGACAGGGAAATAAAAATCTTAAAATCAACTCAACGTATTATCAAGAGATAGTTTTATATCCGATATTTACAGAAAAAATTTCATTTCTTTATCCGAGTGACTTTCGAAGAGTGAAACGTTTTCAAGACAAAGCTACAAGCCCTATTTTGAAGAGTACCCCTGTATTTTTTGAAAAGATAAAGACTGAAACTAATGCATATATAATATTTCAACATATTCTTACAAATTCCCTCGATGTTCCACCAAAGGATTATTGTACCTTTGGTACGTTGAAAACAACTCTTTCTAAGCGCATTCCACCATGTTTGATGGACTCTGGAAAGTAATAGAAGAGTGGAAATAAATATTACTAAAGATTTTACAAAAAGTCACTCTGTCATGGAAATCATGATGCAGATTTATAGCCCAGAAAAAAGACTCTCAGGCAGAACATTTTAAAAAGTAGTCTTTATATTTTATACATTATTTAAACGACCCCGAAATTGTGCTAAAATTTGTAAACACCTTCTGCATATCTAATATAGGATATACGATACTGTGCAATTTCAATGACGGATTCAATTTTCATTTATGAAATGAGTCCTTAATACACTCATATTATAAGACTTGTATCTGTTTCTCATGTGCATATATATTTAATCTCGAGAAGTCTAGACTTTTCATGCTTAAAAAAACAAAGTTATCATTGAAGTTTTTGATATGAATAATTAAGAGCTAAAATTTATTTTCTATTCCATTTTTGCTTAACTAACCGTAAACAAATCAAGCATATCAGGAAAGAGATTCCAAAACCTGTTTCTCTCTTCATTGAATCTAAAGGCGTGTTTGATAACATTTCTTAATATAAAAGGTAAGTATTTAATTGCCAGAGATAGAGACACTTGGATACGATTCACTTCTCAACCTTCCTCTACGTTGTTTTTGCGCATGGAACACGAGCTTTTATGTTCTTAAAATTGGAATTTTGAAAAAAGAATGACTATGCTGGACTCCTTCTTTCTTAGAATTCGGAAAAAATCTCGTATATGAAAGTAAAACTTGCCATTTTTTACATTTATTTTCAGAAGTAGATATCTTAGTGATTGTAAAACAAATATTTAGGTAAACTTCATTCTTTAACAGTATTACTTAATGCAATAGAACTTGTCTAATTTGAATTTATCTGTTAATCTTAATTCTCTATATATTCTACATTTATTCTGGTTGATTTGAGTAACAATCTAAAACTGTTTTTATTTCTGAAGAATGGTATATAGTATTTTTTTATTAGTTAAACGTTTCTGATTTGCGTATTCTTAGCTTGTAAGTGAATAATTTTTGAAAAACTTTAATTCACTAAAAGATTTTACTGCTTACTAGACAGTGCATTCAGTTATAAAAAAGAAATATATAAGAAAGTGCTCACTTTAAAAAATAAATTCGAATGCATTAGATATGAGCAATGATTATTTTGGAGGTAGAGAACATAATGGTTGAAAGTGAAAGTCCTATGTGCTATTTGTATATCAGTATTTCTTATTTACTGAAATCATTACAAAATTTTAAATTATAATTAAAACCACTTTTTATTAAAATTATATAGCATTGATTTAATAAGTATTCATTATTAAAACTATTAAGTGTGAGAAAGTGTTTAACTATCATTTATAGCTAAAATATTGATTTCCCTTGTTGCACTGATTTTTAAACAGTTATCAACTAACTGTAAAAATTAATTTTAAATATTTAATATTCAATAAATTTTGGACAAATTGAGTGTTTATAATGTTCTCTCTTTTTAAATAAGCCAATTTTCTTTATATTTGAATTCTTTCAGTGTAATCATAATTTGTTAAAAACTTTCAAGCAATACTGAGAGTATGTCCAAAAATGGCTCCTTTAAATTAGAGTGGCTTTTGTTGCATGCGTAAACACAGCCCTGCATAACGCAAAAGCATGTAACCTGATAGAATGATTGTAACCTGAATAATCAGTTATCTGATGCCCAGAATTAATAATTAGTGAGTGTTAGATTAACAACAAAAAACGTAATGCAATACAATACTTCGATGAAAATAGATGTAGTTCATGGAAAAAGATTTAGCATTGTTTCAATTTCTTTTTGTTATAGAAGCAAACAATTAGTATTCTGTTGTGATGCTTTTTTTTATTTTTTAGAAACAAAGCTTTCTAAGTTGGAATGCATACCATAGTTATAGATTTCTTGAAGCTTTAAAATTGAATATTATTTTCTTAAGTTTAAGATATGTGTTTAAAGAATTTCTTATATTAAATATAAGAAAGGTAAGTAATGGTGAAATTGCATTTATGCCATTGACTTTTTAATAATATTGAAAAAATGCACTTTCAAAGAATTTTAGAACATATTGATTTTTGAATCAATATCAATTTATTATATTGTACACATGTGCTGAACTCATCTCTCATAAATGAAGACATGATATTGCTATTAATGTCTTTATCTTTCTCATATTACAATCTATTTTTCGGATGATGCACTATTTTTCTTTCTCTTATACAAAGTATGCAACTAGAAAGTTCTGTAGTCGTCAAAAATTAAGCTTTGCGATTTGAATTAAATTCTATGATTTAAACCTCCCTCCTTCGGCAAAAAACCTTTATGGAATTATGCCAGTCTGTGATTCAAATAACACAAAAGAGCAAAAAGTATACGACAGTGGGTTTATGCCTATCTGCAGATTTATATACAAAATAAATTTCAATCCCCACGAGTTAAACAGATGAATTTACTATAAAAAATTCCCCCCATCTAGATATAAGCTATACATGGCTAAGTTAAGCTATAATCTGCCACAATTCAGACCCTTCCTTGATCTGCTTATTCATGAGCTTGGTAGCTCAAAGCAAGACAAGCTAGATAAGTGAAATTTCATATCTTGTTTCGACATCTAAATTGTACGTAAGTGAATTATCGGTTCTTTTTTCTTCAATTTGTTATGAAACCATAAAGTAAAACCGTATTTTGTAAATATACGAGAAAGCAGAATAAAAAATTCCTTCACCTAGTTTTGGTAATTTAATATACATGATCTCTACAATATCGCTTTACAATTTATCTGTGAGAATGTAAAAGAAAAAGAATGAACTTAACTAGTGGTAATCGCAGTATATATTGCTCAGCAATCAAAAGAACGAAGGAAGCAAAACAATGAAAATGCAACAAAATGAGCGTTGAAAAAAATGTGTGAAATAAATTTGTAACAAAACAAGTATTTTGAAATTGGCATAATAAGAGTATTTATGGAAAAATAGAACAAAGTTCTCGTACTTTCCTAGAATATGGAAAGATTTATTCTCTTTTGATATATATGATAAAAATATTAGTTCTGTTTTTTTTATTTAGTTTGCAGCAGAAAGTTTTATTTTCTAGCTGAAGAATAAATAGCTTTATCCTTTTGTACCAAAATATCACTAGGCATTCAATATGGGTGTCGCCGTGATTTGAAGTGTATTTACTCGACATATTAGTAGTATTCATATTAGTATTTACAATTAAATTAAATGTAATGAAACCTCTGAGAGTGATATCTCCGAAATCTTCTCGCATACTCTCCAATAAATTTTTTATTCTCCTTTACCCACATAAAATTGGGTAAGACAATGAATCCTTGTGTGGTATTAGTGAACGATACTTATGAAATACAGATCTTTGACTTGGATCTATCTTTTTTACTGAATCTGTCGTATGAATATGTATTTTGGATACTTTTTTTTCTAATTGATTGGCGCCAACATTTGACATTGAGCTACAGTTGTAATCACAAAATGACAAACCCAATTCTATTGATTTACGTTATTGAATTCTAGCATTTACGTGCATGCAGAAGCACAGTCCGATCAACAGTCGATCATTTCATAGATTTGGTTTAAAATTTGAGAAGAATCTACATTTTAAAGGCTAAACGTGTGCACCAAATTTTATTTATCCGTCTTTTTGCCTTTTGTAGTTTTCGAATTCACTTATAATCGGTAGAGAAACTTCCTAGGTATGGAATTCATTCAAAAATTGATAGAAATTCCCACATTTGGTTTGAGATCAAATAACGAATTTCATCCTTATAGCTTTTTTGAGTTGTCGTGTTCACAGGTAGACAGAGTGACAGATAGAAAGACAGACGTATATAATGTTAAAAATGTGTTTTTTGGAATCTGAAGTATGAAGATTCGTCAAGATCTTCGGTTCATTTCTTTGAGGATTGCAATACTTCCTTTATACTTCATGTACGAGAAAGCAAAAAGTGTTCCTTAGCTTTCTTAGAAATCCGTTACTCAACTTCGTTATTACTTCGTTCGTGCAGTATATTATTCGTTTAGTCAAATAATATACTGAAAATATCGATGCACAGATTTTTAAATTCAGGAAAAATAATAATTTAAATGAAATAAAAAGAAAAGTTATTAAAAAAATGAATCTAATTTTATAAAATATGCCTTAAATTATACAGTTGTGTAATATGAAGACTATCTTCTCTAAACAAAATATAAAATGCTTCTTTCAGATTTTCTTGAGTTTATCCGATAAAATAATGTCCTTCTAATTCTACTCGTCTATTGTAAGTTGAAATTTGAAATTCAGTTTTTTAAATTAAATTATATATGCATTTTTATGTAAAGTTATTTAAATTGAATTTGGAACATAGGAGATACATTTTTTGATTAAATAATGTAATGAAATTCAATAATTCGTGATGTCAAGGTATTGCTTAAATGAGTAATTTTGAGCTTTCGAACATTAGGGAACGATTTTTTACGATTAGCCTTATTTTCTATAGCTTTCCAAAGCTTTCTTTGTGTTGGAAAGCTATCGATAATATATGCTTTCTATTGAATATATTGCTTTCTATTTCCTTTATTTAAACGGGCTTGTTCATGATCATAAATATATTTTATTATTTTCATAAGTGTCATAAATCCGTTAGATTAAAGTTCGTTATTTATCACTGAATTAAAAAATTTCAATTACATTT
This sequence comes from Argiope bruennichi, assembly GCF_947563725.1. Lineage (NCBI taxonomy): Eukaryota > Metazoa > Arthropoda > Arachnida > Araneae > Araneidae > Argiope > Argiope bruennichi. The sequence continues at coordinate 126,572,081 of NC_079163.1, forward strand.
CATTTCCATGTGATTGGCACCGTCTAATTAAAAATTTCAGAAAAAAATTCATTTTAAAATTTAGTAATAATTATAATAACATATCATAAAATATATTAAAATAATATATTATATTAAATATATATATTAAAATATATATTAAAATAAAATAAGCAATGAAAATAAAAAAAAATTAAACAATCTTCATTGGTGTGCCAAGAAGTATAAAATGATTCGTTTATCACAAATACGAATAAAAATCATAAAATTCGAGAGTTAACTATTGCCTGAGATTAAGTTCAACATTTCTGCACTTGGCTTGGGATCTAGAAATTCGCAATTTCGAGGTTTCTATTCCAAAAATCCTGTTGAACTAGTCAAGCGACCTTTAGTTGGTATAATTATCTTCTCACCATGATATGAAATTTCCAACTCGGTTCTAAAAATATCATCGGGTAAAATTGGCATCGTCATTAATCTAACATATCTAAAAGCTCACAAGATTTTATTTTTCATACTTTTAAATGGGGAGTATTTTTTTTTTGAACCATGCATTTATTGATGCCTGAATATTTTACTGTCGCATTACTTACAAAACTCTACTACACTTCTCTTCAGTTGCAATCTTTTTATGAAAATTATTTATCATTAGTAATTTTTGAATCTGAGAAATCAAAATTAGGTTTTTCAGATTTTTCAAATCAATTGATTTGATAAATCTGAATCCATTCCAGATAATTTCGTAAAATATTTCGACATTTAGTGCCTTTCTAATAGAACTTGTTGTATGTTTAGTAAAATTTTCATATAAAACAAATTTCAATGCAGATGAATAAATATAATAATATTAATAAATAAATTTTAAACAAAAACTGAGAAATCAATGCATTTTTCAAAGAAATTATGAATACTCGTATGTTTCTGTATTGGTTCTTTGCGCACTTTGAACTTCTTATTCTTTCATCTGAACAGCTTACTAGCTATAAAAACATTATTTTGAACAATTATCTGCAATGCTTTACTTTATCTAAATATCTCTGAATACAAATGCGAGATCTTGAAGGCACAAACAAACCAAGATAAATGCACAAAAGAATCCTAAGAAGAATAAACAGATAAAAAAATTTAGCTCTTAACAACTAAGATAAAAAATATATGTAACTTATTTTATGTGAAAAGGTTGAATTGCTGTACTGAATTTCTTTGTTTTTGGAAGCGCTTTATATTTTGTACATTATTTTCTCACCCATATTTATGTATACAATCAATGCGGAAACGGTACACCAATTTTATAACTCTAAAATCTATTAATGATTGAATTTCTAAATTTAAAAATGCATCAATGGGGAGCACGTATAAAACACGGATGAATCAGCTAAATGGCTGAAACATTCAAATTTCTTGCTTCACATAAATCATTTTCCATCTTCAGCATGATTTATCAAAAACATTTATCCCTATACTCTCTTTATACAAATAGTATATTTTTAAATTCTCTTTACTACTTGCATGCTGCTTTAACTTGTAAAATTTATGCATTTTTCAAATAACTAAAATATAATCTGTATACTAGAATTATATACAAGTGAAAGTTTTATATAAAAATGTAATCATATGGATAATCGAATAATACAAGAAAGTCACTATTTTCCCTGCCATCTAAATCCTTTCTAGATAATTTCATTAAAAGCCAAGTTCTTAACGAGAGTTTCATAAAATTTTTTGCTTATAATTTTACAACGGAAGAAAATTTTGAAATGACTGCAATGCTATATTAAAGATATATAAATTTGAAAAAGGATGGGGCAAACATAAACAGCTAGAATTTTAAAATAAGTCTGGTATAAGGCATTTTATAAAAATTTGTCTGATTTCATCTTTTTATACAAAGCGAATAAATTTTGATAAATTGTATATATACGAAAGAAAGTTCACTACAGTAACATGATGATGAACAGCCTATAGATAAAAACCACAACAGACATTTTCAACACCTTACTTTAAAAGATTAGGTTAACTTTTATACACCACGGTGAAAACTACAGAAAATATTTCAATATCTGTAAACACAAATTAATCAGTTGAAACTCAAGTTATATTGTACGTAAATGCTATTGAAAATCAAGCTGATTAAATTTAATCATTCTCTTTCATTTCTTTGAATGGAATTCCAGTTTAGAAGGAAACATTACACTGTAATAATTTAATTACTTTGTATGAATTTTCTGTTAGTTAAAATACTCATTGATAAGATTATTTTTGTTAGTTAAAATTCTCCATGTTAAGATTATTTCTGTTAGTTAAATATTCATTCTATTACCTCTGAGTTAAAATACTCTTTATTAAGATCTTAGTTATGTTCATAAAATTTAAAAAGCTACACATTTTTTTTTACGCAAAACACTGCATTATTGATGTTAATGAACTATTTTTAAATACGCTTCGGCGTCAAGAAATGGATCTTCTTTTTTAATGGCAAAATTTTCAGTTTTAAACAGATCATTTCTTTATTAATTTTTTTTCACTTTTACGAACGCTTAGCCTCTGTTATTCTTGAGCCTTTTACATTCTCTGAATAAGTAGGAACTTTTTCTTATAGTAGCTAATGAAGTAATTTTCTTTCATTTCGTGATTATATAGTCTTGAAAATCATTTTGTGAGTTAAGTTTAACCCATAAATACCCTTCATTCAAAATATTCTTTTCAGTAAATATCTTTTAAATTTTGTTCAGAAGCACAAAAATTCATAATTATGAAATAAAGTTGCAATGCGATGATTTTTTTTTATTTGATTGTTAATTTTTCAATTTTTTTTAAGGAAAAAAATTGAAATCTTGGTAAAAAGTCATTTAAAAATATTTATGTAAGTAAATATTAAAAAATTAAAATATAATAACTTCATAAATGTCATTAATTATCGATGAAAAACTATAGGATTAAAATATTGTCAATGGAAAAAATTTTGTAAGGTATTTATAAGATATTTGTAAGGTTTTCATAAAAAAAAAATAATGATACGCAGCTAGTCTTTAAAAATACTTTAGAATCATAATGGATTTTTTAAAGTTTTTAAATATTTTATCTTCTGAAAAAAACCAGTTTTTTAATCTGCTTTAAGACTATTGGAAAAAAAATAGCTTTTTTTATGTATTATCTTCATTTGCACAATTTTATTTAATTGCCAAAGCAGTGCATAAGTATGCTGTTTTCTATATTAAAATCTGATTACAAAGAAAGCAATTTAGTTATTAACATTAAAACGTTAAGGCGAGGCATAAAATCCTTGAAATCTTTTTTTTTCCAGACACATTCCAGAATTTTATCTTTTTATCTATGTTATTTTTCACTTGTTAAACTCGTTTTCTTACAAATGATCCCAAGAAGATTCTACACATAATCAACATACGACCTACCGAATTATCATAGACAAGCATCACATTTTATCAGAACAAGACTGAATAAGAGATATAGAAAGAAAAAAAAAAGACGCTATCACGAAAAAGTCAATCATTTCTTTTAGTTTTGTGATAAAACTTTTTCATATTCAAGCGGATGAATGTTTTACGGTGATTCCCTTTTCCATTACCGGTAATAAATTTACAGGTGGTGCTACGGAATATTAGAGAACCAATCTCAAAGAAGTGATCTAAATAGTGCACGTGATATATATAGTATACGTGAGGTACTTTTCCTCAAATTGTATTGGAATATATTGGTGAAAGAACGAAGCATTTTAAATAAGGTAAGGCTCTTAATTTCAACTGGTTCCTTTAATATTGCTGAGATTTATCGCTTTTCATTAAATCCGACTTGCTTCAAGCTTTTTTGGCTGGATTGTGGCGCATTATTTTTTTTTATCAGTACACTTTAACAAATGTGTCTGTGTGTTAGTGGTGAATGATAAGACCCTAGTAGCCTGTCATCCGTGTCAATATTTTGGGGCGATGAACCGTTTGAATGTGGTTAATACACAGTAACTAGAACACCGAATATTTATTTTGTATGCTTTTCCGATCGATTGTAAAACCAAAATTATCTACAGAATTAGGACTGTAGTCGCCAAATAAAGTGCCAAATTTCATAGAATTAAGTCATTGCGTTTCTGAGTTACTGCGTTTACATGCTTGTAAAAGTTCAGACGGACGAACCAGCAATTTCTTGACGAATTTGGTTTGAAATTTGATTCGTATCTACATTTTAGATATTAAATCTGTGCACCAAATTTTATCCATATAGGTCACTTCGTTTTGTAGTTATCGTGTACATTTATATTTGGATAACCGGACAGACAGACTTCATCTCAATGGATTTATTCAAAATTTGCCAGAAATTACAAATTTGGAGTAAAAACCAAGTATTGAATCCTTCTAGTTCAAAGCGTCTGAAACGTTTTGAGAGAAAAAATTTCGATTTCTAATTCTTTGAATATTACCATACTTCTTCTTAACGTATTTCGTATGCGAGAGATTAAAAATTATTAAAATTAGGGGAAGATAGTATGAGAATAAAACTGACATCATTGAAAGGATTTGTTTGAATATTAGAGTAGCGTAAAAGTGGTTGTTATGTGATCATATGCTCCAAATATTTCAATTTTTTATTTAAAAAACCAATAAATAATTTAAATAAACTTTCTTAGTGAGCACCTACTATTATCACCACCTTCCAAATTCGGTTATGTTCGATTCAACGATCTACCCTGTGGATTGTTTCTTTCGTTTAAATCATGTATATTCTTCTGTCAACACCATCACGTTGAAATATGATACTACGATTTTAGCCTTTACTATGTAGTTGTATAATTTACGCCTTGAGATTGTATTTAAGATATACAGTCAAATGTATAGTTATTGTTTGTTTCGTTTTTTATTTTGACGCACCAACATTTTTTCTGGGATTCATTAATAATAATTATACATTAAAGATTTACTTATTTGTATCAAGAACAATTTATAATTTTTAGTGATGTTTTAAAATGTTAATAGCATGAGTGTTCAATAAACTATTTTCTTTGATTTATTAACAACGATTGCAACAATAATTTCTTTCAAGAAAATATTTTGACTTATGAAATGAATGATCTACAGCTTTTAGTATTTAAATTTAATTTCATTAATGGTTAACATAATAATTTCTTTTGTTTATTTATAATAAATGCACTCATTTCCTTCAAGAATCTCTTTTGATTTGTATCATGAATTGTTTACAATTTGTTTTAGATGAATAGTGATTCGTAATTTGAAGCAGTTCGAATCTGTGGAGCAATGTCACGCCATTCTTGTACTAAACTCACTCGAATATTCATAATTTTCGGTATTGTATACGGATTGGCTATATTTCTGCCCTTTATCATATCTCTCAGCAATGGCAGAGTTACTCCGTATGTGCCGTATATCAGGTAAGAATGCTCTTATTATTGTCCTGTTTCGTGAATTCTATGTGATATTTCCCTCTTAAATTCCTTTTTTAATCGTATTTTTAAAACATTTTGTGCAAGATTATAATGCTGTGGAGTCCTGCACATAACGACGTCTTTCTTCTTATAACACATGAGAAATATTTTCCAGTTTCCCAATTTCAAAATATTTTCCAATTGCAGTATTCTAGTTGAACTTTGTGCTTTCAAATCTGTATATCAAAAATGTATGTAAAAATAAATGAATTCCACGATTTTCGAAAGAGGCTAAAAATTATTAACCAGCAACTATACTACTATAATCCTCAAATTGTCTTACAATATGTTTCATATTTTTTTAAAAAAGCATATCAATAATTTCCTATCATTTTCGATTTGATCACTTTTGAAAGTTTTGAAAATTTCCGACCAATGTTACTCGTATATACGGCATTCAAGCTCGGATTTATGTGTAGGTTTCTGCAATTAGTTAATAAAACCACATATTGCACGATATATTTTAAAATTAGGATTATTGATTTTTAAAAAAAATTTCGAAATGAAATGAACGACTAAATTGCAAAACTTTTGGAAATAGTTTAACAGATTCAAACCAAGTTTCATTAAATTTCCTGTTTTGGACAGATATGATATACTTTGGATTCTAAAGTTTTCAAATATTTGTCAAAATAACAATTTTTTTTTCTTTTCAAGTAATCTCTCATAAATATTCATATTTTTAAATTGGAAGGTATTTTAATATAACTCTCAACATTATGTAATTTGAAAATGAATGCAGGATACCTTCTAAGAATACAAAGAGAAAAATGTAAGATGATAGCATTGAGATATTAATTCATCCTTTTTCTAATTGAGCAAGACAGCAAAGAGTTTTGATAAAATTTAAATGAGATAATATTTTTTTCTCTTGTTTAATTTTCGAATTGCAGTTGTGAGTACAGATAAGACAGCAATCTTCTTTGCAAAGAAAGGTATGATGATATCCTTAGGTTTTATTCCAAGTTGGCTAGATTTTGCAATGCTTTTAGTTTGATTATGCAGGTTACAACATGTCCCTTTCTACCGCACGTATGAAAGTAGCAAAAATATGGTAATAACAGTTTTCAATATTAAAACTTAAGTGCGAAAACTGAGGCTTATAATAATTTAAAATCATTTTCTAAACGTTTTTAAAGATGCCAAAGCAGATAATTTGCGGCTTAATTCCTTAATTTGCTAAAAATTCTGAATTTTCGACTTGTGATCCAAAATAGTATCGTTTAAAAATTTTCCGACTACTTGTACGGTTCACTAGAATTTCGATAAACGTGCGCTCAACATGTATATTTGCTTTCGACATGAAAGCTTTCCCCTTTTTTCCCTTCTTACCATGAATGTAAGTATGCTACCTAAAAATTCCTTCGTACTATGATTACTCTGAAATCGTCTTATTGGCTCTCATTATGCGATGATCCATCTTTTCTGTTCTGGTTGTGAACGTGGATAAAATTTTTGGAATAATCCACTGAGAATAGTTTTCTTTCTCCACGCATATTCAGAGTGGACCAAAAATATGAGATTCATTTTAAGACAGCCCTTGTGTTGCTTTAAGACAGGAGTTTAATATAATGACACTAAGCAATACATAATAGGACGTAGCAGAACTATCTTGCATTAAATGGTTCAATATGCAAAGCTGACAACCGTATAAATTTCAAATAAAATAAAGATTTGAAATCTTTTATCAATCAAATCAATGTTGGACAAACTCTTAGTAATGTGCAGATAGGTCTTAAATCCTGTTAAGATATTTGAGATATTGTCACGTAGTATGGAACTCAATGACACACACACACACACACACACACACACACACACACACACACACACACACACACACACACACACACAAAGTAGAGTTATACCAATTTATTAACTCAACTCGATGGCAGATCTTCTGCTTTTACACAAGCGGGGAAAGTTCCAGAATACTTTTCTGGAGACAGCAAGAAAAGTCCAGAACACTTATCTGGTAAACGAAAGAAAGGTCCAGAATCTTCTGGAACATGAAATAAAGGAAAACATAAAATCAAGGAATTAAATATTTACACAGACTGTGAATCGCATTGTCTCTAGCGGGATTCGAACTTACGATCTCTTGGTTATGAGACCAATGCAATGAGCATTCGGCGATGGAGAGTCGACTGCCTCTTTTCAATGCGGCAACATTTAGATACTGTAGAAAAAATTGTTTAAAGTTTCCTCGTAGACCTCCTTAAAATGTCCACCTTTCTAAAAATATTTCTAATATTTTTCTAGGATGAATTTCAGTAATAGAATTTCAAAAATATTTAGCCTCTCCCACTCGATTTGATTTCTCTATTCAGCTAAACAATCTAAAAGAATTCAGAAAAACGTATTTTTAAAAGGATACTTCTTTGAAGAGGCTTTGAAACTGACACATATTATCTGGAAAGATAATTCTTTCGATTACGATAATGGGAGCTTCTGACTGAAACCAGTCAACAAAATATTAAAGGTGATTGATAACATAGAATAATTGTCTTCATATCACTCTCAAAGTAGACAACTTCAACTCACTTCTCAAAGTAGATTAAAAGAGCTGAAATAAAGTAATAATTTCTTAAGTCTGCACAAAGAACTTAAAAAGCTGTAGTTATTTGGTATGCGGATAATTTAAATAAAATGCAAATGCTGATGTTTCAAGTGTGCTTTTTTGATTTAGGATAATGGATGTTAATAAACGATCAATCCCATATCTTTCGTTTTTTGCATTATGAAATCTATCATTCTTCTATAGGCATATGTAGTGTTTTTGGCATAACAAATAATAAAACTACAGTGATATTTTCAAATTTCAATGTTTTTTTAGTCCTTGATTTTTTTTAACATAAACCGAAAATATGGCATATAATTTAAAATTATTTTGAGTAATACGTTATCAAAATTTAAAATTAGAAATTCATGAGATCATTCACTATTCATAGCTAAAAATTATTTTTTGCATTTGACGATTATTATTGATATGATTATTATTGGATTTACAATTAATTTTTGCATGAGGGCATTTTTTAGTTGAATCTGTTCGTATTCTATGTACATCATTTATGTACAAGCTCCTTTATTCATTCGAGGTCTTCGCAGCTAAAAAAGGATTCAGTCATTTTCCATAATATTTATTACTTTTTGCAATCAATATTTTTTCTTATTTTTTAAAAAGAATTCAATTACGCTATATATGAATTTATTTGCACTGGTTTTTTGAAGTTTTATCATACAATTATTGTATTCAAAGTGATATATTTTGTTGTTGTAATAAAATTGATTACTTAGTTAATGAAGTTATTATTTTAATAAGTAATTATTTTGAATTATTATTTTATTAATTAGTCAAAGCTTCTTAATAATAATAATAATTATTATTATTATTAATAATAATAATTATATTATTATTAATATTATTATTTTATTAATTAAAATTATTTATTATTTACTTATTTTTATACATCAGAATGGCGAAATGTTAAAAGTGCCCCTTCTTCTATTTTTAAAATAAAAATTGTAGTTTCTTTCTGTTATGTTTATTTTTCGATTAAATCTATCTTATTTCGATTTTTGAATAAATTAATTTTTATTGTGTATCCATTAGCATCGAATTATTCAAGTTTCACTTCATTACAAAGATTTCTAATTTATGTATTGTAAGCAACGTCATTTGATATTCTGTAGTCTAGGGCAGTTTACTTTAAAATCCTTTTTTTCTTGCATGTTATGTCGATATTTTGATAACGGCAAGGCATTAAAAATAATTATAAGATATTTAAGAATTGGTACAGACTAGTTGCTAAAATAGCGAAACTAACCCTAATAACTAAAATAATGCAAAACGGCTGCCATTTTAGATAGAGATTTTTTTTTAAGAGCACAGTTTCACTTCAAAAATTTTCAGTTTTCGTTTTATTAGGTTGCAAATGAAATTTTGTGTACTGCCGCATTTGGCGAGTTATCGATTGAAAAAAATTATGCTGCATCATAATGCGTATGTTTAATATTGTGACTAATGTAGAATTAATCTTTATGAAAACAATAGATGAATTTTTAATTACTCCTTTTTAGTGAAGGCGGGGGTCAGTTTCCTGAAGCTGGGATATTTTGCACTCTCATGGTCATCACTGCTTTTACGAGTAAGAAAAAATACTTCTTTTTATTTTTTCAATAAAACTTTTAATTGCAGCTGAAATCTAAGAAAATATTTATTTTGAATAGGTCAAGTGATTATATTTCTGAGATATCTTGTGGTTGAAGGTCTCAGTTCCCAAGTTTCGAGAAGACCTGAAATGTACAATTTCCTAAATGCTGTTGCACTAGTTCTGGGATCCATGGCATCATTTTTTATGATTGTAATGGCTTCATATCCTGTAAGAACTCATATTTTTCTTTAATTTAAGTATTTATGCAAAATTAAATGATTGTCCTTATGTTGATTAACTATTTCGAAAAATATGTTATCATTGAATATATTTCTGACGATAATTTTTAAGATGAAATACGTCATGCATAACATTCAAACTGAACAAATGATAAGGATTTGATTATACAAAGTTTTGAATTTCTCACCATTTGTTGAAAATCATTACATTCAAACTATATTCAATTTGGATAAAAAATATAATTGTTAAAACTCTGCTTTTATAATGTCTCTTTAAAACTAATAATTTTTTGACTAAGGTAAAGTGTTAATTGCCATGTAAACATTTGACTATACATAATATGTGTAATCAAATAAATGTAGGCATATTTCCCATATGAAGGCATAATATGCGTAACTGACATAGTAAGGCATATCCTCCATTTATACCGCGAATAGACGCAATTTATTGTGGCTTCAAAAGTTCTTTGAAAATAACAAACTCCTTGCTTGGAGGAGATATCCAATGTTTAAATGATTTTTAATAGATCTAGAAAAGTCAATAACATATTTTCTTCGCCGTTTCTGCGTCTTTAGCTTCGTTTGGCAAAATATCCTCCATCAGATCTTCAATTACGTACATTTAAGTGTGATGCATTTCACGTAATGATCAAAAGTAGGAAATTTTTTTAAATAAATATTTGAAGTCATTTTCATCTAGTAGGAGTGGCCTAAGTATCTACTTTTGACTACCTACTGTAGGAAAAATTAGATTATTGATAAAACCTAATAAATCCACATCATTGCATTTTTTAGTTATGTTCAGATGTACACGGAATGCATGATAGATACAACTTCTGAAGACAGATTACATTTAAACTTTGATGGAAATTCTTGATGTCAGGGCCACGTAACAAATTTCATTCGTCTAACTTGTTGCGCTGTTAAGTTATTATGCCAATTTAATATCTTAAATATTTTTTTTTCGACTCGAAGAGATATGAAAAGAACAGATTCATCAAAATTCAAGGCTGAATTTCCTGATGATCACAATAATTTTTCTGTGAATTCGAAAGTTTAAAAAAAGAACGTAATTATTTTTATTTCAGCCTTAAGAAGAGAGTTCTGCGTATTGGGAACTGGGCAATGGACGCTATAAAAGTTTTATTAAACCTTCAAATGAACAAGAATCAAGGAAATCAAGGAAAAAATAACGCCCTAACGTTGACACTATTAAGAAATTTCATTGTTTAAAATATTAAAAAAAAAGGAAAAATATTTAATTAAAAATAGAGTTATATTTGAAAACATTATGGTTGAGATATACCAATGGCTACAGACACTTATGACATTTTTAAATCTATGCGTTTTCAAAATCTATATGACTCCAAAATGATTTTTAATTTGAGTTTTTTATTTTTAATTTAATATTATATCAATGCACTTGTAAACAATGCCCTAAGAAATCATTATTAATTTTTTTTATATTTCCCATTATTAAAAATTATAATTACATAGAAAAGAAAATTGACATTTAAGGTGAAAACTAAAGAATGTGACTACATATTACGGAAGTCGGAAAAAATCTAGTGATTACCAGAATTAATTTAGCAATACCTTGATATCAGCTATCAGTTGATAACAACGTTGATGTCAATACATCTGTCATTGAATGATTTTGTTAAGTCATGCCGTTTCGTTTCATGTTATGATTTTATCTTCTCTGAAGTCACATTTACAATATTGGAAACTTATTCATTGTTTTTAAGACATGCATTTTGAAAATAATGTTTATTTGCTAATTTCTGATGTAATTTATTTTGCTTTATTGATTAGGAATACTGTTATTAATCAATGGATATCGAAAAAGATTACTACATGCCATATTTTGGTAGTTGATTTCGCATTTGAGTTAAGAGCTTTGTTAATAATACACATTTTTGGAAACAACAAACAGTTTTAAATCACATCATGCATTACTTTCAACAATTTTGAGAAATCAGTTGATTAATATTGTACCATATAGGATGGGAAATGATTATTTCGAAACTGACAAAATCATAGTAAAATCCAAGAACTAGGCAATAATATGATTTCGAATTAAATAGTACAATTCACATATAACATGCCGAAATTATTTCAAAAAAACAAGAATTGTTTTGAAAGTTATTTTTATTGAAAGAACTGCAAAATAGAAAAAATGAACTAAGGGCTTTAAAATTATTTATTTACCATCACTGAAAAACAAAACTCGGATGCATTTAACTAGAAAATGTGATATAGAAAGAAAAACAACTTTTTACACTTTATTATTTTTATTTTGGATTAAGGATAATAAATTCAAATTATAGTTGTTATTTTAACACTGTGTTAATAATAAATCTAATTTTGGAGAAAAAAAATTCCAGCTGAAAATGTTTAAATAATTCAAATTCCTTTATATTTAAAAAATGTGAATTTTGAAGTATTGGCAAAATGGCATTTATAACTGAATTAACTTAATTTCTTTAGACATTGAAAAGAGAATCTCGGAGGGGTAGGGTTATCAGTTCTAACAAAGATATTTTTTCGACAAGCATAATTTAGTAAAATGATGGATGGAATTTTCTCTTCAGCGGTAATTGGAGGCGGTTTAGTTAAATTCGGCAAGTTTTAGCTATTTATTGCTTCGAGCCCGTACTGCAACTAGTACCAAATTTTACAAGTAAATTTGGATTACAATCTCATTACAAAATATTTTTCATATCCAGTTATGATGAAGATCGCAATGAAAGAGTTCCTGATTCAAATGAAAGGTATTCCAATTATTTTTACGGAGAAGACTGGAAAAGGGACTTTCGACTCAATGTCATCCTCGTCATTTATTTACGGTTCAAAGCTACAACCCCCCATCGAAAATAACTTTCGCGCAGTTTTAAAGCTAGATGTTAGTATAAATAAGCTAAACCAACACATTCCTTGGTATAAATGCTAGTTAATCTGCTTGAAAAGCCACACGGGATGTCAATATGTGTCATTCCGTTAAGTCATATTCTTTTAGTTATGAGATATATAGCCGATGAGATTGTATATTAGTGAGATTATTGTCTTGATAAGAATAGAAAGCGTATTTCAAGACAGCTTGCAGTAAAAGGAGCCTACTATTCCGAAATTTGGAGTTTACAAGCTTGAAGTACAACTTATTGTTTAAGGTTCCAAGTCCCTCAAAAAGTGTAATGTTTTTATCTTTTACAGCAGAGGGAAGAAACAGAAAGCTGTAGTTTTTAGTTGAAATTGGGTATAATCAAGCCGTCGTTCTTTGTGAATAAGTTAATAATTTACATGAATGTTTATTATAATTTCTAGAAAACTTGAGTTTATATTTGGAAATTTAATTTAATATACCGATTTTTATGTTATTCTTTGTGCGTATATGAGTTTTCTTTCTGTAAATGAATAGGAGAGTTTTTTAAATCACAGCTATGTTATTCTCTTTCATTATTAGATAAAATTTTCCTCTTTTAAGAACTCTTAAAGGTTCTTCGTTAAACACATGATCAGAAATTCATATGTTTAACAAAGAACACATAAGCTTAACACACTAATCAAAACCGTGCAAAAAAACATACATTGAGGACCTTAGAAAATCATTAAGGATAACTTCAAAAAGGGGAATTTATTGAAATCTAACCGAGCAAGTATTTATTTTAGCCAAGCGAATTTTATGTAAAACCGTAATTTCACGTTGCGCAATGAGTTTTGCACAAATTATATCCTGAAAAGTATAGGAAAACCAGATGCACTCACAACGCAGAAGTTAAAGTGAGCTTGAATTCGAGTGGTTAGAAAATATATTAAAAAAAAACGAGGAAAAACTGAATGTATTGCATATATATATCACATTCTGTATATATGTAACGACAGAAAGCACTATTCTGTTTGCAGCAGAACCTCTTTATTTTTCAGACAACAGCCTTAGCCCAAGTACATAACTCTGCTGCTGGCATGGTGAGCATTTGCTTTATGCTTTACATGATTTGCCATACATGGATTAGTACTTTGTTATCGGATATCCCATCCATTCCGAAATGGAGGCTTTTCATCGTCATTTCCAGTTCCATTGCACTTGTAATGAGTATCCTTAGACTATGATCACAATCAAATGATTTTATTTCAAATTGTGTTATTACTCTGAATTTTACTGGTGCACGCGTATGAGTTGTTTTCCTTTTGATATGATTTCTAATGGTTTTAAGTTAAGGCTTATTGAGTTGAATTTATTATATGTCTTGCTGTTTCTTATAGTATGATTTTGTTAATATTACATACTGCTTTTTTAAATATTTTTCTATTCATTTTAGAATCAGATGACAGTAAAAAATATTGAATGGTTGTGAAATTCTTTGGTAAATGTATCGTAAACTCCAGAAAAGTCATCCGAAGATTGGAAGTGGATAAAACAAAGCTGCGAACTGTTAAATTTAAATAAATTTACTTACACTAAAACACATATGATCAAGACAACGATTCCGAACAAATGTTAAAATAATAAAAAAATTTAAGATTCTCATTCTGAAAAGGAAATACAAAGGGTCCGCTCGTTGAGGAATCGCATTATTCTACACCCCAAACTCACCAACCTTTCGGACTTTAAGAATGATTCTTGTTGAAATCTTACTATTCGTTACCTAAAGGCATATCGTTTCAGAGAGCTTAGAAATTGTTAAATGGTTTCTGCTTTTTTCTTTTCCTTACTTTTCCAATCATTTAAGGTGTCTGCATGAATGAAAATAATTTTTAACGAACTGTATAAAATCATGCATTTAAGAGTTAAACCCATTTGAGTGATACAGAAAATATTCACGATAATGTGACTGCAAATGTGATGACTGATTATTTGACATCTTCACTTCGATTTAATTGCAAATGCCGACTATAAAAAACAATATAAAAACGTAAGGCGATTGCATAAAAACTGACGCCATGAGTCATCTTTCCGACATTAAATATTTATGCAACAGCTGGTCTCTGATCGCTTTCATATTTGATATTAGAATGCGTTGATGAAAGATGTATGAATAAATGAGTATTCATCCCAGAGTAGAGGTCATCATTAATTTTCATAATATTTTTCATATCAAGTACTTATTATCAAAATTCTCTTGATTGAACATGAAACAATTGTGATTGTGAAAACATTCAACAATAGCTGCTGTTTCAACATTACATGCATACACGTCAGCTTCCCATTGTTTACTTCATATCTGGTATTAAAATGTGCGGATAACTTTGTATAAATAAATGAATATTCAAAGGATGAACGTTTATTTATTCATATAATTTTAGAGAGGAATTAATACTTTTCTTCTAATAGAGGACAAAATTTATTTTCATAATGTTTGTCATATCTACAACTACTTTATTACAACATAAAATAATTCTGAATAAGAATGCCTTAAACTGGGGTGTACGATTTTATTTTGTCGAAATTGAGTGAAGATATATGAAAGAGGAACTTAAGAAAATGAAGCAAACAATCGAATTTCTATGAAACATTTTAATTAAAACTCATTAAGTAATGACTGTCATTGCATATTCAACATTTCTTTCTTAAGATTAGAAGTCCAAAACATGAAATCATTTCTTTGAGGAATAATTTGTTAAATTAAAAAAATTATTCTATGACTAATACGTTTCTCCTTTTAGTCGTAATAAATTATAATACGATTAAAAAAAGGAGAAAATGTATGCAATGCAGGTAGGTTCAGCAATCTATGCAGAAATATAATTAAAACAATAGCACGGAGTAGAAAGCGGCCAAATGTTCTTCCGCGGAAATGTGGCGTGGAAGTTTGGAGAGGTGGGGTGTGCCAACTGAGGTGCTTCCCTGGTCATTTGATCGAGATTCAAAATTAGAAATATTTCTAAAAATAATACATATATTTCTTCAAAACGGGGCATTAATATAGCTAAATTAAACTAAGGATGAAACGTTACAAAACCAAATGAATGAACTATTTACAAAAATAACATAAAATTATATCGATTAATAGATCATCTTTATCATATGACATTCAAACTGTGTAATAAAGTAAAATTAATCTTGAATACGTTTTTGCATATGTTAAATCCATAAACTTTAATCATTTTTTTGTGATTTTTCGCGCTTTATTTAACTTGTATTGTTTCACACTTAAAAAGTTGGAATACTGTAATCGATATTTTATTCCCTGGTCAATGTGCTGGTGCATTGAAAAAAAATACAATAGTATGCTTTCAATAAAACATGCGATTTTATTTTTCCGAATTTATAAAAGAATCGATTAATTTTTAATAGATTGAATAATAATTAAAAAAAAAACTAAAAGGTAGGAAATATTAAAATAACTTTAAAAAATGTAAACCTTTTTATTAGTGCAGTAATTTTTTTTAAATCAAAAGTCATGGGATAAAAAACACAAAGCTTGGGGTACTGAAATCAATACTGTAAGAAAATAAAATTGCAAAAATATCAAAAAAGGAGGATTCTTAAATACTCATCAAGACTTAGATTAAAATTTCAACATATTTAGAATTCTTTATTGACTTTTCAAAATTTTATTTTCATTTATTTTCTTTTTTGAAAGCGAAATATTTCTACTTTTTAATACACTAATGAAAGCATTCTTTAATTTTTTTTAAAGCATTTCATCAGCAAAAAATTGCGGCAAAATTGTATGTTACTATATCGCTTTATTTCTTTGCTACTTTGTTTTGGATGAAAGTAGTGTTGATAGTTTTTAGTCTGATTCATCATTTGGAGCACGGATCAATGAAAGCAACTTCCGTGGAGGTGTGATAGCATTTAAAAACATGTACTATTCTTTCCTTTTAAGAGACATTTGAACTATTTTCCGTATTTCTTTAACACTATTTTTAGTTGCTGCGTTTGGTATAGTTGGCTCAATTCACTGGAAAGATAATAAATATGTCGGAATTAAAGAACCAGAAGACCAGGTATGTGCTTATATTCTCTGCTTTGTTCTTCTATATTTTTATGCAATTACCTACTATATACTAATATCTATTATACTGTTCTTATATATATTATTTTAGTTACTGACACTCAGTAACTAAAATAATATATATAAGAACAATATAGTAGATATTTGTATATAGGGTACATAAATCCCTCCATAATGAAGGTTATAGTACGTTTATCATAGTATCCGTATTAAATTTCGTAGTGACTCGATCATTCAAATTACTCCGAGCTCTATGGCAGGGCGGGCATTGCACTTTATGGTTAAGGAGCCGGAGATCTTAGTCAATGGTTTAGAAGCTGACATCTTCAAATAATATAAATGAAAAAAAAATGCAAATTTTCCTTAAAAATATAATGAATGAATTGCCATTAAAAATTTCAATAGGCCATAGAACTGAACTAAATTTTCCCTTATACGAAATGCACTCCCTAAACTTGGGGCTGGGATAGTAAAGGTGCTTGTATAACAACCTTTGACTAAAAGCTCCGATGTAAATAGTGCACTTTTTCTTCCAGCCACCTGTAGAACTATTTTGAAGAACTGCATTTTTGCAAATTAATTTTTAAAATCAAGTCTCTAGATGTCAACATTTTATTTAATATTGCTCCTCTTTGGACATTTTCTATATTTTTTTACTTATATGAAATAATATCAGCACTCATTTCATGTTCTCCAAATTTGCAAATGGTCTGAGTTGAAAAGTGCATGACCCTCAGATGTAAAATTTTCAGATGATAATCTTTGTTATATAGAAGAAAACTTAATCGGAATAGAAGCACCTGCATACAACTTTTTATTGGTAAATGTAGTAGCTGCCAATAATGTTTCCTTTTTAAAATAACTTTTATAATACAATCACAAGGTTTTTAATAAATCGAGATTGAAGTAGATCTTTCATTAAATTTATAATGAAGACTACTAACAAAAGAATTTATAATTACTGCACGGTTTAAAAGAATCTTCGAAATAAAAGATAGCTAATTATTTTTGGGGACGTTATTTTCTTTTGTTTGTAGATAAATATTTTTTTACGAATTAAAATGTTTTTTCTCAGTCCGTTTCTTTTTCATGTGTTTTCAGGGTTTTGCTTTTTATGTCGTGAGCGCAAGTGCAGAGTGGATCTGGGTAACGCTCATATTCCTGTATTTCATTACTTTCATCCACGAATTCAAGAAATCGACTTTTCATTTTTATCTTGAAATATCATCGAAATCCCAGAGCAGAATTCCTCGAATTACCATCACTTCAGCATAAACTATACATTGGAAATTCATTTTCACAGATTAAATCGCTTAACATTTTTTGTATTATGCCTTTTATTTATTTACTTCAAAAGCTGGAGCATTATGATTATACTGACTTGTAAAAGGTGTCCCAAAATGAAAGCAAGATTTGAATTTGCAACCATTTATGCAGTAAAGTGTTGGCAACCCTATTATAAAAACATTTGACAGCTGATAATTTGACTGAAAAAATGAAGTGTTACACGATAGAACAACGTGCTTTCATTGTTGAAGAATATTTCAAAAATAAAAGTCTTGCGTCCACAATTTGAAAATTTGAGAATTTCCCCCTAGATCGTGTGATTTAACACCATTGGATTTCTTTTATGGGATTATTTGAAGTCAAAGGTCTATGCCAACAAGCCCACAAGCACACGTGCATCAAAGCAGGAAATTCAATGTTGCATCAGCGAAATTCAGCCACAATTATGCAGAATGATCATGGAATATTTCGACAAAAGATTGCATATGTGCCAGCAAAGCCTTGGAGACCATTTACTCTATGCGTTATTCCATACATACTCCTATCCTGTGTACTTTACGATTCAATCAAAATGTAACAATTTAATGGAAAAAACTGTATTTTTTATTTAATTCAAATCTCGCTTTAACACGTTATTCTATTATGTAACGCTCCATTTTTACTCACCCTAAACTATCAGCTGTCGAATGTTTTTTTTAATAAGGTTGCCAGTACTTTTCTGCCCGAATGATGGGAAATTCAAATCTTGCATTCATTTTGGGGCACCTTTTACTAATGTGAAACACAGTATTTGCGCTCAGTACTGAGCCTATCGATGACAAATGAATGATATACAAAAATGCCAGTCGATATCATAAAATAAAAATCTAATATGCGACAACTTTGAGACTTGAAATGTGAAATAAAATTATGCATTCTAGTAGAATCATGTTGAAATGACATATACTGCTATTATAATTGCTGTGAAATCCAATTAATTTCACCAAAAATATTACATTTAACAAAAAAATTCGGCATAAAAACAGAGCTTAAAAATAGATGCAGCATAAGAAAAAAAATTAAGACAAACATGGCATCAAATTTTTTATATGAACATTAAAAATATATAAACGTCAGAATTATAAGTCCCACCAACATTGATTTATCAAAATTTCAAGTTATGGAAGAATTCTATAAAGAGGAATATGAGAGCTACTTTTCGCAACAACTCAAGAAAATATGTTTTAAAATCGCAGAAAGTAAACGAAATAATTATTTTAAAATTTATGTTATACTGTTTCAAAATTCCATAAATTTTATTTGACACTAATCACCTTAGGCAACTAGTTGGCTCGGCGGGAATATTGGTTATATTTTATTTCAGATAAATTGTTTCGATATAGTTGAATGTCCCTGATTCTGCCAAATGATCTGACATTAAAGTCATGTCATTTTAATTCTCTTATCTAAATTCTTTAATGAAATTATGTTTATGAAGCTTTTCAATCTAGACAATCCTATAACATAATGAAGCTATTTCAAATGTAAATATCCGGTTCATCTCACTTTTTTATTTGTCTTATAAACTACAAATACATTAAACGGAAATCTTATTTAGCTTTCAACATTTGAAGGAAATGTTGAAGGAGCAGTTAAACATTTAATGAAACAATGGAAACTGTTCGAATTTGTTGAAACTGTTCAGGACAACCGAAAAATATTGGAAATTAGGCAAATTAAAAAAAAAAAATCAAGTTTGTTATATTGGTATTATTAGAAAGACAATAGTATAAAATTTATTTTTGTGCAAAAATATTTTCTCAGAGTTGCACATTTCCACCTTCCAGGTATATAAGTGCCAAACGTGGTTGCCGTAGGTCAAACAGTCTGGCCAAAAAAGCCACCAACACATATACGCACACACTCATTCATCTTTATCAGTAGTACAGATGTAAAATATCATACGGCAGAATAAGAATAATTGAATAAATTGTCGTATTATAATTTAATTTAGTGAAATGTACAAATATTGAAACCTCTGAATAATATCACTATTAGTTTATTTGTTTAAAAAGCTTATTATTTTTCATAATTTGTACTCCATCCCTTGTTTTGTAGAAAAATAAGTTCTTATGAATTGTTTCGCTTTCATATTCAAAATTTTTCGGAACGTGTTCAGTTCGCATTTATTTTAAGCTACATACGACAGGGAAATATTACTTGGGACACACAATGCTGTCAAACTGAACGATTTCCCCCTATTCTAATATATGTTTAAAACCTGAATCAGAGATTCATATTAAAACAGTAACAACAACTTTTTAATAACGAACTGTAGCAAAATGTGCATAGACTATTATTTAACATGAATTATTGAAAAGAAAGTATATTCACACTTTTAAAAAATTTAATATGAATACGTTTCAGGTTTGTGAAGAGGGAAGTTTTATAATAAATTTTTCTCTCGTTTACAGATGTGCTAAACTTCTGAAATTTTTTACATTTTTGGAACATAAATATCATATTGCCTTTAATATTATTTGTAAATTTTTCCTAAATACAAACAGAAGAATCTTAATCAGCATTTGACTATAAGATTTCATGATAAGGGAAATATAATGTAGGTTAAAAACAGAAATATTGAAAGGAAAAACGAATTTCAATCATCACACTTTTATTCGTGCATCAAAATATAGAAATTTATTCTATTTTTATCAAAACTCTGGAACAGACTCAAAAATTGCAAAAGTTTGAGGAGCCGAAAGTAATTAACCAGAATGAATGTCAAACTTTCTTAAACATTCGTTAAAAATTAAAACATAATTTTTTGTTTTTTACTTAGAGTGTTTATACTGATGGATCATGCTTCACGAGTTTTGTTTTGGCTTCTAGAAAGTTGATCAAAAACTTATTTTTCTATATTTTTTACTCCAATAAAAGCATACTTTTTGCAAACTATTCTATTTTCCCTCCTATTTATATATTAATTTCTCGTATACGCATTAACTTATAACTTTAAACGAAAAAATTTTGTATATATATAAATTTATGTCGTGTATCTCGGAAACGGCTCAAACGATTTGGATCAAATATTATATTTAGTTTAGATTTTGCTTTTTAAGTTCATCGATATAGGTTCTTTCCTGAAAAAACGCGATTTTAAGCAAAAAATTCTTTTATAACTATTAGAGCCTTTTTCTATCTGATCTCATGCTAACAGCGTCATATTGCACCGCTTGTAAATTTTTGTGGTACTTGCATTGTTGCCATATGATAGTAACATACTGATACTACACAATATTGTGACATGGTGCTTGCTATACAACATTGTCCGAATACGAATACATTCGGCTCAAATCCAATAGCAACAATGTAATTACAACAATGCCATACCCGCAATATAGTATGGGAGAAAGTATTAGGTTAAGACCCAATTTCACTATGGTAAAACTGAGCGTAAGTTCAAAAATATAAGTAATGATAAATAAATTGTAAAATGAATACTGTAATGTAGCAGACTGTTTCGAATAACATGTTAAACTATGGGCATTCATGATTTTTTTTATTTAAATGACCAGTTTATACGTAGACAAGATTTTAAAAAAATTTACATGTATTGAGTATGCGATTCGTATCTAAATATTTTCTCCGAAAAAATACGATTTTACAAAAAATAAATCTGCCGAGCGATGCTCGGTCTCCCGGGTACTACAAAGTGAAAGTATTGTATTCATCAAAGAATTTGAATTCTGGATTCTAAAAAAATCTTCACAGCTCAAACACCACTGAAGAAATTTTATTCCATATTCTTAAGTGGCTTAAAAGTCTTTATTATAATCTCTCATTTACAGTCGCCGAACTCGTATAATCACTTGGAGAAGACATTACCAGTGGCCTTAGAATAATGTAAGTGGACAAAGTTTGAAACTCGATGAAGAAGGTGAGGAAAAACAATGCGTATACAAAAACGCATGCCCGCTCGAATCCAAAGGCAAGAATCTGAGCATTCATCTGAAAAAAATTGAAATAGAATTTGGCATTTTCAAAAGTTTCATTTTTTTTGGCGTATGATCTAACTTTGCATAAGAATTTGAATTGCATTTTGAGAAATTCAAAATTTCCCAATACATATAAATGGCAGAGAAAATCTTACCTGTTTTGTTTCAGTAAATGTAGGAATAGAAGTTTCGTTTCCTAGGGTATTATTTGTTGAAGGATCTAATTTTTGATTTTGATTTTTTTCAAACATGATCACAGCTTCAAATATATTAAGGACATTACCATAGAAAAATCGTATTATTCAGAAATATTTTCAGATTTTAAATAAATAGGAAATATATAAACAGACATTCATTCGATCTTTTTACACAATTTCTATTGACTTGACATTTTTAAATCTTATAAAGACTGAATTCTTATTTACACAGTTATTCCAAATACCAATACAATTTTAAAAATATTTTCAGAACTTACTTATTAATAAATAAGCTGATTTTACTTATTTTTGAATCAATATCAGAAGTCTCATAAGGAAATGAACTTTAGGAAATTTATGAGGAAACTCCATAATAATATCAATAGTGAATTATGAAATATACTAACGCCTTAAACGTAGCAGAAATTAGATGTAATTTTTTTAAAAAATACGCTTTTATTATTAGTAGCATGTAGAAGATGGAATAGAATGTTTTCAAATATATTGTCAAAACAAAGTTGTAAAAGCGTGAGACGCTACAAAGTATGGCCATTGTTAAAATCCTACGTAAAAAGTTCCTTAAAAATTAATACATATTAAAATTTTGATTAAAATTCCGGCTAGTTTAAAAGGTTTCTATTATCATCTTCCGCTTTCACGCTTTTATTTTGATCTCCATATTTACGCTAAAAATTTATTTATCTTAATTTAGCGCGTTATTATCACTTTAAAATAATTTTTGTGTGGATTATTTACAATCATTAATTAGTCCTAGTGTAACAATTACTTACCTTTTTAGGTACCAACACACGAAAAAATTTTCAACCTTTATTTCAAAAATAATAATCGAAAGCAAAACGGAGAAGTAATCGACAACAACGTATTGATTATTCGCTTTACATTTGCTAAAACTTTACATCTTCAGAAAACTCTACTTCAATTGCAATGGATTGTCAGTTATGTCAATGCCACTGGAACGATTATCAAATCTCCCTCTGGCTATAGTCTGCTGTGTTTGAACTAGACATTAGAAAAAATTTTCAACCTTTATTTCAAAAATAATAATCGAAATCTCCCTCTGGCTATAGTCTGTTGTGTTTAAAATAGAACATAGAAAAAATTTTCAACATTTATTTCAAAAATAATAATCGAAATCTCCCTCTGGCTATAGTCTGCTGTGTTTGAAATAGAACCATAGAAAAAATTTTCAACCTTTATTTCAAAAATAATAATCGAAAGCAAAACGGAGAAGTAATCGACAACAACGTATTGATTATTCGCTTTACATTTGCTAAAACTTTACATCTTCAGAAAACTCTACTTCAATTGCAATGGACTGTCAGTTATGTCAATGCCACTGGAACGATTACCAAATCTCCCTCTGGCTATAGTCTGCTGTGTTTGAACTAGACATGGATTGAGTTGTTGAATTATCGGCAACACTTCTTACTTTTTATAATTAAATTCATGTGATATTTTTAATTTTAAATGCAAATCGAGGAAGAGTGTTAGAAAAACAAATTTTAACAAGCTCTTCTCTTAACAACATAAATCCGTCAAAAATATATGC
This sequence comes from Argiope bruennichi, assembly GCF_947563725.1. Classification (NCBI taxonomy): domain Eukaryota; kingdom Metazoa; phylum Arthropoda; class Arachnida; order Araneae; family Araneidae; genus Argiope; species Argiope bruennichi. The sequence goes on from NC_079163.1 coordinate 126,595,898, forward strand.
ACGAATCTTTTACAAAAGAAAATACTAGAATATTTTTTAAAGGATACCAGCAATGAAACATCCAGCGACAATTATCACTAAGACAATACGAGCGAAGAAGATCTTGGAAAATCTAGAATACATAAAAGTAGTTACAGTCTGCATCAAGGAAAACAGAATACCTGAGGTGAAGAAAATGTAAGCTCCAACGGTTTGTAAAGATCCTCCCTGAATGGAATGAAAGATTATTAAAACGTCAGAATTGATTTAAAGCTCTGTTTCACAACATTAAGTAATATAAAACAGTAATGAACATTAGATTAAATTTTGATACCTTGAATGAAATTTTTTTAAAAAACCGTATGGCGGGCTTATGTTTTTGCATTATCGCGAATTTTTAATATCTGTATAAAATTTATCTATAATTTTTATTCTAGATATATTTCAAACAAACAAGAGTAGATATATTCGAGCATTCTTGCTCATATATGCACTGCATATGGAACAGCCTATTTTAGGGTAATTGTATTAGGATAATTTAGAAAAAGTGTTTTAATAATAGTTCTTGTGTAACATGATGATTACACAAGCTTACCATTTATACTGATAGATAGATCTACCATAGATAGTAGATGGGTCCATTTTTCCATGATCTCCAGCGCTTCTTTGTCACAAGTGAAACGTCGACCTTTCACTGATTATTTTACAGAACCAAAAGGAGGGAAATCCCATGGAGATATTTCGGGATTGCTCAGATATATTTGAAAATTTTTCGATGAAATTCTGTGTGTAAATCGAGAGTCTTCTTGGCCCCAAGTGGCTTAGCATTGATTTAAAGGATCATTATCCACTTAAATAACTTGCCACTGCGCCCGTTTTTAATGAATTATTTAAGCCTCATCACTAAGCTACACTATCATTGAGCCATATTGTTTTTCAATTTTCCTAAGTTTCAAATTTCTAATTAGTCTATATACCGAACATGAAGTTTCTTTTGCAGAATTGTAACACATTTTACCACATTGTTATCAAAAACCGAAAAATAAATTCAAAATCTTCAAATTTAACTGTCGTTAAATTTATCAAATTTGAATGTGAAATTCATTAATTTCTATAAGATCAACAATTGTTTTTTGTAATCATATCAAAATATTAAATTTATTAATAATTTTAAATTGACTGATTTAGACTAAATTTAATTCAAATTTAATAAAAGGAATCAAAGTAAAATAAAAGTAAACACAATTGATTGCAATCATTGATTAACTTCTAGTATTTGCAGTGAAAGTAACTGTTATGATTAGAAAAATTTCTCACAAAAATATGACAGAAAACATTAGCAATGGAAGCAATGCTCTGATTAACATTTCAACAAAACATTTTTTTATACATTTTCTGGCAAAGTTGAGATAGATATACGAAGTATATCTAACTATAAAATCTTACTTACATAATTTACATTAAAATATTACATACTCTTTGCTTGGAATTGAAAGGAAAAGCAGCAATTATGAGAAGACCCGCAAAAGATGAAATTCCAGGCAAAAGAGAGAGTTTGTTTAAAAGGAGACTAACATTGGAGACGACTACGTTTTTATCTGCAATGTAGACATAACGCAAGATCACGCACACCATTCCTATGAAAAAATAAATAAATATAGAGTGAAATGAGGTAGGAACAAAATAAATAAAAGCGTTTCGAGACCAGTTTTTTTTAAATCAAAAATGGAGTGGTCAAGGTAAAATAGTAAAAACGTGAAGTGCTCTTGGAAACTCTTGGAGAACTATTATTATTATTATTTCTTGATTGCGGTCAAAATGAATTTTCATTCTTGTCCCACAACTGCGAGTTAGTCAAGTTTCACAGCTTAGAAATAAAAGCTAATGCCTACAAACTAAGAATTTTTTTCAGTAACTTTCTATAGCTGTCGCGATGGATGAAATAACAAGCCGCTATTGCTGACTGTATATTTCCTATCCTAGAGAGACAGAGAGAGAGAGAGAATTAGTAATAAAAACCAAGTTAATGGAAAAAAAAGGTATCAAAATTAAACCAAATAAAATAAGAAGTTGGACAAATTAGTCTGGATTCCTCACAGAAAGAATCCCTTATTTTGAATCCCAGCCTGAGGGTGACCCTTGAGAAAGTCTTCAGGCCGGATTCTTATTTTATTTGGTTTAATTTTGATACTTTTTTCCTATTAACTAGGTTTTTATTACTAATTACTAATTAGATTCATCTGTGTTTCAGTAGTAGCTGCATTTGCGCTCTCTAAATACAATGGTGCTTTTTTCTGTTCTTTTTTTAGTTTTTAGTTTGATTCTGAAATAATTTTTTAGTTTCGATTCCGAATTCGATTTAGATTTGATTAGATTGTTCCAATAATAGGTTTTAATTACATAATGCTTATATTTTTGGTTACTAATATATATATATATATATATAAATTGCAATTATTTTATTTTGCTGTCAATTCAAATTTTGTTATCAGTTACAACAATGCATTCATTTATACTTAATGATAACTCAAACTAAATCACTCCCATCCGGCCAAATGGTCGCCGGTAAAGTTTAATCTTGTATAAAAAATATTTTCGTTTTACGAATCCCTGTTTTGGCTAAAATTAGCTAGTTAATCTTCAAAATAAAATTTTGAATTTTTACGTCCCAAACATTTTTTTTTTATATTCCAGTTACGTAAAATATGTGCTCTTTTGGTTTAGCATCCGGATTATTGAATGATAGAGTCATAGCGATAGTAATACGAACACTGTCATCAATTACAAACTGACCATTACCGGCGCACGCAACAAACGTATCATACTTGTAAGAGGTATGATCCGTCATCGGACATAGACAGCTCAACCAATATCCTCTAGGGAAGCGAAAACCTCTTCATTTATCAGCGTCTTCTTATCCCCATTCTTACATTCCTGCCACCCCAAAGGGATATGCTTGATAACTTGTTATAATAAAACGAAAAAAAAAAAATGCGATATTATTATTTCCTTACTTTTTGGATATCTATTTTTAGCAAACGTCAATGAGATCTCAACATTGTAACGTGTAATCATTAGATATCTTTGTCATTTATATAAATAGTGGCTCAAACAATTGAGAGTACACCTTACTTTTATTTTATAAATCCGACTTTCCTTATAAATTACTCATTAACAAAGAGTGCAAACATGTTTTTATTTTTACACATAACAAATGGTTTAATTTAAAGTAAAAACAAATAACAATCAACGAAAAATTTCAAAATTGAAAAGTTTCAGAAGCATTTTAAATAAACATATGCCGATTTTTATCTCAATAAATTGAGAATACACCAATGAAATTTTGTAATATCTCGCATAGGAAGAAAGTGTAAGTATTTATTTGCATGTATTTTGGCTTTTATAATGACCTTTAAATGTCGTGGTACCGATTAGACCAATTTTGGGGGTATTTGATGATATTTTATCCCATTCTTCTTGCAACACTTGTTTTAAAATGGACTTTATTTCTAATTTTGTGTTTTTGGACCACTGTTTCGAGTGTGGCCCACAGATATTCAATGGCATTGATGTCGGGGTACTATGGTGATGTGTGTAACTATTGTTTACAATGAAAAAAACAACACATTTTAATGTTATGTGCAGTATGTTTGAGGTCGTTGTCCTGCAGGAAAATGAAATTTCAATCTAAACCCAAATTTTTAACACTTTCATTTAGATTGTTGCGACCATATGGTTCATCCAACATGCTGCAGAAATTTCTCAAATCATAGGCAGAAGTGTAAGCGCTGAAACCGTGAGTAAGTAATTAGACTAGCTGGATATAAAAGTAAAATTGTTAGAGAGAAACCGTTCATCAGCTTGCAAATTCAGAAAAACTGTTTGAAGTTAGTAAAAACTCTCATCTCCTGAAGACCAATAACTTATGGAAGAAAGTTATATTTAGTGATGAAAGACAATTCAACATTTTTGGCAATGAGAGCCGTCGCACCATATGGAGAAAGCCTAATACGGCTTTCGATCCAACAATTTACGTCCTACAGTTAAACATGGTGGTGTCTCCATCATGATTTGGGGTTGTATGGCTTCATCCGAGGTAGGAAATTTTATTTTTATAGATGGTATTACGAACCATATGGTTTACTTAGCTATATTTCACAGTAAACTAAAGGAAGGTACTGAAAATTTGGGTTTAGATTAAAATTTCAATTTCCTGTAGGACAACGACTCCAAACATACCGCACGTAACATCAAAACATGGTGTCTTTTTCATTGTAAACAGCAGTTACACACATCACCACAGTACCCCGACATCAATGCCATTGAATATCTGTGGGCCACACTCGAAACAGTGGTCCAAAAACACAAAATTAGAAATAAAACCCATTTAAAACAAGTGTTGCAAGAAGAATGGGATAAAATATCATGAAATTCCCCAAAAATTGGTCTAATTTTTCACGACGGTCTAATTGGTCACTACGTTTAAAGGACGTTATAAAAGCCAAAATACATGCAACTAAATACTTACACTTTCTTTCTATGCGAAATATTACAAAAATTTCATTTGTGTATTCTCAATTTTTTGAGATAAAAATCTGCATATGTTTATTTAAAATGCTTCTGAAACTTTTCAATTTAGAAATTTTTCTTTGGTTTTTCTTTGTTTTTACTTTAAATTATACCATTTATTATGAGTAAAAATAAAAACATGTTTGCACTTTTCGTTAATGTGTTATTTATAATGAAAGTCGGATTTATCAAGTAAAAGTAAGGTGTACTCTCAATTGTTTGAGTCACTCTTTATCTGTTATTCACATGAATGAACCTCTCCATGGACTATATTTTCTCTGTAATGATTTCTTTTATCATTCATTTCGAATACGCAACTCCTCTCTAATCAATTGCTCAGCACAACAACAAAAGGCCGCTTCCTTCGCCGTATTTGTAGTATGTGCGGTGGGATATAAAGCCTCTTATGAATAAGAGACTTTATATCCTACTGTTTTATTCATAAAAACAGTAGGAAATTATCTACATTTGAAGTCGTGGAATAGTCATGGAATCACAGAACAGTTTCATGCTGATTGTTTCCTTATAAAGGTTCGGTCAAATTCGGCTCTTTGCAATATTCAGAACACCGTGATCCATCAACTGAGCATGCCTACCTTCCTATTCCCCATGTATATCTCCCCACTCGATGGGAAGTGCAGAAACATGCAATGTACGCATGTATGCAATGTATGCATTTTTCATTATTATAGACCCAAACTTAAATTTGTGGTTTTTTATTATTTTTCTTATCTTACTTTTGATGATTATTTATGATGCTTTATTATTATCTTATCTTATTTTTTAAAGTTTCCGTTTTATTTGTAAAGAGGGAATTTCGTAATCGACTCGTGTTCTGATATGTTAAAGTTTCTAAATTCTGTGCAATGGTTTATTCTCAATGCAAAGGACTAGATGACAATGTATTGCTATATTTAGTTTTGATTCAATAAGAGGAGTGCCATCTGGTAGTGAATTTGTAAAAATTGTGTAAAAATCCCCCCATAATTATTCTAATGAATTGTGAAATTCATTGGACTTTTATATTAAATGGGAGATAAATTAGGATCATAGGAAGTCACATTCTGCATGTATCATTGGACGAATTCATAAAAGTTTAAACATGTTTCTAAACTGTGACTGCGCATGTTGTTAGAGAAGTGCTTCTTTTTTTACACTGCCAACTTCACTATTCATATGTAAGCAACATAATAGTTTATGCATGTATTTTTCAAAAGAATAAGAAAAAAACTAAACGAAATTTCTAAATTGATTTTACGAGTAATACGGAGCTTTCTAGCTTCCTCTATGAGAACAATCGCAATTCTTTCATCGTCTTTAACTAATCCATATTATACGACTTACATGAGAATACACAATGTGTTAAAGCCTAAAAGGCAGAAAATAATTAAAATTAAAAACTTCTTTTTATTGCATTAATGAAAATATATTTTAAGAACAGTTTTTCTAAATTCATTTAATGTGATTTTAATGTAATTCTGCATTTAATGTATGCAGAATGTATTTGTATTTAATGCATGTATTTAAAGTAATGCAACTGATTTTTCATTCACTTCGTGATGGATTCGAAATACGAACCTCTGTGCAGGTGTATGTTCTTAGAGATAATGCAATATTTTAATATTTTCTAAATTTAATTAGTTATTAATTTTGGTTGATTTATTTTAGTCAAACGCATTTGATTTCAACTATACTCATATGCGGAAAGAAACCATTGTAATCATCAAAAAATTCTTTCAATTTCCATTTTGCAAGCATCAATGAATCAGAAAATTTCGTTTGTTTTTGGAATGACATCTGTCTATTCTTGAATAATGTCACTGTAAAATGCAATGAGCTAGATGGAGAAAATTCATCATCCACTCTGCTTGTTATTTTTCTGTAGCAAACTGAAATAAGCAAGAAAATACAAACTGAAGTACTTCAACAAACTAAAATAACCGAGAAAACACAAACTGAAGTGAAGAATGAATCATTAATTGTTTCGTTTCCTCATTTTTAATGTAGCATGAATGTTATCTTCTAATCTTTATCGAAGGACAATTTGGAAATACTCATTCTTAAATAAGATGGTTCTTGTGATGTCTAAGAAAATCGAAGGCGATTTGTAATCTTTAGAAACGAAAACAATAGGAATGTCATATTTTATCAGAATTTTCGTTTCATAGATATGTAATCTGACTTTCAAAACTCCTTGTAAATGAATCGATTATGAATTTCTAGTACACTTTTTCTAATAAAAGTTTTACAACTGCTCCCACTTTTTTATACATTTAAGGCGATAAAAAAAATAAGAAATTAGTTTAGACATCATTTTGCCCATGATTATCACTCCCTTCAAAATGTACTTGAGTTCTTAAGCTTGTCCAATTTGTGAACTCATGGTGACAATGTGATATTTTAATACTTTCAGAGCATAGTTTTCAGTTATTCAATTAATTTTAAATGAATTTGTCACAAAATTTGCATTCTGGTAGTTAGGGTAGGTGACTGCGTTCGAGGTGAATTTTTTGAAAAACCTATGAAATCAAACTATACCAGTTAAGTGCTAAATATTTTTTAAAAATTGGAAAAGTTTTTAGTTTAGGATTTTTGGTTAAAAAGATTTATAAAGAAAAAATCTTGTCGTTTAGAGGTTCATCAAATGATTAGCTTCAAATTTTGCAAATAGCTTAGGGATTATATTCCTGAACTAAAAAATAAGTTGTATATCTATCCATTCTTTAAATATTGGCGTTAGAAAGAAAGAAAAAAGAAAACTCTATCATATTCTATGTTTGAGAAAATAGCATCTAAAGATGTAAAATAGCACTAAAATGTATGTAAATACAAATATAAAAATGAACGCAACTTTCTAAGAAATAGACTTATGAAAAAAATTCTAGCGGTTTTACGAAGAAATCTGTTCAAACATTAAGAATATTAAATGAAAAATTATAGTTTCGCAAAAAATCGGCATTTTAACGTAGTCACTTACATTAAATGGATAGAAACATGATAGTAATGAATTATAAAACACTATAAAGAGGAAAAAGGGATATAAAATCAAAAACTAATTTTTATTATTCTACTAAAATATGCAAATATTTTTTTATAAAATGTTTTGAGGTAAAAGCAAAACCATTACAGAGTAAGGCACTGAAAACAATACTTTTAAAATGTTAAATTACAAGGAATTCCAAATGAAGGAAAATTCCTTTATATTCATTCAAAAATAAAAAAATAAAAAATAAATAAAATTTTCGAAAAGTGATTCTAAATATTTAAAATAGTGTCAAATAGGGCCTTCGACGGTTATAATTCTGTTTTAACCATCAATTTTTGATAAAATGTATTTTCAAAGTTTTAGCAGATTTATAAAAACGTGTTTTTATTATTATTTTTTTTATTTTCTTATAATTACTCTTTGTCATAAGATGAGAGAAAAATATTGCTAAACTAAGTCATAGAGGCAAACCCAAAATTATACACAATTATTTCTCCTCTTTATGTTTTTGCTTGGACTGTTTATGCGATTTGCTATCTTGAAACATGAAATTTTACAAAATATCTGAGTGTCATAATTTTTAAAAATGAATTCATCAGTAAAGATTGCAATCTCTTTAAATAAAGCAAAATAATTTCCATTTCGCAGACACTTAAATCTTTAATTTAAAATTTTTTCTTAGACGTAATGTCTGCACATAGAATTTTTAAATTTATATCTATTTTTTGCATTTAATTTGGATTACCTGAAGATTAGATTTAACAAATAATTTTAATATGCAACAGCAAGAGAAAATATTCTAGAAGTATTCATTACAACATATATAAACTTTGCTATGATGCGGGTAAGAATGTGAAAGATATGGATTTTCTACACTTTGACTCTTCAAAATTTGGCCGGTTGGTACTTTTCATTTAACGAAATCCCATTTGTTGCTGAAATGTCGCCGCTATTTTTGGTCAGTCATAACTCAAAGAAATTAAGTACTAAATAATAATTAAAGTTATTTGCAAACCATTTTCGAAATTTCCATTTTTCAAAAATTTGTACTGATTGTTATTTTTAACAGAACCCCATTTGTTGCCAACTGAAATGTTTTCGCAATTCCGTCAGAGAGTTGGCGCTATTTATATTCCATCATAGCTCTTGTTGCTGAAATTAAATACTAAATCATAAAAGTTGTTTCTAAACCAATAATTTATTGGTTCACTATTAATATACAATATTCATTTATAATAGTAAAACAGCAGGCTTGAAAGTGTGTGGAACTTTTAATATTATTGAAAACATTTCTTTTTTAAGATGAAAGTACGACCATCTTAAATCAATCAAGTATGAATCTTTTTGATGAAAAACAGATAGACAATTATCTTTGTTTCGCCATTACGTTCCATCATGTAATCTCTCTACAGTTTAGATGTGGCATTTATACTAAGGGTTAAAATAGTTTTTTGGTGATGTGTTCAAATCCGTTATCTCTAGTGTGCCAGTTTTGTGCCTGGCAACTATCCGAATTAAAGCATTCTTTATCATTTAATTTCTTTAAAATCGCTGATTCATTATAATCATTCCTTCTCACTATTTCCACTATTAAAATGAATGAGGCAAAAGAAACATTCCTTTGTTTCCAGACGATACTGAAATGAAACTGACATGGAAAAGCAGAACATACATTGTTTTATTCGCCAATTTCAGTGAGTATTTGATCACCACTTTTGTATTTATTTTTCGACAGCAAAACACATTTCACTCACACACATACTCCGAGTCATGTTGTGGTTCATATTAAGCTGTAACTTTCAAAAGACGACTCTTGGCACCTCAAGTGTATAAATGATAAAGATGTTGGAGGTGTGAAAAGTCTATAAATTATAAAGCAAGCGTATTCCTATGTGTTCTTTGTCTCCTATGTATTACCATTTTCGGTTTAGTTTTACAAAATGAGATATAAGAACATTTTATGGCCACAGGAAAATCTTTTTTTTTGTGTGTGTATAATTTTATTTTCTTGAAGCAATTTGATGACAGTAACTTTGTTGTTTTGTTATTGCCAAAATTAGCCCAAATAAAGCAGGAAGAAAGATAATAATAAGAGAGTAAAAAGTAATTTAATATTGCAAAGGTTTTAATGAATCAGAAATAAATAAAACATCTCAATTGTTATCATACACTTGGTACAGAAATACTCTCTAGAGGTCTTCCGATCGAGTCAGTTATCACTACGATTGGAGGATTATAGCTAAAATTTACCAGCTATGACTTGGCGAAATATTATATATAGTCAGTTTATGTCTGGGGTTCTATTATCAGAAAATATCTTTTAATTTAATTGCATAGAAACACTTACCTAAAAAAGATGACATATATAAAAATAAATTAAAAACTCCAACTTCAGGAAATGAGCCTCCGTTAAAACTGTTGGAAAAAAAAGTAAAATTAAAAAAAAATGTCCCGGAAAAGTTATCGTTAATTATAAGAATACTAAAAGCAAATATATATATATATAAACCTTAATAAAATTAAATTGAAGAAAATTCATTGAATAGCATGCAATATAGATGTCGTCAGATATTTGTTTTAATATATATATATATATATATATATATATATATATATATATATATATATATATATATATATATATATATATATATATATATATATATATATATATATATATATATATATATATATATATATATATATATATACCAAAAAAAAGCAACATGAAAGAAACCTTAGACGTTTAACAAATACTGTGCCGAATGAAGGTGGACAGACTTTAAAAAAATCTCCTCGGTCTCATAGATATTTATAGAACTGAAGTCTAAAGTTGACGAAAAGAACAATAACAAAGACTGGAGCAAGATAATTTTTGCCAAACGTTTCAAAGCTTATTATTTTAATTTTTTTTTCGGAATTATGCTTTTCTCTGTTTTTTTTTTTTTTTTTTCATTTTACGTCAGTGATGTCTATTATAAGCAATAACTGTTGTGGACAAAAAAATAGGTTCGTTTTTGATCACCAAGCTGTTTTTTTTAAACACCTCTTAAAATATTTAATTCTTCCCTCATTTTTACTATTATCTGAAAAACAGGAATAGCTTAACTGTCATATTCAACAAAATGTAAAAATGGGCAACATGCGATTTTATTGAAAGTTGCGGAAATTGTATGTAATAATATCCTGTCGCTTAATGTTTATATAATGGCTAAAATATTACCATTTGCCAAAAAAGTTAAGAAAATAAGTTGACCAGCCGCTATCCTTGATACAAAATAACAAAGCTGGCGGTTTTAAAAATATAGAGAGCTTGACTATTAAACACTAAAGGAGTCACAATAAAAATTCGAATTACTCAAAAATTCGAACCAAGAAAAAAAAGGAAAAGGAAAATGAGTAGAGAATAACAGAATAACAATACAGAATAATTTTAATAACTAGGTCATTTTAATAAATTCTATACAAATTTTGAAAACAAAAATTATACAATAGACATTTTATGTAGATATGGAAACATATTTAATTAACAAAAATTAATTCGAATTAAATCAGCTTTTTATTTAATTTTTAATTTTGAATTCAGTTTAGTTAAATAAATTCGAACTGTAAATGACATTTTATTATTGTGTGAATAAGAAATTTCGAAGGACCAGAGGAAAACAGTCATGTTAGAGCTGAATTTATTTAAAAAAATTTCGAATCAGTTAGGTGTCACTGCATAGCTATATAACAAGATTTACTAAGACAGTGTAAGAGTTTTAAATTTCAAAGTTCTTGAATCTTTCAATCACTTCAATTAGAAGATTTGAAAAATTTAAAAGAATAAACTATTCTCTTTATTTAAATATAGATATGTTGCATTATAAAATGATTATGAAAGAATTTAAATGAATGGGACGATTGAATCTTAAATGGATATAAATATTTTTTGAAGAGTTTTATAATAAAAATTACTAATTCATTAGTTTTGCTTATGATGAAATAGTGTTGATTCATAAAGAAAGGTTTTCATTTTAAGAATCTTATTTTAATTTTAGTTGTTTAAAGTAAAGTTTAGATTTAAGTAAATCTAAATTTTAAAATAAAATGTATGAGTCTTAAGAAATATTTATTAAAAAAATTCTAATAACTCATTCATAACACCAGCCTGCAACAATTTCTTGTTTTAAAAGTAATAGTTGTTTTTTATGTATTTTCGCATGCGTATTTCAAAAATAATATCAGTTTTTACGTATCACGTACAGTTTTTTTTAAGTAAATTTTTTAAATAAGTAAAAATACACAGATTTTTTGCGATTTGGATAGGATAAATTAATAAAGTATGTATATTTATTTGTTTAAATAAATTCTGAAAACCTCTTACTTCATTGAAATTAAATAATACATTTATATTGAATAAATACTTATAATTGTATTTTTAAAAAAAAACCTTTTATTTTAAAATTCAAAACATTGATGGCAGTTGGATTTCACCGTGAAAAATGAAGTACCTGAAAAATTTAATAAAGCCGAATTAAATGACTTAATTCGTGATTTAGGTTTAACTAAAGAAAATGCAGAATTATTAGGCTCTCGGTTAAAAGAGAAAAATTTATTAACGACACATACGCCGTTTAGTTGATACAGGAATCGAGAAAAGCAATTTTTATCATTTTTCAAATCCGATAACTTCTTGGTTTATTGTGCTGACATACCTGGTTTGTTACATGAATTAGAAGATAATATTCCTTATAATCCGAATGATTGGCGACTATTTATAGATTCCTCAAAGAGGAGTCTAAAAGCAGTTTTATTGCATAACGAATCTAAATTTGCATCAGTTCCAGTTGCACATTCCGTTTTCATGAAAGCAACATATGAAAGTATGGAGATGCTTCTCACTAAAATAAAATGCACTGAACACAAGTGGGCAATATGTGGTGACTTAAAGGTTATAGGTCTGCTTCTCGGGCAACAAAGTGGATTTACTAAATTTCCGTGCTTTATTTGTGAATGGGATAGCAGGGAGAGAGAAGCCGGCGTCCTGGCATAGGGGTAGCGCGTCTTCCCCGTGATCTGGGCGTCCCGGGTTCGAGTCCCGGTTTGGGCATGGTTGTTCTTCTGTTGTTCTATCTGTGAGATGTGTGAATGTGCCCTCCTGTAAAAAGGGGTTGTGCAAGCGAATGAATGATGCGTGAGTGGCAAAGTCGTACTCTTGGCCCTAGTTGGCGCTGCTATAAAAAATAAGAGACGTTCCCCTCAGGCTTAAATCGCTGTCTTCGTAACAGCGGGCTTGTCAGTGGCAAGTGCCATAAGAAACAAACAAACAACAGGGAGAGAGAAAGTCATTGGATAAAAATGATATGGCCGAAGAGACAAGAATGGATTCCTGGTCAGAAGAATATTTTAAATGAATATTTAATAGATCCACAAAATATTTTATTGCCCTTTTTATTATTTATTATATTTTATTCACATAAAATTGGGACTCATAAAGCAGTTGGTGAAAGCTTTGGATAAAGGTGAAAAATGTTTTGAGTATCTTATATCGAAGTTCCCAAAATTGTCTAGCGCTAAAATTAAAGAAGGTGTATTTGGAACACAAATAAAGAAATTAGTTAAAGATTCCAATTTTGAACAATGTATGACAAATAGAGAGAAGCAGGCTTGGGTTGCATTTAAAGATGCCGTAGAAGGGGTTTTGGGAAATGAGAGAAAAGAAAATTACAAAGAACTTGTGACTGAGTTATTACGTACTTATCATCTATTGGGGTGCAATATGAGCATTAAAATTTACTTCCTTCACTCACATTTGGAATACTTCACATACAATTTAGGAAAAATGAGTGACGAGCAAGGTGAAAGATTCCACCAGGATATAAAGGAGATGGAACGCAGATATCAAGGAAGGTGGGATGTTAACATGATGGCCGATTACTGTTGGTCTTTAAAAAGAGACAGTGATGTGGACCATAAACGAAAAACTCGAAAAAGAAGCTTCTTGACTTCAAGAAAAACACAAAAGTTATCATAATATTATAAATGAACAGCAGTTGCAACTGTATGCATTATACTGCATTTTGTTAATTTTTTCATCGTCATTTGTAAAAAATCCTTACGTGTTACATAAAATTTAGTTTGCATTTTGGAATGACATCATCATTGCTGATATAAATCAATTAAAATTTTACAAACAATTTTTTTTTTTTTTTTTTTTTTTTTTTTTTTTGCAGGCTGGTGTAATTTATTAGACAGTAGTGGTGTAGATTAGCTAGTTCTCTATTCCGTCATTTTGGTATGGTGTAGCATTTGCTTAATGGAGGTTCTTTTCAGGCACCAACTTTGTCATCTAACTTTAGTTTACAGTTATGTTATCAAAATAATCCTCCTGGAATGTGAATCAAGTTAGTCAAATCATTCCATTATATTTTCAAGATATCAACAAAAAAAATATCTTTGGGGGAAAATAGATGTCAGAATGAGTAACAGTTTCCATTTTTTTTTTTTTTTTTTGGTAAATAATACCAAAGTGAATAGACATTGTTGTAAATATGTCTCAATTAATATTACTTCGTATTTAATATTCAAAATCACATAAATTTGTTTTCCCCCCTTTTTCTCTTTAAGAAAAGTGCTATTTCACAACTGTTTTTCTTTCCTTCCTGATTTTTTAAACTCGACATATTTCTATATTTTATTCAGTTTATATCGTTTTCTGTTAAATTAATGACTGTTTGACACATTAAAAGTTATAACTATTGATCTTATATATATATATATATTCGACCAACTAATTCAGAGAGATGATAGTAAGCATCAAGAGGATAAAGAATCACCATACAACATAGGGTCCCAAATAATGTTTAGTAGGTGAAATGAAGTCCATGAAGGTAGCATGCCGATTTGATGATCTAAGGGTCTAAGTTACTGAAAACATAAAAGTAGTTTAAAACCCTTATTTTCAAAAATATTAAAACTCGAAAAAAAAATCATGTACAAAAGGAGAAGGCATATACAAAAATTTCAGAGTTTTATCATGAAAACTCTCAAAGATATGTTAAAACAAAGTTGATGAAGGGTCAATCACAAATTAAAATGCAAATGTTTACAGTTTCAGTGCAGATGACGCGACGCAGGAATGCATCATAAGGAAATAAAATATGCTTCATATCTTTAGTTTTAAATACGAATTTTAAAATCTATGCTTCCTGAAAAATACTTTAAAATTTTATATCATGAATTACAAAATATAACTTAAAAATAGCAAAGTCAATGAACTTAAATGTTAAAACTTAAGTAATCTTTCCTTATGTAATCTTTCCTTTTATTTATGTAATCTTCCCTTTAAGTTATTATTTCTACAAATTTTTAATTCTTTTGAACCAATAAATAGCAAAATTATTATTTATTTATTTATTCAATCATAACATTTTTTTTGTTAATTTGTGTACGACTCCTAAAACACGAACATCCGACATATTTTTTCCTCTTTGCGAACCCATATCCAGGCATGGAAAAGTGGTTTAAGTCGGCATTTATATAGTTTCATATCTTTGAGACTTTTTCTGATAAATTGCTGAAATTTTGTACATGACCTTATTAGAGGATGGGGCACATTTTAATCGCTGGGAATTCTTTTTTGTACGGGGTCCATATAAAAATTCAAATTTTGTATTTTTTGAAATTTAATCCCCTCAAAATTTTAATCGACACATTTCGTAACGATTAATTTCGACACGATTAATTTCGTAACATTTTACACCTTTTTTACTCAACTTTGTAATTTACAATATATGTCTATGATCAATATTTAAGGAACAAAAACCGCTGTCAAGATTTTTGAGACACCCTGTATACACACACACACATTGAGCTTTTATATATATATATATATATATATATATATATATATATATATATATATATATATATATATATATATATACATATATATATGTGTGTGTGTTTGACCTTTAGTATGCGCGATAATTCAAGAATGTTGCAAGCAAGTTAGATGAACTTCACAATGAAGTATTTGATCAAAAAGTATTTGATTATTGTTGAAAAATATATTTTTCTTCTCTAATTCTATTAGCTGGAAGAAGAGGGTGGACCTTTTTTAATAGGATGACAAGCTGGGAATGAGTAAGCAGGCGACTATCGACATTTGGTGACACATCAAATGTACTATATCTAGTAAACTGTAGTTCAGCCGATAACAAGACGCCCCTCATCTTAAAATCTCCTCCCATGAGACACTGGAAGTGAGATCTATTTTGAGTAGTAATCATTACCTATTTGATATTTACGGATATTCATATTCACCACGTCACCACAGAGGTAGGGGGCGGCTCCTTCAAATTACTTGCTAAATCTTGAAAAATGTATATTTTTCGTGATTTGGAAGTAATTTTCGGTACATGTTAAACTCAATTTTTTCAGACTTTTATTTTCGTGTTTCATGTTTATAAAGATGAAAATTTGTTATCGAATATTTCATTGTCTCCCTGCTGTACTCGAGCTCTGAAAATTTAGATTGATGGATAACTCCGATGACAATGCAATGTGAAAATGTGTAAAAAAAAATTAACTATTAGTTAATCGGCTTGTTTGAATTAAACTTTGGCTCTGGTGAATAATTTTTGTTTAATTATGAATTGCAGCAAAAATTGCTTATAAGATTCTATATTATTTATTATAACGAAACATCCTAAAAAAATATTATTTTTCTAAAACTAAATCGCAAAAATAGGAGGTGCAGATAGAGACATTATCTAAAACATGATCTTATTAGGGTACTAAAAGTTTTGAAGATAATTCTTTTATTTTAAGTAATTTTATTAAAACAAAACTGTTCACAATTTAAACAAAATTTTTAAGACTTTCAGAACATCGTAAGAAGGAATATTCCTGAGCAATAATTAAAAATTAAAAATGTATTATAGATGTAATTCAAATTTCAATTTTTTTAGAATAAGTCTATCTATATCTGACAATTTTATATATTAGTTTTCAGCTTCATATTTTTGATTAAAAAATCTATTTTCTTCTCTATAGACAGCTTATAGTTTTAATAACTTTTATTTTTATTATTAAAATTTGTTCAAGCGAAACTTAGGAAAGTTCAATTTATTTTACCTGATGCTCGTTGTAAAAGATTTTCTGAATGCTATTGATGTTGAACTCACGATAATGGCAAATATCAGTAAAGTTGCAAAAGCGCAATCCAGCCACCCATTCTTTTTCCAACTCCAAACAGACATTTTTGAGTAAGAACCCAAACGGAAGCACTTCTGTATTAAAAAAAAAATACTTATTCAAAATAGTATTTGAAAATTATTATATGCATATTAAACGAAAAATAATAAAATTATTTTGAAGAAATACTTTTTTACCAGCGAGATAAATGCAGAAAACCATTTATTTTATCATCAAAAATCTAAACTTTAAAACAAACATCAAAAAAGCATGAAACATTAAAATGAAAAAAAAAAAAAAGTACTTTGCGAGCATCGGAATTTTAATCACATTCGCAAAAATATTCGTAAAGACGTTAATTCCAAAACTGTATAAGCTTGGCACAACTAAAGCGTGGCTCGTTAAGACAATTTTATTATTTTTAAAATTTTTAATTACATTTTCCTGCTTTTGGTTACATCATTTAAATAATGTGCACATGCAATGTTGCAGGGAGCATTATATTGTCTTATTTACACGGAAAAAATCAAGAAACATTCAAAATATTGGAAGAAAAATTCAACTTTTTGGTAATAGATTTGATGAATATTGCTAAAATTGAAGCAATAATACTACTTTGCATCTTCTATTAATATAAATATCAGATATAATATAAATAGCAAATAAACATGAAATGTTAAGTATGCATAATTTATACTCTTGAAATTTTGATTTTTCTACATAATCTTTCCATTTTCCAGATTAAAAGATTTACTAGGTTTTTTTTTTTTCTTCTTCTTTTTTTTTACATTTTGGTTTCAATGTTTAAAACAATAATAAATTCAGTAAAGATAATACTAAGTCAGAAATTAAATTAGCCATTTGATCAAGAAAACTATAGCAGGAAAAAAGCAAACCCAGCAAAAACTATAACTGCAGATAGTGGCACCATCTACTCGTAAATTTGAGAAAAAATGCTTTATTTTTTAAAAAAAATTTAAATACATTTTCCTGTTTGCGGTTGCGTTATTTAAATAATGTGCACATGAAATGTTGCAGAGAGCATTATGTTGTCCTATTTACACGAAAAAAATCAAGAAACATTGAAAATATTTCAAGAGAAATCTAACTTTTTGGTAAATAGATTTGCTGAATATTGCTTAAGTTGAAGCAATAATAACACTTTGCATCTTCTATTATTAGAATTATCAGATATAATATAAATAGCAAATAAGCATGAAATTATAAGTATGCATAATTTATACTCTTGGAATTTTGATTTTTCTACATAATCTTTCCATTTTCCAGCTTAAAAAATTCACTAGTTTTTTTTTTTTTTTTTTTTTTTTTTTTTTACATTTTGGTTTTAATATTTAAAATAATAATAAATTCAGTAAAGACAATACAAAGTCAGAAATTAAATTAGCCGTTTAATCAAGAAAACTATAGCTGGGAAAAGAAAAAGAAAAAAAAAAAAAAAACCACCAAAAACTATAACTGCAGAATGTGGCACCATCTAGTAGTGAGTTTGAGAAAAAAAGTCTTTATTTTTTTTTAAATTTTTAAATACATTTTCCTGCTTTCGGTTGCGTCATTTAAATAATGTGCACATGCAATGTTGCTGGGAGCATTATATTGTCCTATTTACACGGAAAAATCAAGAAACATTGAAGATATTGGAAGAGAAATCTAATTTTTTTATAAATAGATTTGATGAATACTGCTTAAATTGAAGCAATAACATCACTTTGCATCTACTATTAATAGAATTATCATATATAATATGAATAGCAAATAAGCATGAAATGATAACTCTGCATAATTTATACTTTAAAAATTTTGATTTTTCTACATAATCTTTCCATTTTCCATTTTTAAAAAAATCAATAGTTTTTTTTCTTCTTTTTTTACATTCCGGTTTTAATGTTTAAAACAATAATAAATTCAGTAAAGACAATACAACGTCAGAAATTAATTAGCCGTTTTATCAAGAAAACTATAGCTGGAAAAAAACAAACCCAGCATAAACTATAGCTGAAAAAAGTGGCACCATCTAGTAGTGAATTTGAGAAAAAAAAATGCTGAGATTCCACAATAATTATTGTAACGAATTGTTAATTATATAAAGGTCTGAAGAGTAAGAAGTAGCAAATACAGAAAAGATTTTAAAACAGGTTTTTATAAACATTCTAGAAAGTAGAAAAGTTTTTTGATTTAAACTTATAGAAGAGAAACCACAAAAGCGACTGGCACTAATAAAAATGCACTAATCAAAGTAAATTGGAAGTTTAATTCCTATTTTTATTACATTTTAATTTAATTTCTAAAGAATGATTGGGGTGCCTTTTTTCGTATAATGCTCCTTGTGTAATGATTTTTTCATGATGTTGTTTTCAGTGCCTTACGCTTTTGCTATTTTTGTTTTCAAATCCATTATTTTCATTAAAAAAAAGACATTTTTTTTACCTATCAAACTCGACTAATAATATAAAAAATGTGTGTATGTGAGTGTTAGCATAGACCGCTTGACGTAGAATAACTAAATTTGGTACTTATATACTTAGTGCACCCTGCACCGATTCTTTTTTAATTATTGATAAAAATTTAAACTAATTAATAGTTAAGTAGGGTTTGATCATTTTCTTTACATTTTCTGAAAATTCTATTTGTACAAATCTAATTTTACAACATTTTAAAATTTAAAAAGATTGTCTGTCAATTAAGCTATATTGCAAATTTGTCCTGAATTTTGGCAATTTTTTAAAAAGAGTTTCGTTTGATAACTCTGAACAAAAGATCCAATTGGTGAAATGAAATCAGAACTGCCTTCTTTGTTTCATACAATATTTAATCACATGATGTTTCACTATTCTTGAAAGAAAGCAGTTTATATGGGATATCAGAAAGTGAAATTACATTATTGCAAAAGATAACACGCAATTGTATATAAATTACACCCAGGCACATAATGGTACTATCATGTCATGGGACTTGATTTCATTCTGAAAATTCATGTGTACAATGAACAGAAAATGGTTAAAATTATTCAACAAACAAGGCTTTAGCGTCTGATACGAAATGATATTTAAAAGTACTTCTCGAACTAGAAAGAGATTTGATTGAAATGAAGCACAACCAATATTTTCAGATGACTAAATGGTCGTGAAAGGCGCATAATGCATCAATAAAAGCATGTTTTTAATTTAAAAAAATGTTTTTTAGTTTCTAATTCTAATCTTTGATGTAATACCTAATTCAGCAATATAATTATTACGGAATTTTAAAATCAATTATTTTCTCTCAGCTTGTGCTATTGATATGAAGTTAAAATATAATTAAAGATTATGGATTGATTCTTAATCTAATTAAAAACACATTAGTAAAATGTATTGATTTATAAAGTAAAAAAAAATATTAAGATGATGTTTAATTAACGGGAATATACAATTATTGATGATTCCAGAGTTCTAGTCTATCAAAAAGTGAGTGAATCTATCGTAAATCAACTACAGAATATCATCCATACAAAAATAAGACAAATCACGTTAAATAAATGCATGTAATGACTTCAAAAGAAAACTTTGAGATAACGTGCAACGTATGATAAATTACTGACAACTTTGAAAATATTTGGTTAAATTTAAAGTAACTTAAGAGAAAATTAAAGAAATAATATAATATATTTCATATGTAATATAAGAAAGAAATATAATGTATTAAAATAATATTTAATTAACGGGAATATACAATATATACAAAGAATATACAAAGTAATTTCAGAGTTCCAGTCTATCTAGTATATCATATATAGCAACATGGGATATATTACTGGCAACTTCGAAAATATTTGATTAAATTTAAAGTAATTGAAGAGAAGACGAAAGAAATATTATATAATATAAGAATATCAAAAGTCGAGTGCAAAATATTATCCACAGAAAAATGAGACAAATCATGTTGAATAAATGCATGCAATGACTTCTAAAGGAAACTTTGAACCTGCAATATATGATAAAATACTGGAGAATTCGAAAACATTTGGTTGAAATTGAAGCAATTTAAGAGAAAATGGAAGCAATGAATAGTTTAAAAATCTTAATATATTACTTTGAATCAAAAGAAACGTTTTATAACATAACTTTTAATTTTTATCTTTAACATAACTTTTAATTATAACTTTTTATTTCTATTTTTTAATTTTTATTTTTTTTATTTTTTAATTTTTAAAGTTCACCGCAAGTAGATTTCGAGAATCATGAAATACTGGTATGTAATGAAATCCAACAGAATTCCTAATACTACATAAGTATATTGATATTTATAAATAAATAATGATTAAAAAATAAATATTTTCTATTTTCTTTAGTTTTTATATTAAATTTCCATAGGAAAAATTTAAAAAAAATACTTTTTTGAATATCTTCTTAGAAATTTATTTGTTTCTTTTTACATCACTTCACAAAATTATCAATCTGCTTGGCGGCGCTGTGAAGTTTGATCTTTATAAAAATATCATTTAATATTTGCACGTTTTTAATTTGTATAATTGAGAAATGCTGCATAATTTTTCAGAAACAAATCCGAGAAGAGAGCTAATGTTTCAGAAATACAGAAATTGTTGATTTAAAGAAAAATAAAATCAAGAATTTCGCCTTTAAATTGACAAAATTCATCCTAAACACCATTGGCGCCAACTCAGGAATAAATGGCCTAAAATCAGGAATTTTCTCAAAATTTCGTTGTTTAAAAAATCTAGCTGCTAGCATAATCTAATGAAATTAGGTAATAAATAAGGAATCTATGAAAAGTTGGCATTTGCAGCTTTAACAATGATTTGCCCATGAAACACATTTAAAAAAAATATTGCGTTCCACATTTTACAAAGTTGGAAACTGCGAACTTGAGGAAATATATAATTCGGATTTCTAGATATGATATATTGGTATCCCTGTCATATTTAATACAAATTTTATTTATACCAATAAAGGAATTTTAAGGTATAAATGATATAAATGGAGAAATTAATAAACATTTCATGATTCTAAAAATTTGTTTGTCAATTCATTTCCCCCAAAAATCAGACAATTAAAAATATAATAAAAAATTGCATTAATAACTTTAACAATGCTTTGGCTCTCGAAAACTTTTCCCCAACAAATTTGAAAAAGATAATGAGTCTACATTTCACATATCCGGAAACTGCGAATTTGAGAACCTATGAAATCCAGAATCCCTGCAGTATTCGGAGCTATGATTCCCACGGCCGTATTTATTAGACTTAAATGTCATTGATACCAGTAAGTGAATTTTAAGAAAAAAAAATATTAAATAAAAAACCTTACAAAATTCCATTATCTTAAAAATCTATTTATTAGTGCATTCTTTAAAGAGCCAGATTATTAATAAACAATCTATGAAAAGTTGCACTTACAACTTTAGCAATGCATTGGCCCATGCAAAATCCTTTCAACTTCCATGGATGTTGTTCGAACTGTCATCTTTCCTGTGAGATTGACAGAGGCTAAAGTGCGACCCATTATCAGTTGCATAGTGCTGTCTTTCCTAATCTTATCTTACGTTCACAAATAATTCCCGCGTGTTTTTCTCTTTCAGCCTGTTCTAGTTACTTTCTTCCTTTTGTATTACGTGATTGATCTGTAAAAGAAATAAGAAATGATAGATATCGATGCAGTGATTTTGGAAATGTTGCTCGGACATCTGCAGTTGTGTTGCGCAAAATTTCGTGATGAGGGAAATTTCTATATTTTCTTTTCACTTCCTTTATCTCCATTATTATTCAGTGCTAGACTATCTCTCTATTTCAACAAAAGTCGGAAACCAGATTTCTTTTCAAGAGGTCATGTTTCCGACTTTATTTGAGGATACGCTTTTGAATGGACCTGTCCAACTTTTTTTGGCACGTATTTAGTACTTTTGAATCGTAGTCAAAAGACAGGAAGGTACATAAGTAAGCGACTTCTCACCAGACTTGCCCACCATACTAAAGTGAGATATATGAAACTTTCTGCCAGCGATCATGTTGCATTTCTTTTTGTGGAGAGTGAAATTTCTGCAGATATGGGATATATAGTTAAAGGCAATTTTCTATTATTCAGCTTAACACCATTTTTCTACTTCCACAAAGAGAAAAAAGGCAAGACCAGATTTCAAGCTACACAACAGAGAACTACGTGCTATTGAAATGTCGTCATATGACATGGCCATTTTCCAATCTTGCGTACTACGACAAAGTGAGGAAATTTGCCGTCTTCAGTTTTAACAATCATCAGCTCTCAAGATTGTCAATTCTAAAAGGGAACAATCTGAAGCACTCCAACAATGTGTCGAACTCTACTTAATCACTTAGGTCAATTTTTCTGAGAACAATCTCTAATGTTAATTCGTATAGAAAATAGTTCCTAATATGCTACATAAGGAGTCGTTTGAAGCTATCTTAAAAAAATTGTAACATTTATAACAGAAATTAAAAACTGAAATGTCAACAGACTCATATTTTGTTTCAACAATGATAAATTTTATAAAATTAAGATTGCGCCTTAATTCTTCAATCACAATCGTACTGGCCAGAATTCACTGACTATTCTTCTAAATATTTACAATCATTAATTTCTGAGCTTTCTTAGTTTTCTTTAATATGTAGTGTATTAACATCCATTTTCTTATAACTTAATGAATCCTATAATTGTTTCCCATATGACTGGCGTCCATATGAAATACCTAGCAATCGTTATACTTAATTGATTTTTCTTTAATTTAGTTGAAAAATATATCTTTTTAGAAAATGTTTTGGGATGGACTTTACAAATGTGAACTATGGTCAGATAAAAAGGGTGAAATTTAGTCTCGAAACAATTTTTACAAGCTTACACACCAAACGCGAGAAAGAATGTTGTCTCCAAAGGATTGAAAATAAACCAGCCTTCAGTGTCTGCCATCATACAGCCAAGGGACCAACAAAATACCACGGAATTTGGACTGTATTGTATTAACATCTCATAACGTTAGAAACAAGGGTAGAGCAATATTGAGGCGTATTTCTTAATTCTGAATCCCCTGTCTGAAAACAAGGAAAACGCCTGAACTGGCAACACCCTCAATAGATCCGCGAGATGACATTTGTCCTACAAAGTCAGATTCAGCCTGCACCAACACCGCATACGCGACGGATTTTTAGTAGGTTACCAATCTGAAAATCTTCGTCCCCGAAGCTTTTCAGTAGCCCTGATATTAAGCGGTAAGTCTTGGCAATTAATATATTAAAAACAAAAAATTATAAATGAATCCGAGCATCTATTGATTTATGAAAGGATAATTCATCTGTATATTTCCAATATCTGGAAATGCTCAAATAATTTCAGATGTATTGCACAGTTAAGAGATTTCTATGTTGTGCTGACATTTGTTATTTGATTCTAAGAAGGTTTGAATTTTTTATTTGTATGAAAATAGAAAGTACGAATTTAACAAACAATATTATTTCTGTGCGCGAACGTAAGTGTTTCGAAACAGTCAACCATAATGTTAAATTGACAGTGAATGAATATAAATAATCATCACTGTTCTTTCAAATAGCTCTTGAATCAAGTAAAGATGACTGTTATTGTATAAAGAATCAGAAATGACAAATAAACAGCCTGGTTTTCTCAAAAGATAAAGAATTCTCGAATGTTTCAATACCCAAATTGTGGGTAAAAAACTCCCTGATAGATTAAGTATGCAAACATAGAACAGTAAATAAACGGTTCGGGTTGAAGAGCTCCAAACAAATTCATATATAATCTGGTTCCAACCCTGCGATAGACACAAAGCTAGCATAAACGATTTGGACATTTATCAGGGTTAGATAACATTTATTTTGTGTCTTAACTATGCAGAAACATAGTTAGGATAGATATAAATTTGTGATACGAGAACAGAAGTCAACATTGTGCATTAATATTGATGCGAAGAAACAAGTATTTGTGAATTATGCTAGTAAGCCATTATGGATTATTCTAGTTTAAGGAATATAAATGCAGTGGGACTTGGAAAATTCAAACGTTTAGTATTTTAATTCGTAGTAAACTCGAATTTTAAATGTAACGCTTTTAATTCCCTGTTAACATAGGGTGGACATAAAATAATTTACCCTGTTTATGGAAATTTGCGGATGAAATGAACGAAACCAAATTTTAAATGGAGACTGTAGAGAACATTAAAAAAAAATATAAGAAAAGATGGCAAGATTTAGCAATTTCAGAACGAAAAGGTCTAATAATTACAATAAACACATAGAAAAGGGATTATTCAAAATTTCATTCATGTTCGAATGATAAAAATTGCCGCTATAGAAAAGAATGATATTCAGTAGAAATGTTGCAGAAAATATCCTTTTATTAATCGAAATTAAAAATTCCTGCCTACGTGAAATATTCTCAATGTATTGATCTTTTCTGTTTATAAGATAGTGTATGTACGATTTTTATAAATTTTTAAGTTTATTTTGTTTTAATTATTTATTATTAATTATATTTATTTGATATTTACTTTATTTTATTTCTTTATTTTATGGGAATCATATCCATGCCTTCTACAGTGTGTATATGAAATTTAGCTTCTTTCCGCTTATTAGTTTTAACTATAAATGGCTCCATGCAAGGAAAGATATTTTATGGTCATCTTGTATAAAGTTAAAATAATATCCACCGTACGATTTTTTTTTTATTATTTTGAAATCAAAAATGAAAAATATAAAAAGATTTAATTCTTAAATAGCTAAATACTTTTACGATTTGCGTTCTTAGTGAATATAATCTAATAATTTCTTTATACTTTTAATTTCCCTGGAGATTTTATTGCTATACAATGTAATAAAGATTAAAAAATACACTATGATAAAAAGTTCTCGCCTGAAAAAAAAAAATACATTTGGGCACATTAGATATGAATTGCAATGTTTGTTTCGAAGCATTATTCTATAATTTTTTCTTGATTTATAAAAAAACATTAGCCTATTTATCAGCGCTTTTATCATTAATATCTGCAAATGTTTATTTAATAATTGTCTCTTCAATTATTTAAATACCTACTTTTTATACTCTTTAGTTTACAAAGTATCATTTCCTCGTGTCACATTTCCCCCTTTTCAGACATTTTTAAAGTCGTATTGTGATCACATCAACATCAAACTACTTAAGTGTTACTGCACTTGGTTTAAAATTAATTACCCTTCGTTGTAGCACAAAAATGAAAAACGCATTTATGAAAGCAGCCATTCTAGTGTTCAGCGTAGAAAGTCAGAGGCGGCGGCAGAGATTCGCCGGCGGGGGGGGGAGGCACCTCCGACAGGGGGGCAAGCGCAATTTCTCTTATTTGGCTTCAAAATAATACATAATAATTCATTCAACATAAATTAATTACATTGATTTTATTAATTTTACATTTAATTAACAAAAAAATTAAGTATTATTATTTTAAAGTAAGTATTATATACATATATTTTTTTTAATTCAGATGCTGACCCTTGCTTTCACTCTAAAAATTTATAAAGATATTTGCAAAAAATATTCTCAATTTTTTTTCCTGAACATCAAAAGATTGTCAATATTTGAGTCTATTTTTTTATGAGACTCTTAACATTTAATTTCTCTGAGATCTAATTTTAGAAAAAAATTTAGTTTATTTCATTTTAGATTTTGTATATCGATAGAAATACAAATTTTCACCAAAACGAGGTGTCAAGTTAGATGAACAAATGCATGCTCGCATCATTTTACGTCAGACGCAGTATGAAATGATTATTGAAACTAAATTCAAAATGTTTTATAAAAGAAACTTTTTTAGAAATCCAGAATAATAATTATTAAAAAAAAAATCAATGTTTTCGCAAAAAATTGATTTTTTTAATTTAGTCATCTACTTAAAATTTTTTTTAAATAAGCAATGGAACAACGAGCACGAATTCAGATGCATTTCGAATCCGTACGATGTATTTCGATGTACGATGTATGCGTGTGCTCAACAAAAATTTACTCTAATTCGGACATGAACAATATAGAATGCGGAAAAGATAGAATGATGTTGTTTCTTAAGAAAGTTGTAGAAAATGTTCTGCAAATATATGAATAAAATATTTTATATAAAAAATGAAAAATTTTCTTGTGAAAAATGGACTACTTAAACATTGGATTCTTCATGTATTTATTCTTCAATGCATATTTAGGCTTAACAAACAACTGCATTTTATTAGAAAACAATTATATCTTGAATAGAACTCTCCATCTTTAGTCACGCGTTCTTATGGTTAAGTACTCCCCCCCCCCGAAGTTTTTGCAAGTGAGCCCATAAGCCTCCCAAAAAGTTAGTTTTATCCCCTTAGTTACATGTGTTGATTTTTCTTAATCCCTTCATATACAATGGCAAGTCTCACTCACACATAGAATTACTAAATTTTTAATTTTAAATCAGCAATTAAATGAAAATATTAAGTAATTTAAAATGCACAAATCTCTTGAAAATCCAACATTACCTCAAATACCTTTATATTATTCTAGGAATTAAAATAATAATAATTGTCCCAAAAATGATGTGTCATTTAATTAAGAAGTTAAGTAAATTCGTATATCTAGGGGTTAATACGTTATATATGAATATTCTATGAATAACTATTTTGATCATCTTTTTATCAAGACATCCTTATCCAAAATTTATTAAAAATTTAGAAGCACCTGTAATTATATAGTCTTTGCCACGAAGACAAAAAAATTGGAAAGAAAATAAAAAGATACACTCCCCAATTACATAATTATAATACTGAATGCAAAATCGGAAGAATTTAGGTAGTAATTTATTTAAAAAATTTAATGCACAATTGAATAAATTCCTTTAGTGTAGCTAAAAAAAGCTATCATACCACATATATTTATTTTTGTTATTAATTGCGGTCTCTTTTATTTCTTTAATGTAATAATTGCCACCTGATAAATTAAGCTGCAAAAAACAGATATTTTACTGTTAAATTAACTTAATTTACACTTAAAAATTTACTTATTTTAGGGATTTATATTGAATTTACATAATTTGGCTACAGTAAAGTAACTTTTCTTAACATGCATATACACAAGAGTGTCGAAAGAAAAGAGTGCTTTATTAAATTTAATTTAACCATTAACTAGATTTTTGTCAGATAATTCTCATAGTGAAATAGATTTTTAAAAATCACCAGTTAGTTACCGAGGATGTAACAATCAAATGAAAAAGATTACGATTTATTTTAGAACTTGAATTTGAATGATGAGTCAGGAAAAACAACTCTATCTCCCTATTCATGAATAATATAAAAACTTCAATTTCCCTTATAATTCCACTGGCGGGTAATCGGACTATTCGATGAAAACAATTTTTTCTCCATTACCTATGATAATATTTTAGCCGAAAGACAAAAATTAGTAGAAAAAAATGCGACAACTTATGCACTTGCCAATTTATTGATTATTCTACTAAATGTAGTACACATTATAAATTAAATGAACTACATTTAAATCAGATGACTGAAAATTTACGGACTTAACATCGTCGACATCCATCGCATTGAATACTTAATTAACCGATTAAAAAGATTTGGTAAAATATGATATCTTGTTCACATGTCGCCTTGCCGGATATATTGCCAAAAGTAGTGTAAATAAAAAATTTGATCGACGTTTGAATCAGGTGTCTGAAAATCTGTGCATATAGTGCTCAACATATATTGCATTCAATTCATAGTCGGCAGTAAAAAAATTGTTAGCGGAATGCAAACATCTTTTTCACTTTGTCGGATAAATTATAAGCTCGTTGAATGACATTTTAATCAAATATTCGAAAGTCTGCGGACTTACATCTTCAACAATCACCGCATTGAGTTCATAGTCAACCGACCAAAAATTGTGCGCAAAATGCGCCTATAACCTTGTCGATATCTTATTCACTTGTTACCTTGTCGGTTGTGTTACCAAAAGTAGTGCAAATTATAAGCTGCATGAACGACACCGCCGCCTCTGTAGAAAGTTTCAATATCATTCTTTCTCTTCCAGTGCTTGAATTCTTTGTATTCAATTCCCATTAAAGCCATAAATGGGATGATTTTGCATTTTTACGTGCTTTTATTTACCTTTGCTTGTTGCAGATTTGAAAAAAAAATTTAAATGAAATTTTATAACTAATTTTGAGCCTATTTCTTAACGAACTAATGCTCTGATATGCTACATAGTTTGTTCCCATTGACTACTTAATATTTAATATTTCAGAGCATAATTACCAATACATTGATTAAAAATAATTACATGCTAATTCCATATGCGTGACTCCATCTGTTGGTAAATGTGTGAAAATAATATTTTCAGTTTCCTTTACATTATTAGTATGAAATAAAGTGCAAATAACAAAAATAAATAACTTTTTAAGAGTAAGTGCATTAAAGAATTATGAAAAAATAAACATTGAATTAAAATTCTAAAATCATGAGCTCCTGAAAAATATGCCTTAAAGAAATAAAGCCGTAATAAATATCTTAAGAAAGGAAAGTTCTTAACTTTCATAGAAAAAATATATCATAAATGCTTTTCCTATAACGATTTTGCTCTGACATTCATATTTTTGACAAAACAGCATTTTATACTAATTAAAACATAAATAAGAGTGGTTTAAAAATTTTTAAATTTTGATTACGTTTGATACGTTTATTCTTTCGAATCTGAGTACATTAATTCCTTTTTTTTCTGAAGGAATAATTATGATTCTGTATAAAAGTGCCTGAAAGGATCTGTAATAAAAGCCTTGAATATGATTTGTTCGGAATATCCTGAGTCGCATTTGTGAGAGTGCTTTTAAAGCCATTAAAGATAATATTCGAAACGTGATTTCTTAAATGAGAATTTTCTAAGAATGTTAAGTGCTTTTCGTGAGATCCATACAAATATACCTCGGTATAACATGAAATTTCGTTTTGGAAGCACTTATTTCTTCCATAAAATGAGCATAAAACACATCCTGAATGCACCAACTCAAGAAAAAGTCATTAACTAAAAAGAGCATTAAGCGTTTGATTTCGCTTTCTTTTTTATGTTCAGTATTCTGTGATTCGAATGAAATTCTTTGTGAAAGAAGTTAAGTGCTAAAAAACAGCAATTTAGAAAATCGATCAATACATTTTTTCTGATAACTGATAAGAAATTCTTTGACCAAGCAATAAATGTAAGGAAAAAGACAGCACGCAAATGTGCTCATGAAATCTACTTCATATTTTTATTTGGTGCTTATCTGATCCTGTATTGTATACATGCCCATGTTTATAACTGTTCGTGCCGTCATAGAGTGTAAATATTTTAAAAGTTGAGGTCATAGAACTTTGTCTGTGAAAAAGTGTTCATGTTTATCCATATAATCGAATGTTGTCTTACAGAATTCGCGGTTGGAATAATACTTTTTCTCTCTTTCTCTTTTTTTGGAAACATCTATAATCTTTGACAATTGCTAGAAATGAGGTATTTTTCCTGTAGGTTTCATAGTTGCAATTTTGTGACTGCTATGTTTGGCTAATTCACTCAAAAAAGGTATATTTGGCGAGTATAAATATCAATGAAATGAGATCATTTTCATTGGATATTGCGACGATGGTGGATAAATTTGAATTTCCAATAACCTGAACAAAATATAAAGTTCGAAACTTTTGTGTTTCCTTACGAACGAAGCATAAAAAAATTGGAAAGTATAAAGTTTATAATGTTTTTCTAATTTAATTTATTAGAATTTTTCTATTGGATTTTTAACAAGTAAGCGATTGTTAAATTTGCCAAAAATATTAGGAACTTTAATAATATTTAAGATGAAGCTTTTCAGAAAACGTTAGCAAGATTGAATGCTGACTTTCCTGCTAAAGGTGGTGTTGATTCTTCCTAATTCTTCATTTTCGAAATAAAGTAAATATCGTTTCGAAAAATAAATACTGCTTTATTTCAGTATTTTGAGAATACACTGATAAAACACTTTTAACCTTACAACGCCTCAGAAGCTACTTCACAAATTCGGTTTAAATCGCTGACTTCGTCAGCGGGCTTGTATATGACAAGTGCCTTAAGCAACAACAACAACCATACAAAAAAATTTTATGTTTTAATAAATTGGCTTTAAAGCTGAACATTGAAATATTTCAAATACTTTATTCATGGAATTTTAAGAAAATATATATTGTACATACATAGGAGTCATCCCCATTTGAGTTGAATATGTAGAAATACAGTTCCCCCAGAGATAACCTAACATACGATGCTTCTATATTCCTGCATTAAAGTTACTATCAGAGGAACTGAACTTAATCGAATTCATCCATTGATGAAAATATGAAGCTTCCACTGTGAATTAAAAAATGGTCATACTTTAAATTGATAGTATGCCCCAAAAGTATATAAAAGAAATGTAAATTTACTATTTAATTCTTTCGACAATTGTAAATTATTTTTATGCTTTGTACATACAATTATTAAGTTTTCATTTCTTTAACACCTTAATTTTTTTATATCTCACAACTAAAATACTGAACACATACGCTTCATAATCATATAATTCATCATAATCATATAATCATAATTGTAAAAATTTTTTTACAATGTTTTAAGATTGTGGGATTATATCATTAAATCAAATACCTTCATACGAAATAAAATACTTAAATACTTTATATCTTGCTTAGTATCAAAGCTGGAGTAATAATAATAAAACAGTTCAATAAGTTCAAGGCCCAAAATTTGTGGCGCCATCTACTGAGAAATCTAGCAACAACTAAATGTTTTTTTTTTAATTTTTTTTAAACCAAATTTGTTTAACAATCAAGTCAAAGATTTTTTTAATGAAGACAATAATTCATTATTCAACTATATGCACTATTAAGGTATTAAGGATGTTTTGGTTTAGTAGTTGAGGTATTCTTCAAGTCATCTTCAGAGCAGAAAACTTCCTCGGATGACAATCATGTTGCAAAATTAAAACTCGCAGTTTATTTCCATTAAATGATATAAGTGCTCTATAAATGTGAAATAAAATAGTGCACTATTTGGAGCAAGCTTCCGAAAAAGATTTAATAGGGTGATAAAGTACGTTTTTATAGATTAATTACTAAGCCAAATAATATTGTATTACAAAAAAACATTAAAAACGGTTTCCTCAATTTATCGTAGAAGGATATGTATTTAAATAGGGAAAAATTGTATAAATAATATAAAAGAAATAAAATACATCAACAATTTTGAAGCCTGAAAATAGGGTTGTGTAGTCACGAGAACGTATGAAGAATAAAAAATTACAATGAACTATTGACATGTATGGTAACTTTCGCTGAGAAGCATGACGGACTTCTTACATCTGGAAGGTTGTTAAGGTGTTAGAAATGACTCTCTAGTAAAGAATTGTATATAATAATAAAACAAATTATTCTAATAAAAAACATGAGTATGTTAAACATGATGCATAATATTATTTGATGGTGTATGTAATTTTCAAAAGAAACATTTTTTCTCTAAAGATTTTTTTTTTTTTTTTTTTGAATTTTACAATGAACTTGTACTGACAATTTATATCGACATATATTTGATTCATTTGAAAAATGTCACGCTTATATAATCAAATAATGGATGCAACAAAATCACTCTAGAATAATGATTTGCAGGGGAAGTTGACTCATTGGAAAACGAAGGGATCACAATGAAAATTCTATTTATTCAAAATTTCAATTTAAAAAAGTTTTGCGTAAGAATGTACAAGCAACATAAAAAGAGAATTTTTTTAATTAAAAATGACAAGAAATCTTCATTTTTACTATTTAAAACTTTTAATAAATAGCATAATTCATAAATAATATATAATTTTTGTAAATAAGGTAATAATATTTATTATTAAAAAGTTCAATAATTTTAGTAAATACTCTTTATGCTTAAATTTATAAAAACTGCCATAAATGAAATATTTAATTAGAATTTTGATTGAATAGATCGCACAGAAGTTAAAGTTCTCGAGTGAATGAACGACCTAAAAGTGTATTTATTCTTCAACATGCGAAGGACAATAAGTGCTGACGTATATAAATAAAAAAAAAACAATAAGAATTAATAAAAGCAATAAGAAATAAACAAGAAAAATCAAGAGTGCTGCTAAAATTCGAATTAAAAAAAAATGTTTGAATTAGCCTAGATTCACTGTAATAATAATGATTTAAATAATCTGTATCGAAGCAGGTTTGGTATTTACCAGTCGCCATATACACGTTGTTGAATTCTTTTCTATCCTGAAGTCAGTTTTTGGATAGAGCAAACAAATGCTGTCTTTTCCAATTCATTTGCTGACCCTTGCTAAGAGTTCAGAATATATGTCCAGTTAGAATTTAGGGGCTTTTGTGATGTTATAAACAACTCGTTTCCCCATCCTTTCAGGGTCAGTCTATTTCTAACCCTTTATACAGATGTTGTTAACCGAAGAGGCATCGTCCCATTGTATGATTTTTAACATGTCCTTTTCATAAATGTTTCTAAAGTGGCATTTTACAGATGAGAAAGAATGTTCATATAAACATATTTCATAAAACATGTTAATAATACATTAATAAAACATGTTAATAATAAAACATAAACATAATGGTCACATAAATAAAAATACATAAAATAATTACGTAGATATATTTTTCTGGTATTAAAAATATAGAAAAAATAAAAAAGATGATTCAGAAAAAATTAAAACTATATGTAATTCTTCAAAATTGTTTAAGCTTTCTTGTTTAAAGATGCTTTTTTTAAGAACGTCTTTTTTGAATTCTTAAAGTATATAAAATCCATGCAATTAAAATTTTTTAATGGAGAAAAACAAATAGAAAGTTCCGAAAATGTTTCTCAAAAAATGTTGTTTATCTTAAATGCATTATATTGCAATTGTTCTTAAAATTTCTTAAACAATTTGTGATTTGAATAATGCGATTATTAACCTGTAACAACTATATTTTAAAAGCTAATATTTCAGAATCTTATAGATAAAAATATTTTAATAATTAAATTAATTCACTGAACTCAAAACCGCCAGTTGAGTTTCTTTCAGAATTAAAAAAAAAAAAAAAAAAATCTCGTTTACATAAAAAAAAAAAGAAAAAAAAATTGGAAACGGAAGAAGTTAACTTTATCAAATATTCAGATTTGGCTGTATTTAATATTAGAAACAGCATATTTAAATGATACATTTATTTTAATTGTTTAAAGAAGCAACCATAACACAAGTTTGAATGTGTTCCACTGTTGTAGAAAATAGCATCTTTAATGCTTTCATATTAAATTAATAAAATCTTTAGACACAAACAATTTCATGAAAGTATATATTATAGATAAAATTATAAGAAATAAATTTTATTAAAAAGGTTTTCGTATCTTTTGAGTTTCTTATGAATGCAACTCGGAGAATTTCATTCTAGAGAGTTTAAAAAAATAATAAATTCCTTTCTTTTCCAGTGGAGGAAAGAAAGTGGTATAATTTTTAAATGTATCCTTAGTTTTAAAAATGTGTAAGCAATAATAAAATAAGCTGACGGTTCACATCAAAATTAAAATTTCTTTTAATATTTTTGTTATTAGTACGTAATTTTTGCTCTAAATTATTAAATTTTTTAAAAAAATATTCTAAAGATATAAAGAAACCGCAACATTGAAGATTTGCATTTA
Organism: Argiope bruennichi; assembly: GCF_947563725.1. Classification (NCBI taxonomy): domain Eukaryota; kingdom Metazoa; phylum Arthropoda; class Arachnida; order Araneae; family Araneidae; genus Argiope; species Argiope bruennichi. The sequence goes on from NC_079163.1 coordinate 126,630,320, forward strand.
ATTCATTCAAAAGAAAAACAAGAAAGATTTTTGTTATCTGAAAATAATTGCTTTCTTCTTTAAAACACAACCACGGTTGTGTGTTTTTATAGTCTATTCTTATCTCAGAAGTTGGCTGTCTTCAAAACACATTCAAAAACGTTTAATATCTCGCTAGAGTCAAACGCTGTTGCGGTTGTGCCCCTTTTTATCTTCTAGTGTGCGAAGTACACAAATTGAAAAATACTGTAACTATCAAATAATTAAATCTCGAGATTTTGCTGCATTTCCATATCAATTCGGGAAGGACATTTTTAGAAATATATCTATCTATTGTTCTGTCTGTCTGTCTGTGAACATGATTGCTCAAAAATGCTTTAAATTAAACAGTTGAAATTTATTACTTGGTTTTAAAAACAAATTTATGCATTTCTATGAAATATCCATTGATAGAAATGCTCAAATGAAACAATAATTAAAACAAACGTAAAGAGTAAGGTTGATAAAATTCGGTAAATAATTTTAACATTTGTATATCTCTATCAAATTTTGAACCAAATTTATCAATGGGTCAACCGTCTGTTGATCTGTATGTTCCAGTGTATGCAAAAGCTATATTTCAAAAGCGCAATGAACTAGATAAATGAAATTTGATATGCAATCTTGTTATTAAAATTGTATATCTGTATCAAATTTTGGTTTCTATCAGACGAAAAAAAGATGTTAAAAATGCATACTCGGTTTTCTTAATCTCGCTACAAAATGCCTAAGCTTCGCTTATAGCTATGAGTTGAAACCTTATTGCGAGGATTAGATGGGATATGGCGGATGCTTCACTTGTTTTGTCACCTTTCCGCTACAATCAGATTTTATATTTATACTGTACTAGCTATTTCCCTCGACTTCGAATTTTGATGTATATATATGAGAACTGACCTAGGCATCTTGCGCCTCAATCAATACCTAAGCTCCGTTCATGATTACGTCATAGTGAGTGCCATCCAGCCTATGCACGATATCTTCTGATAAAGCTTCCTTGTATTTATCCCACAGCTGGAGGGGGTATGATAGTCCGCAAGTGCTCACAAAAATTGCAAACAGGTCATTGTGGGCAAAACGACATTGTCACCCATTACCGTCTGGTTGCCGCGGATGTCCTGCAGGCTGCGGTTTCACGCCTCTAATGCCTGATTGTGCGATATTGTGCACTCGTCCCTAATATTAACTTGCACTGCTGCAAAAGGACTCCCCGGCTGCTGTTTTTGGTGATGAAGCATGTTGGGGGTATCTTTGCTTGCAAGATTAAGCGGCAATTTGAAAACGGTATGTGCCGTCCGGCCAATGTTGCAGCAATGACCGATAAACCTACAGCCTCAGCTTTATTGCGATGTTTGCGGAGTTGGGCTAGCAGAAGATTCAAATCAAGTCCGTATTTTTTTAAAAATAAAGTCTATTTTATTTATCGATCAAGATTGAGATAGCTACAACAGTATAATACACAATTTTTTTAACTTTTAATGAAAATGCAGTTGTCAACAATAAGAACAAACTGCGCATGATGAATTTTAAACGCCCATTGGAGTAGCACAAATGTGTGAATTTTCTATGCCAGTTCGGATAATGCCATGCTGATTAGAAATTTTAATTTCCTTTATTCTGTTTTATTTTAATTTAAAAGTACTTCAGAATGAATCCGAAAAGTCGATTCATTAACAGTGTTTAGTTTTAAATGCATCAAATTCTAAGAAAATAAACAGAATCGTTTGAAATAATAGGTCGAAAACATGTTACGCCTAACCTCGTTAGGGTGGGATTAAAAGACTGAAGCGTTACTCATTTGGAGGTGGGGAAATGAAAAGATTTTTGGTGGGAAAGTTAGTTTTTAATTTATAAAAAATTAATCACTCAATTAACCAGAATAAATAGTAGCCTATGTCCTATTCCAGACTATAATCTATTTCTGTGCTAAATTTCATGCCATTCCGTTCAGCCGTTCTGGTGTGATGGACTAACAAACAGAGGTAAACAAAGAAATGTATCGCCTATGCATACCACAGCTCTTGCTATTTGCGCATGCACAGTTTGAAGTTTTCGCACATGCGCGGATAAGTGTTCATACGCATGCGGGAATCGTAGTGGGAAAAGAATTAAAATTCGCAATTATAAAACTCCTTTTTTAATTTTGATATGATTTCAACATATTAAAACCTTTTCCATTAATTGCCGTACAAAATGGTACAAATATCTCCAATATTAGTTAAATATTTCTAGAGTTTTTCGAGTTCAAACATACGGATACTTTCAGGAGACTTCATTTTGCACTATTTATAGATTTTTCAAGCCGGCGAAGAGGATAACATCTTAAATAGGAAGTATTAGAGAAAGGTTTGTGGAAACTCCTTTCATTGGGTGCTGACAGGAAACCAATATATTGAGGCCTCTCAGTAAAACAAAACATTGTTTTACTGAGAGGCCTCAATATATTGGTTTGGCGAATGTTTGCCAATGCTACACCTTTTTTTTTTCTTTGTAAAAATGGCTTAACTTAGTATCATAATACCTCTTACCCTACTGCTGCAGTTTTAGCATTATTTTTTATGACTGTAAAAATGTTTTCTTGGACTATAGATTTTTGAGGAAGGTTAACAGCTAAGAAAAATCCTTTTTTCTGTAAATGTATTTAAAACTAATTTTTTTATATTGTAATCCTATTTCTTTAAATGTTGTCGATTTCGTGAAATAAAATATCACGTTTGATTGTTTTTTTTAAATCTGCCGTCTGATGTGGTCGAAATGCCGCTTCTTGAAGAATCTAGGATATATGTCCTCCCCACCTCCTATCATATTCCTGCAATGAGACCAATTTCAAACTGCATCAATGCATTCCAATCCATATATTTAAAGCCTACCTTTGTTTTCAAAGCAATTCCGAATAGCTTGTCTGAAACATTGTAACATGATAAGGCTTGATTTGTTTAATTTATTTCTTCATTCTAACTTATTCTTATTACATCACCCATTCTAGGCATAATGATTTTTATATCACGCACGAATGCTTGGCTGTCTTCCCGTTCCTTCGTTTTCTGTCTTACAGCAAACCCTTGTAGCACTACTTTCTTTATTTCTTTTTAGATCAATGAGTTTTGTATCAGAGATCATGCAGTTTACAGATATTTTACAAACACTATCATGGTAAATGTAGGATCTATGTATCTTTTTTTTTCTGAATAGCTTGTCGTTTTCGAAATAGCTTTTTTTTCGAAGTCCCCTTTACTGCAGAAATTATTTTATAAGTTTGATATAAGCATAAATATTTGAAGGGTAACTTATAGAATTAGACGTATTGGGACTTTCTAAGGGCAGTAAATTGGACTATAGATTTTTGAGGAAGGTTAACAGCTAAGAAAAATCCTTTTTTCTGTAAATGTATTTAAAACTAATTTTTTTATATTGTAATCCTATTTCTTTAAATGTTGTCGATTTCGTGAAATAAAATATCACGTTTGATTGTTTTTTTTAAATCTGCCGTCTGATGTGGTCGAAATGCCGCTTCTTGAAGAATCTAGGATATATGTCCTCCCCACCTCCTATCATATTCCTGCAATGAGACCAATTTCAAACTGCATCAATGCATTCCAATCCATATATTTAAAGCCTACCTTTGTTTTCAAAGCAATTCCGAATAGCTTGTCTGAAACATTGTAACATGATAAGGCTTGATTTGTTTAATTTATTTCTTCATTCTAACTTATTCTTATTACATCACCCATTCTAGGCATAATGATTTTTATATCACGCACGAATGCTTGGCTGTCTTCCCGTTCCTTCGTTTTCTGTCTTACAGCAAACCCTTGTAGCACTACTTTCTTTATTTCTTTTTAGATCAATGAGTTTTGTATCAGAGATCATGCAGTTTACAGATATTTTACAAACACTATCATGGTAAATGTAGGATCTATGTATCTTTTTTTTTCTGAATAGCTTGTCGTTTTCGAAATAGCTTTTTTTTCGAAGTCCCCTTTACTGCAGAAATTATTTTATAAGTTTGATATAAGCATAAATATTTGAAGGGTAACTTATAGAATTAGACGTATTGGGACTTTCTAAGGGCAGTAAATTTGAGTAAATTCCCTGAGAGCTCTTTATGAAGGCAGTATTTCCCAATTGAATGAATGACTCTTCTTTTTTGCTGAACAAGGAAAACAATATATGCCCATATACTATATACCCATGTACTATAAGTATTGTTTTATGTTTTAAGTTCTCACAAAGCTTTCGTATTCATCTTTTTGAAGTGAGTTCTTCAGCTTTATCTGCACTTATTCTAGTACCATAGAGCTTCAATTTTTTTTTTCATTCTTTTTCAATTTTTCCTAGAATAAGTGGTTCATTGGATTGACCACTACTGATCTATAGCAATCCACTTTCCACAACCTAAGTCGACCTTCTCACCTTATAGGGAGACGGATTCACGTCCAGATCTTAGGAGGCCACAGCGTACATTACATTAATAAAAACTATTCCTTCCAGGAAAGCAAAGCAAACAACACAGTACAAGTGTATATATATATATATATATATATATATATATATATATATATATATATATATATATATATATATATATATATATATATATATATATATATATATATATATATATATATATATATATATATATATAAAACGACAAAAAGCCCAAAGCCAACAATGAGATCCTCCCCAGAAATTTAAAAAAAAAATCAATAAATATTATTCTTTAAGCTCTATTAAATCACAAATATTAAAACTAATTGCCATTGGGTAGTTTAACAATAAAAATAGATTTTTGCCGAGAATGTTCCATCATATGGACTTATGGGCAACTGCAGGAGGGGACAGATGGACATCTTTTATAAAATATAATGAAAAACGAAATAGTCTGCACCACTTATTCTCCAAAAGGGCAATTAGGTGAATTTAATAATTTATATCTGAAAAGATAGGCAGGAAAGGAGGCATGGTTAGCAAATTACGCTCGAGAAGGGATTAAGGTTTCAAGATTAATAATCAGAAAAAACTCTTTAACATGCAACAGATTTCAGAGTTATTCCAGTACATATACCAGTTATATATCATGTCTTCAAAACAGCGTTTTTGAAAAAAGAGAGAATATTTCACCGAGATAGTTAACACTTCTCCACAATTGGAAGCAGTTTTTACAAAGTGATCGGCCATTACCGGGATTATCAATATGTGCTTGCACCCAAGTGAGATGAATCAGCGAATTGGCCCCAACAAAGTTTCTTTTTACATTTAAAATAAAACTGGATTTAATATATTTTGAGAATAAAACATCGATCGAAGACAAACTATCACACAGTAACATCAGAATATTTCAGAAGAAAACTCTTTTATATACTATACTATTTAGTAATTTATATTCGGGATTGAACCTCATCCCAGTCACCAGCGCCATAGAGTAGGGCATTCTCTACTACTGCAAAACGCTAAAGTTTAATGATTTGAGAAAAACACTCTCCTGCTAGTACCAAAAACATTACGAAATCATGAGCATAAATCATTTCTTCATCGTCAATCTTTCTTAATCTTATTTCTTCATCAATTATTAAGGACTCTATTCTAAAGGGTCTAGAAAATTTCAGAAGAAAACTCTTTTACATTCTATTCTATTTAATAATTTATTATCCAGATAGGACCTCACCTATCACAAAATAGGCCCTTACAAGAATATGACCCACCAATTCGCAGCTCCGATTTTCACTGAACTCAAATGGTCAGGATGAATGAAATTATTAAAATGAAAACACTTACTGAGTTTTAATAAAACGAGATCTAATCTAACAATTTTCCCAAATAAGGAAGCAAACACATAGGTCTTCAAGAATTAAGGAATTCGAAATTCTTCACAGCTTCGAGACTCTTGCTTCCTTAGATACAGAGGGATAAAAGGAATACTTAAAAAATCCAGAAATAATTTTTTTTCTTTAAATTATAAAGCTAACGCTATGTCTTGTAGTTAATGCGGTGAAGACCAGAATCTCTTCCACCATTTAAGTCTTTGAAAACAATATCAATATCTTATTGAGGCAAAAGTTAACCGTATCAAGTTTTCAATGATAAAATACGAATACTTCTTAATTATTTACACATAAAATGAACCAATCTTAAATACCATTAATAATTCATCAAAAGTCAATTGCATCAATAATATATAGCTAATATTAATTGATGTAGGATACAAAATTACGGCGCTATCACACAATAACCAGTTAGAATGAGAAATAGTTCACAAAACAGTTTACAATATAAAATCATGAATTCCAGGCTGAAAAAATCTACGAAAGCATTAAGAAAAAATACCTTTATTAATTTTCAAGAACAAGTCAACTCGAGTTTAGACACGGGCTGATAAATTTCAAGCCCTCTTCTGTTTTCTTTTTCTTTGGTAATATGCATACCATTCTATTCAACAAGGGCATTTATATATTTGAGTGATAAATTCAACGAAAATAAGCCATTAAGATTTATTAATATGCCAAAGAGATTCGTATGCAGTATGGGATGCATACGGAATATCTATCTCTTATACAAAATAATTTACTATATTTGTAATAAAACTTTCATACATTTCCCATAACAATAAATGATATTAATCATTACGATTTTTTTTATCTTTCAACATGATAAGAAAGAAACTGAAAAAAAATATTGTTTTATTTTTCAGGCAAAAGACATAATTGAGTAGAATATTCACTTTTGGCCAGGAAGAGGATTATTATTTCAAATAAAAAGATATTTTGTTCTAGAATTTTAAAAAAAATATAACCATTTAAGTAGATAATTCACTAGAAGATCTTACCTTTTTTATAACTCGAGTTCTTAAAAGCAATTTTCTTTAGAAATTAGTAACTTAAAAAAATAAGTTCAAATGTAAACTTCTGTATCATTTGTATAAGACCTCTTGTTCCCCGGATAAGTAAGGAGTTCGTAATTTGCTATACCTAAATTCTTTAGTAAGCAAACTTCGTGATAAACTAGTTACTGATTCCAAATTTAGTGACTAATGATAACACGAAAGAATTCAAAATTAAAGCTCTTTTTAAAATTCAAATTATTATTTTATTTGGAGTTTTTTAAATATTTTAATGTGGCAATTTCTCTTTTACTTTATGAAGATTAGAAAAAAAAGTTCCAAATAATTTTTCGAAAGTGTTTGTTAGAAAGTAAATTTAAGAAACTGTATTTAGAAATGATTTCTGCAAAAATTATTTTTTATTTCAGAAGAAAACAACTAATATTATTTAGATGAAAAGACGTAGTATTTATTTAGAATTGGATGCACTATAACTTTGCTACTAACTATAAAATGTTGCTCAGTAAGAAAAAGTTTTTAAACTTGCGTGAATGTTAATATATAGAAGAGGATATACTTCATGATACGCTTTTCCATCTATGTATTCTAAATTCGTTTTAATTTTAACCATTTATACTTACTAAAATCAAAAGTTCATGCTATCAAAAGGTACGCATTTTGAAATAATAAATTGTCATGTGAATGCCATTAAGAGGTTTTTTTATTTATCAGAGTGCTTCAACATATACATATAGAATTCCTTGTCTCTTAAGCCAAATCATCTACTTCAACCAAACTGGGATGATGAATACTCGCTATGTCGTGAAAAATATGATTTTTAGATGTTCTAATCACAAGCGCTATCGGCTGTAGCTGCGTCTGGAGAGGGGCGAGAACCAAAACACAACAATATAAAAGATTGAAGTTCTGGACATCTAGAAATTTTCTAGAATATTTTAAAACATTATTAAATTCTACTCATTTATAAAGCTTTGATGATGTTTGTACACATTTGGAAGCATCATTGATAATTCTGTAACAATACAGAACATTTTTTAATCGAAACTTCTTGACCAGTTTGAAATTTTTGAAACATATATGAAAGATTTTGTAGATCATTCTGCAATAGAGGATATTTCGAAAGCTCTTTAACAGCTTTAAACCATGTCAGTCGCTTCAGTTTGAATATAATGTAAACATAATATAGTAAGTTTATAAACTTTTGTGTATTGATTTGAAATTGTGTAAAACGATAAGTACCCATGCACATTAGGTTCTCGAAAGTTCTGAATCTCCGAAAGTTGCTATTTACGTAGAAAAAAATGACCTTCATTATATTTACTTAATTAATCTGAATATTCCATATAAATTAAAGAACAATACAATAAGGAGAAATCTTTTTTATTGAAACTTAATAAAAATGGGGGGAAAAGTGGAAATTAGTTTTAAGTAATATAGGCTATATTATATAATGAATATATGTAGTGAATTCAATTTCACATAAAAGGCCCTCAAGAAAAGAAGACAACATGTACTAAATGAGTTACTTGAAAGTTTAATATGCATATTTTGTCCTTAAAATTATCTGTTTTCCCTCAAAACATATTATTATGGTGCAAACATTTTGAGTTTGAAAAATTCAGCGAGAACGAATGTACATGTGGTCTGTGTTTGGGGCAAAGCAAAGAATTTGGCTCGAATATTTATTTACTAAGCATCTTTTAAACCTTGAAACAAAAGTTGAAAACATGTTAAAGATAGGAAACAAAAACTTGTTAAATAAAGCTGCAACATACAGTAAACGCAAATATCCCGAACTCGCTTCAGACAGGTGAATGAGTGAGTGCCAGATATTTGCTGTACATTCAACAGCTCAACAAAGGAGGGAGGTGATGTCATCATGCCATGTCGCCACATTTGCTTATTGTAAAACTTTTTTTACGAAAGGAGATAGTTTTAGTTCTGGGTAAATAATCTAATTTTGCCATGAAACTTTTTAAAGACAATAATCTTCATAATAATTTTAAACTATCAATTTCAAAAAACTGTACTGTTATAGATTAATTTTGAAAGACAGTTCTTTTGAATTAACGAATCCATGCTTTTGTGAAAATTAGTTTAATAATGTTCGAACCAAAATTTTTAACCTCTAAATTCTGCAAATTTTCTATCTGCCTATCAAATAATAGCTTAGACCTTAAAAGGCCTATACTCTTCCCTCATTTGGTTTACTGAATGATCGACACTCTGCAACAACAATGCAGGTATGGTCTCAGTAACGAAGCAGCCATCTCTTATTTGAGATACAAATATGCCATCATTACTCTAACTTCTTTCAACGGATGAGAGTATTCAATCGGATCACTTTTCGTTCATCTGCTAGTGGTACCTCTCTTCTCTCTTGTTACCATTTAATAGTTAAAAGTAATTTATTTTTAACGTCTTAGTTTTATCTTTTCATAACATTGATAAAACGTAATATTCTTATATAGCACTATCTTACTGCAAGGGAGCAACTCTATCTTAAACTAAACTATCTTAAAAACAACTTTATCTTATAAAAGAAAAAAAAATTACTTAGACATCAATCTAAATTTCAGGAAAAAAGTTACATTATAATTAAATATATTCGATGAAATTCAGTTGGAATCCTTAAACATGAAAGAACGGTTTATTTATTTATTTAAAACTGAGCATTATCTACTCCTCATTCACAAACATGATGTTTTCAGAAGTAAATATATCGAGCAATTCAAACCTTCCACTCAGCATTTCCTTAAGAAAATTATAAGAAAGTAAAAAGCAAAATAATTAATGTTGATAAAAGGAAGCAAAACAGAACTGCTGAGGTATACATTTATACTCAGGTGTAAACACATAAGCATACCAACATATATATGTTCATAATCACACGAAAATTCATTAAGAATTTAAAGTCAAAATTTCCGTTTCAGAATCTTTATTTAACAGAAATACTTATAAATTAATAAAAAAGAATTAATAGAAAAAATATACATTAAAATAAAATTTAAAAAATCTAGGCTGGTAGAAGAAAAGGGATATAACAAAACAAAATTAATCATACATCATAATGGTGCAGAAATATATCATTATTTATATTTACAAGTCTGAGCGAACTTTATTAAAGGTAAGAAAGGAAGACAGAACGGCTGGATAGTCCTTTACTGAAATACCAAGATTTTATTGAAAAACTTTCCGGGCTTGCAGACATCGAACAGCAGTACTTAACGCTATTAATCTGTTAATTAATCGTAATTAATTACTTCTTTAAATAATCACTAAAATCACCATAACTGGCAAGAAACTAAGTTACTTCGAAAGAGCAGAAAAAATATCGATTTTCGTGCGAAATATTTCTCCGACGAAAAGAACTTTTTTCTATGATTGGTTTTCATTGAAGAATCATATTTCTTTTTTCAATGTCAAAAACGCTTTCGGTTATTGAATTTTTTTCATTGGGGCTTTGCAAATTCCGAAATCTATATTAATTGGGATACAATAGGCATTCCTTGTCAAGAATTTTTTTTTTTTCATTTTCAAGGTTTCCCAATTTCTTTTACCTTTAAGAGAGAATTTCAATAGCAAAATCTTCTTTACTCTTAGCGATTTGTAATGAAAAAAGAGAAGAAAAAAATAATCAAAGTAGGCTAAATATTAAAACTAAACAACTCCATTTACTAATGGCAGTTAACTGCGATATTAATATATGACAATTTTGCTTTAAAAAAGGACATTAATCACGAAAACTAAATTTTTCTATTCAGATTTTTTTTTTTACACAAATGAAAGTAAGGCTGTGCTAAATTGCTTCAACGGTTTAATAGTTTGAATCTATGTGTACTTGCAAACTGAAGAGAAGTGAACAAGCAATCTTATTTTCAAAAAAGTACAGTCTACACATAATGATATTGTTTGAAACTAGTTTTTCATTCGTTCACGATATGATGAATTCCTTTATAAAAGAACGTCTTCTGCTATGAACGAGGCAATCTGTTTGTAATCTCTTAGATGGTTATTTGACAATTATGCTTCATTAAGATTCTCCTTCAGTAAATGGTTTATCAGTTGCTTGACCTAGTTGTAGCTTTGTGCTTACGAATCCATGACTAAAATCTTTATACAATGGTAAAACATACTGTCTGCGTATGCATTTATTCCCATAAAAATTCTTTATTGAACAGCAAAAATATCATTCGTACTAATAATTTCTCATATTAAAATTAGATGAATGTTCATACTTGATAAATGTTTGAACAGAATAGATAAAATAAATATTAAAATCGGAACTACTCCCCTCCCCCCACCGCTACCAAATGAATATGAGCGACTGTCATTTCAACAATATAGAGACGGCAAGTATGGTTGAGTCCCAATGAGGCGCAAACAGAAAAACTCTAAGCAGATTGAAATTTTAATCACACTTACAATATATTTTAATCTTTTTTAAATTTTAATTAATATTTGAAAATTTGTTTTCTTATAATAATTTATTGCTGCTTAATTTCGTTCAAAATTCATATTTTTAATAAAACGTTTCCTGCTCATTTTGCCTCATAAAATTGTGTTTATAAAAATCTTGCCAGATTCTAGACTAAAATATATAATTCATTGTGATAAATATGATAGAATATACAGGTCAGTTTCCTGTCAGATTTAATATTTGATGACGTCATTCATAAGGAATCAAAATTTGTTTAAAATCAATGAATTAACTGATAAGTAAATTCTAAAAATAGTATTGCCAGAGAGAAAGTACGACTGTACAAAAGTTTAGATCTCTAATGCATCAAGATCCAATTATCAGCCGATTGCAAATATGCATAAGTCATTTTAAATCTATGCATATAATATATAAAGCAAATATATTATAGAATTACAAGACAGATTTATGCTCGGATTTTTACAAAACGATCCTCGTTATCAGGAGAAAATTTAAAGCTCTATCTGTCCAGTAGAGAGAAAAGTATGGGCCTAATAATACAATAGGAGAACTATTATTTAATTATTGCAGGAGAACTATTATTTAAATGCAGATGGCGCCATGAGCCAATATTTCCGGTAATGAAGTTTACAAAGCAAGAAATTCTATCACGCATGCGTAGATGAAATTTTCTAAAGTTCCATAATGTTCAGTTTTTAAAATTTTTTGTAAGTTTCTTAATATTTATTACTCATTGTCATAGGTTTTCTGAATTATGAGTGAAGTTTTGGAAGTATTTTTTATTTTGCAATCTGATTGTTCGACTATGTTAGTGTAGAATTGTTGCTGAGATCGCATCTTGCTGTTATTAAAAAATGGCACCGAAATCACAAAATACTGGTCGTCACAGAAAAATAGTCAAGAGAAAATGAAAGAGAAGAAAGAAATAGATTACATATGTCACAGTCACGAGCTATTGAATCATCATAACAACAAGAAGCACGAAATGAAGCAAATACGAATTAGAGAACCAAGACCATTTTTGTTACTTAAAGATCGAAATGATCGATGTGACAAAAATCAATTATGCATGCAAATGAATTTTTAAATTTATTGGTAAAATTTGATCGTTTTCCATTCCAGTATATTTCGGAAATTTAATATTTAGTTGTGGTTGCTGAAAGTATGAATAAGGTTTGCACCAAAAACAATAAATCGAAATTCAAAAACGAAGCACCTGGGATGTGTTGTTTGAATGGGCACCATTTGAGCCTCTCTTCTCATTCGTCACAAGTACTAAGAAGCAATCGAAGCATTTTTCGAATAACATGAAATATGCCTTCAAATGATTTTGTTGGGTACAGTGAATATAATAACTGAGAATGATATGCAAGTGTTCAAGTTTAAAGAACAAATATACCATATAGCAGGCTCTCTGTTATCATTTACGGCTGAGGAACATATCTCAATTCTATATTATTGATAATCATATGAATTATGAATAAGCACAAAATAATATTGTATTGGCAATCTCATCATCTGGAGTTGCGGAGACTCTTTTGGATGGCTGTCGAACAGCACATTCAGTACATAAATTACCAGTGAATATATAAACAGTGAAGCACCAACATTCGACATTTCAGAAACATTAGGAATAAGTACTCCAACAATGTAAGAAAATTATGTAGGATGAATACACAATGGTGCATAAAAAATCTTTGGAAGCATTGGATCGAACATAATACTATTTTCATGGAAGCGAACAGCCATTCGGTGGTATACTAATATTCTTAGCAGGTGATTTTTGACAGACATTATCTGTTTTTTCATGTTCAACACCAGTTGATGAACTAAATGCGTGCTTAAAGGCATCACATTTGTGGAGCTATAAATTTCTAATAAATTTTTACTGATGACAGACATGCGTGTTCAATTACAAAAAAGATCCTTCAGCAGAGTATTTTGAGATACAATTATTGGATATTGGAAAAGGGAAAAATAAAATGGAAGAAACAATAGGCCGCATCAAATAATCAACTGACTTTTATAATATGATTCACTCACAAGGAGAACTAGTTCAATGCTTATTTCCAGATATCAAATAAAGTTATAAAAGTTATCAATTGTTAAGTGCACGTGCAATATTAACAGAAAAAAATTATTGATATAAATTTTATTAATAGCAGCCTTCAGTATATGTTACCAGAAAAAATAACTACTTACAAATCAGAATATATATATGGATAAAAATGAATAAATAAATTATCGAACTGAATTCTTTAATTAATTTGATTTATCTGGATTGCCACTCCAAATAATTAATCTTAAGTTTAGTATCCTTATCATTTTTCTTTGAAACATTTACTCACTTCTTCTTTGCAATGGTACCAGACTGGTAGTCAATATATTATTAAACAATGTCATCGAAGCAATAATTTTAATTAGAAAATTCAAAAAAGAAGATGTGCTAATACCAATGATACCAACTTATAGGTCACTCTAATTTAAACTGTTACAATTTCCAATGAAATTGGCTTTTACAATGTCAATAAATGCATTACAAAATTAAATACGCAATTTTGTCGATCGAATCCAAGAATTTCTCATGGGCAATTATTTGTTGATGTCCATGTGTAGAAAACCCCATTGATTAATTTGAATATATGCCAAATGGAATCACCAAAAACACTGTATATCTAAGAGCATAGTAAAAAACTTCAGGCTGAATACAACAATAATTAAAATTTATGTAACTAAACACTAAAACACTAAAATAATAAAGTGTAATCTAAATATTCAATCCCAACTAAATAAAATAATTTATATCAAGTTTTCATTTGTGTTTGCTCATTAATCTCTCTCTATATGTACTCAAATCTAGCAACAGCAAAGCATTATCGGGTTCATTTAGTATATGGATATAGACAAAAGTATACAAACTCTTTCGGCTTTTAATAACTGTTCTCACTGAATTTTCTTTTTTTTTACATAGAATTGTTACAAAATGGGCTTCGTAATCACTGCAATGTAATTTACTGACGCCAGTAACATTTATACGAAATTAAATACTAAAACTGATACTTCTAGCATACCACTGATACCCCATTTGCAATAGGCTTTCGAGGAAAAAAAATTACATTCTACACTTAATCGTTCATGTTCTATATTTACAGTTGAAATATCGTGTGATTCAGCTCGCACTGGATAAAACTTTAGGCAGACTTCGCGGTAGTTATTTCATCTATATTGATGCATCACTGAAATCATTGAATTCTCAGATTCACTCCTTTGCTTCTATCAATTAAGAACTTCATTTCAGGTGGCTCTTTCTCGAGATTTTAACACTTTGTATTTCTAAATAACATCCTATTCAAGAATAAGAAGAAATACTGTCTAATAAGGCAGCTACATTGGCATCTGATCATCGCAATATATTCATTACTTAGTGTGATTACAGACAATATTAATGTCACTCATTACTCGAGTTAGGAAACCTAATGAAATCAGGAAATCGAGAATAAACTAAAATCCATTAAATCCTTAATAGAACATTGACCTTAGTTGAGAAATCAAAAAAGCGACACTGTCTTAACATACTTGCGTGTCGACCATGTTAGACTTGCTTAGCACTTGCTACTAGATAAACTGGCTAATGTGTGCTCACATTGTGATTACTTTCTGCTTTCCACATTCTTTTGAAATGTCTCTGTTTTGATTATTTGTGCGAACATCCCTTTCAAACAAATTCATTTGATTCCTCATGTTAATTATTAATATACTGCATAATAAACTTCTCTATTTTAGAAATACATTAGAGTTTTTCTATAATTTATGTCTTCTTTGCTATTTTGAAAACGTTTTTACATATAACATCGTTTAAACTGTTATTATTACGTCAACTTCATAAATCTTTTTTTAATTCATAATAATTTATACTAATAAATACCTTACCATATATACGGTATCGTGTGGTCGAAGAATGTCTCTTGCACCAATTAATTACAAATCAGACAAGATAAAACATCGTATTATTTTTTCTAACATTTCAATATTTTACTCGGCTAAAAATGAAGAAGACAAAAATCTTTATATAAAGAGTTGTGTAATGTATAAATTGTTTCAAGAAAGCTTAAAATTTTCTCACGAAGTTCTTTTGTCGAAGCCCTTGTAAGATCAACGTTTGTGTGAACGTGACAACCTTCAACCTCAGATGAAAGAAAACCTTCATTGAATAATAAGGCATCTAATATTTGCAAAACAATGAGAGGGAAGAACGGAATTTCTATCGAATGCAATGAATGGTGAATGAAAATAATGAATAACCACGGCAAATATTGCGTGTGACATTTTTTAGTTCCGGAACCCCATTACGTGATCATGGTGAAAACTTTTTAGTTTTTATAAAGGACATAACAATTCCCTGACATTCTTATGTTGCCTTTTCTTCTTTGGCTGCTGTCTGTAAGGTGTTTTGAATATTATAGTTCTCCTTTTTTATTTCGTCCTTCTTGGGCTACTTTTTTTTTTGGGAGAGTTCCAATATTAAGATTTTTTGGCGCATATGTCACAAAAAACGTTAAGAACGATTTTCACGTTTGTAACTTATAATTATAATAAGCACGCATACGTGTTAGTATTTGAAACGTAAGTGGGGAATGTTGTAATTTTTTCACCGTTTAAAAAATCTCCCCATTATTCGAAAAAAGTCGTCGTTGTTGAAGAAAAGTTAGTTATGCTGTGATAACAGAACTGATTCTATAATTAATATTTTTGTAATACAAGATAATAGGATATGTGTTAATAAGATATGTGTCAGTGTTTGAAACATATCTGGAGGATACAGCAGTTTTTTTAATAAAATTTTTTTTCTTGCAGACGAACATATCGTTCGTTGAATAGAAATTAGTTACAATATGGTAGAAAATTTTATTGTATTAGTCATATAATAGTATATTTATGTAATACAAGATAAGCATATATCAACAGTTTAAAGGCCTTCATTTAAGAAGTCATTTAAACATTATTTTTTATTATAATCCTATTATTTGAAACGGGTTGTAATAGCCTAGTAATAAAATTTCAGATCATCACGAATGATGGAGATCATATAAAAAAACTTCAAGAACATTGGAAATTTGAGATCTGATCACTCAAACAAGCCAACGTTATATGAATGCAGTTAACGTTAAACCACCTTCGGGGATCAGACATCTTTATAATGATATGGGTAGAAGTTTGGAAAGTGGAGTATCGATTTCAATGTTTTCAGTGGCCTCTGCCCACGATTCAGTATTACTAGGTTTGCCCCAAATTACTTTCGGAGCAATTATAAACCGAATGTCCATCTAACAAATCAAATAGATCTAACGAAAAGTGGACATTTTAAGCATAAAATATGAGATTCTCTTTCATATATTTATTTTTTCTGTTGAACGATATGAATATACACAAAAAATATGTGAATTTTAATAAATACATTAAAAGAGATTACTATTATGAAGTGAGTGATCATTGCATTGATTTATTGATTAACAGCTCTTCAGGAGTTCTTCTTCAAAATAAATGTCAAAATAAAAAGCTTTGTCCTTTGCCCTTTACCCTTAACAGCAAGTTCATATTGAGTAAAATTAAACTGACAATTAATAGCTGGAAATATTTTACATTTTTGTATTCGAAATATGCACAGAAAAAAAAGTTGCAATCAACAGAAAATCCAACAACGAGATTTTGATTACCTTCATGTTTCAGATCTCTCTGAACCTGAAGGACCACTTTTACAACTACGCCCCTCTATCGATTAGTCTGTTTTTGAACGAGATAATTGTAAAATATAAGACCTGGATAACTCTAATTTTGTATACTATCTTTACACCAAAATTATAGAGTTTTATCAAAGTTTGGACGAATTCAATTTACAGGACATCAATTTATCTATTTATCATCGTGAATCATTGTTCAGAAACTCAACAAGCTAGAAAGATGAGTGATTTGAAGTTAAAGCAAAGTTTTATTTGGCATATAGGTTCATCACTATACCTGAAGATCTCTGTCAGATTTTGGACAAAATCCACCAAAGTGTAGAATCTCTGATAGGCATTTCATTTGTGTATATGAGGACGCGATAAATGAAAAACGCAAAAAGCTACATAAACGATATTTGTTTTTTCGCTTCAAAAATTGTTTATATGTATCTAATTATGGATGCAGTCTTAAATGGAGGCTATACAATATGCATATTCGCATTCCTTCATTATACTATAAAACTGTCACGTCATAATGTACGATAAAGTAAAAGAAAGAACATTTCTTTTCATTGAAACCATCAGTCAATGCCCCAACAAATTGATTTAAATTGATTATTTAAAAAAATACATCAACATAATTTTTTTTAAATACAGTTTTTTCTTTGAGGCATTTTTATTTTCTCGCATGCGAAGTATAGAGAAAATATTGTAGTCCTCTGAAAATTCAAACTAAGAGATTTTGGCAAATTTCTACGTTTTAGACCTCTGTGAGTTTGAAAAACATATTTTTAGAAATTGTCTGTTTGCGACTAAGATAACTCAAAAATGCTTTGAGTTAGACGGATGAAATTTGGTAGATGGTTTTTGAATCTTATTTGTATATTTCGATCAAATTTTTTGCAAAGAAGTCTGTCTGTTAGGCTGTTAGAATATAACGATGACCATAAAGTTAAGAAAGCTAGATGGATAAAATTCAGTAGACATATTTAACATCTACATTATAGACATCTATCAGATTTTGAGTCCAATCCAACAAGGGATTGCACTTCAGTTTGTCTGTATTTCTAGAAGCATGTTAACGCGATAACTAAAAAAAACGTACTGATTTAAATATATAATTTTTGATATGGGATTTTGTGACTGCAATTTTAGTTCAGTGTCTAATCTTGGTTTCAATCTATTGGGAAAAACGCATATAAAACACAAATTCACGTTTATTAGAGAGTATTCGAGAAACCTTTAGCCAGACCACTCCCGCTGGTTTATTATTAAAATTTTTCACCGAACAGGAATTTACTGAAAACATATATATAATAATAGTGAGCATTTTGTATTCTTAACTGCTGTTCACAATCTCGCCCAGAGTCACATAGCGAAATCAGAGATAGATTGAAATCAAGTTCTTATGACAAGTTGTATACTAATATCAAGAAATAAAAACAAAGAAATTTTTAAAAATTAAATGATTTCAAGCAAATTGAACAAAAAAATAAATGAAATTATATCTGGTTCTATTTAATAAGTGCAGTTCTTTTTATGCTATTTCTCTTCGTGAATTTCACTAAGTGTAAAAGTTTGGAAATGGTTTTGTTGCCTAAAATGTGATGTAGTGGTTTAAAGAAACAACCCCGAGTCGCGTTTCCTTTACTCTCTGATATAGATTTAAAATTTCGAATTTTCTTTTGAGTTTTAAATTTTAAAGATCGATTCAAATGAAGGAGTATTTAAAAGAAAGAGATATGAATAATCGGAGAAAGATTTTAATCACTACTTTTTATTCTTAATCATATCAATATATATATATATATATATATATATATATATATATATATTTAAAAAAATGAGAATTCAACACTTTTGTAAAAATTTTTATCAAAAATATGGATAAAAACAAAATCACAAAATCCTAACATGTTGGTTGACACACTCAAAGAAAATAAATTAAAAGCTTGATCGCATTTATATCAAATTTTAATTTTTTTAAATGTATAAAATGTAAAATGTTTTTTTATAAATGTATTTTATAAATTTAAATATATTTTTTATAAATGTTTATAAATATGTTTTTTTATTTCTCACTATACTTATTTGTATCTCAGTTTCTTTCAAGTATTGTTTTCATGCATAGAGACACCTGCCTTGACGTCGAGATTCTACTGTACCTTGAAATCATGACCTTCATCCTTCCAGAGCAAATAAAGAAATCGAACCATCGAAGCTAAATGGTCCATGAATGAAATTAAGGAAGTTTCAGTAGAAGTAGGCTAATTCAAATTTTTAGGTTTTAGAATTTTTTACCATTCTAATAGATTTTTTTATAAATCTATGACAGAAATATCGCCTTTTATTCAAACCCTCTTTGGTTAATTGAAAGGTATATCTAAAAACTGCTAAAATTGTTTTTGGATCTGAATATTTTGCTAATCAACTCTTCTATACTTTGTGTTTCTAATGATTATAATTAATTAATATTTTAAGGCTCGTAATACAATATATGACTGCTGTGTTTAATCAAGATAATAATAATTTTTTTTCACAATTTAAAGAGAACTTTAAGCATGTTATATGCGGAGTGGGATGTTCATTTTAAAGATTCGGTGTATAGTTGTTGTATTCAAAGTCCTATATTTTTAGTTAGCTTATAGCTAACTAAGAATATAGGACTTAGTTAAATAATAGCTTATTCATTAATTTGTAAAATAATTTATTTATTAACTGAAATAATTATTTGTAAAGCGGCAAAAGCTTTTTAAATATTATTTTTGTTTATTGAACTATCTTTCAGTTTATTGATTAATATGGAAAAGAAACTTTTACTGTCATTTTCAATTTAAAAATCATCGTCTCCTCTTCTTATACTCATTTTGAGTCATTATTTTTCTTAATTCTAATTTTCAAATGTATTAAATTTTTATTCTGATTCTGTCATTTTTTTTAATTAACCAGTGTCTTTTATTTTTGTATTTAAGGTCACTGTTTTCTGGCGTTCCTGTTCTAATGTCCATTGTAACAGCCACTTTGGTTTGACCATAATTATTCTAGTTCAGTTCTCCCTATAGACTTTTAAAAATAATGCTCATTATATCAGGCTTCGGAATATTTTAAATTTTGTAATAACAATCGTGACACATTTTGATTCATTTTAGTAACTTTTCGTTGTGTTCACAAAAATTTAAAGAATGTTTAAAAAGAAATAAATTTATCAAAATTGTAATTTAAATAGTACTAATGATACGCATTTTTGCTATTTTAAAAAAAATGGGAAAATTTCTCCCTTTAATTAAATAATATGCATAAATTTAATACCTTATCTAATATAACATGTCTACAGGTTTATTTTAAGTAGTGGATTGTTTCCTGTAACTGTTAATGAGCAAAAGTGGTGATAAACTTGATTCGATCCAATTTTTATCCAATCTTTTATGTGTAATTGTCATGATTAAATGATAATTACACATAAAAAGAGCAGAAGAAAAAAATTTGGCATGAAGATAAATTGTCATATTATATCAAAATAGTCCTGAAGTCCCATACCCTGAGAAACAGTCCCAAGAAAAAAAGATATCCACAAACAATAACTTTCGTAGATTTTTTTTAATTAAAAAAAGATCAGAATCAAGATTAACAGCAGAATTCTCACTGAAACTCTGACATTCAATGTTGAAAAATCTTTATTTACTAGTAAAAAAAATGGACTGAATAATAATAAACGTTAGTGAAAGTTGAGTGCTGGCTGAGGGGGGGGGGCTTGCACATTAAAAAAAAGAATTCCAATGAGCGCGGCGCATGCCCTGTATCCGTAGAGATAGATGAAGCACAACAGTGTCACCAGGTCATGTGACCATTATCCTCCACTCACCCCTGAATTCAGGATGCCTGAATTGGCTAGAAAGCAGCGTTTGGCGAGAGATTCCTGATCCCAATGGAAATAATACTCTCAAAAGTTGCAAAAAGTTTTTCCTTCAAAGTGGATGCATATCAATTTGATTAATTTTTTCCTGTTTAAATGTGTAATGTAATTTGGTGTAACTGCAGTAAGAAAGTAACTCATAATAGAGTAGGATAATAATTCATAAAGTCATTCTGGAGTTCTGATTAAACTTTGTATTTGATTTATGGAATAACTGGATAAAAAAAATATTTGCTTCATTTTAATATAACTCCTCACTTCAGAGTTTCATTTTTTCTTTAAAATTTAAAACATTGACTAGAACTGGTTAATTTTTTATACAAATGATTTTAAGTGAAAATTTTCATAATAAACGATATATAATATTCTCAAACATAAACACTGTTGGAAATCTTGATCAATGGAAACCTTACTTAAATTCCTTGATTTTTTTAATAAAACTTTTATATGAAATATCATGCTCACTGTCACACAGGAAGTATTTTTTTTTAAATTTATAAAATCTTAGTATATAATGCCTATATGGACGTGAAGAAAAAATATTCATGCTTTGAAATTCTTCTAATTTTCATTAGAAATAAATTGCAATAAATTTCCTCCGATTATCTACTAACAATGAAGGTTCATTCTCCTGTTTTAATATAAATGTATTGCACTCATTATGGAATTTATAAGGAAATAACATTTCATTGTGAAAGTCCATTAAATGACAGACAAAGACTTTCCAAATTACCAATATAATTTTTAGACCATTTCAACTTTTCTTGAACTCATTTTGATAGCCATAAATAACTAAAAAAATATACTCGATTTTATAACTTTCTAAAGCTATTCAGACTCATCAAATATAATCTATTCCGCGAGATTATAAAATAATTGGAAAGAAATGAATAAAAGCATAACATAATGCTAATAAGTATCATTTTTAGTTTCAGTGTGTTGTTTCCAACAATCCAATTTTTAGTTTCTCCCAAAATATATTTTGTCATGATAAGAAGAAATTTATTAAGTTTTATAGAAAATGAAATCATATAAGAAATGGCGCGTGAAATAATAAAGAATACTTGAGAGGTTTTATTCAATTGTTGAAAAGAAGAAAGAATATAATATTTATTCAAAGAAATCTGACCAGCCACCGTAATTATTTTACTCACCTATTGATCTAAAAGGGATTTTGGACAATTATTTTAACGACACTTTCTTCACAATGCTCTTAACGTTTAGAAATGAATTTTATATTAACCAATTCCATGTCAGTTTGGCATGCGATATCGATAAATATTACGTGTGTGCGACAGCCTTTTAGGGTGTTACTAAATCTCGCAATGTTTCACTGAACTTAGCAGTTGTTTTCGAGTAGAAGATTGCCCATGATGATTGTGGAGGAGATTTATTCAAAAAATATAATTCTTCGTTAGAGTTGTTGATAAGCATTTAATGATGATTTACCAAATGTTTCCATGATCTTCTTGTGTTTTATTACTTCTGAATGTTTTTTTTTTATGTGTAATATTTCGGAAAAAGTGAATAAGGCACTTCCCTTGTGGACTACTCCATTTCTACATTGAGGGAAAAATGATATTATAATGCTATTTGCTTTTAGTGTTTCGTAATTTATGAATGTAAGCAATGGACAGGTAATGGATAGTAAATACATTTTAGGAAAACATATGGCTTCCCTAATCATTGGGCCATATCCTATATATCAGCAATGAGAATGTTTTTTCTGTCTTATCATGCCGTTTGTAATTCATCCATTTCGCGTGGGTCAGTTTCTTGCAATCTATGTTATGTAAGTGTTGTGCGTAGCAACAGAAACAGAATGACAATTTTTTGGTTGTTACTTTTAGAAATTTCTAAAAAAAAAAAAAAAATGATTGTGTTTATGGGAACATTTGAATGCCATCGAATCCAACTGAGCGTTGCCTTAACGATACGTTCTTTTTCACCTTGATCTGGTGGTCATGAAAATTATAAGTTTATAAGCTTGATGTATGGAAATTTGATCAGCAAAATAAATCCTTTAAATTCTTTTTAGTACTTTTTAAAACATGATGATGGCACTTGAATTTACTAAGTAGATTTTTACTAAGTAGTGATTTAATGATACTTTCGACTCAAAATTTTATCTTTTTAACTAAATGGTTGCTACATTTTTCACTGAGGTAAAAGAAACTATAGCAGAGAATTAAGTCATTTTAATTAAAAAAATATTTTGAATTTACTTAAAACTTCTAATTTTTCAAATAAAAATGAGTTTTTGAAATGTTTTTAATTTAAACTATATGAAAAAATAACACTGATATGGCTAAATCGAAGGCATAAAGGCTACTCATATTTTGGGAGTTCGATATAAACAATTAGGAAACTAGTATAACGGATATATTTTATCAGTATTTTAGCTATAAAATCCAACTTGATATATAGAAATTGTCTTGGATAGGGAAGCATATATGAGATCTGTGAAAAAACGGAACTTTTATGCATAACTTCGGTGGAGTGCCGACACGTCCACATACCAACCCTTTTGTATTGCATTAATCTTCAGCTTGTACTATTTACTTCATTCTTTAAATTTGAAATTACTTAAATTTAAACTCTAGCTTCCTTTATCTGATTGAAAAATATAACAGCAACCATATCGTGTAATCGATAAAATTTAGAGGGAATGTATCAAGTCCCATTTAGTAAAGATTTATTTGGTGAATTTTTGGAATTATTTCAAGTTCCACAAGCTTAGCAGCTATGTTTTAAAAAGTTTTAAGAATAATATAAGAAATTATTATACTATTTCCATTGTCATGCATCAAATGTATACTATCTATAATGTTGCATATCAACGGGATAAAATTTAGAAAGAACTTATCATTTAGACACTACTCAATGGGAATTCCAATGCGTAAATTTTAAGTGCTATTTCATTGTTATTTAATGCATTATAGAGTAAAATAGTATTTTGTGTGGTTACTGATATTCTGCATATCAAAAATTTAACAGCATTGAGTTTAAAAAGAATTTAGCTTAAAATTGACAAAACTCTTTACTCTGCCGTTTTAGACGTTGCAACAAACTTATAAAGTTGGATGTTTCAATCGGTGTAATTTTAAGATACGTTCCGACATTTTAAATCAGAAAAAACACCCACAAGAAACGATTTGAACCTGGATGCCTGTTGATATCAACATGCGATCTTTATGTCAGTGAAATGGATACTTTGATTCGTGCAAATTATTTTTAATTAAAAATTAGAACGGCAAGTTTCAGTAAACACATATTTCGCCTAATATTGGCTTACAATCTGTCACAATGACTGGGTCTAATTATTGATTTGCATCTTTCGAAGAGACATCAAGAACGAATATGAAAAAAAAAAAAAAATCACAAAATAAGAACCGTTTTATTTTCATACATTTTTTAAAAACTTTTTTCAAGTGAACGAGGAATAAAATGTTATAATCATTAAGTTTTTAACTTAATTAGTCAAATTTCTATGGTTTACATCTCATAGAGCTTCATAATTCATTAAAAAAAGGGATAAAATTTCGAATTATAAATAAAAGGAACTACTTTTTAAAAAGTTGAGTTTTGATTTAAAATTCAAATAAATATTTTGTTACAAAGTGAATTCTTTCTTTTGTATCGGATAGATGGCTTTTTCGTCCGATTGCGTTGCATGGATAAATCTAGTTCGTTCGTCATAGCACTGCTTTAACCAGCATCTTCTTTTCCTTCAATGCTTTAAAGATTTAATAAGTTTCCTCATAGCGTTCATTTTAATATTCTGACATTAAAATTCACAAGTTTAGAATACACTGTTGCTAGACTAAATCACAATAAGACAGAAAAATATGAGAATATATATATATATATAAAAAAAACATTATGGTTCATCTGAATTTTAGATTCTTGATAAAGGAAATGTTTTCTGCTGTTTAATCTCTAAGAAGAACGTGTTTTTATTTTTATTTTTTTATTTTTGCTATTTTTTTATATATGAAACGGAACAATGTTCTCTAATTCCTTCTTGTCCAATAGTAATAGAGAGGATTTTTAATGAAAGCTTATACAGTTCACGGCACAGTACATCATTCGATACAGTATTTATAACAGTGCATTTGTGAAGGAACATTTGCTTGAAAATTTTAGTTCAAATCACTTCCTCAAACTTTTGATATTGCCTTAAGTTCTATAAGAAAGACGATGTATTCTATCCCGGAATTTTTCTCTTTGTTTTCTTTCTCTTTTATTTGTTTTAATTCCATTTTCCAATCCATTTGGTTTTTCTTATGATGGTTTGGATTTCGAAAATGTTTCCATTCGTTTTAAAAATGTTTAATTGGTTCATATCAAGTTTGGAGGTTAATTGGAGAGAAACCATAAAGTCCTTAAGCCTCCTGAAATTTTCACAAAATCCCGACCATACTATAAAAAGCAAATCATTTTTAAAGTCCATATCGCTGTGAAGGTCTATAAGAAATGCTAGTCAAGAACATAGAGAAAATAAAATTCCCGCTCCCCATCCCTTGTATTCTTTAACCCATATCGCAACTGTTGAGCTGACAATATTTATGAATAGTTTATACTATTTTTATATTGAATTTTTAAAATTATTTTCTTCGCAGTGATATTAGCTCCTAAAATATTTTATTTTCACCATTTCTTTCTTAAAGTGCTCCCAAATGCAGTTTCCTTATGACTTATTGAAAAGGAAGTGCTTTTCTTGA
This sequence comes from Argiope bruennichi, assembly GCF_947563725.1. Classification (NCBI taxonomy): domain Eukaryota; kingdom Metazoa; phylum Arthropoda; class Arachnida; order Araneae; family Araneidae; genus Argiope; species Argiope bruennichi. The sequence goes on from NC_079163.1 coordinate 126,655,974, forward strand.
GTGCTTTTTACTGAAAAAGCACTCAAGAAAATCATGCAAAATGAAAGCATTATTATGTATACTTTTTTTCAGTGCTTGCTAACATACTAAATATTAATAATGTTTTTTTTTTAAAAAGAAACCGCTATCATGGTTTAACAATCTAAAAAGTAAAGTAACTCCAGCGAATCTATTAAAATATTTATCACTTTGCATCATTATCACGTTCTTTGTGAGTAAATTGCTGCGACATTTATGAATATAAGTTGCTTATCTTCTGAATAACTTTGCGAACAAGAAAATTCTGTCTATGGCAATTTATAGGGAATATATTTTTTTCACAGATATTTTAATTAATGAACATTATTTCACTGACTTAAAAAATCATAATTATAAGGTTAAATGTCTCATAAAACTGTGGTAAATAATCTACTAAATTTAAGAATTGTTTTCTTACGTTAGGGAGAGTCACATTTGATGAACTTTCGAGGTCTATTTTAGTTGTTAAAGCCCCTTAAACAAAGCTTTCTGTGCAGAGATTTATTTTTTCTCTAAAACAAGTGCAGAGAAGTCAGCATTGTTGCTAGTCACACTTTGTTTGAATTCAGAACCTAAAACAAGTGTTGCTTGAAATCCATTCTATTAATATTTATTTTCTACTTTTTCCACACTCTTATTCTTGAATAATTTTTTCTCGAAATGTAATCCAACCTAGTCTCCTTACGAATTATAATAGATCAGTTAATAAAAAATATTCCAGTTGAAACATGTTTTTCTGTGCAGAGAATTTTGACGGAGATCCATTCATTCCCCGAAAACAAAAACTTGTGGAGAAATTAAAAACTTGCTGGAAATCAGAGCATAAATCAAAAGTTACTTCCCTTTTTCCTTCATTAACAAAGTAACTGCTGCTTAAAGGGAACCATTTTATTCGAGAGAAGAAATAAGTATAATTTTTTTACTAAAAATACCTCTAATAATATTAAGCAAAACTCGCAGAACAATATATCTCGGATACCGACTTTATTTAAAGATTTATCTCTATGCATAAGAGCTGATGTTTCCGCTGCTCCTTTTAAGGATGTTTAAACTTTATGTTAAGACTAGCTTTTCAAATGGCTTCCCCATTTTGATAAACCAAAAAGAACAGATAAGAACCTTCCGAAAAATGAAATGTTCGTTTAAGTTGATTCTGATGTATGTTCTAAATATTTTTAAGGGAACAGAAGAATGTCACAGATCGTAAAATAATGGCACGAAAAATGTTTGTTTCACGTGAAAGGGAACCGTTACAAAATCATTAAGCTCTCTAGCGCTGAAGCGAAAGAAGTTTGAATGAAACCGATATAAGGTTCTTAACGGCATCTTAGACAAAAGAAAAACGTTATTATAACTTTTAAGAAAAAAATCATTCCATTTTTTTCTGGGCAATATAAATATAATAATAATGCCCGAGAATGTAATAACTTCACCTTCGGAGCTAAAAATAAAACCCATAAAAATAAACATGATCTCTTTCTGAATTCCGTAAATGGAAGTCATACTGTTAGAAAGCAATGAACGCTAATTTCTTATCAGAAAATCTCTCAATCAACGGGGTAAGATAGAAACTGATGCTTTTTTTAATCTTCTGTGTATTAGAATCTAGAATTTACCTGTTGATATTTACTAATGTCATCTATAGAAGCTACGAAATGCCAGTCCGTTAGCCATAATTATGATTTATTAGTCACTATAAAACAAAAATGTGCATTTTACTTGAAATTAAAACACACACTGGTAATTTTAATTTCAGAAGAAATGATTAAGGTTTAAAAATCATTATTCACATTATCATAAGAAAATGATGCGTTATTTAGTATGACAACATATGCATTTTCGAATACCTGTCTGCTTGAAAGATCGTTGATGTAGTTGCCAGAATTTTTATTGCATGGCGAATTATAATAGAAGAATATTGATTGGAAAAATGAAGGAAGGTTTGCAATCATGAGTCTATTTTCTTTCATGCAACATTTTCGATCTGCATGCGTGGTCTACATCTTCATCTTCTTTGTCCGTGCCAGTATATGTTCAATTATTTTGTCATCAAGCAGTAAAAATGTATCCAAAAGAGAATTATTACATATACTCAATTTCACACCTCTCTTCACTATCCAGTTATTATACTTTTTTTTATCTTATGGACATAAATTCTCAATTTAATGTCTTAAAAAGTGACTTTATTTTGATATTGCCGATTAAGTAAGTAAGTCACATTACTGATTCTCCGACCCGCCCGAAGGCACAAGCATAAAGAAAACTGAATGACTGGACTGCCGCAACAGCAACACTGGCGGGAACTGTGGTTGAGTCCTAAGGGTCATCACCAGCCACGGTACAACCGTTACAGAAAGAAGTATGTCCCGTCATTGATGGGAGGAGCCAAATTCTCCAACTTTTTGTGTACCCTCCAGGGTGGCGAGATCCAATCACCATATCGGAAACATCTCTTCTTCTTTTCGAGGTGCCCCCCCCCAGACAGGGGTTCGGTTAAGTAAGTATTAATTAGTAGATATTTTGCCGTACCATCTCACACATGTGAAATATATTATCGGAAAGCTTAAATGAGCATATTTAATTTGGCCTTCAAAAGTAAATGGAATACCCTCCATTGAATAATAGATTCCTCATAATGTAATAATTAATTTAGAGTAAATGAAACATTTGAATTTTTCTGTATTGTCTCCTATAAAGTTTTTTTCTACTTGTTCCTGATTCCAAAGCTTTATTCAATTTTTTAGAACGAAATTATTGCATAGATATTTTATAGCAATTATGAGAAAGCTTTTAGAGGTAAAATTCGATGTTCTGAAACTAAACAGCTGTTCTTAGTGTTAGAAATAGGGAAATGATGCCATCAAAAATTCCTTAGAAGCCAGAGAAATTTCATAGTTTCTTCTAATATGGATTAGAAATTTAATGGTTAAGCCTTTTAAAGCACGGTATCAATTTTTGCATCTGTATTCATCCTTATAACTTTTTAATTTTGTTGAAGTCCTTATGGAACTCAAATGACTTTTTTATATCTCCAAGATGCAAAAAATGTGAGAATATTTTAAGAGGAAAGAAGTTTATTAATGGTTTTAATTCAAATTTTCTACTTGTTACGAATTCTCTTAAATAATAAGAATATATGTTATAAAAAAATCCGTTATATACATAATATCCGTTATAAAAAATCTTTTATATACATAATATCCGTTATAAAAAATCTTTTATATACATAATATCCGTTATAAAAAATCTTTTATATACATAATATCCGCTATAAAAAATACGCATTTTCTTATTAGTTTACAAACATTATACGACTGGGATTCAATCAATTCAAATAACAATTTATTTTCGTTTGGCTGATTAGGTATAAATAATTTTTCTTTTGTTTATATACATCATTGTCTCCCTGTCCAAGCATGAGAATGTAATAAAATAAAAATAAAAAAAATCAATTATTTTCAACTTATAAAGATAAAAAAATGTTTTCTAAGTTCAATCTTATCTTTATGCACCTTCATTTAATTTGAATCTTTTCAAGTGTTAACGATAGAATTTTTTAATAGCTATTTCATTAATTTACTGATGTTTGAGTGTTCTGAAATTTTGTTTAGTTCTGAATTCAATCCACTTTTTAATATTTGCAAAAAATAATTATTAGATTATAGATAAATTTTGATTTCCTACGAGAAGCGGGAGAGAAAGGTAATATTAGTGAATTTGGAGAGGTAATCCGACAACATAATTCATGATAAATAAATTATAAACACATGTTAAAGATTAAAAAGTAGAAAATATATATATAAAGTAGAATATATATATATATATATATATATTAAATGTATGAAAATACTACTTTAGCTTCTGTAGAGGAAAATAACAGAAAATTAGAAAAATACAATTTTTACATGACCTTCTTAGCTAAAAGTATCAGCATGTGAAATGTTTTTCTTATACTCATTTATAACGGCACAAAGTGTCATTGTTCTATAAGTAAAATCTTGCAAAATATTAATATATAAATTTGTTGACTTAGACCATTTTTCCATACGATGCTTGAGAGAAACTTTTGTTATAAATTTCTGGTGTAAAGTACACATTACGAAATATTATTAAAAGCACAGAGTCAGAAAAAATAACACATTTATTATATTTCACTAAATTAAAAAAATAGTTAGATAATACTTTAATTGAATTCCTTCTTCAATATTAACATCTTCGGTATCTATACAATGTTCCATTCTTTTTACAATAATGACACATAAGCTATATCACTTCTGACTTAGACATAGGTTTTTTTGAATTCGATAACAAAAATCTATAGAGCGTTTACTGCCAAAGCCAATTTCTCTTTTAATTCAGACACAATCACAATGACAATGAAAATTAATTAATTGAACTATATCGATCACCGTTCAGCAGACTGTTGTGCGAAACGGAACCAACAAAAGAGTTTCTGAAAATGCCACAGTACACATTTATAGGAAATTGTCACTGATGTACTTTCACGAATAATAGAATTTTACCGTTCCAAAAGAGTTAGTTTTGTAGATAAAAGGTTTTTGTTAATTAAAAGAAATCTAAAATAAGGCCCAATTAAAAACTTCTAATCCGATCGTGGTGTTGCCGGGGAGTCCATTTAACCCTTATCTCCACAAATACAGAATGAGTAGCAGTTATTACTTCGAAATATTCTTTATATTTTGAGTTCTGTATTGACTGTTCGTACACTAACACACGCGTTCTTGAAAAATAAACCAAAATATCAAATTCTGCCTCACATGTCTAACGACTCATCTTCAACATTCTTCTCAGGGAAAGAAAGGATCACGCAGTTTGTAACATATTTTCTATAAAGATACCGGAAATTCGAGAAACGGCGATTGTACTCATCTACAATTAAGCCAGTATTACGGTTGTATACATCATATTTCTTGGGTCGCGCCGAGTCGAACCAAAAAAGTTAGTAATACATACATTTCAGACATTTTAGAAATGACGACTTGAATAAATATCAACAATCGAAAATGAACAATTGAAATAAATAATCTAAATACGTCTATGCAAGGACGTAATCATACTATTATTGAATTAACTGAAAAAATAACATGTTTTAAAAATAAACTCAAATTATGGAGAAATAAGGTTGAAGTAAAAAACTTGCTTCATTCCCGACTCTTAATTTACTTGTTGAAGACAATAATATTGATATCACAGATTTTGAAATACAGAAAATTATTATTAATCATTTAGAAAAACTAAAAGCAGACTTTGATCGATATCTCGATGACGATGTTTTCAAATATAACTGGGTTCGAATGCCATTTAAGTGATTTGCATGAGGAATTTGTTAATATTAATCAATTTCAAGAACAATTAATAGAAATACAAAGCGACCAAGCACTTCGATACAATTTCTACAAAAACACTGAATCTTTATGTGCTTTCTGGTTAAAATTAAAAACCGAAAAGCCAAAAGAAGCCCTAAAAGTATTATTGCCCTTTGCAACAACATATATGTGTGAGGCTGGTTTTTCGGCTCTGTGTGTAATCAAAAACAATTACCGGAACAAGTTAAATCCTGAAATAGATATAAGGTGCTCCTTCAACCGAGGTTTGAAGATCTTTCAAAATGTATTCAAGCACAAGGTTCTCATTAAAACTGTATGACTTGCATTTAAAATTTAAAAGGCTTAACATATGTATTAATATTTCTTTTTTTTTAGGACTAAGTTAAAATGTCAATTATTTTCAAAAAGTTATAAATATATTTTAATTTGGTCAATAGAAATTATTAAAAACACTTGATTATTAATTAAATTTTCCTTGGATCGAAAAGTACTTTTGTTTATCTTTATTATTAAAAAAAATAAATAAAAAAATTGTAAGTTAAAAAAAATCATCATCGTAGGATTGAAGATTTTTTAAAAATACGATCTAAAATAAAGCAATGAAAAAATTGTGACTTTTTTTTGAGTCGCGACATGAACATATTTGTCAAATTTGGGTCGCGGCTTAAAAAGGTTAAGAACCACTGGTATACATCAAGAAACGTCAGCATAACGAAACGTCGCTTGTTACTAAAAAATATCTTTCTTTTAGAAAGCACACAAATGCGAGCAACGAAATTTATTTTCTTCCTCGGCATTCCAGTATTTCTTTTAGATATCTGAAATATTCAATTTTTCAAGTTTCTTTTCCCTTCTTTATTAAGTACACCAATCAACAAAAATATGCATGATTAGCAACCTCTTTGAAAGCATGATGATGGAATCTACTAAAGTATTAAAATACCCCACTGTGCGGCAAATTGTTACGATACACATATGAGTAAAAATTGATAAGACGATTGAATCATCGTTATTTAATAGTTTTTAAACAATACTTATTGGATCTTTATTAATTAGAGTAAGCGTTAAAGAGTATTTTGTAAAAATTCTTCTAATTTATTCTTTGAAGAAAGTCCTTGAAAAAAGCGTAGCAACTCCCCTAATCTTTTCTCGACGAAAATAATCAATTGTTTGACTCCAGAATGAATAGAATTGAATGAATTCCCTTCTCTTCAGGTATCCAATCATTATATGAAAGGAGTAATCAATAAAGAGTATTCTACTCTATTAAATTTATATTTCTGATAATTCATTAATCTATTAAAATAAAATAAGACTTATAATCGCGAAAATAACCGATGAGTATGTTCTCCATCTTTCATGCTTTAGTACAATGCAAAGCATTTTGGACGTCTTCTTTTCGTAAGATTATATCCAAAATTTAAGACAAATCTTTCAGAGTCAGTCTACTTACAGAATTCTATCTATCAAAGTCCTTTCATATTTGATTTATATTGTTTACATATCTGTTAACATATAGACTGACAGATGGGAAACTCGTTGACTGATTTGGCCCAAGATTTGTAACAAATATAAAAATGTGATGGCCATGAGTTAAATTGCATCTATCTTCTTCCTGGAATTTTTAGTTTCATATAGAAACAAAGGATAAACGAGCAGGTTTTCCATAAAAGGATTTTGTACAAGTTGTAATAGAAATCTACCTTTTTTGTGTAAGTTGTCCACACCGAATTTCAACATCTAAGCTAGTTGCGCTTTTGAGGCAGCATCTTTGAAAAATGATCATTTTGGAATGAAGTCTACAATGCGAAGATTCCACAAAATCTTGCATATTTCATATACCGAAAAGAAAAAGCTATTAATTTTTTGATGGAAGAATGCCATGAGAACTTAATCTCCATTCTCATCCCTTCCATCAGTTTCCGTAATTGATGAAATTGATGATGGCATTATCTTTGATATAATCTTTAGAAAATTAATGGCTGTTATATTAATAAAGATCTTCTTTTGCTCTATAAAATTTCTATGATTTCTTTTGTCCAGGGTTCCTAATCCTTAAAGCAGGCTTTAAGACTCAACGATGTAAAGATAAATCTATCTGACGTCTGTCCTCGAAATGATTTAATTGATCAAGAGGATGAAGTTTAAGCCTATTTGAAAATATTGTGAAAGGTATGAAAAATGTTATCAATATATTTCAAGGTTCATTTCTAGTCATGAGTAATATATTTCTAGAACTTCCCTTTCATTTCAACGTCTTTTATTCTGAACATGATTTAAGCAACCATATAGTAAAAGTCTGGATTAATGATTAGTCGAAGAGCTTAATAAAGGCGTGAAAAATGTTGTCGATATATCTCTGGACCGAACAAAACTCTTCTGAATTCCAAAGCAAGAACTCGTATGGTGAAAAAGTTCAAAAAATTCCCTGAAATGTTCTTGAATTTCTTGAATTCTAATCAACAAGAATTTAATAATTCATACTCGTTTATATTTAGTTTGATTGCTTTCATTTTAGTAAAGATGAAATTCTGTGATCGGTTTTTCTCAACATTTCTGATGTATTGGAATCAGATTCCGTACCTTTGGCAGTTCTGCTGACAATACAATATTTTAGTATTTCGGATTTTTTATTTAATTGCTTATAATTTTTCATTTAGTTTTTGCTTCATGCGAGAGGGTTGATCTAGAGGTGAATTTAAAAATAATAATAAAATTAATTTAGAAAGTATAAAAATTTATTAAAAGTTAAAGAGTAAAAAATAATAGAGATTTCAAAACATGCGTTTATTTGTGAACTTAAAAATAAGCAGTAATTGTTTTATTAAAATTCTGAAAGCCCCCCCCCCTCAAAAAAAAGTAAAGAAAAAGCATGGGGTGCTGAAACTAATCCAAAAAGAATTCCATGAGGAAAGAAAAGTCTTGAATATTCATTAAAAAAAATATAATATTTAAAGGATGTTATTCCAATTAATTTACGTTACTTACGTCAGCTTCTCAGGGGTTTTTTTTCCGAATTTTAGTATGATCTCTAGTTTATTGATTGAAAGAAAAGTGTTTTTTACAGTTGTAGAACACTATTTAATGTGCGTCTTTGCAATTATTTTGTCTTTATCTTTTAAGTAAAAAATCAAAACAACATTTGAAGCAGTGTACGGGAATTTTATAAAAATCACGAAAAATTTTTTTTACTAAAATATTTTTTTTTATTTCTTTAGCATGCAAAAGTAAGCAACAGTAGAATATGTTAGAAAAAAGTTATAAACAGAAGTTAGTTTAAAGGTAATTAATTAAATGTCAAAAATTAATAAGATTCGCAATTATTGAATCATGTTAGAGTTTATTAATTTTAAATCCTCGCTGAGAAACTGAAAAATGTCTGACACCATATTGTTTCTCGGAACATTTCTCTTTTAACAAAAATACCTTTGATATCCAAATCGTTTTGTGCAATTATATGGAATGAAGTCCAAAATACCTTTAATTCTATAAACGCTTTTTAACAAACATTTTCTCTATGACTTTCAAAATTTATTTTACCTAATTATAATTTATTAAAGCCTGAGATCCAAAGAATTTAAGGCAATTACAATGAAATTCAATAATCACATTTGAGTACATTCAATAAACAATATCTCTGCAGTATTTAATAATTAAATTCTATAATCATAATTTACAAAGTTCTGTTCTCCAAAGGGTTTGGAGAAATTGTACAGAATAAAAATTTTAAAGAATCCTTTAATTCACTAAACATACTTTAATATATTCAATGAACTTTTTCTCTATTATATTCAAAATTTATATGATGATATTAATTATTAGAAGACTCATTGCAATAATGAATTGAATTGAGTCTAGAATAATATTCTAAGCCTCTTTAATTCAAAAATAACATTAAAATGCATTTGCTATACAGTTTCGCTGTCGCATTTAAAATTTTATTTATTCAAATATATTTTACAAAGCCCTTATATCTAAAGAGTTCGAACAAAATGGAAACCAACCGTTATTCATTAAACACTGAAAGCTACCAATTACTGTTAGATATGGTAGCCATTTGTAAAGATTAAACAAAAGAAGAAAACCCAAGTTATTTCTTATCGATAAAAGGGGCTCCCAAAGAATTATGATAATATACGTCAACATGTTTACAAAAAGGCTGGCAGAAACTTTCATTATTTTAGTTAATTTACCAACGTCCCCACTATTTTTGGGTAACACTTCCATTCTTCTTTCAAAAAAGGGTTTTAGAATTGAATAAAAAAATAGTATTCACTAAAGAGAAATGCTCAGATGTTCTATGCTAATACCCTTTATCGAATGGGAACATATATTAAATGGATCTTGGTAAATCCGAATTAAAGTATTGAATAAGGAAAAACTGGATTTAGGAATTAGTACAACTAAAGAAAGCAACATTTATTAAAACAAAAATGCAGTAAAGATTCATTTTTAATGCGTAACAATTTTAATAATGCATGCGCAAACAGCAAATAAGATAATTAATAAACAAGAAGCAGTAAATAATGACAAATATGACAAATATGTTATTCAAAAAATACTTGTAGTTTTTATTTCATCATAAATGTTTTTCTATTTTTTATGTTAAATAATTTCAAAAGCGGTGTTAAATAATTTCAAAAATAATGATTCAATGACTAAGCAAGCCATTTAAAAAGGTAAAAGGAATAAAATTTAATAATTTAAGAATAATAGCGATATAAACATTACATTCAAATCCAAAGCTTAAAAAATTTACTGCTTTTTGATTAAATATTTTCTATCGCATTAAGGTCCTTACAGATTTATTAACCTGCTATCAGTGAGGACGTAAGTTATATCTACTGACTCTTGAGCGTGCCCCATAAATATTCAACGTTGTTCAAATTGTGAGTGAAAATCGATCTCTCAAAATCTGTGATATCATCTTTCTAGGCATTCGTCCATTCATCTTGCATTGTAAGAATAATTATTGTCATACATAAAGACAAAATCTGTGTGCATAGAGTTTCTGAACGTGCAAACGTAGATTTTTGCAAAATGATATCTTTGTAAAACTGGTTTATCAAGAACTTTTGTAGGACATGGAGATTTGTTCGATAACTCGTTACGATTTCACTTCAAATCTGCACTCTGTCACCATCGTCGCATTAAACAGCTCAGCGATGTTTTCTTAGTTACAACAAATGCTTGGTGCTCTCCATAGGATTGCAAACTTAATTTAGATAGCAGTGAAAATCTGGGTACGTAGGAAAACAACTCACATACATTCTGTTCTTCAGTTCAATTTATATGGTATCTCAACCACACTAAAAAGTCTTGGTCTGACAATGAGCTATGCCCAGACAGCTCTATGGATATCTAGACTATACTCATCCAATTTTCTGTACATGTTTAGTCCAGAAAATTTGGTATAATAGTTGTTGGCAACTGTCAAAGCAAGTCCTTCTTCTGCAGCATTTTAATAATTTCTGTTGCCAGTTATTATCAAATACTGATTATCTTGAGATGTTATAACTAGGGTAATACTTGCATTGTAGTGTCATCTAACATTTCTATCCTCTTGGAACTGTCATAGACTGTATATGCCACACTCTCCAATTCCCTATTCTTAGTATATTCTCATCTGTGCCCAGTCCGCATTCTGTCATGTAAGAAACTACTAATTTGAATTTTGTGAGACATAGTTATTTAAAGATGGGAAGACATATTGTAATGTCTAACATTTCCATCCTCTTAGAATCGTCATAGTTTAGATGTGACACTATGCTGTTCTCACTCCCCAAGATTCTCCTTTTTACATCCAGCCGCATTCTCACCAACTGCTCCACCTATTCATTCAGCTATTCGACCAGGGACACAACCCCCGATAGACCCGATGTCTTTCGGGGGTTGTGCCAGGGAACACAATCCTCCATGTGAGTTTTATGAGTCATAACTATTCGTCTCCAGCTTACATGCGGCTTTTGGATTAAGAAATATCACAAAGAGTTTCATTTTCACAAACTGATAGCGAGATATTTTTTGTATAATCTAATGTCTTGCCCCAGCTTGAAACAAAAGTATGCTATTCAAGAAAATACTTTTAGCCTTTTTCATTAGAAGTTTTCTCATATAAATTAATTCTTAATTAATGAGCATGAAGCTGTTCATTTAATAACCTTTTTTTAGTATTTAAGATCTTTTTTTTTTTATCAATAATTAAGAACTTTTTTGCCAATAATTTTTCTCTAGATCGAACGATTTTTTTTTCGTTTTTCAATTGAAGTTCCGCACATATGTATAAACGAATGTAAAGAATGCGCTACAAATGTTACTTTGAATTAATAAAAATTTAAATGTTTCTATATTTATTTTTATAAGTAATATAAAATTTTTATTTATAAATGTTTTCAAAAAGATCTATTATAAAGCGTTTCAATAAATGAAAATGAAGATTTAAAAAAATTTCTAAATAATAATTCAATTATTTAAAGTTAAATGTAAAAATACATAAATCGTTTCAAATCAAATATGAATTCTAAAAAGTGTTGAATTAATGCTGAATGCGTAGGCAGCGTGATTTTAAAATAGAAAGAGTGAAATCCTAAAGAAAAATTTTATTTTTCTATAATGAAATATTGCTGAATGAAGTTACTATTTTGTGACAGCTTTTGCTATTAAAGAAAAAATAGTCTGAATTTATCTTTCTTCAAATGGTATGTTGCATTTTAGGTTGTCGCATTAATAATGCAAGACTTTTCATTTCAGTTTCTTTTTTTCTTTTAGACATCCGGTTTGATGGTTATATTCTGAAGAAACTTATTTTATTTCTTAAATAATAAAGATTTTCTGAGTTAAAATAGTACTTTGTGATAATTTTTTGCGGTCCAAGAAAATATACGCCTGTGTTCAGCTTAATATGAAACATCGCATATTATGTTACCTCATTAATGATGCAAGACCTGACAATTTGGTTTTACTTTCTTTTGGACAACCTGTTTTATGGCCATACTAGAATACATGTTTCATGTTTCTACCTCGAACGTAAAAATCGAGTTGCACGCGATATGCTTTTATTTACGACGGAAAAGAAGTAGCAACTTTTATCAGTATTCTTCTCACTAAATGAAAGATAATATTAGTGATACATTTGATTTCATGAACTTATGAATCTCTTTTGTTCCAAATTCTGGAATTCTAATCGATAGTTCGTTGAATGAAATGCTTCTTATGCAATACATCTTTATTTGTGATCCTATTGGTCAGTGGGAGGAGATTAATTTAGCAATAAATAAAAGTGAGCCTCGAATTTGGCGCTCTTTTGGATGTTTAAAAATTGGCGACGATCAACTGCTTGAAATGTAGTAACCCTCGAAAAGTTGAGAGAAATCTTACACGAGGAAATGTATTGCGAAAGTTGAAATATTCGCTCGTTGGAAAGAATGCTCTCATGACTTTTCTAGAAACGTGCTTTTGAACAAAAAGTTGAAAGTTACATTCCCTCATGTGAATAAAAAATACAATGGGATAAAAATACTTTAACCATTTCATTTGAAGAGTGATATCAATGAGGAAGTAAAATAATGAAAGCGTCGTTATGAATTTATTAAGTATATTGGAATGTAAATTTAAACTGTGGTAAGTTTCCATTTTTTATTTTATTTTTTATTTTATTTTTCTCATTCTTTCTTAATATAATGCATAAGAAAAAATATTTCCTACTATAGGAAAGGAAAAAGCAGCCTCAAGAAATAAAAATTCTCCAAATTTATAGAATTTTTGTTTTGTTATTTCCTTGCAGTTATAAACTTAAATTAGATTAAAAATTATTATTCTGGAAAGGTTTCAAAACTTTCTTGAAATTTAAAACCAGTTATAGATAATTTTAAAATTAGAATCATTTCGAGGTGTCTGTGAGAGCAGCAACAATTTTTTATATCTCGATGCGTTTTGAGATGCACCACAATTCTTCAAAACATTTATTATTTTCTTTCCCTTAAACAGTTTTTTTTTCACTTAAATAATATTGATAATACTTTACACATATTTAATATAATAGCTTCCATAGAAAGATAATCTTAGTAATTAATGACATTAAAGTAATTTTTGATTTGAAATTGATGATTCAGTCACAAAGAAATTTGAAAAACATACGTTCTACATTTATTATATTAGACTTTTATCTGCTGAAATGAGAGACTGTTTAAAGTATCTAATATTTCCCCATAAATAATATTAATAATAATAGTTCATATATAATAGTTATAATAGTTAAAATGTAACAATAACGGATAAAAAAAATGTAATATTTCCTGATACGGTATTGAGCAGTTATAATAAAATATTTATTTATCCTTTAAAAACAGTTTTAAGTAAACCGAACCACAAATAAATATGAAACATTGTCAAAAATCTATTTTATCAATAATAATTAACAGAAATAGCAAAGATGTTAAATGATAACAACAAAGCAAAAACGTTTTAACTGAAATCAAAGTGAGCAAAGTAATATTTCTGAGATATTAAAAACTAATTCAATTGGATAAGAAACGTTTTAGTAAAAGTTTTTTTAAATAAAATTAGTAATTTAATAATTAATATGATATTTAATTATGTTGTTATTACACTATTAAAATATTTTATTAATATTAATATAATATTGATAGTTTTCCACCTTTAAAAGCTGTTGCTCCCTTTTCACATTGAAGTGATGAAAAACTCAGTCATTTTATAATTATTGTAAATTCCAGGATCAATAAAAAATATCTCATAAACTAAACAAATTTAATTTAAAAACATCAGTACGAAATTAATTTCCTTTCATGATTTTCATTTTCAAACATATTGGTTAAAATTAATGAAATAAGAATCTTGTATAACCCTTTCCCAAAAAGTTTAAAAAACCCCTTTATTGTTGCTTTATGATGGTAATTACATTCTAAAGGAAAAAGTTGTTTTACAATACCATGAGCAAAATAACGCACTTTTACGCTTAACCGTCATACGTTTTGAACATGAAAAATAATTCTTCATTTTTTATCTCTAAGTACAGTCCCACGCACAATTTTCATAAAGCATATACAAAAATGTTTATTGAGAAAGTGTTTTCTGCTGTAAGTGCATTACTTCAGAATTTCAACACATTTAACAGAATTGCGAGTCCTTTTGTCTTAATTCTATCATGAAAATATGCATTGTAAGTGTTGTATAAGTCCTTTGGAAATAATTTTATATTATTGAAAATAGATCATTTTATATCAATAAAGTATATCATGACAATACAATGTTTTGTAATTTGTTATTTCTGAAATCTAGTTATTAAATGAAGTGCAATTATTCGCTTGAAAGTGTATTATAATTATTTATTTTGTTTTAATTTTTTTCAAAAGTTTTCAAAAACCCTTGCTCCTAAGTTGTTTTTTATTTTCTTGTAGGATTTTCAATTTTTCTAAAAAAATTATTCCTCTCTTTCCTCTCCATGTTGAATTTATCTCCTTTAAGTCAAACGCCTCTTTTTTTTTCTCTCTTGGATAACTGTACCTTCGAAAAGAAAAAAGCGGAATTATCTTCATCTGATGAGAATGTAAGTTTTAAAATGCGTTCATTAAACAAAGATAATTTGAAACCAATATTCCATATTCTTTTTTTGAAGCTAACATTATCTTTTAAAATCTCTTAAAATTTCCCTTAAAAGCATAAAATGGATAAGTATAAAATTCTCTATAATTTTAATGTTATTTATTTATTATCGCACTGCATCATTCACTTAAAAATGAGACACATTTGCATCAAAATTGCTTACTAAATGTTTTGAAACGTATGGAGGCTTTACATCAAAAATTTCAAATCCCATTTCCAAATTCTTTGATACTATGGGCGACAATTTGCTTAAAAATTTACACTGAAAATGTTTAGTCAAACTTTTATTTCATGTTAATTAATCTTAGTGGATAAACTGTTAATTTTGATATATATTGCTAAAAATTCAAGCATACAAGGGGCAAGCATATACATTTAAGACTGAGCTTTATATACCATAAAATTTTTGTCAACATTTTAAGAATTAAGGGTATTGGGTTGCTAAAAATTTTAAAAGCCGATTTTTCATCCTTTCTTTTAATTTTTTTCTAATATTTTTATTTAATTCATTCAAAAATATTTGTAAGTTATTTTCTACAAAAATATGAAACGTCTGTTTTGGAAATTAGTAGATAATATTTAGTTGCTAAAAGACTAAGAATTAAAAAAATATATAATTTTTTAGCAACATGTTCATTAATCAGATAAAGTTCAGGATTCAAGAGACAGACGGCTTCATATGATTATGGTATGAAATAGTTTGCATTTTATTCAGTTGCAAGTAGATATTTTAACATTAAAATAATCAGAACAGAGGAGATGTAGAATGAGTTACGAAAACAAAACGACTTACTAATTATTGAAAATATGATTTTTAAATGGGATTCCTTTATGCAAATAATAAAGCTCGTATAAATTCCTTAGAAGTGCAAATCATAAATGCAATGTAATGGAATTTGATTCATTCAAATCTGATGAAAATATAATAAAAATTTGAATTTAAACTAATAAAATATGTGTTGAAAAAGGGGGAGCTAAACAGCGATGGTATTTAAGACAAAAGTTCTAGTTAAGATTCCTTTTTAGTACTTAGAATTTTAAATAAATAATTCTTAATTAATAAATAAACACTCTAAAATATTTGAAAGTAAATTCATTATAATTATAATTGAAATATTTTTATAATTTAAAAAATTATGAATTTAATAATAAGAAATTTTAATCAATAACAAATATACAGCCATTCGAGCGCATTAATATCACGTTAAAACTTCAGAAAAAACAGCAAGTATCAAATATAACGTGTTTAAAAATATTTAAAAAGTGAAAAAATTTTATATTACTTTTCAAATTGAAGACAATATGCAGAGATAATGCCCTGAATTCATTTTAGGGTTTTAAAATATTTACTTGCCCTCATTGAGAACTCAGAGATATAAACGTATTTTTCTAATGAAGTGAGTTAAAAAAACATTTTTTTAAAAAAATCTTTAATTTTAACTTAACCAAAATAAATTCGAACTATGGGCGATATTTTAAGAGATTGTTAATGTGACATTTCAGGGAACTGAGAATGTCTTAGTTTCTATGAGATACAAAATCGTTAAAATTTGAATGAGAAATTTTCAGATATAAAAAGAATATAAAAACCATATAAAGGTATTCAAACTAATGTATTCAGTTAATAATTAAATGTAAGCTAAGCTTAATAAATTTGTTTATTCGGCTAACAAATCTTCAATATTTCAATTTATTATTTCGTTCTCACAGTTAAATAAATAGCATTAATGAGCTTTGAGCCTGGCTTTTTAATAAGGCATATAGATACATCACGGTGTTAGATAATGTATAATATTGTTCAAAATGATGCGATATTATTCAGTATTGCACAATAATATTTAATACTGATCATTTTAAGATGACGTAAAACATTGTACCTTATCTGTACGCTGCTGAAGAAGGGGAACACATTGCAAAACGAAGAAAAATAGAATTGAGAATCATATTTTTACCAAAAATTAACTTTTATTTTCAAAATAGGTATCGATTTATTTCGCTTTGTGAGTTTTTAATTATTTATGAATGTCATTTAATTTTTACAACGAAAAATGAGTTAGTTTCTCATGAAATCTTTATTTTACTGTGCATGTAGAAATATAGCCGAGTATTTGGTAAAATATGGATGTATTTTTATAGCTCGTTTAGAGATTTAAACATTGAAAATAGTTTTTACTTTATTCGTGTAAAAAGTGATAAAATCGATATTTCATGATTTTAAGTATTCTTCTTTGCATAGTTTTTGCTTCTGGTGATAAAACTATAACATATAAATAATATAGTGATAATAAGTAATATATTTTAAATTATTTATTTGATGTTTATGGTGATTTTTAATGTCACCGATTGCAGTCATCTATCTTATGTATAATCACGGATCTATTGACTATTTGAGTCTCTATCTAGTCTGATAAAATTAAAAAAAAACAATACCGTCCTTGAAAGATTCCATATAAAACAAACAAAAAAAATACCCTCACCTAAATGAAACAAAATATAATAGATAAAGAGCATTATTATCCCGATAAGTTACACGTTTATTATTTTACCATTTCGAGAATTTATTTATATTTTAGTTTTTCAATATTTGTAAAATAATATTGTATTGAACAACTTGCTTTTGTTAAACATAATACTTCACATATCGTAACAGTAAAGGAAATTTTCATTCTATCTGTCTGCGATTTTCACCTTATAGAGATTTTATAATTTTTACTTGCACTGATTCTTATTTAAAAGGCGTATCCTTATCTCAGCTTTAAAGCTTAATTAGCAAATCTGTTTTTACAGTAAACGAATTTTAAACTTTTTTTGAATGTTCGAACTTCGCTGTTTTTATTTTTCGTATGAGTAGTGCCTATCATTAAGTCAAAATCTGTATTTTTATTTTTAAAAATCCTGCAGCATAAGTTTTTGGATTTATATAGGTCTAGGCTTTTTCCTGAAAAATTTAGTCCACAGTAATTCATCGACATGATAATAAGATAATACGACATCGCTGAGATACTCAGTACAATCTAAAAGAAAATCAGCTTGATTATCCTTCTCTCCGCTGCCCCGTCTGCTTACCAGAATTTCATGCTAAATTTCATATACTAATGACAAAAAAATCTGGTATGCATTTTGTACCTTTTCTGTTTGATTGACTGCTTTCGAAATTTGGTACTGATGTGTTAGCTTGGAGCAAGACCTCACAACGAATATCAAATGCGCAGTTTGTTTTGTTTTGAGTAATGATGATTACTACATAAAATGACAGACCCAAAGATTATCAACTCTTCAGTGGATTTCGTCCAACATTTGGCACAAATATAGTCTGATGAAACATTTATATATATGGCGAATTTGCGCTATGAAGTTCATTACGTTTTTTTATTTATGATGTTCGCCAACACCAAGAGGACGTATAGACCGACAAAATTTCATTTTTTTTTGTTTGTTTCGGAGGATTTTGTTCAAAATTTGGCGCAGATTTAATCTGATGATGAACCTATATACCGAATTCGAGCTATCAAGCTTGTTATAGTTTTGAGTTATTGTGTTCACATGCACACGGATTGCAGACAGACAGACAGAACTGTAAGTTTTAAATTCTTAATCAGAGTTCTTAAAACACAGAGTGATTGTAAGAAAATTTTAGAATTTTGGGGAAATAAAAAATAATAATTTCTTTTGAAGGTACATTAAATGAAATGAATGACGCTGGTTGAAAGATAAAGATTGATTTCCATCATTTGTTTCCATTAATGGCATTTGAATTTATTGCTAGGTTTCAAATTTCAAACCTTGGAATTTTTGTTGGGACCAACATTTTTTAATCAAAAGAATCTTTTAATCATTTCGGTTACTTTATACGATTTTATTATGATAAATCTAGTCAGTTAGTGAAGAAAATTTGAATAAATTCATCTATTGGAAAAAACGGATTCATTTAATTCTTTTTAAGAAGGTGACTAAGTTGGAAAATTGATTTTTGGAGAAAATATAGAGTATTATTTTATTCATGGTTATTAAATTCTGAACACATTTATTTATAAAGCTTTTTATACTTTGCTTCTATGTTCATTATTTAATAAGCTGCATTCATTTTTATATCTGTTCTGGTTTTTCTATTTTAAATTGTGAGTTATTCGTGTTTTACGCGATAGAAAGGATATTCATATGTGAACCACTCTTGTTTCAGCCTGGTTTTAACGTAAAATCTTGCTTTTATTAGAGTAGCCTAACATATTTTTAATCTTTCTCAGAAAAAGATTCAAATAAATATAAAGAATAGCATATTCTTCTTGAATAGTCCTCGGAAAGACTGTTGAAAAATTTTCATTTAGTACTTACCGGATAATTTTGTCAGAGATCCCAAATTTCAGTACGCGTAGCCCATGTTAGAGCAAGACCTAAGATTAAAGCTACGAAATGGAGAAAATGGTATGCGGATACGGTTTCTGACATCATATAATGGTTAATAATCAGACTGGTTTTATAGCAAGATGCCATGGAAATTATGATGCTTACTCAATTCTCTAGTAAAATAAATGCTAAGGAAAACTTCCACTTAATATCAGAGAGCATCATAAAATCAATCTGTTTTGTTATCTTAAAATGGATTTTCATGAGAAATAAAAGATAATTTAGCTCCATAGTGAATTATAGCTTTGATCACTATACTATAGATATTACAGTAATTCTTATATTTTATACATTTGCAGAAGTTTCAGCATAACTTAATTAATGACAAAATTTTGCGTATAAATTATCTAGGAAACATTAAATTAATTTTAAAGTCGGAATTTACAAGCATGTTCCTTCTCCTGCCATAAATTTCAGTCAAAATGCCATTTAAAGATGTCGCTATTTCAAAGTAATTATTGAATTCTTAGGATTCTGTAATTTCTGATAAATAAGTATTGTTGTTCCTCATAAACAACTGGGAGAATAGTTAATGGAAAGACCTTTGCGTAGAATTTAATGCTCATTTATTTCATTAATCCTCAACGGAGTTTGAAGAATATTAATAAAAAGAAATAAAGAGAGCGGTGTTAGAAATGGGAGAATTGTTCGGAACATCAAATGGGATAGGATCAAAGAGGGAATTTAAAATAGTCAATTAAACGAAGATAAATTAAAACAGCGATTTAAATTTATTCTGAGAATTGATAAAAGAGCACTCACTTTTTATTGAATTGGAGGATTATATCCCACAGGAAAAGGCTGTTATCGATTAATATTTCTCATATGTTTAAATACTTTTCATCTTGAGAAATCGCTGCATCAATGGCAAATCAAGATACTTTAGTAATGTCCTAATTTTATCAAAAATACAGAAATTTTTACTGAAAATATTCAAAAATAATATATAATAAATGTTAAAAAGAGAGAAATAGGAAAAGACGGTATTTTTTAAATAACAATAAAAACAATTAAAATGCTTATTTATAGTACTTACAGTTTTATTTTTAGCTTTTAATGCCTTTAATTTCATTTCCAATCAGCGTAGATACAAAATAAAGATTGTTTTGAGAAGGTAAAGGAGCAGACATCCAGATAATACTTTAAAACATTTGTGATTTTCAATCAAAAATGGTTTTCAACGTAGGCGAATATCTTAAGAGAAAATTTCATGTTTAAAAATGTTATTCAGCCAGAATTAGACAATCCCAGAGTATTTGAATTGCAATTGAAATATTTCAACAATATTCGTAATTTTTTTACTTTCAATGAGAAGGGAAGTGGGAATCCTTATTTTTTAGGAAAAGAAGCATTGAAATAAAAAAAATGTAAATTTCATCAAATTTGACCTTTATATTTTAAGGAATCTGTTACTTTTATACAGTCTCGACTGCAAAAAACAGCATTTTTGGAATTATGCTTATTTGTTTATGAACCTAATAACTTTAATACTTATAAAGCTCGATGAAGGAAATTTGAAGTGTGTTCCTTACTTTTAAGTTATAGACTTCTATCAAATTTTGTTTGAAATTTGTCTGTTGTAAATGCACTGGATTACTTCACATAACTCTCTTCATGAGATCGCGTTGAATCAAAAGTGCAATAAGCTTGATGGACGAATTAGATATTATTTCGTTTTAAACTTGTTCACTCAATTCGCCACTCACTTGATATCCAAACTGAAGATTTTATATTTTATTTGCTTTCGACTGAAATTTTGATAAGGGAAACCCTTTTTAGCTATTTATTTACATCTTAGAGCATTCACTTACTATTTAAATTCATTTCACGAAAAGAAATGGAGCGACATTATATTTTCATTTCAGAAGAAACTCAAAATATTCGCATCCTTCCTTTTTAATCAAATTTCTCGAGACACAAGTTTTCAAATATTAAATTAGCTCTTATTTCAAAATATTTGAAAATTTTAATGAAATAATTTGATTTTAGTTTAGTCCCCATCAAAACATTAAGTGCATAATAATGGGTTTTTTATTTCCATTTTGTAATGTAGATACGTTTCAAAACACCAAATGAACTTTAACATAGTCATTGGTAGAGCAAGAATCGGGAGAGTTTGGGCGTTAGCCTATAATTTCCAATCCTTAATTATTGCTTCTATAGCTGCAAAACACAATAATTTTCACATAATAATAGTGTTCATAATGTGTTAAGTATCATACACAGTTTACTTAAGTAAAGAATATTACCTGAGAAAGAAAAAGAAATTTGAAATAGTAATCGGCAATTCCCTAGGATCATTATGATGTGCAAATAGTTTTCCATCATGTGATCTGGAATACATAGACAGAATGCGGGAATTAAGGATATTTTACGATTTAAAATGAGTTTAAAGAAGAATTAGATGATAAAATTAATTATTGTAGAAACAGTAGTTAAGATACTTTTAAAATTTTCATTTCATTTATTCATCTGTTAGAACTTATTTGTAAAATATTTATAAACTTGATTCTTAAAAAAATACTAATACATCATAATAAAAAGGTGTGAATGCTCCCTTTTCGCCTGTCTCTTATACTTAGTCAATATATCACATTTTTTAACAAGTTTTGTGGGGTTGAAATTAAGCATAATGCAGAAAATCGAATATGGTTAGTATAAATTAGTGATTACTTACAAAATATTTATAAACTTGATTAGTCAAAAAAGGCTGAGAGTTACTCGTAACATAAAAAAGCGAAAATGTTCTTCTTTCGACTGTCTCTTATATTTACTCAGTGTGCCGCATTTTATGACAAATAATTTTGCAGGGTGAAAATCAAGCTTAATAAAGAAAATTGTATAATGGAATTTGAAGCTATTCCCTTTCAATGGCTGTATTCAAAATTTGATGAAGACACCAAGACCACTTGCTGAATTTCATTTCTATACCTGGTGATGCATTTCAGTTATCACTTTCGCGTACATATGCTGAAAAGCCAACGCACAGGCAGACTTTTTCAACGTTTAACGTACCTCACCAATATTGGTGGTAAAAACCATGTGCTTCATTGTTCTTTTTTGTTATCTTGATCACATGGAAAGGCAGACGGATTAATTTCCTTTAGCTGGATTTCATTCCAAATTTGATAGAAATCTGCAATTTTATGAAAAGGCCGGATACTAAATGTCATTTGTCTAGATGTTTAATCATTATGTTTACGTTTAAATAAATTCCAAAAAGGAATTTTACTGACCCAGCGCAGTTGCATATTCATTACAGATCTTTTTGTTCGAGGTTTGCAATATTTTATCTTTGTATGCTTCGTATAGGAGAAGGTGAGCAATGTAGTCCCGGAAAATCTCCTCGGAATTGAATTTTACCACGCTTAAATAAAATCTTCAAACATGCAGCATTATATAATTTTAATGAAATATTTTTTTAAAAAATAGGCATTTCTTATACGTTTCCTATTACTTATAGTTTTTTATATTGAAATATTATTTTTTAGAATATCCAAAGCAGTAGTTTTAAAAATTCTAAATCTTTGAACCTGCTTTACAAAATAATAAAAAGCCAAGAAAGATTTTTCCTAATTTACATTTGTCCTCCGCTTTACAAAATTTATGCATCGTTAATTCTAAACTGAAGTGAAATTCATTCCATTAATTTTATAAAGATCTGAATAATAATTTGCAAAAATAAATAGTCAATAATTTAAAACAAATTCCATTCCTTACATTATTCTTTCATCGACAAAAATTAATCAAACTCTAATGTAGCCAGCCATATGAAAGGCTATTTTTATCCAAAATTAAAATACGCCGAAGGAAACTCGCCTTATTCTCCTATCAATTTTATTAATTAGGCCAAGATAGAAAACAGAGTTTTTGGCAGATTAAAGAGTGAACAAGACAATCACGTGACTTTCGGAACGTAATCTTAACATGTCTTTCCCTCTTTCTCCAGACACGCAATTTTTCTGCTTAAAATTCTGCTAGAATATTCTTGACTAACCCAAGAATTTCCCTAGACTATGTAGGACACTTCACTTCAATTAGCTTTAAAAGGATACAAAACGGAAGAAATGGGAGCAAAAATAGAGCAGAAAGTTTGCGTTGAAGGAATAATAATTAACTTCCGGTGTCCTTTTTTGCTTGTTCTATCTTTATTTTTTATAGCTTAAGATAGATTTCGTCTTTCTTGTATAGCTAAGATCTTATCTTTAATTCACCTTCTTACAGCGCAACCATTCATTTAATTTTCTCCTTTGTTGACAAGAACGTTGAAGATAATTAAGGAGATCGTTCGTTTGTATTTTTGCCTTAATTAGTGTTTGTATTTTCTAAATTAAGTGTTTCTATTGCTAAGAATTTATCTTAAAAATATGCTACTGTAACTACCGTGTAATGAACATTTTGTAGGCTATGAAATGATGTGTAGAAATAAATAAATATTATAGTTTTAGTGCCTGTGGCGAAATGGTTGCAAATAGAGATGATAAAGGGATAGAATTACTTTTACTATATATTTTAATTTGTGGCTGTTAAAATTGTTTCATAAAAAACCGTTTTATCTGCTAAAATAAAAATGATATATCCATTACCATGCAATTCCATATCAAACTAACTTTTTGTTATTTTATAAGAGGTTTCGATATATGATATTATTAAAATTAATAGCAGTTAGTTTTAAAGACAATAAATTACCTTCAGAAAAAATTTTAACGAAATACGAAGCGATGTTCTGTGGTAGAGTTTTGATGTATAAAATAAACATTATTATCGACAAATTCCAATCTGTTAGTATATCCAGCTAAGGATTCATAACAAATAACAATACAGAATCTATTATAGATAAAATTAACTTCAAATGCCTAGATATTACCTGAGTTAGAAGTCTGAGCTAAGCTGGAGTTGAGTTAAATTCCAGTTTAGATGGGTAGATTGATTTCCTAATTGGATTTTCAGAGGAAAGTAGACCATATTTCTGTTTCGCTATGAAGAAAACTAGGAAAATATCTAATCGCTATCAATTTACCTTTGAGTCACACATTGGTTGAACCAGTTCGCTAATAATGCTTGTCAGCACACATAAAATAGAATCCATAACCTTCTTCCTTTGATTCCTCAACCGTACCTTGTCTTAATTACTTAGACTCTAGTTTTTCAATTGCTTCAAACTTTATTTAAAGATAGATGCTTAGTTTTTTAATTCGCCTTTAATAAGAAAAAACTTATTTCTTAACCTTCATTTGAATAAAAATAAATTTATTTTTGATTGAATTTGTTACTGCAATCATAAGCACAAAATTTCTTTAGTAACGCTGCTACTTCGTTTCAGTTTTGTATCTCGATTCTTTTTATATGCATTGTACACTTTTGGTGAAACCAAAATGAGCGTTTTCGCTCTCCTTTTTTGTATTTTCACGATATGAAGTGTATCTAGTAATGTAGTGAAAAAAGGAGACCGAATTTCGTACCGCATCCCTTCGACCTGTTAAGTTTGATCCAGATCCGTAACTATGGTGCCAAAATGACATGTTAAATTTCATTTTGATATCCCGCTGTGTTCTTAGTTATGCCTCTCACATCCACATGAATAAACAATCAACAGAAAATTGTAGATATTGTACGTTAGTTTGTTGCGTTTTTGAATTATTGAAGTTTTAGATATTTTCATGAGATTTTAAGATTGTCGGTAGAAGCTTACAATTAAAAATACCCCGAGGCTTGATAAAATTTTGACTTCCTTACTGGCTTTCCTCATTTCCTCATGTAAGAGTCTTGCTTACAAATTACTGATTTTAGATTTTAAAAAAATTGCATTTAGAAAGAAAAATCGAAATCCTCATTAGGAACTGCCCTGTTACCTTGAAATTTATAAACGAGTATCATTTATCCTTATGTATTGTTTTTAACTAAATCGCGAATTTTTTAAATGGTTTGATTATTTTTTTCTTTTTTTCTTTGTATTTATATATTTGCTTTTATACGAGAAAATAGAAAGGTGTAACTTCTTCTCATTAATTTCTAAACCACTTCCTGACTGATGTAACTTAACAACCGTATTTCTCGGATCTTCAGATATCCAATTCTCTATGATAGGTGTGAATAGAGTTGATTTGGAAGTGTAATATATGTGAATAAACCTATTTTTTCAAAATATCTAGCTTTTATTTCTCCATCAAATAAAAAAAAATAGAGAATTTATTAAATAAAACAGGACATTATTGTCATAAGCATTAAGGACATGGATATATGTTTATGAATACTGGATATATGTATGGATATATGTTTATGAATACTGGATATATATTTATGAATACTGGATATATGTATGGATATATGTTTATGAACTTCAAAATATTTAAAGATGTGCAAGCCTGTTTATTACAAATAAAAATTTTAAAATCTATTATGCTTGGACAAATGGGAAGAGACTTTTAGTGCAACGACGTTCTAATTGTAGTATGTTAATATATGCGTCAATAAAGCGTTGAGTTGTGGCATTCTGGATCTCAGGGCCTCTCCCTCCATAAAAAATAAGAAACGATAAATCTTGATGCACATTTTCTTTTGCGGCAAAGATAGATCTCTACAAGTCTCTCAACTGCACCACAATACGCTGCTGAGGCTTTTACAGGTAATTTAAAACAAGGACAAGAGCAAGTTAATTAAACGGATAATGCTGCTGTAGGTTATCACCACATGGTCAAGAAAACCCTGCATTTACTCATAAAAATTTCTATTGTAAGTCCTCAAACGACCTGCATATAATCTGATATCTCCTCAAGATACTGCCACATCTTTCACCTTTTTAAAACGACCAGCAGCTCAGGGATTTACCTGTCTTAAAGAAGTGCATGGAAACTGGATCCGTTCTGCCACCCGAAAGCTTTTGTGCCACCCACTCCTTTTTTAATTATGAGAAAGGACTCTCCACTATCAGTAGATTAATGTTACTTACAATTATGTGTAGATACCATGTCACAAAGAAACCACAATTAAAATATCATTTATATGTAGCCGTAGTCTTTCTTTCATTTGGATCAATCTTATAATAGAAATTATTTTGGCCATTTTATTTCATTTTGAAATGTTTCGAAAATTATGTCTTTTATGTCTTTGCAGGAGCGTTTCAAACAAGTGCAATGCATTTTTCTTTTCGACATAAAAATGGTCATAACAAATGGAAGATTAATTTTTAGCAGCACATTTCATAAAGAAGGGTAAGTTTGAACTTTATTGTACGTTTCTATGATTCCACAAAACATTAAAACCTTTACCGATATGGTTAGGAAAAATCGCATATTATGAGCTAATTTTTCGGAAAAAAAAGCGATTTTTGAAAATAATTTTACTATGTCGCTTTTTAAAATAATTATGTTACAATAAACTACCAATAAAAATCTGTTATTTTTTAAAATAAAGTGGTTTTTGAAATTTTAATTTAGTGGAACATTATTTTACAATTTTGTATTTAATATTAATGAATCAATAGTATTAATTGGTCTTATTAATAAAGTACTCTAAAATTTGCATTTCGCATATTTTTCGTAAATGCTTCTATAATATACTTAAAAATGCTTAAACTCTGATAACTAATTGATATAATTAAATGTCTTGTTTGTAAATTAAAATACAAATTACAAACTGTCGAATTGTAGTAAATCTCCGATACGTATTTCTTCTCATTATGATTTACTAAAGTGAATTAAATAATACAAATTACATTTTATAGAAAAATTAATGTAGTAAATTGATCAATAATGGGAATAAATAAATATTAATTAATAGGGGAAGATTTTAACTTCATTAAAATACTTAAAATGTATTTCATTTTTTATTTTCTATTACTAGAAATTGAAACGGTGACCATTTAAATCATTTCAGTAAATTTAGATTTAATTTTTAGAACAAATTGGCATCGAATAATAACAAATTTAATATTATCTATATGTACTTGTATTAATCATTTTTGTTTTTTTATTTTACCAAAGCTTAAAACATATTCTTTTCGTATAAAGTATTTTTACAGACAGTTTTAAACTCCATAAAACAGTTTTAAACTCTGGAATATTGACCTAAATGGTTTTAACCACTCTTCTGTATTATGTTTTGTGTTTGACATATATAAAGAGTGTGTGTAAAATTAGTTCATAAGAAGGTTATTTGGCTATAAGAACATTATTTTAAATCAGCGTTTCTCAACCGTTTAGTATTCGCGGGCCAGTTTTCAATCATAATATTCATCGCTCCCCCCGCTTACGATAAAATGTATACAACAATAATGTATATTGAGTATTTTGGATTCTGTTTTCAAATTATTTTTAACTAACTGCCAAAATAAGAGTAAAAGTGAGCCAACGTTGGCGAGAAACCATATCTTGCATTTTGGACAAGACAGCGGTGAACAGATGAAGCGAATGAAAGCGAGGAAAATTTAAATATTATATTTGAAATTAAAGCCATGCAGGAAGATAATGTTAAAAGAATATGAAAGTAGAAAAATTCGTTAATGAAAGTTAACCTAGACAGGGTGAGTTAAATTTAGAAATTGGGAATACATTTTTTCGAATAATAAAAGAAATAAAACAGAAACATGACTAAACAAAAGTGAAAAAAATAAGCAATGTTTTTAAGCGGAAGAAAGCAAGCATTAGACGATAGTCAAGCATCAACAAGTACACAAACGAGCGTGGTTCCGAAAATAAAATCAAGAAAATATTCTCAAGAATACTTAAATTTTGGGTTTACCAGTACTGAAGTAAATGAAGGAAATAGGCCCCTGTGTATCATTTGCTCAAAAATGTTGGCCGCAGACAGCATGACACCTAATAAACTTAAACGACATTTGGAAACGCTTCGTAGTGAGTATGTCAAGAAACCCAGAGAATTCTTCGAATTAAAATTAAAATCATATAAAAAGCAAAAATCATTTTTTAAAGAAACTTTGAATAAAAAAATTTTTAATTGTATCTTACAAAGTTCATATAAAATAGCCATATATAAAAAACCTCACACCATTGGTGAAGAGCTTATTTTGCCAGCAGCAATTGACTATGTTTGGAGATAATTTTTCAAAACAATTGCAGTCCATATCTCTTTCAAATGATACTGTTGCTCGTCGAATTGGCGATATAGCTGAAGATGTACAGTGTCAGCTTTTCTCGAAGTTGCGTAACAAATTGTTTTCAGTACAGCTTGACGAAGCAACAGATAGTAATAAAGATTCTCATTTAATTGCCTATGTTCGAATTTGTGATAATATGTCAGTAGTAGAAGAACTACTTTTCTGCAAACCAACAGAACTTAAAACAACAGCGCTCGCATTATTTGCTATCTTAAATGATTTTATGAACGAGGCAAACATAGAATGGAAAAATTGAGTCAGAATATGCACCGATGGTGCTCGTTCAATATCCGGAAGATTTCAAGGTATACAATCTCTTGTAAAACAAAAATCACCTCAGTGCACTCATTGCCTGATCCACAGAAAAGCTTTGGCTTCGAAAGAAACGAGTCCTGGTCTGAATATTGTGTTAACTACGGTTGTAACCGTAGTAAATTATATATAAATGAGACCCTTGAAATCGAGTATCATTTCCGCACTTTGTAAAGACATGGGTTCAGTACATTCAGCGTTACTATTTTATTGCGAGGCAAGATGGTCATCACGTGGGAAATTTTTGCAACGTGTTTATGAATTAAAAGAAGAAATCGCCATTTTCCTAGAAGAAGAAAACAGACCAGAGGCCGAGAATTTTCGCGATGGTTTAATTGAGATACTTCGTAGACATATTCGAAAAATTAAATAACTTGAATCTTCAACTCCAAGGAGCAAATACACATATGTTGGATACGAGTGATAAAGTTAATACTTTTTGTAGAAAATTGGAATTGTGAAGCAGAAATTTAAAGCAAAAAACCCAACAATGTTTGCAAATGTGGATGATTGTACAAAAACTTACAAGGCTGAAGAAGAACATGTAAAAGTTATTTTTGTAACCATTGACAATCTTTTAGCCATGCTGGCAAAGAATTTTAAAAAGTATTTTCATGCTGACGACAAATTGATAGCAATTTACGAGTGGGTTAGGGATCCATTTCATAAGACTCCCGAAGGACTCTCAACTGATGAGGAAGAAAAATTCATAGACTTCACGACAAGTGGCGAAACTAAAAGACAATTTAATAATAAATCACTATTTGAATTTTGGGCAAGAGTAAGGACGATTTTTCTGCACTAAAAACAAGGACATTTCACATTCTAATACCATTCAACATCCTACGTTTGTGAAACTGGTTTTTCTGCTGTGGCTTCTTTGAAGACAAAATATAGAAACAGAACTGAGAGTGGCTATTTCTAATACAAAGCCTTCCTTCGAAAAACTTTGCTCTTCAAGACCGGCCCCAAAAAATCCCTAATAATTATTAAATTTGTTTTTAATTTAGTATGCTTTGATGAAGTAAGTTTTGATTTAATAAGTTGTTTTACTTTTGTAGGTTATTAAATATGTCGAAATGTATTTTGTTTTCTATGTGTATGTGTGCTTTCCTTTCAGTCAGTTAATCAATTTTTTAAAGTAATATTTTCTCTTGGATATTCTCGCCCCCCCTCTAATGTGCTCGCTCCCCCCTAGAGGGGCGCACCCCACAGGTTGAGAATCGCTGTTTTAAATCATATATAATGCATTGTTTTTCTAAAATTTATTTTCTTTCAACGAGGTCTAATTTTGGACATCACAGGTAAGTTCTCACAATAACCAAAAAATAGTTTTCTTACTAGTTATCTTAGAATTTATCAAGTATTTTCATATCAACTATTGTTGTGCGAATAAATTACCGCAGGGTAAGTAAATTTATAGCTAAAAATAATTTGTTTAGCTCTTCAGCAAAACTCTCAGTTTTTTTCTACAATATAGAATAACTTGATTCATTCGAAGCTGATATGGGGACAATTTAAATTCAGTTTTCCAAAAAGTAGAAGTTAAAAAAATGGATATAAATATGAATACAGTTATATAAGGATTAACTGTTAAGTTAAAATTAATCACTAAGATTCATTTTTAACTTGTAGAAGCTGTATTGATAACAATAAACAGTGCGTTAAATATTGTAAGTTATCGATTAAACAGAATGTATTTTCATTAATAAAGGTATTATTATTACGATTAAAATTTGTCAATAATTTTGAAACAAGAATTTCTCTTAATAATTTTATTAAATAAAAAATATTTAGAATTTTATACAACAATTGTACAAAAAAACTTCAAAATTAACATCTTAATTTTGAACAAATATGCTCATTGCGTTTTTTAAAAAAATAATGAAATAATTTTTATTTTTGTGATAGAATAATTGTAAGGCAGTACAGTTTTGGAGGGAAATACAGGCCTTATAAATAATTCGCTATCCATCTCTGAGCGAAAACGGTACGTCTGTATTTAAGTAACGAAATTGATTTTTAAATAAAAACTGTTTTTTTATTGTTTATACTTTTTACTATTATTTTCAAACTATAAACAACTTTTTAAAATTATTTTTACAGAATATTTATGGTACCAAAAAATCTCTTATAAAAAACATTTGAATTAGTCAAATACCACTATATGTAATGGACGCTAAACCCAAACTTTTAACCAGCGTCTAAGCTTGAATAAATAAACCAGTGTATTCCTTGATGATATTTAAAAGAACTTAAATTTCGAGTCATGTAGAATGTGAATGAAGTATATTATTAAAGATATACGTGACAATATCATCATTCAGGATCAATATCATCTGCACTGACCGTTAAAATTTTTATTCATGTATTTTAATTAAATAGTTTTAGTGTGATGGCTTTATTAATTGTTTTGTACAGTAAAAAGAAATACTTACTTCCTACTTACTCATGTAGTAAATCGGTAGGGATTTAAAACTAGACACAGGAAGTTATTAAAATTCTGTAAGCTATTCAGGAACTGAATCGCATGCTACTTTCTCACTTGCGAATTATTTCGGCGCGATCATTTCTCATTATAATTGGGTAACCACTTTTTAACAGAGCAATCTCTACTTGCTAACGTTCCGAAAGCATGCTATATAAAGTACGATAAAAGTGTTAACGCCTACATACAACACTCCAGCTTTTACTGCACGTAAAAGAAAAAGATTCTTCATTTGACAGAATAAGTAGCGATTATATAAAAAAAGATTTTTACAATGGGTACTACTTTCTGGTGAACATTTTGTCGTTTCTATTTTATTTTGATGAATTTTAGAACTATCTTGCTGCTCAACAACATATATTGAAAAGACACACATGAATAAATTTAATGGCATATTTTTATTGTTGTTTGGTACACCTGTTATAATTCCTGGTGGTTAGTTGTTATACATAATTGCTGATCAGTTGTTATATATTAAAATTTGAAGCCGTTCTTTTTCATGAAATTTTGAGATAAATGAATTTTCAATGAAGATCATTCATTTAGTTGCTATTCTAATCCTCCTATTAAAGAATCAGTCGCATATATATTTTTAAGCACAGCAGTGGCGAGTCCTTTAATTACAATTAATAAAAATTTAGACTCGAAATGAAAACTATTAATTGTGTTACCAGATGATGTTATGGCGTTTTATCAATTCACGCTAGGATTTTGTAGCTATCGGTAGAATACATGTTGCGATGGTGTCTATGAATTAGACTTGAGGAATTTTTTACAGCTGTTTAGCACACTCATAATAATTTCTGGATTATTGTTTATCTGTTGTTATCCAATGAGGCTACTATTTAAATGATATTTCGTGGTAAATGATGTTTTAACATTCATCAATCATTCAGTAGCTTTTTAAATTCTCCATAAATAAACATTGTATACAAATATATTTCCAAACATGCCACAGATAATTCATTTATTCTATTCGTATTTTGACATAAATTCAATGAAAACTCTTGGTATTTTGAAGAAGATTGAATTGGGCGTTATAACTAATCACGCCAGGGCTTTGTGGGAAATAACATATATTGCAATGGCGTATATGATTTATTTGTGTGATATTTTTTATTGCGGATTTGCGTTTCCGTGATAATTTATGGAATACTGCTAGGCAGTGGTTATCCCTAAGACTGAAAGTGTTATTTTCATGTCATTTCGTGATGAACGTTGTCTTAATATTCATCATCCATTTTCAGTTTTGATTTTCCTATGAGGAAACTTCGTGTGCAAATAGACTTCACAAT
The DNA here is from genome assembly GCF_947563725.1 of Argiope bruennichi. Lineage (NCBI taxonomy): Eukaryota > Metazoa > Arthropoda > Arachnida > Araneae > Araneidae > Argiope > Argiope bruennichi. The sequence continues at coordinate 126,688,575 of NC_079163.1, forward strand.
ATTTCACAGTTGTTTCATTTAGCCTTTTCGTATTTTCAGATAAATTCAATGATCAAGGATTAATGAAAACCCTTAAAATTTGTAAGCATATAGCATTAAAGTATAAAGTAGGCTCATCGTCAAAAAATTCGAACCTAAGATTTTGACGAATCTAAACGTTTCAGATCCCCTTGAGAACAAAAATTACATTTTTAGAATTATGTCCGTCTGTGAGCCCTATAACTCAAAAATCCACTGAGCTAGGCGGTTGAAATTCGGCATACGACCTTTACACCAAATTTGCGGATATCTGTCAAATTTCGAAAGAAATCCATCCAGGGTTAATCTGTCTGTCTAGCAGTTTAAGCAAAAGTGAACTCAATAAATACAAAACGTAGAGAGCTAGGCAGATGAAATTAGTTATACTGGTTTGCATCTAAAATGTAGATTCTTCTCAAATTTCGAGCTAAATATGTCAAAGCGTTGATCTTCTGATGGTCTGTGCTTTCGCATACGAGTGAACGCACTAATTCATAAATGCGTGATCTTGTGACAAGAATTGTAGTTCCGTGTCAAATTTTGGTTTCAATCGGTCGAGAAAAAGATCTTCAAAATACATATCCAATAAAAATTCTAGATTTTTCGACAAAGATCTGCTTCCGTAACTATTGTTCCGCAATAACAATCAAGATATCCGTGCCTTATCGAAAGTTCGCAAGTTTATGCGAGTGGAGGAGATAAAGAACTTTATTGGAGAATATGCGAGAATGTTTCCGGAATATCATTCCCGCCGGCTATTTTTGTTATGAATTAAAGTAGAACTTAACTAATTCGAAGTTTTTAATTAGATGACTCGAATTTTATTCTCTGGTTCATTGAATTTCTTATGATATAATTTTTAAATATCGTCTGTATTTTGGATGATTTCAATTAAAAACGGAAAATTGTACGAAATTGGTTTCATTTTTAAATTGCTTTTGCTGATCACTTATGTATGTCAATATTATTTGGCTCAGTAATCACAAAACAGTAACTGAGAGCTCTCCTTCTGTAAAATGCATATTTGTTGCGAATCGTGCTTTGTATTATACAGCTTTATTGTATAATAATTACATTCAACTTTTATTATGCTTTCCGTTTATTGTAACTTTTTACTTATACATTGTTTTTTTCAAAATTTAACATTAAGAATGACTCAATTAAATTTATCTATCAAAATTACTGTTTACATATCATTTTTGAGCTATTTATTCAAGTCGTTAGTACATCTTCCCTCACAATTTTTGTTCAAAAACTGTCATTTTCTTTTGTTGAAGTAATTTGACATCATTTGAATTTCTGGTGCAATCGAATTAGCGAATTTTCAATATTTTTATCTGCAAGTAAAATTTTATCTATAATTTCAGTGACTTATAATAAAAATTTCAAATTCTTTAAAAAGATAGAAATAAATGATTATGGATCTCATTGGACAATAACAAAGGGGTTAAAATGTTTTTTTTTCAAGTACTCAGAATTAAAATGCTATTTTTCCATTCCAAATCGGTTCTGATTTAGATTACATCAAATATCTTGCATTTGTTTTAAACTTCCAACTATTATCAACAAAACAACTAGAAACTCATATATTCAGACTTAAATAATCCAGCAACCAGCTCTTTACTAAAAGACTCTGTGGTTAACTTTTTTATAATTTATCCATACTCAACCATAAGACTTAGTTATCGATTAGTAAAATATCGATATGATAATGAAGTCCGATCGATAAAAGCAAGCAAGCATGACTACCACTTTACCTGTCACAATTACTCAACCGTTTCAGCAGTATCCTTTTTCCTTCTGTCACGAAAACTCAATTCTGACAATTTCTCAAATGGCGCTGCACTTGTCAAGTGGTGTTTGCCGACTTTTCTCTTCTCGCATGTCAATACAAACACGATTTCTAGGTCTCCTTCTTTCGATCTGTTTGTAAAATATTTATTTTACACTCACAAAAGATCTTTGACCCAGAAATCTGTCAGTTCGATTGTTTTTTATTTGTTATGAAACTACGAAACTTAATTTTATGTGTGGAATAAAATTCTTTCAACCGATGTATTTTATTCACTTATCTATACTCAGCTGATATTGGTATATCAAATTTTATGACAGTATATTCAGAATAAAATAAAACCCGCGGGAGTCGTCCCCAATATATTCCCGCAATCGCTCTATTAAATGCATTTCTTTATTATTAATCGAATTCGTTTGGTGGACAATCCTTGACAATTTTTTTGTGGCGATTAGTGACTGAGATAGGGTTCATGCAAAATTACCAGAAAAGTCAATTAATCTTTTGGACGCCTCTTTTGCCGATCGATTAAAACCGAAATTTGACGAAAAGCTGTAATTTAAGTCACAAAATCATATACCAAATTTCACATATTTAAATAATTGCATTTTTGTGGTATAGCGTTTGCAAGAAAAAAGTATAGACCGAACAGACAGTCAGTCTCTTGACAAGTTGATTTCAAATTTGACAAACAGCTAACTTTAGATGTTAAATCTGTACAAAAAATTTTATTTATCTAGCTCTTTTCACTTTGCAATTATCGGGATAATTTATAGCCGGGCATACGCATTTCCTCTAAATGGGTTTTGTTCAAATTTTATAGAAATCTACCTATTTGGAGTAGAGATCATGTACCAATCTATCCTTCTAGCTCAAAGAGTGTTTGAGTTATCGTATTCATTGACAGACAGACTGACATGACTTCAAAAATTAGCATTTCGGATTCAGAGAGGTCTAAAACATGGAGATGCGTCAGTAAAAGCAAGATGAAGTTTGGTACATGGTTTTGTCACCGAGTTTGAAGATCTATGTAACATTTTGAGTCTATTCTGCCAAAGATTTGACAGTCTGTCTCTTTGTGTCTATGTGAATGCGATAGCTGAAGTAAATAAGAAGATACATAAATGAAATTCTGTATATGGTCTCTGTATTAAAAGAGTAAAAGTTTAGAAGGAAGTGTAGCTTGAAGGAAATATATCCCAAACGTGTACTCCCTTTTCTTAGCTATTTAAAAAAATATATATAACCCAAAAAGTGTCATATTGTGTCATTATATGAGAATGTCGAGAAGAGTTATCTCGGCTCTATGGTTTTTTTTTTCTTGCAATGTTCTCGGAATATGAAAAGTTGCGACGAAATCTGTTTCTTCAATTTTCGTTTGTAAGAAAATACTTATTTAAATTTTCATAGCAATCTCTACCTTGAATGAAATTTTAGTGGAATGAATCGATACATTGGTCAAAGAAATGTAGCTGAAGTCGAATCACTTCTTTTTCAACTAGAAATCTCGACAAATATTGATTTCCTTCTTTGAATAAAAGCAAAAAATGCACTGAGGGAATGAGAAAAAAAGGTCATTTCCATTCCCAGAGAAAAAAATCGGACAGAGTGAAAAGTATTTTTCCTACATGAATAGAGAGCGTTCTTTTCAATACCAGAAAATGTATTGGGTGTGTCGGCAGGTCTTATCAAGCAAAGATACTGAATATCACAAACATAAATGCGACTTCAGAACATAAATAAGTAAATATCAGACTAATGATATTTCTAAAGAAGGAATGTAAGAATCAGTTTTTTAAGAATCTGTCAAAAATCAAATTTAAATAAAACTTACTGAAGAAGAAAAAAAAATGAATATCATTTTCACTTTATCTTATCTGAAGCGAAGAAAGAAAAAGTATTGTAATGCCAAATAATTCAATCTCAGAATTTTGATGACAATTTAGGCCTTTCTGCCTCAGAAAAAAAAATTCTGAAATAATTTTGTCTCTTTGTGTGCCATTAACTCGAACCTGTCACGAGGGACAAATATGAAATTTTGTACGTAGATTTCTATTTATATTTGTAATTTTTTTAATCAAACTTTAGACAAAATTTGATCATAGGAAGTCTGAATATTTGTCCATTCTTTACTCTGTGGATAGCATAACTCAGAAATGCCAATATCTAGATGGATGAAATTAAGCAGGTGATACCTATGCTAGCTGTTACGTTTTCATTCAAGATTTTTTTTAAAAGAATATATTACCATTACTTTTACAGAGCCCACTTTAAAACTTAATGTATTTATTGAAGATTCATATTTTTAAAAAGTGATTAGACAATCATAATTCAACAGTATTAACCGTTTTATACACTTTATATGTCATAACAACTTGCCCTGTAATGTGGAATGTTATTACAATATATGGGACTATTTTCTCACCATATGTTAGCAATAAAAGCAAATATCATTATGCTTTTATTATTTTATAATTTTTATAAAATAGTAATAGGTATATGAACTTTATTCATAACGTATAATTTTATAAACTATTCTAATGAGCAGTCCTTATGATTATTGCCTGAATTTTAATTTTTGCAAATATAAAATTTGTGAAAGTTAACACTATAATTGTGAACCTACTCCAAATTGCAACTTTGACTCTAGCCTCTATTTGAGAAAGGTTCAGAAAACATTATGAAGCATGAATTGTAGACCCGTTTGTCAAAAGACACCTGTTAATAAGCCCTTTTCCTTCTATAATTTGTTTGAGCTCATGTTATTTTTCTTATGGTATGTGATAGTTTTCTGTCCATAGTTTCTTGTCTTGTGGCTTCCATTTGAGAATAATTTTTTTACCTATGAATCTGTTAAAATGAAACTCACTAATGATTTTTACTTTGATAACGTTCCTATCATCAGCTTCTGGAAACAGCCTTATTTCTTGTAGATTTACACGAATCTCTTCTTTTTTCTTCTGTTGAAGTCAATGAAAGACTTGCTAATGATGTAAGAAGATTTTCTTTTGAAACAAAAGGACTTCCGTTTGTATAGGACAATCCGCCATGGTTGAAGCTCTCATTACCCAAAATGTCCTAATTAAATGGCTAGCTTCCAGCTGCGAAGAAACATTTTCATAACATAACATCTAAACATAATCTTCTTATAGCATATGGCAGAGCCTATTTCACTATAGAAGTAACGTCATAGTGACCATAATTTTTCAAGGGCTTTTCCTCGTCTGTGTATAAATTATATTATTCGTGAATATTTTAAAATATAAAAATATAGACAAATTTAGTGGTTAGAGCTTATGTCATTTATGAATTGGTTAACGTAAAATTGGCACTCCGTATTTTCAGACAAAGTTCGATGTTGGTAAGTCGAGATGACATTGATGATTGCCCCAAAATAGAATGCTCCTCTTTTGGTGTCTCATGTGGCAACTAATCCCGGTCTCCCCTTCATAAATTTATCACTAGTATTGTATATATTTATCAGATGTTGGACTCAATCGGTCAGAGATTTGACACTCTAAAGGCAACATTCATCTCCAGAATTATATATGTCATTCGGTCTATCTACAGACGCATTAACCCAAAAAGACAATGAGATAGAAGTTAGTTAAAATTTAGTTAGTAGTTTTAAGCAAAAATCATAGAATTAAATGTAATTTTGGTCGAAATTCATCAGCGGGAAATTCGTTAGTATACGTATCCGTCCGTGTGCTTTGAGACGATGATTCATAAACTCAAGAAAGTTAAAGAATAAAACTCAGTGATTTATTGATTGTTAAGTTTCGCAGATATTACAATATTACATTGAAAATGACAACAAACAAATGTACAAAATTTCAGGAATCTTGTTCATGTGGAAGTTAGGGAAAATCGATACTGAAATTCCATCCTGAAGTTAAATAAAATTCAGTTGTATATTAAAATATATCAAATTAGAAATATCGTTAGATTGTATTAGGTGAATTGTTATTTAGCGCATAATAGCATGTAGTCCTATATCTGGTGTTCTTATTTTTAGAAAATTTTATAAAATGTTTAATGATTAAGGTTTAAATGTTTTAGGAAAAATTAAAACTTTTAAGTATAACAACTGAAGTCTGGTGGCAATATGCAAATATCTTTGGAAGTATCAGTTGAAAGTTCGTCCGGTGTAAAATGTTTCAATATGAGTGTGAATGTTAAAAGTGATATCATGTTTATACGAAATAGAAATTTATACAATAAGGTCTGGAATATTATCGGATTAAAAAGCAGCATTGTGACGTTATTGGAAGATAACCTTCGAACAAATTCAAGGTAGAGGCGTTGATTTAAAAAATTAAGCTCTGATTTTAAATATGGTTCTTCTTATTCACACGTATTTTAAAAAGTTCGGCGCAGCAGTAAACGTGTTAACCCTTTAATGGAATTTTTTAAGCTTAAACATGTAACCAATAATTAAATGGAAACGCAAAAATTTCTCAGACACATATATTCCAAGTGCTCTTATATGAAATGAAGTCGCAATAAGCATTCTGAAACGAATGTATTAAATAATCAGAAGTTTGAAATAAATTTGCGGGTCAAAAGACTTATAATTTCTAGAGTGCATTTCCTTCATCAATGATTTGTCTCAACCTTCTTCATTTAAAAGTTAAAAAAAAAATTAGAAATCTTATCAAACAAATGTCATTTGAAAACTCATAAATTCATTTATAAAAACCTCAATGTAAGTAATGCTACAAAATGGAAGCTAAACGCCTGATATTTACATCTGTAATTCATTATTGAGGCAAAAATCATTACGACATACTTAAATACTTGTCAATTTTACTTTGCGTTCTTAAAAAATGAGAAACAATGAATGGAAACATGATATATTCCATCGCAAATTGGATATATTATGTAAGTCGAAATTAAAATTTATTATTAGGTCATGGCATAAAAATAGAAAACATTTTCATCTTCGTTAAAGGTTCGTAAATCGTTTTCATCTTCGTTCGAAAATTCTTAATTTCTTGAAAACATTGCCATGTCATTGAACTTAATGCCATGGAAATTGTTTTAAGCAATTTGGAATAAAATGATAATAAAGATAGGATATGTAATCTAATTGTGAATTTAAATAAATTCGTAGGTCAGAAAATGGAAATCTTTTAATATCTTTTAAAGTATTAAAAATATTATCTTTAATTAATTTATTTTAATCTTAAAAATATTATCTTTATTATCTTCGTGAAGGTATATTTCTTTAGTGTGAACCACTTTTGTCGCTTCCAGTGATAAGTAAAACTGACTCAAAATTTTATAAAATCAGTCGATTTTGAAAAGTGATATATGGAAAACTCGCCATTGCGATGAAATGGAAGCAAAATATGATTTAACGATTTATTCTTAAGTCTGAAATTGAATCGAAGTAGTGTTTAATTGAATATGTAATAAAACCAATTATACTCGAATCACCATATCTCAGTTATTCCTTACATAATATGAATTTAATTTAATAAGGAATTTATATAATTTCTAGGTCAAAGAAATGGAATTGAATATCTCGATCTTCTTTTTAGGCAAAAGACTTTAATTTATCGAATTTAGTTTACGTTGGAGATGAAACGTCTCAACCGGTTTCAGTCAAAGACAACCCGACTGGAAATTTCATCAAACAAACGGAATCTTAAAAATGATCAACTGATTTATGGGAACTTTAATCGATGTAACCGATGCAACGAAATGGAAACAAAACACATAGTAAAAGTTCCTCGATCGAAGTTGCTTTTTGAAATGAATTTTTCGATAAACAATATTGATTTCTGTGTCCTCTAAAATAATAGTAAAGAGGTGAGAATCGATCCAGACGTGGGACTTCTTGTTGATCCCTCAGCCGAGAGGTAACTGGCAACAAGCCAGGGTTGACTGACTAGTCGCTTTGCATCTCTTTCACCACATAGCAAGAATCATGTAGCATAATTACTGAAGTGACCTTTCAAGGGGAACAAATGAGGTGCTTGTTCGTCCCCTCGTCTCTTTGCTGAAAAAGTAATAATTTAATCACTTTGAGGAGTTAATATCTCTTCTGCTAATTTGTATTCAAGCCTCGATTGCTTGTTTACATTCCATTTATCTTTGCATTCATATCTTGTTTTCGTCGTTCCCTTAACCGCTGTTATGAAGATAATTAAGAAGAAAGTCTTTTTTCCCTACGGAGTTTGAAGTTGCTATTCCATTTTGAAGTGTCACATAAACGAAGGTCATATTTTCATGTCCAGCGTTGGGGAATTTGGGAAAAAATTAGATCATTTGGGTTAAATAAATAATGATGATACGTGGAGGCCTGTTTTGACAACATTATAAAGGATCATGTTTGAATGCTGAAGCAAAAATTAATACACCACATTTAAATTTTATATTTCATTTATATTTAATTGTCTTCTGAATTTCTGGAATTAATATTTGCGTATAAATAAAAATCGTTTATTTCTCAGGGTATATATTGTTTTGCTTTCCCGAACTTTAGTTTCCCCGCAGTGACATAATGGTAAGACCACTTCTACCACACGCACATACATACGATAAGGACGGTTACTTCCAGACACCATCCGATTCTTCGTTTTATCCGGGTGTCATCATAGATTCGTTTTATATGCGGCCTTGTAACTGTTAAAATTGACATCAGTTTTTATTATATGTGGTTTAGTGAACAATAAATTAATCTGGCAAAGTTCACAATTCCGAAGCTCATTCAAAAATAACTCCGATATAGCTTAATTAATATCTATTTAGATGATTTCTGTTTCAAAAATGTATTGCCTTGATCCACCAAAGGCCCAATGAGATATTTGTGATGTTTTTACTTTTAGTATTTCTAATGTCAGTGAATAGAACTTTAACGTTTATGAATAAAAATGTTTATTTATAATTTAAAAGATTTTAAATGTTAACAAAATTAGCATAAAAAATAAAACCCTTTAAAATCTTAGAAATATAACTATTTTTTGTTTCGCAACGCTGATTACTTAAATTTTAAACATTTGTTCACATTTAGAAAAATCTCTACTTCTTGAGGATACGTGAGTCTTGTAGTAATATTAAACTCCATGTTTCGTAGGATTTTTTGATTCGCCAGATTAACTCATAGTTTTGGAATTGCATAAGAGTTAAATGTACTAGGTTCAAATACATGTTAGCCATTCTTTTGCAATTCCGGAGCCGATATTTTGAAGCTGAAACCTCTATTTCGCGATGACACATATGTTTTCCATTGATATTACATTCCATGTTTCGTTAGAGTTTAATTGATCAAATTAATGAGTTGTTTTGGTATTGTATCTGAGTTGTTTTCGAGTATATCTTATAGTTTTGATCCTTAATGAAATTTGAGGATGACGTGTGAATCAGAACCAGGCCAGCTTAAGAACATATTGACCTATAGATGACTGATTTAACGTGCATTAGATCCACATACATAATACGAGTCTAAATATCGGGAATCTTAGCTCCAGAAAACTGTAGTTGCTGACATACTGAGTTCTAAAAATGTTCTTACATAAAATCGGAAAGCGCGATTAGCAGATAAAAAGCTTTAAGTAAATTGGAATTGTAACAATATTATAATGTATTTCAGTTTCAACATAATGAGTATTTTGTAATTTTTCATTATATTTATTGTGATTTAATAACATTCTTCAATTGTTTTCTAAAGATCACACTTTTACAATTTTTGTTTTCACCTCCAAATTTTTGATAAAAAAATAATGGGAATAATACATCGATAAAAATATTTTTATGTTTGTTATTTTCTAATTTGTAATCTTTATTTGGCATAATACTCATTATGGGTCTTAAAAACAAACGTTTAAGACTGTCACACTGGTGCAAACATCATTACCAAAGCTGCAGACTTCCATTGTGTTTACTTCCATATTCTAAACTTTAAAAAATTTCATGTGAATTAAGTTTTAGTTGAAATTACCTTCTGTAAATATTTTAGACTAGCCGCCTTTGGCGACCAGCCGGTTCGCCAATCTTCATGTTCGTTAAAATTTTAATAATTAAATATTTTATGCAATTTCTACTTTAATAGCTTCTTCATCAAAATATTTTAAAACTTCAAATTTTGATTATCATATAATTCATTCATAATATTATAAAGGCCTTCAGTCATAACGTAATATGTATCTCTCTTATTTTCTGTTAGCACCCGTGGAATTTATGCTTTAAATTAAAGTGGAAAGAATTTATCTTTAATTAATATAATAATATTTTTTACTGAAACAAAGCATTTTTTTATAATCTGATTACTGAAAATAGAGTCACTCAGCGTTTAAACTTTATGGGCACTAAAGAATATCTTTTTAAATTTATGTAATATCTCAAGAATTTGTCAACAAAATTTTCTTAGATTCATCATGAACAGATCAATTAATTAACAATGTTTAAATTTAAATGCATCAAACACTAAGAAAATAAAACGAATCGTTTAAAATAAACGGTTGAAAACGGTAGAATTTATGCTTTAAATTAAAGTGGAAAGAATTTATCTTCAATTAATATAATAATATTTTTTACTGAAACAAAGCATTTTTTTATAATCTGATTACTGAAAATAGAGTCACTCAGCGTTTAAACTTTATGGGCACTAAAGAATATCTTTTTTAATTTATGTAATATCTCAAGAGTTGGTCAACAAAATTTTCTTAGATTCATTATGAGCAGATCGATTCATTAACAATGTTTAAATTTAAATGCATCAAACACTAAGAAAATAAAACGAATCGTTTAAAATTAACGGTTGAAAACAGGTTTTAAAAAAACTTTTTAAGTAAAAACTTTTTAAGTTTTTTTAAGTAAAAAACGATGTACTTAAAACTATAAGCATATACAAAATATATATAACTAACATAAATACAATTTAGTTACAAAAGCATGCAACTAACCCAAAAATAATTTAAATCATCCATTCATAACGTTGTCATGGCAACAATCAGAACAGAATGCGCATGCGTGAATTTTCTTCGCCGGTTACGTAACGCCAATACGTGATTTTTTCTACGCCAGTTGGGGTAACGCTATGCGGATTAGAAATTTTTAATTTCCTTTATTCTGTTTTATTTTAATTCAAAAGTACTTCAGAATGAATCTGAAAGATTGATTCATTAACAATGTTTAATTTTAAATGCATCAAACATTAAGAAAATAAACAGAACCGATTGAAATAATCCGCCGAAAAATTTTAACCCTAGCCTCATTACTGTTGGGAGAAAAAAAAACTGAAGCCTTTCTCGTTTGGCGCTGGGGATAATGGATGATTTTTTTGGCGGAAAAGTTGGCGGTGGGGAAAATGGAAGATTTTTTTGGCGGGAAAGTTAGTTTTTAATTAATAATTAAAATTCTAATTAAAAATTCAAAAAAAGAAACCCCAGGTGCACATTCCCAACCTCCAAGGTATACATGTACCAAATTTGGTAGCTGTATGTCAAACGGTCTGGCCTGTAGAGCGCCAACACACACACACACACACACACATTGAGCTTTATTATAAGTATAGATTTCTAAAAATAAATATTTTAGATCTCTTAGAATAAATATTTTTATGTGAGCATAATCTATACAGTTAATATTTAACTAGAATATTAAATATTATAGTTCATGTTTGTAATATTACTACCGTAAAAATAAATTTTTAGTTCTCCTTTTTATAATATTTTTAATTTCTTGCTTAACTTCTTAATTTTTTAATCAAAAATACGGATAGTAAAGCATAACGGATATTAAGCATTTGGATATAAAATTCAGAAATTCTCATGGGAAAGCTCTAAATTAACTTGAATTTTAATTACATTTATAGCAACATATTTTTATTTTATAAAATACCCAATAATTTTTTTTTTTTGATTCCATGGTGTCTTAATTTATTATTCTGCATCATTTAGGAAAAAAGAATTATTTCCTGGTTTTTATTGCCCTAATTAAATACTGTTAAAATTTTTTAAAGATTTTTATAATTTCTAATTTTTAGTTCTTAATATATGATATTTGTAATCATAAATTCTAACGAATAGTAATTCTCAAATTAATTTCTAAATAGCACCTCCGTAAAATCACTTTTAGCAAAGTTAATATATTAATTGGAAATTAAAAGCAATAAAATTATTAAAATACTGCTCTCACACGTCAAAAATAACTGTTAAAATCTTAGAATTCTGATAAATGAGCAAGTAAGCTAAAAGTTATTACAAAAAATAATCCGTTCTTAGATATATGAAACATATGAAATTAGATAAAAGGGTTTAAAAATCCCCAGATTCTGCATCATTTCTTACTACCTATAATCCAAAAAGATAAAATTTTAAAATACTATTTTTCAATACTTCAAAAAATTATAATTGAAGCTACTTTGTTTCTGCCCTTCAAAAGGTTTTTCTTCTACAAAATGGAATTGATATATTGCTTCTAAAGGACTTTATTTTGAAGGCATTTTTGATGAAATAATATTTCTGATTACAAGTATAAGTACTTAAGAAACTTAATTTCAGCTCAATATAATTCTTGAGAATATCCAAAAGAACTAACATAAAACATAGAATATTAAACCGTTTCTGGATTTTAGTGTCGAATGGCGTGACGGCTTTTTTTATAGCTATTGAAGATTGTTACTTTTCGGAATCTTTACAGCATAACTTCTCAAAACAGCTGTTGAATACTCAGCTTGTAAGCCGTTTCCACATCTCGTTGACCGTTTGATTATTTGAAACAAAGTGAAATGCTTCAGTGAAAAAAAGAAAATATAGATAAGAACTAAAGACTGTTATATTATTTAATACAAATTTCAATTTACTGAGAGCTGACAAGGATTTTGTCTTAGAAAAAGTTAACCTTGAAATGTAAAAGTCTTTGCAAAGATTTTTCATATGAAACATGGAGACAATTTGACGTTTGTTCGTTTTTAAGTATTGGCCTATATTATGAACCCAGATACTATTAAAGAATAATTTTTAATTATTAAAAAATGTTTGATGAATTTCGTAAAAATTTCAATTAAGACATCCAAGTGTTAAATTTTCAAAAGTAACATCCTTCTTTGATTTCTTATCATTTCACCCCTGTTGTTAATAAACAAATTTTCTAAATTGCTCAGAGAGCTGAATCTTTTCTGGCAATGGCATATTCTATGTTAGAGCAAGGGGTTGGAGTCGCTATCAAGTTTCATTTCAGGGTTAACCTGCAATAAAAGGTTGAATTGTTAATGTCCTGAAGAAATCTCAATCTAGTTTAATAAAATATTACTATCATCTTGAATTTGTTACTTACCTGTGATGATTCATTGGCTATGTATCATTTAAACTGACATTAAAAAGCTGAAACCACGATACAAACTTAAAAGATCAGTCAGACATGCAATTAACTAGCCATTTTTATCTTAGAACATAGGGTCACAAAGGCAAAGAGCGATCAAGAAAGAACTATGCAAAAAACGAATACCCCAGATAAAATGTACAACACAGGTTTAAAGAAATCCGAATTTAAAATCACGCAGTTGCATGACTAAAATCCTTATTTTTCGTTTCAGGAACTTAAGACTATATTTTTTAGATGGCTCGCTCTAGAGAGGGATGATACGTAGTGAGTAATACAAAATTCTTTGTTACGCCTTTATCTTCGTTCCGTTAGATGAGCTTTCTTTCAGCTCTTTCTTTCCTCTTATCTTTTTAAATACTATATAATTTTAATTCGAAAGTTCTGTATTCATAGTTTATATGGCTAGTGCAATTCTGCGGATTTCCCCCGGATTCGCGCCGTCTGATTCCGCTAATTATTGAGATTTACTGTATTGATAGATGAAATGTAAATGGACTTCTATATCTTTCAATTCTACCCTTTTTGGAAAAATCAACGTCTCCTTGCGTGTGAACAAAAGCGTGGTGATTTTCTGCATCAGAGAATGGATAGCACAAGATTTGAACAGAATGACAGAAATAGTAATGCAGCATGGAAAACACATTTTCAGAGAACATGAAGTAAATGTTCATAGGACCTGCCGTCAGACGCTATAGACGCTTCACTTATCATTATTTATCCAGCAACTTTACTTTGTTATTGTAAATTTGTATTCCATTAAATCTATCCTCACTTTAAATAGTGTATCCTCTTCTTTTATTTAATTCAATGCCTATGAGCCCAAACAAGTGTTTTTATATCTAAAACCCCTTGAGCTATTATAAAAATAACTTTTTTCTGTGTGCCTAACCAATACCTAACATTTTCTAATAATTTAAGAGACATCCCTGTGTAAATAATTTACAAATCAGTTGATCAAACTATGTAGCATAAAAAATTATTATTGTTTAAATATTTGTATTAACATTCATTCTTAATATCTTGTTATGAATGGATTAATACTAATTTTAAATGGATATAAATATTAATATCATAAACATTAGAATGAATTATTCATGACATATATGCCAGAATTAATTATAAAAATAAGACTTGACTTGAAGGGAAAATGCTTCAGAATTTATCATGCATACTACAATTTTTCTTCCTACATTTCATATTTGCCAGTTTCTGAAACTCATTTTCATTCTTTTTGCCAGATTAGGGAAACTCATTTTCATTTACCGATTGTGACTAGACTTATTTTATGTATGATAATATTTTTTAGTCTCAAATATGGACTAATGCAAAATATTACAATTACAAACAATTGTTGGGTTTCTCACATACATAATGGCCCAAGTATTGCTGTAATAAGGAAAATTACTATTAAACTTTCTTAAATATCTTATCAGTACCATTTTATCATTAATATTTCGAGGATTTGAAAAGGATTAACTTGGAATATATATTTTTTTTAATTAAGAATCAAACGGAAAGCATTTAACATACTGTCAAACTTGTTAGTTTGAACTGTTAATAAAGAGAGAACGCGAAGAGTAACAAATCTAATAAAATTTCTATCTGTTGTCCAAGCAACTTGCTTATACTTAGTTCTAGGTAGGAACCTAATCTCATTAAGTATTTGCCTTCACACCACTCGGATCTCATAGCTGACAAGGGAGAGAGAATTTGAACTGCGGAATTGAACATTCCTCTTTTGAAGATTTGGGTTGTCTGTGAATTGGAATACTTCCGATAATGATCCTGTCGAATGCCTGGATTCCTATCCCTTTAAGCTGCTTAGATCTTATTAAATTCACTAAAACGGATCCAGGTATGAATACTGGTGATGGTCGCGATTCTAATTCTATAATAATTAATTGTTATTATTATAGAATTAATTGTTACAAAATTTGCGATATTGCTTCCCTGCGCAGTTATTCCCGTGATAAGTAAGAGGGTTTGCTGATATATTGATGCCTGCTGAATGGATGTCAGGACATTGACTCCCCGATCTTGGTCTCGTTTGGCGACTTTGACGACAAAAACATTCTAAACTACTGAAATTTAAAAAAAATCTAGTATTTTAGCGATATCCCGATTAAGAGAGAAGATGCGATATCCTTCTAGAAACTTTTTTGGCCTGTCTAGGAATCTATAGATCAGTTGATATAGAAACCCAAAAGATAGAGCTGAAACGAGGAGTCTAGTCGAGAGAAGGAGTAATCAATTGATTTGTCTCTTTGGAGTGTTGATCTTCAGCGAATTCTCTCTGAGCACTTTGTGTTGATGCAATTATTTACTAAAAATTTATTGCTTGCATGTGTGTAATTGAATTTTGCAAGTGCTCCCTCTGTGTACGTTTTGGCTGTATTTTGTCACCTAAACTTTCGTGCTTTCTTACCGAATAAAGCATCGTTATCTATTTTTGAGTTTGTTTGACTTTTACTGCAGATCCATCAGAAAGATTTTTCCGCATAAATATCTTACGAATCCACAAGTCAGGGGTTCATGTTATAGGGAAAATATGGAATCATCTGCCAGTCAAAGCAATTCGTATCATCTAGGCTATATCTGAAGTAGAAGTCTGTGCTAACTCTTGTATCCTCCAATATTCGCATTTATATCTAACCTTTGATATTTAGGAGAGGAATTCAGAAGTAAGGAGCTCTTGTAAGTCTCTTTGACAAATACATTTAAGGAATTATGGATTCACAAGTGTGAGTATTTTAATGTCCCCATCTAAAATGATATCATATTTCAATAATCTCTATTAACAGAACGTTTATTATAAAAATTCATAAAGCTTACCATTTGTAAAAGAGTTATACAATTCTTACAGGTCTTTTATAAACTTTTTGTCTCCAGCATTTTATCGAAATGTTTCTTAATTGCTCACTAATTCTCCAAGTAATCAAATTGATCAACAGTTAGTTTTTAAGCTAAATACTTATAACTGAGCATTCAAGATGAGGAATCTTTTAAATACCATTCAAAGAAATTTTTCAACATGATGCTCTATAAAATGGAATGAGACCCTGAACATACTACTGCTTTGCAGTATTCGTCTTTTCTTACAGGAAACAGATGTAGCTTCAAGAAATAATTTTACCTGATTTTACTTTTCTGCTTGATTTGTTTGTGAAGTTGAATTCTTGTATTCGAATTTTCTCTCAAATCCTGATATGTTAGAACTCTGAAATCGAAATTCTTCTTCTGATGGCAATGCATTATTTTAGTAATTTTAGGCCATAATTGTATGTTAATCGCTTTATTTTGTTTAATTCTAATTTAAGAAGAGATGCCTCCTGTGATAGTAATTTGAAAAAAATAATCACGAGATTTAATTGATAAAATTTTTAAAAAAAATGTATTTAAAACCAAAATATGGAAATAATAATAATAATAAAAATCTTTCAATTAGCGAGTTATTATCACTGTATTAAGATGCAGAAACTAGTTTTTATATCAAAAGTTTAAAGTTCAAAGCAAAACTTGAAAAGACATGAGAGGCTGTAAATAGTATAATAAAGAAACTACCTCATAGTGAATGAAAAGAAGAAAAATTTAACTTCTTGAAAAAATTAAAATGTGACACAAGCGTGATTAATATTCCATTTTGTTTAGAGAACTGTTTTATTTATAAAACTTTTGTCAGCACTTGCGTGACAGCTTCTACTACTTTTGTTTTCATCTACAAACTTCTGATTAAAACATTTGATTTTCTTGAAATATCATTTCTTGCATTTTAAAACCCTAATAACAGTTTTCTTTTACGAAATTTCTTTCTTTTATTTCTCTTGCGAATTGGTTAGCATAGCAATTCTACCACTAAGGTGTTAGTTTTCCCCTCTTGTGTAGATAATCCGTGAAAACTCTAATCACTGTGAAGAATGTTTAAGTTCTCTGTTTCATTGCATCGCAATACGAGGATTGAGCTGTTTCATTTTTAATGGGGCAATGGATGAATAAGTACGTAAAAAATGCTGTTTTTAGTTGCTCGAAAAAGGCTTAAACTTCTATTTATCTATAAAAAAAACTACTTCTCTCTATCTAAAAACCATTCCTTTTAAGAGTGTGTTTGAGATTTCAATGCAATGTAATGGCAAATCATCGAATTATCTTCTTTCTAATAGAAAACACTGAACCATCAGTTTTTTTTTCTCGTTTCAATTTCGATCATCGACCTATAAGAGATACCTCGAAATCAGAGCCTCGAATATAGAGGCAAGTGAATAAAAGCATGTCTTCTCACTGCGTCCCATGTCCCCGAAGCGTTGCTACTTCTGCGTCACTAGGGAGGAAACACCCAAGACCTTCCCCTACCAGGGAGCAGAAGTGAAGGAAATTTAATCACAGTCCACACGCGACGGATTAGAAGGAAAATGATTATTCAGCACGCGAAAAATTTCATATCCTTCTTCGGAGACGAGTTTTCTTCTGAATTTACCAAGAAATCAGGTGCTTTTGTTTCAGGAAGTACAAGGATCACTGATATTTAGGGAAAGCATTGAAAAGAAAGCTTAAAATACAGTGAAACTTGGGTAATTCGAAACTGCCAGAACAAGAATAAAAATTCGATTTACTCAAGATTTAGAAATATAATAGAACTTGGTGAGTACAGAATTAAAATTCAATACATCCAAAATTTAAAATCAAGAAAACTTAAAACTCTAAGCCAGTACAGAAAGAAAAAAAAAACGACAATCTTTATATAATAATGCTATTAAAGAGGTTTTTTTTAAAAAAATATATGGCAATTTTAATATTATAAAAATAATTATTAAGTAATAACTTATTTTAATAAATAAAATCTTAATAATTATGACTAAAATTTTTAAATAGTTTTTAAATAATGATTTTAATTAAAACGATTAATTTTGAAAATAAAAAATTAGACAATAATTATGCTAGGCCGCGGTGTTCTAGTAATAATAATTTATCTTTGGGTCCCGTGAAATCAGGGTTTGAAATCCGATTCCACTAAAGATACGGCGTATATGTGAGCTTGGTGTAAGATAAATATGACGCTGTGAGTTAAACGTCTTTCCATTGATGTGTTGCGGACATTTAGAAAGAGTAGTGATGGAGACTTTTTCTAAAGTTCAAAATTACGAGATTCGAGGTATTTAAAAATAACCTTTGTGTTGCTTCTAAACGTGACTTAATATAATTAAATTAATTGGAATAAATATGCAATTAAACAGATTAAAGTAAATAACAAACAAATCTAATTAAAACAAATAATAAACTAATCAAATTAACAAAATAGCACTACAGTTAACAGCTATTGTGTTCAAAACTTTCGTAAAGCATGGGATAAACTCATCGAGAGAATGAAGTACTTTAAACATCAAATACTTACCATCACAAAGAACTTCTGTTACTGAAATATTTTTTTTACGAAAATAAAACAGTGATAAAAATAAATTTTGGTTTTTATTTCAGATGAATCAAAATAAATTCAAATTATCGAAATATTTCGCAATTATATTAATATGAAATGTTTGGGAATATAGAAAAAAGATCTAATTATTGACTGCTTTGAATTAAAAGAGTTCAAATTAGATGACTTCCACTTTAATATTCAAATTCAAATTCTTAAATTGTAATTTAAGGTACTGAATGTTTACTATTAAGCATCTCATTCCACATTGGATTTTATAATTAATAGATAAGGTTTTGATCATCTATGAAATGTACACTTTCATACCGGGGGTAAATAACCTTAAGAAATCGCAATCCTAAAGACCCTATTCTTAAACTGAATAGACAGTTTATCCGGATCAAGTTAATAGTCCTTATAAATTCGGAGTTGTGAACTGATAATTAATTTGGATTGATAAGATATTCGTTAAAAAGTAATCACTCTCAAGAATATTACTCGAACGAAGGATATAGAAACGCGTGTAATATCATTTCTCGAGACATGAAATCACACAACATTCCTTAAAATAAGTCATTTTCTACTTTTCTAATTTTTCTTCGTTATTTTTTAAAAACGAAACAACAATTGGCTGATATGAGCACTATATTTAAGGACAGACTGATTAAAATATGTAATTCAAATGTTTATGCGAATATTTCATTTCTCAGATAGGTTCTTTTTCTTTAAAATGTGAAAATTATTTTTAAAAGCAAATGACTTCTAAAATATCGTTGTTTAATCTGTTTCGTAAAATGAAGAAATTTTGCTTCAAAGCTAATTGTTATTGAAAGTATTCTTCTTTCACCTATAACCAGTCAGCTGATAATATTAAAATTGTATTAATAAATATAATGAATTATCTTTTCAAATTTTGGAAAAAAACATTGTTACCCCCCCCCCTTTTTAAAATTTGTACAGTATTGAATTAATTCGTTATGAAAGCACCTTTTGGTTGTTTTTTTACTTTTTATTGTTTAATTGATTGCTTTTAAACTTAAAGAAATGCTTTTTCGAACATTGCAAAATATGTAGATATAAAAACTATCTTTTAAAAGGTATAAAACCATAAAACTACTTTTTGATCTTGAATCCGTTTGCGCTTTATTAACATTTTCGTGCACTATCTTTATTTCCATAATAAGAAAAATGTATGAAAATAGAATTTACAGATACGTTTGCGTCATTTCTCTCATGATTTAGTGCCGTAGATACCTAAGCAGATTAATAGCTTAGAAATAATAGACTTTAGCAGCCTTTTAAAGACTTTATTTAAGACAATTAACAGATAGTTAATGTTTTCAAAAGCAATTTAAAGACAACATCCCTAAAAAACTGAATATAGAACATTAGTCTCGCAAATTAGTTCAATTTTAATTCTAATTATAAAATAATTATCATAAAATTTAAAATTTTATAAAACCTTGAATTTTTAGAGCTCGTTTTTCTCAAAATTTATCAGTAATATTATTTAGTCTTATTTGTACACTTGATTATTAGTAATATTATTTATAAACGCCCCAATGACACTTAAATATGCAAGATTGAAATTGTATTCAAATGTGAATTAAACTGTACATATTTTTATTGACTGTATATATTTTTAAATATTATTTTCTATATGAGCTCTATATTATTTTCCTTTAATAATGGCTGATATATACTCATTGAATTTTTGAGTTTCTCTTTGATGACATCGGAATGTTTTTTTAAATATAATCTCAGTTTCTTGCTTCCTTTTTGGTCTCTAGTGTACAAAGCTTCATTTAATTTTACTTCTGCACAAATGGGTACGACAAATGTTTATGAAATAAGAATTTTACTTGTACGTTGCAAATAACATAAATTACTTCAACTTATTCGGGTAAAACAATATTTTTTCGTGAAAGAAATCCGTTTTCCTGTACGCCAATGTTGGTGCGTTGTGCGTGTATTTTCTTAACACTCTAAATAACTTCATAACTGATTTTTCATGAAATACAAATTTGCTTTCTTTATCTTGCATGCAATGCTTCATTCACTGTTATTTCATCACAATAAGGCAAACAATTCTTTATTGAAAAACCATTTCTGTAATAAAATGCTAGAGACTAGGACATTTTTTTTTTGTGAAATAGATACATTTTTACAATGTCCACTTATGATTAGTTTCGCCTTCGGATATATTGACTTGCCTCTGTCAATATATCCGTATATAGCTTAAGTTATCGCTTTATCGATTTCCGATTCAAACAAAACGGAATTAGTACGCTTCAGGGAAATTCATTATCTTATTAACGTTCGTTTTATATCTTAAAATAGCCATTTCCTTACGAAATTCTTTAATGAAAATGCGGCATTTAAAGTATAGTTATCTTTTAAGTAATTTGATGAATAAGAAATGAAGATTCATTGCTTTAATATTATTCCATGGGAAGTATATCAGATAAGCGAATGAAAAGTCTCCAGCTCAGGGAAGGATCTCCCTTCTGTAGTGGGACAAGGATGATAGTGCTCTCCTCTGAACCCATCACTGATGTCGGGTCGTACCTTTGTATGAGGAGAA
The DNA here is from genome assembly GCF_947563725.1 of Argiope bruennichi. Lineage (NCBI taxonomy): Eukaryota > Metazoa > Arthropoda > Arachnida > Araneae > Araneidae > Argiope > Argiope bruennichi. The sequence continues at coordinate 126,709,710 of NC_079163.1, forward strand.
GGAGCAAGAGCTGTTCATTACGGGACATATTTTGCATCAACTATAGAGCCGGAAACTATTTGTTGCTGAGATTGAATCATTCCTCTGAAACTAAGGCAAGGTTAATACTTCTAGGTTATTTCTTAATGATTCAATGGAATCTTGATTAATTTGAACCTTTTTACTTTTACTTCGTCAATGATTCGAACCTGAGTATATTGTAAAAATTTCGGGAGAGATGCCGATGGAGAATATCGATTGAGGATTGAACACTCTAAAATAGACCATAACGGTTCGATTCGGGGGACTGTGCGAGTCAAGATAAATATTTCACTTCATCCTAATGTTCACCAAACCACTACTATACAAGTTTCGCTGCATGAATAGGAGCATTATCATCCTAAAAGCATTATCATTCAGCATAAACACCTATAGGAGCATTATCATCATAAAATTCCATTTCCTATAAGAAATAAAATTTACGTCATAGTATGGACAAGACCAGCTAAATTTTCTCCATATTTCTCCCCAGTGACCCATCCTTTCAGGGTCATGATTGGACCAGCAGAAAATCATGATACAGCTGCTCATACCATGGCAGACCCACCTCCATGCCTGTCAGTTGGAAGGAGACAATCACGATCATACGTTTGTACAGGTATCCCTTAAACGTGTACCTAACCTGTTGAGGGGGAAAGTGAGAAAAATGATTCCTTTAACCATATAACTGCCTTACACTTATTCATCGACTAGGTTTTGTGGTTATGGTACAACTGAAGACGGCGTCTGGATTAACATTTGCGACAAGTGACTTAGGAATTGCTGCTCTGCTGTAAATGTTATGTTTATAAAGGTGCTTTCTAATTGTAATTATTGACAGGGAAATTCAAATGCTAATTAAGCTCTTCGCCCCTTTAATAGCCCCCTCTTTTTAGTCATAACAATCCACTTTCATACCCGGATGTCTCTTGCATTAAGTTCTCCTTCCATTCATTATTTTGCTTTGTCGAGCTTGTCTTACCGCATTGTGTCCATGCTGTCATAACTAGATTTTTAAATTAGGCTTTTAAAACAAATCGTCATTCGCCAAACGGCCATTTGGCGACTGGTGGCGAATTTGGAAACTTTGGCGACAAAATGAATAATACTGGAAATCTTCAAGAATTTAATCTTCAAGACAAATGAGCTGTGAGGTAAGGAAAATAATAAGATGCTTGTGAGTAACAGGTTCACTCTTGTTTCAAACTGAAATTGGGATTATTGTAGTAAAGTGAAAAGAAATTTAAAAAAATAACCTTTGTTATAAGTTCTATCTTCCCTCTTTATATATATATTTCTAATTTTTCACTTTTAAATTTCACACTCAAATTTTAAAAATTCGTAGATTACACCCTTTAAAGGTAACAACCATTTTCCAATTTTTCTCCAAAAATCAGTTTCTACATATTTTTTATTTTAATTCTATAAATAAAAGCCTCTTTTTAATGAAAAATAATTTATTTCATATAATTAAATGTAAAAAAAAAGAAATTCGCAAATCAAAACTTTGCAATATGCTATCGAAAATTCAAATAATCAATAATTTTAAATTTATCGCAGAAGATACATGAGATAACAACAATTAAAGATTAAAAAAATTCCTTAATTTTAAAAGAATAACACCTTTTAAATGCTAAAGACATTAGTCGCGCTCTATTACTACAGCTAAATTTATGAAATCTTTTGCAGTTTTTGTAACAGCCCTATATGCTTTACAGAATTCTTCTCATTTTATTCAATTTCAATAATGCCTCAAATTATTCATTTCAATAAGTATGAGAAAGAAACGCAATTTTAGGAAATCAAAATTTTGAAGGAAAAAAATGATCTGAAAGGCAAGCAAAAAATGTATGTGAAAAAGGTCTAAAAATGTATGTTAAATACCTACTCCGAATGAATAGGCCTTAAAATTCTATTGTAATTTAAAAGCCTCAATTATAAAATATTACAAGTTTATATTACTAGAAGATTATTTCCAATATTCTTTACTCGTATCAAATAAAATACGTTTCATTCTCTTCGTATAAACATGACGATTTTTAATCAATCATTTTCAAAATAAAAGTAATTTAAAAAAGACTAATGACTTAATTTTTAAAAAAAGGAATAATAATGATTAATAATATCTCCCTAAACAATTATATTACATACCCTCCATTGCATATCGTAAGTAAAGTATTTAAATCATTTAAAACATATGTTGAAATAATATTAAAAATGAGACTTAGAATTTCTTTTATAAATACATGTTAATAGTAAATTAGAGTTGTTATAGATACATTGCCATATTATATTGTATTATTAATACTGAGGGGTTTTTTTTCACATATTCAATATAAATAAAGAATATATAAGTTCCTAAAATTACTCTTGCTTTCAAAAAAGTATTCATATTAGAAAAAAAAATTAAATAATTATTTCTCTCTAATCTAAAATTCCACCACTTTAATTGCAGAAAGAGAGAAAATTCCAGCTGATTGCAATTAAATTCTCATAAAATAATATAGAATGGCTATTTTTCTTTTTAGGAGTGGTGTAAGCGGAGTTTGCATTTTTAACGCCTTATCTTGTTACCGATTAGGTTTCAACTTTCATACAAAAGTATGTATAATTCTGACAATAAGACCCATTTCATTTATGTGTAATGTTAAGTCTTCGAGTAAACACACTCACATATATACCAATGGATAGAACAAAAACGGTCAACACGTTAGTGGATTGAGTCTAAAATTTGGCACATATCTTTAATTTGACGGTGGGCTAAATTTCGATTATCTAACGTTGTATTTTTGAGTTTTCCCATTATCATACATACATACCTACAGACAATCTTCCTAGGCGAATTTTGTCTACCGCTGGGCAAAAATCTCCAAATTTCCTGGTTTCTTCTTATTGGTGAGCTGTTATGCTCTCAGTCTGACATAATTTCATAAATGGCTTTTCTTTGTTGTCAAAATTTTGGATATTCATAAAAATCTCAAGGTCAATTTTTAATGATTACAATCCTTTCTTTTTTAATTAGATGTAAAATGAATACAAGTATAAAAAATTAACTAATATAAAACTTAAATATTTTTTAATATTCAGTAACAAATATATATCTGTTATATATAACCCTTTAATGAAATCTCTTTAAATTTGAACTTTTATGGAAATGTGGATAATTATTTTTATAAATTGCAACATACGCATATTTTTATTTATTTTGTAAACATATCCAAATATTTTATTTACTTTTTTGGGGAAGCTGAATTCCACAACTGACAAATGAAAAACAGGCATTGGAGACGGACATTCCCATTTGTTAAATTGTTGTATTAATTAGTTCGAAAATGGAACCTTCAAAATAAAAGCTGTCAAAGAAATTTATGCCTATTGTTCATTTCTGAGCAAAACAAAATTGTCTTTCTCCGTAAAGCTATAAGAAAATCTCCTACGAATTCGTACAAATGGTCAACAATGGTAGGAAAATGTTAATTTATAATTCAGTAATTCTACTAACTAGGTCAGTGTTAAAATACTTGTCCAAAAACAACCCATCAGAAAGGGGTGGGCTCTGTACTTACACATTAAATTTTTTTGCTTTACCATCTACACGCATACCTCATGTGGTTTCTATCCCTAAAACTCATTAACTTTTTACGATGGTCACGATTTGCTTTCATGAAATCGATTTCATTCAGGATGACTGCTACCTGACTGATCCATAGTAACGATCCTGACCTATAAAATGCCTTTCGCAGCTTTTCTTTCATGACAAATTTTGTGACCGTTTTGAAATGGTTGCTCTTTCTGTCACGTCCCCACTGCGCTCGAGCATCCGAGCAATTAGTCCAAATGAAGAAGCGGTGCTTGGCAAAGTTCGTAAAATCTGCTTCGTGACACCGACGCCTTTTCCCCGCTGTCTCTCTCTCTCTCTCTCTTTTGCATTATTCATCAACACAAAGTGTTACGGTATATTTTCTGTTCCCCGCTTGCTGGAAAGAAAGCTTTCTATCCAACTGTCATTAGTTAATATGAAAAAATGATTCTTTAAAAGTTTTGTATCAATCAGATGTCGCAGATGGCAAAGTCAAGTTTCCGGTCGTGAACGAATATGAAGTGTATATCCAACAAAGAAAATTCCGTTGAGTTAATATTTCTTCAGTTTTGGATTTAGATTCGGAAACTTCAAACACCATCAAATTGCATGAATTTAAAGGTATCTTGACTTTTAAACCAATATGCTTTCTACCGGCGGCATGAATGATTGACATTTGGTGTTTAATGTAAGTACGGTTTAATCTTTTAAATTCGTGTTTTATACGTGTTGGTTTTGTTATTTAAACTTCTTCTTTTCAAGAAACCGTAAGTCTCCTATGATCATTCTAAATTATTATGAAGTTCACTTCCAAAAATGTTTTTAAATTAGATATTTTTTTCTTTTGAAATAATTGAGGAAAATACATGCAAATATTGTGTTGGAAGTAGGTTTATTTTGTAATACCAGTTTAAAATATTACAGCAATTTTGCATTAATCATCATATTATGGCTTATTTTCTGATCTTTGTTTTCTGGAAATGAAAATTTACAGATTAAATTTAAAAAAAAAAAGATTCTTTAAAGGCTTTTCTCAGGCCACTGTATGTTTTCTGTTCTTCGCTCATAGGAGAGAAAGCTGTTTAGTGTACTGTCATTAGTTAATATGAAAAACATTATTCTTCAAAAGCTTTATGGTGATCATACGATACAGATGGCATTGTCAGGTTTTCACCTTCATTTGAAAGCGAAATGCGTAAATGAGTGAGCATTTTTTTTTTTTTTGAATTAAAACGTATGTGTCTGTTTTGAACTGAAGTATGTGGTGACTTTTGTGTTTCAGTTCATAAACAGGAAATGTTTTCAGATTATTCTTATTTTTAAATGAAGCATATATTGAAATTTAATAGATGAATTAAAAGGAAATGAAAAAGAAATTTACTCTAAGATGCTTCGACAAACATCATCATGATTAATATTTGATATATAAGTACACTTTAAAGCTAAAATTTTTGTTTTTATGTATTATGCTTATTGATTTTTGTATTTTATTTGTAGTCGAACCAATTAGGATAATGGTCTCATTTATTATAAAGTTCTTTCTCAATAACAAATATTATAATACCATAAATGCAGTGTTTAAAGAAAAAATAGGCCTCTGCAGATGAAGAAACTGGATTAGGTTTGCAATATTAGTTTCAAAACTTATCGATTTAATTGAAATTGCTTTTATTTTAAAAACGTTCAAATGACTGGAATAATTTATTCCTAACAAATATTATAATTAAAAGGAGTAGTCTAATAGTATTTAACTGTGATTTATATTTTAATGATAAAAATATCATTTAATGGTAAATTTAAGAGTGGAATAGTACTAGCCTTATTGACTGTCCTTTCGATTCAGGATCTCAATGCTATATAGATATTCAAAGTAGTTTTGAATAGCCGTACGAATTCATTTTAATCCAAAATAACATTAAAATGTCCGCTTTTTGATCAATATCCGATTTAAATTTTATATATTGCTTTCTTGTTTGATTTTGATTTGATCATAAAAACGATAGTTACTTCTCTGCAACTGGTCTATATTTTGTAATAATTAGTTATTTTATTTTATCAGCAACTTTAGATTTAATTAAAATTATATCTTTTCTTTGTTGAATAATCATTGAAAGCTTTTAAGAAATGTTTTGGATCGTATACAAATTTCCAACAATTTAGTAAATATGCCTGATATAAAATCAAATTAATGTCACTGGCTTCTTATGTAAAGTATGTACATAAGAAGTATATCTTCGTGTAAAATATTACTTGCTTCTAGAAATTCCTTTTTAAAAATTCAGTTCTTAAACTGCATTATTATAAGCGAACATCACCTGAGAAATTTCATAAATAATTAACATTTAGTATTATTTTTGAAAAAATTATTTTGAATCTTCTTCTCTTTAAAATCAGTTCTGAATTTCTGATATATTGAGGCTTTTTTGGCATATTAAAAACACTTCTAAGTACCCTGATCCAAGAAATTAATACTTTCTGCAAGGTGATTTCAGTAATAATTCTCAGTAATAATCTGTTGCTCATAAATGCAAAGTGGTTGCTCATGGTTCAGTAGTCTGTTTCTCATAAATGTCAGAAAATTTTTTTTGCAATTTAAATATTCGGAAATGATGATCTAAAATCATAAAGATCTTATTAATACATTGATTGGTATTCTTATAATACAAAACATGAAATTGAAGAAAATTCTGCATTTGATTTTTCTATGTGTCCCCTAGGGTCGGTCGTCATTCATATGCATCAATTTATACATTTGCTTTCATAGTGGTTTGTAAGGATCTACAGCAAATTATCAAAACAAGGTGTTAGACAATGCTATTGTTTCAAAGTTTAGAAAAAGCCTCAATGAATACTCATTTTTGATAAAAACTTGTCAGTTTCTTTTCGTGAAATTAATCTGCTTTAGCTAGTTTCATGATAACTAAAAAGTTTAATCTTGTTTTAATTTACGTTCTTTAAATTCAATGCATTATTTATTAAAACCTTGAATATATCTAAATTTAAGAAGAAACTGAATATTCTCATTGGGCGACCTTTTTGGTTAAAAGCTTAGAAATGATACTATTATTTCACATTTTAGGAAAAGACTTTCCATTTGCTTAGTTTTATGATATTAATTTGATGATATCCTCTTTCATACTATGATCTTACTTTAGCTTACTTCCTTTAAAGTCATTGCACCATTGATCGAAAAATTCTACTACGCTGCGAAATTTAAGAAGAAATCAAAATATTCTCAATGAGCAACATTTTTGGTTTAAAGAATACCATAATTCACATTTTATATATATATATAAAAAAAAACTACGTTAAAAATTTTTTTAGTTTTATGAAATTAATTTGGTGATATCCTTATCTATATTAATTTTTTTAAATTGAACTTGCTTTTTATTAATAGAGCAGATCTAGACATTCTTAATATTACAGGTTTACGCATTCTATTTTATTGCCACATTTATTGAATGAATAGAAATTTCTCCTTTATCATTTGAATTTGAAGTATGTGTTTAAGAAACTTTCTTATATACCGACCGAATCCTAAATTTGATATAGATCTTCCATTTCGGATCAAACATCACATACCAAGTTTCATCAAAATATTGCATTTTTGAATTTCCGCTTTCATGTAGATGCGATTGCGAAAAAAAAAAAGCAATTACAAAAATACGCAATTAACCCATTGATACATTTTTCCAAATTTTGATTTGGGCCTACAATTCTCAAGAGAAGAATCAATTTGCTAAATTTCATACCTGGCTGTATTTTTGGAGAGATAGTTAAAGTCACGGATGGCCAAATAGAATTCACAGGGTAAGATTTTACTTAAGATCTGATTAAAATCTTTGCAGCTGTGGCATTAAAAACCCATACCAAATTTCATCCTTTAAGCTCTTCATGGTTTTAAATCATCGATATGTTCAAAAACCAAGTAATTCCAAAAATTATTTCTTCCGTCTCAGGGAGAATTAAAATGTTGAAATTCTTTTAACTCTAGCCGTCTTATTTTTCAATAATTACGAAACGTTCTCTTATATTCGAGGAAAGAATAAAAGGATATTACCCTATCAATTTCTAAAGTGCACATGAAAAGTCCTTCAGATTAAAAAAAATATCTAACGTCTGATAAAATGTTACCGCCTAAACCTCATATTTTATATCAACATACCTTAAATAATGAACGTCATCATTAAAATTTTATCTAGAACTTTTCATTCTTTACATCCAATCCATACTAAACAAAACATCCAGTGTCATCTAAGATTCTGATGCAAATGTTTACATGCTAAGCTCGACATATTGAGGCATCGATCTCAAGGTATCCCACCCCTAAACTTGTGATCGATTTTCAAGACTGAGGTCGTATCTTGCAAGATCACATTTGCTTCATGCCTTTGACAGCGATGCGCATTCTTCTCATCTGAAATGTAGGTCAACGCATGGCACACTCTTTCGCTCGAAGGCAATATTTTGCTCTTATCTAAATGACACCACCTGAGTCTTTATTGATTTATATGACCTTTTTTCTCCTCAGGTGGCAACAGAAAAGACAGCATGGACACTTTTATTTCATTATTGATAGGCAGCGTTCTTGAAAAATGTTTACTTACTAAAATATAGGCTTCGATTGTCTGCTGAAAGTAATTGCTTTGTTTATGCCTGAAACAGTTATTTTATTGCATGCTGAATTGACGTAAAGCAGTTATTATTTTTTATTCTCAAAAAAGAGACGCATATTGATTTTAAGAATGCACAGATAGGAGATTAGAGACAATGACTTGATTTTGTTTTTTGAAATCTGTAAATATTTTTATTGGAAAATTATTTTCATTTTTATTTTTTAATCTTCAGAATGAATAATATACATTATAAACTGTGTGTATTCAGCTGTTTGTAGAACTTTTTTAGGGCAAGCAAATTAAAAATTCAGGATTGTCTTCTGCTTCGTTTCTCTTTACATAGAAGATTTAAAAACTTTCGAAGATCAAAACAAGTTTTCAGAGCTTCACGATTTTGTAATTTTGTTTTAATATTTTAAGTTTTATATCATTTCCTGTTTTTAATCGTTCATTTATTGCATAATTCATCGCTAAGAATATAATAGACCACGATAATCGATTTTTTACTTCAATTCCTCATCATAAAATAAGCTCTTTAATGTAATTAAATCCTGAAGGTATACAAATATTGTATTTTATCAATAACATACAGTTATGCTGAAATTCGTATGTCTTGCGCATCAAGAAGCGAAAGAGATATATATAACACAATTCCGTCTTTATAAACATGAAACAAATCATTTCAGATAAAAAAGTAGTTTAATGCAATAAAAACGATTTTCCTAAAAACATCTTTTAATAATGCACTAAAAAAGATTTTTAATTTATTTTATTACATTATTTCATATTATTCTCCATTTTAAAAATCTTTGCTGTAAATATTACAGATTTTATGATCAGCTCTGCCTCACATTCACCACCGATTCATGCTGTAATATGTAATCGAAATTTAAATAAATTAATAGTTCTATTAAAAATGAAAAGAAAATTTCGACATGCAGTAGTGTTGTTTAAAGTAAACAATTTTAAAATATTCAGAAGTGTATCACATTATAAAATGAGTGAAAAATCGGTTATAAAATTCAATTTTCGTAAATAAGAAACAAGTTTAAAAACAAACAAGTCACAAAACAAGTTGTTTAATGTGAAATATTCAAGCAGCTTTTACTTTTGGTACATAATCGTCGTATTAGTCTAACAGCATTTATTTTGAATCACTGATTTTAAAATTATGTCTAGATAAAAATGTTCACGTATAGACAAATTATTAATTGATTACGACCATAATATTTTTGGTATATTAAAATCAATACAATATATTTTACATTACTCATGTAAAATACTGATATAAAAATTTTATTTTAAACTTTGGCTAAAACATGTAACTGTATTTAAAAATGATACCGAAATTTACTTAAAAAAACAAACTAAAAAATTCGTTTTAGTCGAAACGACGCAATTTTAAATAATTTGAAATTGAATTTCTAACCATTTTAATTCTTCGAACCAATCGATACAAAAATGTTGGAACTGTGTGCTAACTGTCTAGTATGACAGATCAAAATGGAATTGTGTGTTTCTGTAAAACACTTTTTTACTGCAATAGCAAAGTGTGGGAAAGCTTTCAAATAAGTTTTTAGCGTTTTGGTAATTCTAAAACATTTCATTTATTTTAAGATTTTGAGATTTCAAAATTAATTCATTCCAAAGACATTCTTAAATTCATAGAAGCATTTGTTAGCTTTTGTAGTAATCATCTCACATTTTAAGTTGTGATAATATTATATTTCAAATATAATGTCTCTATGTTTTTTTTTATATTGTTGCTTTTTATGCTGATAAAAAATCCCTTACTCAACTGAATAAAAGAGAACATGAAGCTTATTTCAATTTATAATAGCATTAGAGGGATTTTATATCTATTTACATGTTTTGATTTCGATGAAAAGGACCAAATTATTAAAAATTTATAACGAGTTGTTGATTTAAAATCTTGCCTTTTTAACTTTATGCATGTATATAAATTAAAAATTTTGATACAGTTTAATTTTTTATACGAACTATTTGGAAATAAAATCACTTTTGCGTTAGATCTGGTATTCAAATTTTCAGATAATTTTTATGGACGAATTTGTGATAGCGTGAATTGACTCAATTTCCTTCTTATCATTCTATTTATCTTGCAATTTTCTCGGGGATAGAATAGAATCGCATTTTACTACCTGGATAATTCAAGAACTCTATTACGAGTTAGTCATAGTTTCTTTATCAGTTTTAGCTCTCTTCCATTGTTTCCAAACTCTCATTTTTATAGGATATGGCAACTAAAATATGTTTGGAAAAAGTAAAAGAAATCTTACTAAAGTTCCAAAGGATGAATGAAATATAATATAACGTGCATTGTATCTGTGTTTTGATACTTCAAGGAAACTTGTAAAGACGCAGGAGTTTGTAAATTTCAGAATATCCAGGAAGCCTCAATAAACTGCAAGGTATTCTTCCATATAATATTATATTATATTATATTATATACTATTGTTCTGTATTATTCAGCATTATACGGTATTGTATAATATAATTCAATACTGTGCAATATTAGATAACACTGAAATTAATGTACAGCATTATACGATACTGTGAATACCTTATAATATTATACATTATTAATGTACTATTGGAACAAAATATATGTATATGAATTTACTTAATCAAAACCGTTCTTAAGATTTTATTCTATATAAATTAGTTTCTTTGATGCTTCTTTCTCTTCTTCTTTTCAATTGATGCTTCTTTGTCTTCAAAAATCAATATAATATGAATGCAAACGTCACCATTATAAAAAAAAGCACCTTCTGCATTTATGACTATGCTATTGCAAGCAGATGATAAATTCAAAATAACTGTTCTGTAATGGTTATTTAGAAACATAAGATATTAATAGAATATTAATAAAAAAACTCTGAGAACAACTTAGCCAAGAATATCCATTGCTTTTTTTCGTCAATGGACCAAACAAATAATTTCTTACAATGCCAATCTCCTCTAATCTCAAACATCCACGCTGTTGTTGTCTATCATGTTTTCGCGCCATTGAAAGGTTTTCAAACTGCAGCAAATGAGAGTTATACGCATTGATCACGGTATTCATTGAAAATGTAGCTTTTTCCATGAAGAAACTCCATGCTCTCAAATCATCTTGTAACAAGGCTTCTATTCACAGCTGATTATGATTCACAGCTTCTCCTCAAGAAATTGTTTGTTTCTTTTGCACTCCAATGTTCTTACGTTATTATTTCATGGTATTATATTGACTTTCTTCCAAACTATTGAACAAAAATTTCCTATATCCATGAATATAATTGGCTATGATAAGTCGATTAAAATTTTAGAAAGAGTTAAATAACCTAAAAAAAATTGTGAACTTTTCTAAAGGAAAAAATCGCTAATGATAGAAATCCTTCTTTCTAGTCTATATAAATATGTGAGAAAAAAATGTAAATAGCGATCTAAAATCAGTAACTACAAAAATAGAAAGGTAATTTGCTTTATTTTAGAAAAGAAAGTCCTATGAAAGTGATCCAATTCTTTTTCTCTTTCAGACAATGACAGGAATTGATAGTTACCAATAAATAATTCAGAAGTTTCCGCCACATTGTATGATGAAAGAATATGTATTCGACTTAAAAAAATTCAACTCGATATCATAAATATCAATGCACCACCTCTGATATCTAGGAATTGAATTTTGACATTTACTATTTTTTGCCTATATTTTATTGTTATTATTTTTAAAATTTATTATCTAATTATGATAAAAAAGACATATCGCATATCGTCATTTTGTAAGTGTTTAACCAAATATAGTTGATTGTATCAATATTGATTTAAAATTAAATTTCAATATTGATTTAAAATTAAATTAATAAAATCATAAATGAAGTTTTTCTTTGAATTCGGATGTAGTCTTCCACCATACATTCACTGTTATATCAAAACTTTTTATGTCAAAAGCCACAAAACCACACGCTACAAACATACAGCATTTTGATGAAGGATCTGAAGCTTCTACCATCATATGACATTTTGTGTAAAATACAACAACCACAAATGATATATAACAGTTTTAAAACAGAGGTAGCTAAACAATAAAAATATTTTGAATTAATCAAATATTTTCAGCAAATTTGACATAAATCATTTTGATGCAGTAGTGACGATATATTTCTGCATCACAATCACACTTGCTCTAAAAGTATTGCCTTTCGTGACATTCGAAGAATAACGGTGTGTTGTTATTCTGGCTGACAAAGATTTCTTCGGATGCATATAGGGCAAATTAGCCGGCTAAAAAAATGCAATGTGATTAAATCGTTTTATTTATTTAAAAAAAAAGATGTGCCCACTCCCTATTTTCATAGTTGTCCTCTCAGCAATGCTTTCTTGAACATTTCTATTTGAAAGGTTCTACGCATTTGCAGAAGTTTTTTATTAATTTATACTCTATATTTTCTTAAAGTGCAAGCATTGATTTCTTGACTCTTTTGAAATGCCGGGCGTTCTGCCAAAGAATAACATTGGAAAGAAGTTTTGATTCTTTATTTTATTCTAAAGAAAATGTCTGCAGTTGTGAAATTTTAGTAAACATACTCTGTTGAAAAGAAAATTAAAAAGTATGGTTAAAACTGTTAAATGAACGATTTTAATATATATGGCGAAAAGCATGCAAAACCATCCAAAAAATTTCAAATTGAAGAGTCGGAAGCATTACTGGAATAAAATCTCAGCCAAGTTCAATTGAATTTTCAAAAAATCTTTAAAGTAGAAACGTTCAAAATATACCGAAAGGGGCAACAATATGAATTTCCAATTTCCAATTAGCAATATAAATTCAATTCTCTCCTATTAAAAGAAACTAGAAGCATTTTGCTACCATATTCATCAGGTGATATTATTTCAGATTACAATTCGTTTCAGCTTGTTTAGAACGGCCGTTTTAGGAAGTGTATCAGTTTGTATGAAGATGTAAAATAATTATAGATAGATTATTATTTCTTCATAGAATTGATTGGTTGCTGGAAAATATCTAACTTCTGATAGAAAAGAACTTTGATAAATCTTTTAAGCATTTTGAGAGTAAACAGCTGTATTTTATATACTCAAAATTCATATTCCTACCGGGGGCACCTCAGAAATGAGGATGAAAAGCTTCCGGTATGGTGGTTGGTTCTCGCCACCCTGGTTATTGGGGGTCGGCTACCTCCTACTGATGACGGGACGTGATTCCTGCGGGAAGTGTTGTGCCAAAGCCGGTGATGGCCCTTAGGACTCAAGCTTAGTTCGCTTCTCAATAGGACTTAGTTTACTTCTCAATGGGATTCATTCATTGGACCTCTTATTAGGCGTCAAAATCACATAACATATATAAATATATGTGCATTGTAATATATAATTGTAAATTTTGCACCTTTCTAATGCGATGTTACTTCCTTTGTTAAAGCGTGGGATGCAAAATGCTTTCCAAAATTATATTGATACAGTATATTGACATTGTATCATGTGAACCTAAAGTGAATCCACGCACGTTCTGTCAACAATTTGACCTTCGAAAAGAATGATCAACCATTGACGTTGATCAATACGTCTTACTTCTCAAACGTTGTTCTAGATATTCGATCGTTATTGATGTAATTAAAATATTTGAAGGTTAATAGAGTTTTGTAAATTTACTTTTGAAATAAGAGACAAGTCACGTTATTCTCTAAATTTTAGAAGCACATTAATGTTTTACTCCATAAATATTTTCGAATCCTGTTACAAAAATTCTGAATATATTTCCTATAATATAAAAGCTGACTATATCTTTTATTTATGTTGAATTACTTCACGCCCATGAAGATGAAATTTTGTCATGGATTTTGAAACATTTCTTGATGTGTCAAAATTCTGTAACTATGCACAATCACATATTCTCGATAAAAAAAATGAAATCTAATGAAAAAAAAAAATGAAAATCTAATTGAGGAAGTTAAATTGCTTAATGTATAAATTAAAGGTGAGGCTAAGTATGAGAAACAACTAACTAAAAAATTCTATTAAGATTGTAATAAAGAATAATGAAATGTACTAACAATAGGAAAAAATTAGATTCTACATTTTTAATAATATTATAAATAGTCATAAGTCAGTTATATCAAAGTTATGGAAGTCGAAATTGTAAAATCAATGAAAAACTGTGAAATCATATACACTATAAAAATTTCCAGTTAAAATGAACATAATAAAAAAGGAAATTCCAAAATATTCCATAAATATAAATGTGATTAAATCCTTGTTTTTTTTTTTTTTTTTTTTTAATATTTTTTTTTCAACTTTTGCGATTTTTGTTTTGATGCCCATATTTTTAAATACACCTATTTCATGTTTTTCGTTACAACAAGGAATATGTTTTAAATATCCATTATTACTGTCTCGTATACGAGTCCCAAGGGGGGGAGGCACCTCATAATTGAGGATGAGAAGCGTCAGGCATAATGGTCGTTCTGGTCTAATGGTAATGGGTACACGAAAAGGTGGGGATCTGGCTCCTCCCATCGATGACGGGGCGTACTTCCTTATGGAAAGGTTGTGCGGTGACCGGTGATAGGCCTTATGACTCAACCGTAGTTCCCACCAGTGTTGAGGTTGCTACTATCTGGTTATTCAAGTTTTTCCGTGTGTCTTCCGACGGGTAGGAGTAGCCGGTTTCTGATTACTTTCTGGTATACGAAGATAAAGCATTGTAAACTTCAAAAAATCGAATTTGGGATTTTGACAAACCTTTGCATTTTAGACCTTCCTAAATCCGAAAACATATTTTATAATTATGCCTGTCTGTTTCTTTGTGAATAAGGTAACTCAATAACGCACCCAACTAGAAGGATGAAATTTGGCATGTAATATTAATACTACATTTGTAGAATTTCTTCAAGTTTGGACAAAATTCATTTATATGGAATTTCGATGTCTGTCTTTCTGTACGAATCCAGTTTAATACTATAGCTACAAAAAGCGGAAAACTGAATAAATAAAACGTGGCACACAGTTTAAGGATCTGTGTTACAAATACATATAAAAGTTTGAACCAAATCCATTAATAGATTGACTGTTAGTGAGTTTGTAGATTCGCACGCACATAAACGCGTACATTTTCTGTCTAAGTTATATAAAATCTGGCATGTGGTCACGTTACAAAAGTGATAGTTCAGTGTCAAATTTTAGTTTTAATAGGTTGAAAACCGGAATTCCAAATTGCATATTCGATTCTCTATACTACTGAAACCTTCCTGTCTTAAAGTCTAAATATAAATTTAATTATTTTCTAAATAAATTTAATGACTGATTTCCACAATTTTTATGCTGATGGACAGGGTTAACGCCTTTGTGAGGGAGTATGCGATAAAATGTCGGATGAATAATTCCCACATATTTAGTTTCATTATTCTTTAGTTTAGTAACAAACGATATTAATATTTGAATTCAATATAAGTGTATAAATACACACAAATTCTACCATTTTTCCACCAATGTTTATGTGGACGACCGTTTGCCTTTTCATCCATTAGTAGCTTAGAAACACCAGACCAGTTTTCAATAAAAATCATTCAAGTGATTAGCAAAGCTGATCATATATCAATTCAACGATTACAGTTAATGATCTTCGTTTACAAAATGAGTGAAAGTCATTTATTTTGCAAGCAGGACTTAATAGCTTGACGGAAGAGCGTAATAGATTAATTAGGTTATTTGCTTGGGTTTAAATACTTAATTTACTCTTTTTATTTAACTGAGTTACTTTCAAAGGTCGGAAAAGGCTTTATAAATGAAATCAGAGTTCAAAGATTCATTCGAATTCATCAAATTTATCTCTATAAAGATTGTATTTCATGCATCGTAGTTTTTCTTTAAACTTTAGTGAATCGCCAGTCTGTAATGATCAGTAGAATAAAAAACTATTTTAATTTGATTATTTTTAGCTTTATAGTATCTGTTGTATGTTATGAGGATGATTCTGTGATTGAATCTATTTAAATGAATTTGTTTTTCCAAATTTTTAAAAACATCTCGATAGCATTAACATTTATAACGGAACGTCTTTCCTGGTCGTTGAATGATAAGCCTCTGATCGCCAGGAACTGACCGAGTCTTAAATATAGAATTAAATCTTTAATGCATGTATGTGAGGATTACATAATTCATCCCAAATGAGCTGCGCTAATTTCATCTTTGAATTTTCTACCAATAAATACAGCGGAAATATTCTCCTCTCATCTTTCTCGTACATTCGTATACTATAGTATACTTACAAAGCGCATTTTATGTTTTACTTTGCTGTTTAAAAAATAGACATGACTCTGCCTCACTGACAAATGATGACAAAATATAGTAAATATGGGGGGGGGGAGTTACGAAATTCCGAATATTCTCATTTTAGAAGATTTCCACAACCACTACGAGAAAGATCTGCCTCTGGACCAAAGTATTTCATTGCCTCGAGGTTCTATTGCCTGTACACGACTCATAATTTTATCAGTTTTAATCATTGAAGAATTGATCTGCCTTTTTAAAAAAATATTAGTGTGTCAAAAATATTTAACTGAATATAAATAATAGGACCCGAAAATCTGTATAGAAATGTAAATTTCATAATTTTTAGAGTTAAATAACCTAAAAAATATTTTTACGTCCTTTAAAGCATTTTTTTTCAATTGAAATTATATTCCTAAAATCTAACGAGTTTAGAAATTCGTCAGGGGCCATGATTAGAGATGATGCACTGTATATATTTGAATAAAAACAAGCAACAACTGCAAGGGATTTAACATGCCCTGATTAAGAGGTTTAGTTGGAAAAAAAAGCATATTTTATAAGTAAAAATTCAGTTCCATTTGCATAGGGATTTCGGAATATGCGAATTCTACCCGTTCATTTAATCTTTGATTCCGAAATCAACTTGAAATTGAATATGATTATGAAACACGATGGTTGAAAGATGTGACAGATTGATTTGGGGGTACACTTCCATCCATCTAAATCGAATATTCTTTTTCATGGATTACCCCTTTCTACCTGACCTACTTCAATTTCTCGTCCTTTTCCCATTTTCTATAGAATCGATCGACCTTCGTTTCGTCCATTAGGTACGGGACTACCGGACATTCACCGATGAATTGGTCATCAGTCAGTTGAGTCTGCGATCAGAGCAATGTTCCACTTGGCAAGCAGGACTAATGGATGTTGTTTAGGAAAAGGCTTATTGTCCTTGGGCTCATTTTTTTACTAAGCTTATCCGTTGGTATTTGTAAAAAATTTTAGATTTCACTGGCTTATTAATGACACGATATGCGTTTTCCTTTAGAAGAAAACACGTTTTAAATTTCAGCTCTTTATTTACTGAATATAAAATTAATAGTTATTACTAAATTACATAAGTAATGCTGATATTCATATTCATACAACTGAAAAGCAAAATTCATTAATATTTTTAAATCGAAATAATTACAGGTGAATACTATGAGATATATATTGCGATTCGTGTTTGTGAATCGTGTTTACATATGGTTTATAAAAGCAAATTCATTACTATTTTAATTGATATCGTTCCAGTCGATAATCATGAGCTAGGAGCTTAGTTCGTTTTCATTGATCATGTTCGCAGTTTTCATTCTGAAAAATAAAAGTCATCATTGTTTTAAATTTTAAGTATTTACAAACGGGTATCAAGACCTATGGATCAGGATTCATTTGCATTCTTCGTGTTCATAGCTATAATGCTAAAAAGTCAGATATTACATTATTTTAAAATTGAAATAATTATAGACGAGAGTAATGAGCTATTGCTGATGGATCCTATTCATGATTATAATGAGGAAATGTAAAATGAACCGTTATTTTAAAGTTGGAAAAATGACAGTCCTGTGTCTTGAGTGAGTCGTATTTAAATTTATAATACTGAGAAGTAAGGATAACTATTGTTTAAAATTGAAATAATTATAATCGAGCGTCATAAGCTAAGAATTGTGATATGTGTTCGTGTGATATGATATTCATATTTTTTCATGTAATATAATAATATATATTAATATGTAAAATTCATCATGGTTTTACAGTTTGAAAAATTATGAACGACTGTCGTGAGCTATTGTCCTTGATTCCGAAAGTCGTTCTGCACATTTTGACAGTACGAGTGTCTCTGATTATTTTCTGTGTATGTGAAGCGAAAGTAAAAACATCTTCATTCCTAATATTTTATTAACATTTACCAAATAGTTAAATTTAATTATATTTCTCTTTATTTTTCAATTCCTTTCATTTTCTTATATAGCGTTTCCCTATGTAAATTTATTTTAGACGTAGCGAATAAATACTACGATAATAGAATATTGAATGGGATTTTTTGCCTTCTGTTCGTATAGAATACAAAAAAAAAATGGTATGGTATATTATGTTGAAATGTGGTACAAGAACTCTTTTCTTCCAATTTAATTCTGTTTTTGAAATTCTTTCCAAAGAGGAATACAAATGACTTGATTAGCATAACAACCATGTTAATTTTTTAAATTTACTGATTATGCAACTGATGGTCTTTGAAAAATTATCTATAAATTTTGTGTAAGGAAGTATTGAGTAAAAAAATTTAGTTCTTAAATTGTAATTTTAATTAGTAACAATAATGAGATGAAACTTTAAGGTAATCATCTCATACCAATATCGGGACATATATAAAAATAAATAATGATAAAACATAAATGTAATACAGACTGAGAATATATCAAACATTTTCAGTTATGATGATTTTTTATAAAATGCCTAATTATAATGATTTTGCAAAATGCTCAGTTGTGAAGATCATATTAATTTGGCAGTTATGCTGATCATATGAAATGGTCAGTTATGATAACCATATTAAATATTACATTATGATATTTATTTAAAACTTTAGTTACAATGATCATATAAAATACTCAGTTATGATAATGGTGTAAAATAATGAGTTATTCGAATATTTTAAATGGTTAGTTATTATGACCACTTATTATTCTCAGTCATGATGATCATTTAACATGGTCAGCTATGATAATCATCCTCAGTGCTCAATTATTATGACTATGTGAAGTTTCAATCATAATGACCATATAAAAGGCTCAATTATGAGGATCATGTTAAATAATCAATTATTTGAACATGACAATGTAGCAGAAATCATTATTTCTTTTAGTACTTATGAATGTTTTGTCAATGAAATGAAAAATATATGAAATATATTTTTTAACATTATCTTTCCAATTCCATTCCTTTCTATTTCATTTCAGCATTAATTGAAAACAAATAAGAACTATTAATTACCTATCGACTAACCGATAATATAATTAAACATTTTTTTTTAGTTCTTATAGGCGTGTTTGAGTAATTAACAAAAAATTCCATCAACTAAAAGCAGAAACAATGAATCATAATCTATATGACATGAAAAGGTTTAATTTTTAAAAGTAATCAAAATTTTACATACACGCTAGAAAATTTTGTGTGATTGTACAATTTTCCAGGTATTTTCAACTGCATATCTTTTGGAGCTACTAGGAGAAAAAAAAGGTGTTTATTTACACAAATAATTAAACATGAAATATTGATTCTAACAATGCATATGGAATATCTCCCTCGAAAACTGTTCAGGCCAATATAACAACATCTGTGTTTTACATAATACACTCGCAAGACCCTTCTGTGCACTGCAACTCAATCTTTTTAAACTGCTCCATTTCCTAGTAATTTTCTAGATAATATTTTAATCCTTGATATGTGATGTCCATGCTTGAAATCTCGACTTTCATAATTCCATGATAAATTATGTACTAGAAACGCTTGCAGAAAATTTTATTCTACAATTTCAAACAGTACTGAAAGAATGATTGTAAATTTTCACTGAATTATGCTCAATTTTTCAATATTTTACTGTAATCATTTGGAATTTATAATCGCAGTAAAGAATGCTTTCTTAATTAACTGACTGGTCAAAGTATTAATATTAATAACAAGGTAACAGCTGATTACTATTGTTGGCTTAGAATTTTACAAAAACCATTTAAATTGCAACGTATTGATTTTATTATACTGAACAATTATGTGATAATCTTCCTTATGAATTTGATTTCTGAAATGCCATTTGAATGCTCAAAATCACATTTTCCCTCTTCAATCTAATAGGACATTATTTCATACTAAATAATGCAATAGAAAAGCAGTATGTCTTTCTCAGTAATAGCAAGATTTTGAAAATATATAGAAAACTATATAAAATTTTATTGTACTAATACTAGTAAATTTGTAATCATCTGCCTCATATACATTTCGAGCTAACACTCTTGATTAATAATTAGGATGATTAATATTAAAGTAGTGCAACATCTATGGGGAATTCATTCTCATCCATCTTATTTCTAATACGCCATTCCTTCTTGAAATTTTGACTATGTTTAAACATTTATTTATCCTGCCTGAATATCCGAGGTTTTTTTTTTTGGTAAATCAAACTTCTATTCATTCGCATTGTACACATCCCAGGCTACTATAGCTCGCTCGTAGTTAAAATCATTGGAGCCAACATCCATAACGAATTCATTTGCATCTATTGTATTGACGATCCTGTTTTTCTTTTATAATTTCTATTATTGATGCTGTCTGATGATATCGAGGTATATTATAAAGAGAACTATCAAGAAAAATTCTTTTTACGGAAGCTCCATTCATAATTACATCCATTTGTTATATGATTGATAATATAATATAGACGCATATTACGTTGCAAACTTTCAAGAAGAATTGTTTTTTGTAGCAGTTTGATTCCTAGGATATTAGCAGCTATGGGTTGAGCAGAATTGATATTATATTAAACAACGATTGAATAAATCAAAGTTGGTAATATTTGTCAAATAAATTACTTTGACATGTTAATTTATTACGTTTTTCACTCCATGTTTTTAAGCCGTGTGTGCATCAGATCGAGTAGCCTTAACATTAAGTTAAACAACAGTTCGATGCATCATCATTGATAATATTAATTGATTCGCCATGTTAACTGTGTCGTGAGGCTGTCTGATTCATAGAATATGCTACAATATTTAGCAACTATAGATTGAACAGCAATAATATTAGATTAAACTTCCTATTAGAATGACTGAGCGTTTTTTAAAATTTTACTAAAATCAATACGAATTGAATATGACAATTTGGAAATTTTTGAAATAATTCTTAACTCTCAGATCGGAAATGAATATGACACTTACTCTTAAGATTTTCATCGACTTAGCTCAAAGAAATAAGAAGAACTACATTCTTTCTTATTTCAGGTAAGCCTTTGTGCTTCTCTATTGCTTTGAACTTTCCACTTTATGAAATGAAATAAATTTTTCCGTAATAATGAGTTTCTTTTTTATCCATCAATATAAATGACATTGAGTTTTTTTAAGCATTTCTCTCCATTTAAATTACAATTTCAAATGCAGTCTGTTTTGGCGTCAAACTTTTTTTAGTTTTTAATTGTTATTATTTAATATATAGAACTAGTTCAATTGCAAAGAATATCTAGAAGGTAGGTGGAACTTCACATCAACTTCGTCGCTTTTTTTGAAGAAACTGGCCGTAATCTACAGAATGAATTGTATAAAAATGAGCGGTAAGTGAAAATAAATAAAATGTCATAATTTTTATTAATTCGTGCATATTTCTATGTATAGCTTCATTAAATGCTGTTCATGAAAAGAAGGGGGATTTTTAATGAAGATGATAAAATTATGGATATGCAAACAGTAGCAAAATGACTCTTTTTCAGTTTTATGTCTCCAAATGCCAAGCATAATTGCATTTGAAGTGTTTTTATTTTTTCAAAGAAAATTTTATGCATAATCATTGTATTGTATAATGCTTAAAATACAATGGTTTTGTATAAATGATTGACACACAGTCTCTTCTCATCTCAAAGAATTAAACTTTTGAAGTCAGAAATATTATTCGCAATTCAAGAATGATAAAAAAGGAAGATAAGGATAAAGATGAATCAAATTTATCCCATACTCTCAATTATTAAAACTGGTTATTATTATATGATTTTAATGATTACCTGGCGCCGTATGAATTTCATATATCTCATTTTGATGAAAAACAATCCTTTAAAAATAATCCTAAAATTGGCTTCTCCTCAGAGATAGCTGCAATATGTATCATTGATTTGGGTTGGGTTAAAGATATCGTGTGCCAAAGAAAAATATAGGAAATGAATTCCTAAAGAAAAAACAACCATTTAAAATTTCATATAATAAAAATATAAAGAATTTCACTTCGTTTAAATTTCATGATTACATTGTTCTTTTGAACAGAACGGTGCCAACGTTTACAAAGTAAGGGAACATAACAAGAAATCGAAACTCGTCTTCATGTGCTTTTTCATCTAATGATGCACATATAGAGGTGCATCCATCATCTTAGTGATGAACCTCAACAGAATTAGATAATTCAATCAAAGTCCCTGGGAAGACGATGTGCATTTAACAACGAATGTTTCACTGAGTTTGGATAGCAATTTGGCGAATTTTCAGCATTTTCCATCAAGTGAAACACAAATTTAAAACAGTTCTCTTGAAAGTCCTCCAAAAATAAGAACATCTTCCCTTATATAGGAATTCAATCAACCCTCTATTCTGGAGTATTCCCTTTGCTCCAAGACACTCTTTTCCATTAACAATATTTATTGACTCATGGGTTGAGATTGGTCAAGATAAACAACAGCATTTGTATGGTACGAAAGTGTGGACGACGGGGTGCTGGCTTAGTTATCATCTTCGACATATGACAGTGATTCATAAAAAAAAAGAATTCGTAAAAAAAGAATCTGAGCAGTATTAATTAATTGAAACAAATATTTAAAAAATATTCCTTTAAACAAAATGTTTAAGTGAATGGCTCGGGCACATATTCTTTTCAAAAGGCTTTCAGCTTTCTCTTTGCTATTTATTCAGATATTCTTCTATAAACTATTTATATACAGAATAATTTCTAAATACTTTTCGTCATGCGCAGTCTTTCATCTTCTTTAGGGACAATTCTAATGTTCTAATCGATAATTCTAACAGAGTCTCATTTTCTAATAATAATAGTATATTTCCGGGTGAATTTATAGAAAAATTTATGATAACAATTATAAATTTCTGAATAAATTCCCCTGTTTCAAATTGCTGCCCTTTTCCAAGTAAATTTTTAAAATTTCGGGTAGATTCACCTAATTTAATGTTAATTCTAATCAGTTTTAGTGTTCTAATATTAATATTTTCTTTTCAGGTGAAGTTGCAAAGTTTTGCGAAAAGGACTTCTTGAGAAAAAATTAATTTTGTAATGCAGAAGTGGAATGCAGTCAAGCTTATTATTGTTTTCTTCGCAAAATTAAGAAGTGGATGATTATTGGCTATATTTAATCATTTGAACTAAAAAAAATCTTCATGATGGTTGACTTATTCTATTGATTTTCAATAAACTAAACAATGTTCTGAAGTGGATAAATATAAGTGGATTACCTAGAAATGGGCTGATTAACATTTCATTGATATCGTTTTTAACTCCCACGTACGGCGCAAAAATGAATTGACTACAATTGCTATGTTGATTGAATCGCTATATTTTCTTCAAGTGGCTCAATGAAAAATATGCTGGATCAGCTAAAAGGTAGTAATTTAGTTTTTGTCAAGTAATTTAGTTTTCATAATAGAGTGATATGACTTAGTAAGAAATGTGATTGCAATATGGAGTAAGCAAGATGATTTGATCACGGATACGTACGGTACAGAAAACAAAATATTTTTGAAGAAAAATCTGTTCATCGAATTTTTTCCGTATTTTATCGTAAATTATAGTTTAGAGTTGTTGATTGGATATCATTGTAATCATATTGTTTAATATACTTCAAGTCTGAGTAGAAATCTGAGCATAAAAAATAAACTTTTTAAAATCTCACTTTGATTAGTGGGCTAATCAAATTTATAATAATACTTATAAGCTTAACTCCTTTAATCTCATCTGTAATATACAATTAAATCTTTATTTAAGGAAATTTCGTCATTATTCTTGAAAACTGGTTTATAAAGAAATTATTTAAAATAAAAATATGTCAATTAAATTATAAAAACGAGAATTAAACGAAAATTTAAACTTTCTTGTCCCCTTTATTATTAATTTGAATATATATCACAAATTATAAAAGAGTCTGTAATCCTGCCTTGTATACGTTTATTGTAAAAATCCGTTTTCCTTAAAAATATTCCCGTTTCTGTAAAATAACATCATCTGTGTCAATTTCTTGAAAATTTATCTTCCTTTTGTATTCTAACAAATGATGGGGAAGTTTCTTAATGCTTTTTCAGTGACTTCTTTATTCCGAAATACAATGTCTTCATTATACAGGGTGACTATAATTAAAATGACGATTTCAAAAATCGATATTATAAAAGATTACACTACGATGAATATCTTATTCTCATTTGAAGTACTGAAAATAGGACTTTATAGAAATTACACTGAGATGTATATCATAAGGGTAAGAATTCCTGAACATTCATTAAGTATTCTTCATAGTTCTTTTTCCAACCCCATAGAGTTACGTCTCATATACGGAGATGAGAAGTTACTGTATAAATAAGCAGGTTCTCTCTTTTTTCTTGTGAATAATAATGATGTGGTGTCGAGTTACCCGAGTCTTTCCGATGACATGTTATTCTTGTAAGTGAAGTGTAGATGCTTTATCCGTTGTATACATCCATCTCAATATCCGATTCGTTGATATGCCGACTGATCATCCAGTTTACCTCGTATGTCGAACTGGTCGGGGGTAACTCTTCGTGGAAATAGAGTTTAAATCAATTCATTCTGTTACGACTTTCTTTAGGTATCCATATTTTTGATTAAAATACTATTTTGTATTTTTAAATACACCGATGAAATTATTACACTTTTTAAATTGATAACTAACTAAATATAAAATTGTCCACATTTTTTAAATCGTTGATAATTCTCTATGTTTTATTTCTTATAAAATAACATAATATGATTATTAGCTTCCCTAGCACTTTTTGGGTGGTTTAATTTTCATTCGGTTTCTTCCATCTAATGTTCTATTAATTTTTATACCACTGCAAAAATGAAAAAAAAAATTGCTTGAATAATTAATTACAAAAGAACGAAACTCAACATGAGACTGCTTCTAGTATGCATGCACTAATAAAAATAATGGCCTAATACTCATAAGCTGGGTCCTCATATTGTCTAAATAAATAAATTATGTTAACTTCCAGCACTGCAGTGCAACAACTTAATTTGGTAAATGATCTCTGTTATTGAGGATTATTTGTTCAATAAACTGGCCTCAGCTCACGAAAGTAAAGTTCTTTTCGTTTCTATTACATTGGTAGATATTGTTTGAATACGAATCGTTTCATTTTTTTTATATTAATGGTTTCTTTCCATGTTTATATAGCCTCATTCTAGCTTTGTTATGATAATACATGCTTAATATCTTAAATATTATATCCTAAAATGTTGTTCTGATGGCAATTCAAATAAATAAAAGTACGACACTCGGATTAGATGTACAATTCATAAACATTATAATAATTGGTTTATAAATAATAATACAAATAAAATACTCTACCTATTTGTCGATGTTTCGATATTCAATTACTTTGCTTTGGATGTTTTAATATCTAAAGTAGACTAAAACTGTTGCATCAATATTTGTGAAATAGTCTGCGTCAATATTTTTAACTCATTATTTTCTTATACTCTTCATAGTAGTATAGTTTCTTTATCACATCATTTCAACACCTTGCCCTTTATTTTGTTCTGACGATACTGACTTTATTTGTACTGAGATCTGACTTTATTTGTACTGAGGATACAAAAATATTATCATATATTCAGCGCGATTGTAGAATAATATTTGTACAGTTTTTTTTAATTATTATTATTTGTTTCTACTTTGCAATATTATTGTATTATATTATTCAGAAATCATTTTTATATTAAAGATTATTTTAATTAACTTTTTCTTAAATTCTCTGCTAGATAGTGCCTATCGTACAGTATAAAAGCAATTAATTTTAAGAGATTAATTGATAATCAAGCTCTGAAAATATTTAATTATTATATTGTCAATGGGAGCGCACAACTGAATTTCAAAACGTTAGACCATCAAAGGCTGAGTGAAAACTCAATTAACATTTCCTCTTTACAAGTATAAAGAGAGTCAAGTAAGAAAATCACTAAAAGTTTTTAATTTTCATTTTAACACGTTGATTGCCGTATCACATAAATTCAGGTGACAAGAATAGTTCGCATCCGGTGCAGAATTTTATGTTAGGAGAACGCTCTTTTGTTTGTATCTCCTTGTTTTAAGAAATTGTCCACATCATGAATCGCCGGTGATTCACACCTACTATCTCATTAGATGTTTCTTCTTTACTACAGTTTAGAGATAACGAAGAAGTAAGCACTTTATTAAATAGTAATCGGAAATACAGGCAAGAATCAGGGCAGCGAACGGTTTAAATATTTTTCTACTGTTTTTAGAAATATTCCAACAATCTTTTTGCACATTTTCTTTCTGTATTAATTTTAGACAAAGTTTCCTTAATTCGAAAATCAAGATTAATAAAAATTTTATTTTGGTCTTTTTGGCTTTGAATGATTCATGTTTCATTGTATAATTATTGCAAATTAAATGACCACTCTTTCTGATAAGTGATGATGTATTTCATAATACTCCGCTGATTTTATAATTAAACCACTAATCAAATCAATATCAATCTTACTTAAAATGGAATATTCAGCATCATATATAAATATAATATTTTTATAGTTAAAAATTACATTGGAATCGGAAGGGCATGGGTTCCAAACTTCCTTCTATCAAAATTCCTTGGTGCATGGGCAAATCTATTATTGGTACAAGATCCTAATGTTGGTGTAGTGTAGAAATTTGAAGTCGAAGTACCATCTGAGGTGGATTTTCATCTTACTACAGTTCAAAATGATAAGGTCCATCCGTTGTGTCAAGCTCTTTCTGTAGCTTTCTTATGTGCATGGAAATGAGACTTCAATATATCTATAATAAACTATTAACAGCAGTTTTTTAAAAAAGAGCAACTAATGAATACCATAAATATGCAATAATATTAATTGGGAAAGAAAACATTTACTTTGGTATACTTTTCTAGAGACATCCATATTAATTTTTTTAACCGTTTTTTATTTGTATATATAGAAATATGGGGTGATTAAAAACTTTTAAAATTAATCATTCTTAAACGAGTAAACACAGCAAGATGCAGTTAACATGTAAATTATACATCTGACCTCCGACCCGCCACGAAGGCACACGGAAAAATTACTGGATGACCAGACCGCCGCAACAGCAACACTGGCGGGAACTGTGGTTAAGTCCTAAGGGCCATCACCCGCCACGGTACAACCCTCTTCGATGGAAGTACGTCCCGTCATCGATGGGAGTAGCCAGATTCCCCACCTATTAGCGTGCCCTCCAGGGTCCTCATCCTCATTTCGAGGTGCCCCCCGGGAGTTGTCGTTAACATATAAAATAACTGAAACAGAACCGTATTTTTTCCTCGAGACGAGAATTCATTGTGGCATAGTTTACAATTCAAATCACTAGAGATTTTCTGCAAATGTTCGAGTGATGAGATATATACTGGTGTGGAAAACTTAAGAAACAGGTGCTTTATTTGCCATAACTCCAAGAGAAATCATCTGAGAGACATGAAATTCAGAAATGAGAGACAGCATCTTGTACTTTAACGATGGCGAAAGCCTAGTTGCGCAAAAATGAATACAATGCATATAGTATGGAATCAAACAAAAGAAAAAGGCTTTATTGAACTCATAGTACCGCTATACATGATCGTCTGTCTAAGAGGAAGAATATCAAGCAGATGTTTCTTAGTATGGAATATGTCCTCCCCTTACTGCAATGGTTGCCTCGCACTGTCTATCCGTACTTAGCATCAGATTGTCCAACAGTTCTTGAGGTAAGAATGCCCATTCTTCAATAAGCATCTGTTTCAGTTGTTGGGTTTTCCCCGAAGGATATAATCGTGCCGCAAGACGTATCCCCAAAGCATCCCACACACGTTCTATTGCATTTAAATCAGGAGGTAATGCTGGCCAATCCATTCGAGTGCTATATTCACTTTCCAGTAGCTGCTGAACATTAGCAGTTAGGTGTGGCTGTATATTGTCATCCATAAAAATGAAGTCTGGTCCTATAGCAAATGGGGAAGGATCACCTCCTTACAATAGAGATCTCCAGTTACCGAACCTCTGTTGAAAACGTGGAGCACAGTCCGCTCGTTCAGCATAATGCCTTCCCGACGACAACTCCAGGACCACCCTAACGGTTTCTTTACAAGATGTTACTGGGATGAAACCGTGTCCCGAACTTTTTCTAAATCAACTGGCGTTGTGGATCACTTGTGGCACTGCAACGATTCTCATCCGTAAAGAGGACATGACTCCATTGATGAGACGTCCAGTTTTTGTGCTCCTTACACTATTCTAAACGGTGCCACCGATGGCCAACTTTCAAAAGGATTCTGGACGGTGGGCGAATAGGCAACCTTTGTGAAAGCGTCTGGTCACAGTAAACCGCGACACTTGTCGTTCTGTTGTTGTACACAGTTGCTGAGCAGTAACGCTTGCTGGCGGTCTCCTTTCTAACAACTATACCTATGGTTTGAAAAACTTTCCAAGAGCGCGAAATGACACTTTTGTTGATTCCGAACTCTTCAGCTACACTGGTCAAACTGCGCCTCTCCTCCAGCTTTCCGATCATTCTTCCACGTGTGAAGTCGTCCAGGTGCTTTCTTCTATCCATATTTCATGAAAAATCTCACCTGCACTTGCAGCGAATGTCTTTAATCGGGCCTCCATTTTTCCTTTCTTTGTAATCTTGAGGTACGCGCCCCGACTGTACGCATTTTGATGTTTGGTTTCTGACATTTGTATACGCATCACCTTTCTACTGAATTGTGTGTTCATTGTACTGATTGCAATAACCCCTTTTCAGCAATTTCATGGCTACCTGCTTAAAATTTACATTGTTGCTTAAGTTTTGCACACTTAAGTTTTGTTTTTAAG
The DNA here is from genome assembly GCF_947563725.1 of Argiope bruennichi. Classification (NCBI taxonomy): domain Eukaryota; kingdom Metazoa; phylum Arthropoda; class Arachnida; order Araneae; family Araneidae; genus Argiope; species Argiope bruennichi. The sequence goes on from NC_079163.1 coordinate 126,739,089, forward strand.
TGTTGCTTAAGTGTATAATGTGACACTATGAGTGAAGTTAAAATTTACAAATGTTCAGTAAATGTACTGTCCGTCCTCATAGAAAGTAAATCAGACACATAATTGCAATTTTTTTCATTGCAAAAAGTGCCATACCATCAGAAATGGTGGTTAATACGTATAAAATGTAGTTCCTCTTCTAACGGCTGAGATCTTCAAATCCAAAATGAGCTTTTATTACTAAACTCTTTATTTTATCTTACATAATGTGACAAACCTATACTGCGAAAACATTGAGTGGTTTAATACTATATTGAAAGTTTGGGCAGTTTCGGGTGATCTGGCGTTTATAATTTTAACAATAACGAAAGAAACTTCGTTGTCAATACGCTAGGTTGTAAACTTTGCCTCAGAAATTTCGATTTCCTTGCAAAAAAAAACCCGGTTCCCTTTCCTTCTTTTCGATTAAAAAAAGAGGCATTTTTTGGTCATCATTTGTTTATGATTTTTTGGTTTTCCAAATTGCACTAGTGTCCCACTCTGTATTTAAAACAGAATGTTTGTGTAAAAGATTTTTAAATGAACTCCACGCTGATAACATTTTTTTAACGAATCAAAATTCTATTTTAATTTTCCAAAGTTTTTCGTGATAAAGGAATTTCTCTTGTGGCCAACAAAAATGCCAATGATTTTTTTCCAGCCCTCTAGGATTTACCTCCTGATCTTAAACCTTATTTAAATTAAAGGTATTTTAAATAGCAGGAATCGAAAACTCTATTATTGAATACATTCATAAAACCAATCGCATTATTGGGTGGGTCAATTGCGTGCCTTATCTACACGAAATGCTATCTGCCAAAGAACCTCTAGTCAACACGACAATTGGGGACTAATAGCCACAGTACAATTTACAAAGCGAATCAATATTTCTTGCTCTTATCATTTATATGTTTCTCGGTGAATTAAGTGCCTTCCCTTAGCTAGACTGTTTGTCATCGACGGAAAAAAAACTAAAAAGAAAAGAATCCAATAAAAAGACCGATAATGAAAGCATTGATCTGTATCAGTTCGCGAGGAACTCAAAGCCACGTGATTTCTCTGGTACGGCGCACGTGAGTGGACAAAGATCAATAGAAGGGTTAATGTGGAATAAAATCTGGGCTATTAGTGTTCTAGCAGAAACTCATTTAGATGGGTAGCTTCGCCAACGGTTTCTAATTCTGAGCATTTGGAGCATAAATTTTGATATCAGTTTTAAGCTCAAACACTTTCTATTGATTGTTCCGATCATGTAAAGTACCATTTGTATTATTGATACGCATTTACTTATTTTTAAAGGATTTTATTATCTTTGATTTGGGAGGATATATTCTCTCTTTTGCAGGCTTTATCTTCACTAATAGTTTCAGAACTTGCTTATTTAAAACAAAACATTTTCATGCCAGTTTTAACAGAAACCCACATTTATTGATTTTTTTGTCTAATTATTTAGATCGTGTAAAATATCATTTGTGCTATTTATATTTACCTATTTTTAAGAGGAAACTGTTATTTTTCAATTGGCGGAAGATTGTAGGATTGAATTTGAATTGTAGATTTGAATATTTGAAACATAAAGTGCGCTCACTTTTAAGCGCAAACTTCTTTTATTGATTCTTTGTAGAATTTTCCTAGAGTTATAGAAACAATTTTTTGTTCGCATTTACCAATTTGAAGAGAAACCTAATGCTCTTGCACTGAAAGGATATGTTTCGTTGTAGGTATTTCTGCCTGTATTGTTTAACTGTTAGAACCTTAATTTGGGTACCAATTTTAAGCGCGCCCTACCGACATTATACATTATTTATTTTATTTATTCGTTCTGAAAGAAATCTTTTTTTTTTTTGTGTAGCAGTGTATTCTTTTTATTTTAAGGAATAGCACTTTCGGATATTTTGCTGTCAACATCGCTGGTGGTTTCTACTTCTGAGAGTTTATAACAATAATTTTCAAATCAGTTTTCATTCCGATACATTTCTATTAAAACTTATTCCCTTCTCTCATATAAAACCAAAAATGTTGAGCTTTTCATACGACATTTCTTGTTTTCAAAATTAATTTTTTATGTTTATATTCATCAAATATATTCTTTCGCTTCAAAAAACCGCATCTTTATATTACCTATTTTTGTACCCTTCAACAAAGATAATTACTTTACATTACATTAATCTACATTAAAACTTCTACTGCAGTAAAACACGTGTCACTTTTTTATTTCGTTTATAGAGTACAAATAGTTGTGACATTAGAGTACTTTTAGCCTCGATACAAACTATAGCATAAGACAGTGCTGACCTAATGAAAATGAAATTTTCATTTCCTTCAATTTTAGCTAATGAAATTTTCACCCCACTTGTAATATATTTTTAAATTTTTAATAACTATTTAAGAGCTTTCCTTTGAAGATAAATTCATTAACGATTTGTTCTGAACAATTGACGATTTTAAGTTTGGACAGCCATAATTTTGATTAAAATAAACTACTTCTTCTTTTTAATGCATAAACAAAATCCCGTTAAAAATGTATATGCATAAAATCGTAAAAATATTAGATATTATATGCTTTCTATTTTTAATATATTTCATAAATTTTTACTAAAAATATTATGGGGTTTCACAGTTAAATTTTGTCACATTTTCTGCCAAATGACGCTCCTAAAAATGAATCAAAATTTAACACAAATAAATTGATAAACTGATAATTATGTTGTAAGAATATTAAATATTTTAATATCGTCTGTAGCACACGACTCTATAGATTCGAAATCTCTATTATATCAGAAAATGAGTGAGACATCGATTGCAAATTTCCTTCATCATAAAACTGAAATTTACGAACAAAAAAGAATATTTATGAATCCATATAAAACCTTATTTGTAAATAGTTGTGCTTGTTAAAAAAAGGCCTCCTTAATGTGGATGCTATCGAAATTCAACCGTTCGATAGTTGATAAATTCAATTTTAGCTGTATAATGAGAGTAATTACAAAGAACGCAAAAGAAAAATAAGCAAAGGACAATTAAATTTAGTCAAAGTATTTCCGAGCTTTATAAGATACAAAACTCTATTAAGAAAACATGTATCTCTATTGTAATGTCGTTTCCAGCCAGAAATTTTCTCAGAAAAGTTTGATTACAATTCTAGACGCATCAAAATTAGTTTTTGTAACTGTGTTCAGATCAGAGCTTATTTTCGAGGTAGGGATACATTAGCTTCAGTTTTACTTTTTCGATTATCTGTTGATGCTATTCATTTCTACTTTGCATGAAGAAGTTTAAATCAACAAAAATTGAATTATTGTTTCATTGATTAAATACCCTGTGCAAAAGTGATACAGGACAAAAAATAAACCGGAGGGGAAGGTCAAAAGATTTATCAAGTACTTCATTAACCTCGCAATTATATTTTTCATCTCTGCTCCTCTACATTTCTGCATTGAAATTATGGCTTTAAATACCAATCATTTTACAATCTACCAAAAAGTTTCCTTTGCCCTCCTCTACATTTTTTGCAAATCTCTAATGCAGCTGTGTCTTTATGGGTTTGCTCTCTCGTATAGGAAGTATGGAGACAATAATTATAATCGTCAAAAAATTCGAAGAGATTTTGACGAACCTCACATTTCAGAAAACATGTCTGAGTTTGAAAAAAACCATATTTAGCCTATTTAGTCTGTCTCTGAAGATAATTCAAAAACGGTTTGAACTAGATAGATGAAATTTGCACATAGACATTAGACCAATTTTGTAAATTTCTCTCAAATTTTGAACGAGAGTAAGTCTAGTTTTCTGGTTGTTTGAGTACAAGCGAACTCGATAATTATAAAACGTGAAGAGCTTTATGGATAGACGGTTTAACATCTAAAATACAGATTCTTATCAAATTTTGAACCAAGCATCAAAAAGGGTTGATCATCTATCGATTTATACTTTAGCATGCATTTAAATTCAATAATCATAAATGGAATATAAATCTGTTATTGTGACTACAACTATAGATTAGTGTGAATTTTTTTTTTCAAATGGAGAAAAAGGCATCCAAAATACATAATCACACGACATATTGAGCAAAAATACTAGGTTCAGGCCAAAGTTCTGCATTTCGTAATTAATGTTCGCCATTGCCATGCAAGGTATTCTCTGCCTTACACAATGTCCACAATTTTGTGCATTATTGAAGAATATGCTAAAAAGTTTAGGGAAAATCGCTCTCGCTGGTTTTTATTTGTCTTCAGGAATAGAATATTTCTAACATTTTCTCGAAAATACACGATTTACTTTTTTCTATCTCGTTTGCCATTCCCACTGATTTGGAATTCTTCTCTATTCTCGGTGTATCGGCTTAAAATAGTGGTAAAGTCTTTCCTCGATCAAGTAACTTTCAAATTTCTTTATTTGCCTTTATATTATTAATTAGTTATTCATAAATAGATATTTCGTCTTAAATACTCTTGAAGCTCAACATTTCGAACGATTTCAATGCAACTTTGGGATCATAGATGTCCTATATACCTTGTGGAAGACTTTATTTTAGGACCGGAAAGTCATTCGTTGGATACTGTTTTGCTTCAAAGATTAACATTTTTGATGCATGTTCTTCAGGTCGGTGGGCTCCTTCTGCAAGTATAGTGCGGAAATTTGGACATAATTGCTTTCTCAGGTGGCATTCTTAGCGTTTTACCAGGGCTCAAAGTCGCAAGGTTCGTCCAATAACTATTATTTTAAGATAAAAAGTAAATAATATACAAAATTTAAAAAACTCTATTTTTAGTCCAATAATAACAGCGTAATATTAAAAAAACTGTTTTTATTACATTCTTTTATTTAAAGATTATTTATTTTAAAATTTTCTTAACAAGAAACGTCCTAATGCTTTTCAAGAAACTTACTGGTTTAAAAATCAATACTTTAACATTTTCGATTTTATTCTCTTTAGTAAAATAAATCATTTAAACTTGAGAATTCGAGCAGCCCGTAATGACCAGATCTTCCATTATCATTAATATATAATGGATAAATTTTAGTATCACCCTACTGGTTCAAATGGCTTTGAAGTCCCAAGCATAATGGTTTAAACTTTTAACTTCCTATTCAGGATTTTATTGGGAATCAATAACTGATTTATCATATTGGCGAAATTTTGAATAAAATATATCACTGAATAACTAGTAGTATGTTCACTAGTACTTTTGTTTCGAAAGTTATTTCTTAAACATAACGAAAACAATGACGTCTCTTTATTTTCTTTATCTTACTTTTTTTTTTAGCTAAACGTCGGAAAACATATATTTGTGCAAGGGTTAATGGCAAATTTATAATTATAGCGGACAGAACATTATCAATAAATTGGAAAGTTTATAGTCTTTCGATGTAGTCACCGATGTAATAGCGTTGTGTCCAAGCTTTACCAAAAAGTTGAAAATCGTAATATATGTAATGCTGTTCTGTTGATGTTTCGGAGAGGGCGGTCTATAGATTTCATAATCTATAGGTACCAACAATCTATAGTGTATCTATAGGCTGATATTTTTACTCGCTGAAGTTGGGAGTTGAAGATTTATTATTTGAGTTCAAAGAAGAAAGAGCCATTTATTGGCATTCCCTACTGAAATGTTCTAGATATTCATACAATGAAAGACAGCTCCGTCTGAACCATAAAAAGAATTTTGGAATGCTCCAGGCATTGTAGGATTCCACATTCCTAGAAATAAAATGCATATAATATTGGTAATTGCATCACTGCCTGACGTTCCAGTCTAGTTATAATGTTGCATTTGTTGTGATTACAAATTTGCTACCATTAAATCCTCATACTTTGACACACATTTATTATTTTTCTATTTTCTGAGTAATTGATTAATCTTTTCTTAGATAAATACTTCAATCTTTCAGAAATACTTTCAATGGCAGAAAAATTATTTGTTTTATATTAAAGTCAGTTTTACATAAAATCTAATTCATCATAAAACAAATAAGCACTTAATTTTAACTTTAAGCATGTTTGCAATCTTTCTGTTTTAGATTAAATGCCATCGTCTCTTGAAATATAAAAGCTACTCTTTATGAGTATTTTTCAGAACTACGGTGGGTTACTATGGAGATTTAATAATTAATAAAAAGTAAATAATATCAGGCTTTTGATTTGATTTTGGAAACACTTTAATAAAATTCATTTCTAAAAGTTTTTTTAATAAAAAAAATGTTAATTAGTTAATTGTGTTTTTATATTTAATTTTGATTAAGAAGTTAATTTCAAAACTAATCAACTATTTTTCTTGCTTTCATTATTTTCGTTGGTAAGAAAAGAGCTGTGTCTAACAATACAAATATCATGAATTCAAATTTTAAAAAAATATGCATTTAAGAAAATTATTATCGTATTTACACATTAGTAAAGTTCATAATACAATATATTTTTAATTAAAATTTATTTATATTTAATTATCCTACTCTTTCTTGCTTATCCTACTTTTTCTTCTTTCTTTCTATTTAATTATCCTACTTTTGTTTTAAAACTTTGGATTATAAATAATTTTTCAGCTGAGAAATATTCTCTAGCATGTTCTGGATTACGCTTTCAGTAATTATTTTCTTCAATCTAGGTAAGAAAAGGGAACTTAGTGTATCAGAAGCGTCGTAAGAGGAAATTTATAAAAAACTGCAGAAGTCCCCCCCCCTACAAAACGAAAAGAGATATGAGTTTGTTTTTTTTTTCTAAAAAAGAAAGAAAAACTTTACTTGCTCTTGAATCCCCAGCTAAAACCTTCCCTGATGATTGAAAGCATACATAGACAAACTGCACTGAAAGATTTAAATGTTACCTGAAAAAAATTGAATTAAATACTGATTAAACTTTCATATTAAAGTTGCAAAGTTACGCAAAGTTGAGCACAGTTTTATTGTGCTTCTACAAGAGTCATCTCCTAATATTGAAATTCAACTCATGTACTAGTCGTGGCCTCGCCTAAACAAGAAATTTATTTTTAAATAGCCAGTATTATATAGAATAATTCATTTAATTTTCAAGATTTTAATCCATTTATTCACAGCTATTATCAGAAAACTACATCACTTTTCTCAATGATATGTGCAGTTTTTAATAGTTTAATTATCATATAATTCATACACATGAGGAGTTGCAGATGTATAACAGTGATCAATACTGCTGATCGAAGCTATTTTTCTATAGAATGTAGCCATTCTGGAATGTGTGTGTACCTTTTCCTACAGAGAAACTATTTTCTGCTTCTGTTGAAGCTGAATAAATAATGTTTTACCTATCAGGTACCAGATAACCAATATGTTTCTGCCTCTTTAATCCTTTTGAAGAAATTAAAAATTGCATGGCAAAATATTTCTTGGGTTTGCTGGAATTTTCTAGAAATTTTTATTGACTAAAACCACAAACTGTTCATTTCCAAACTGTGCTTATGTGTCCATTTGAACTTATGAGAATTTACTTGTTAATGTTAGACAATAAATGATGCCTTAACTATTAGAAATGTTAAATTATTATGAAATTCATCGGTATATTTTATAGAAATTTTTCTCCTTTATTTTTTTGCGCAAGTTGTTATGTATCAACACTTTGTAGGAGAGACTGAAGCTGATTGTAGCAACTTTTGGGGAAAATTTATATTTTTAAATGTATTTGCAATTCCTTGATTATAAATATTCACTCTATTCTATATATTCATCCATAAAAGGCATCAAAGAACATTTAACAACTAAATTTCAGAACTAAATTTATTTTTTTCCAAACTTATCGGTTGTTGCAATTTGCCCGAATATGAAGTAAATTGTAACAGACGTAGGACAAGCTCTAACAATAAAAACAATTGTATTTAAATTATTTTCTTATTGCCATTCTTTTATAAATTAAAATATAAGTCATTTGGTAATTATTATCGCTGGACATAGTGGTAATAATAGATATCAAGTAGTTTATCGTAAAATAAAGATAAAATTCTTTAACTAATCAACATAAAAGTCTGTTTGAATTGCAATTAACGCAAGCAATTGATAGACTGCCTCCTGTCGCTCACATTTTGTACCTATATTTTTACAAATTAAGTATCGAACCCATTGTTCTACATCACCTTTCCGGGTCACTGCGGCCTGCCTGTAGACCCTGTTTTAGGTCTGGTTAGAACCCCTGTTTCATCGAAAACTCACAGTGTATGATGGTGTGAATCACTTTAAGTATTCCGGGGATAAATGCTTCACCCCTTCCGGCATTTATTTACTATTTTAAATATTTTAATTTTAAATAGCTATTTAAAACTTAGAAAGCCTTTTAAAACTTAATACATAGAAATTTTTATAAGGATCAACTAACTAATCTCTGATTAAAATATGCGAATTTTTTTTTTTCATTTACAAGATAAACTGAGTACATGTTCACAACTTCTATTCTTTTGTTTCTGACATTTTTGTTGATTTATAAAAAAAATACTGTGATTAGTAAAAAAAAACCACAAAAAATTAAAGTAGATTTTAAAACATGATAGACAAAGTAAATAAGAAGTAAAAAAAAATATCAGCTAACTATTTTTAAATCAAAATTTACGAAATATTTTTTCCCATATACTAGTTGAAATGGAGCGCGTGCTCATAACTTCTCACTACCCGTAATGTGATAAAGTCCATCATAAAAATCCTTCTAAGCAAAAATTCTAATCAAAATTATTTTAAGCTTTTGAGTAACTTGCTATTACAACTCACCCTTGTTACAAATAGCTCTTCTCTGCCCTAAGCTATTTATTGCATCTTATTAAATTATATTAATTATAAAAACAAAAAATTAAACCTTGCTTTCGTTAAAGTTTTAAACATAGAAATCAATAATTTTTATCAAAAATCTAAAATTCAAAACAAAAGCTTGATAAATTGATAGAAATACTCTAAATAAATTGAAGCATTAATCACACCCATAGTATGCAGGATATCCACCTTAAGTATTATGCTATTGGCAATTTCTAAGTCATCTCTTTTGAAAATAGGGGAAAATGCGTTAAATGCAATAATAAATTTTTAAATTTTCTTTAAATGATCTAAAGAAATTCTATGTCGCTTGTGTTAATAAATATGATGCTGAAAAAATTGCAGAATATAAATTTCTACCGTACCTCAGCTTTCCCAATCATATTTAGTAAAAAATATTTTGATATCCAAATAAATACAATAAAGAAAGTTCCATCATTTTATAAATAAACTGATAAGTAATAAAAGAATGATAACTGTTTAAAGTAATTCTAAAGTGGATAAAAATTTATTTCAGGGAAAAACTATCAGGTTTTCAAAAAGCAAAATATTTTGGCGAAATTAAAAACGACATTGCAAGGTTTTTTTGTATCATTATTGGTTCGAATGTTCAACAGAAAAACATAAAATTTGTATCCAGTTTGTACGTAAAAAATAATGCAAAAATAACACAGCTTGACAAAAAAAAAAAAAAAAAAAAAAAAAAATTGGATAATTTCATTGCAAAATAAAATATTATTTTAAAATATGCTTATAATAAACAACTTTATAAACTTGGAATAAAGCTCACTTTATAGTAATAGCTTCCTTCTGCTGGAATATCGAAATGTACTCACATAGTGAACTGTTCTTGCATCTAGTGGAAAACTTTTGGCATAATGGATTCACATGCCATAAGAAAACGGTTAATCAAAAATACATTATTAGTGGAGCAAGATCGGTGTATTGTAAGAAAATCTTAAAGAAGTCATCTAATGGATTTTAATCTAGTGATCGCAGGGGGCCACTCACTAGGACATACATTTCCAAATCTATCGGTCAAAAAAAGAAAGATGAAAAGATTTGTGAACTCAGTTGCAATGAAACCAATTTTTTGGAAAATACCATACAGAAACAGATTCCCTTAAATAATCAGATAATGTCCCAGATAATATAATAGAAGTGTTCTTCGATATTTCGAACCTAATATTCCCAAATCAGTGCACTTAGTTTCTGCTTGGGTTGCATGTTACGATCTTTTAGAGATCGAAAATGACTATAGTATGTTTAAACACATCCTTGTTTTGTAAATTGACACTTGCCTCTGCATAAAATTTTATTCACGACAGATTTCTATCTTGTTTGTTTCAAATAATTTCACAAAGAATAAAATGACATTTCTTGTCTTTAGATTTAATCCCAATAGTGAATGCTATGATTATGCACTATATTTGGCTAAAATTTCGAACAAGCTTCTGATTTCTCATAAACTAATTCCAGAATGACCTAGGACAAGCCTCAGACTACCTTCATCAAATATGAATGCAGCTGATGCAGCAATACATCTCGTCGGAACAAAATTTATTACTCTAGTAATTTCTGTAGAAATTTTAAAAAATTTAGAATGATAATTTCAGATGGATGTCTTTCACCAAGAAAAATTATCGTAATTCCTTTTTGAATCTCTCGCATATTCGGAATGAACTGTAGTAAAGCAACCAATTCTCATTAAAGATTATTAAGGAGCATTATCGGATTGCAGAATGTTCGAGGTTATTGAACTTCTGTATTTTATGTAATATGATCAACAAAAGAAAAAGCTAATAGGACCAGGGAATTGCATATTTAAATTTGCAGCTTTTCAGATATGCATTTTTTTAAAACTCAAACAATATAATAATGCCTCATTAAAAATATTTACTTCATTTAAAACATTTTAGCAGCCGGAAATATATACTTTCCTCTAATTGCTCAGAAATTTAGTTATTTTGCCACATTTACAATGGATGCTCTATATTTCAATGTTTTAGTTAATGATAAGCATGTTCTTTCTTTTGATATTTATTCTTCATGGTGTTGTTTTCAACACCTCACAATTTTATAATTCTTGGTTTGACCCCCCCCCAAACTTTTCTCAGTTTCCTCTTCATCGTTTTAAGACATAGATAACACAATGCTTTCCAAAAAAAACTTTCTTTTTTTCTTTTCTTTCTTCTTCTTCTTCTTCTTTTTTTTTTTTTTTTTGTTATTTTTTAGTTTAAATATATCTCATAATCCATTATTATATGTATTAAAGAATCTCCCCCAGATAGCACTCTCGTTATAAATTAAAACTAAATGAAGCAAGTAATTGATAATTAAGGCTCTAAAAGTATTTCGGTATTGTGTTGTTATTTGGAACACAAAACTATAAGGAATTTTAGCATTCCAACACATCAAAAAGTGCGATTAATTATAATCAACTTTACTTTTACTTTTTACTTCAATCAGGAGTAGACAAGAATTGCTTTCTAAATGTTTATTCAATTGAAAGAAAATATGGCGCTTAAATTTTTTTCCCGTACCGTTTACATTTTCCACACTGACACAATTTCCTACTTAACGGTATGCGTGCCCTTTTAAAGAAACTGTAAAGCAGGTTTTTCCTTTCTAATATGAACTGCGTTAAAAAAGCTGTTTCTTCCAATAGGTTGTCGATACTTGTGGATATTTCAGGTATTGATGAAGTACATGCATTATTTTGCCTTTTCGTTTTTCTTTTTAGTTTCTTTTTTATTTTGATTTAATAGAACTGTGCATATCTGCCTGCGTTGACTAGTATTTCATTTTAAGAAACTATAATTTTTTCTTTCCTTTCTGATTTGAAATACGCTGAAAAATTTGCTGCTTTTACTATTGACTATCAATGGTTCATAATATTTATTTGTAAAATTAAAGTCTTTATAAAATTATAATTAAAATTTTTATAAAATCTTTATAAAATTAAAGAATTTCTCTTTTGAATACAGAGTTTCATTATACAGTATATGAATCAATATATCAACATTGTATAGTATATCAGCATATCAACATAATAGTATCATACAGTATATCAACATAATTTTGTTCAAATATATAAAGTATTCACAAATACTTTAGAATGACAGTCAGAAATAAGTGTATATATACATCAGTATATCAACATAACAATAAATCAACATCAACATTGTGCAGTATATCAATCGGTATATCAACATAAGAGTATCATGCAGTGTATCAACATAATTTTGTTCAAGTATATAAAATATTTTTAATTGCATTAGAATGACGTTGAGAAACATTTATCAGAGCGTAAAGATATATCACAAATTTTTATGAGCATTTCACTTCAGTTGGCAACGATATACATTAAGGTGTATCGCTACATATATATATATATATATATATATATATATATATATATTTATTTATTTAATTTAAAGATGAATTCAATGAAGAGTTGTCACTATGATCAAATATTTACCAAAAAACCTTTAAGTAAAGCGTAAAATATTCAGTCTCCAGGAATGAACCCAAAGTTTTAGTTATTTTGTCAAAACTATAGATTTCTAATTAAAATATATATATATAGAAAGAAAGCAAATGTTTAAGTATAAAAATATAAAATTTAGAATTTTAATTAAAGATAAAAAAATATCTCTAGCATATAAAATGTAGACATGCCGCATTAGCGGCAAATTATCGATTTTTCACAAAATGAAGGTCTGTTGTAGACGGTTTCATTTTCTTACAGTCTACATTTTTTTAAACAAATTCCTTTCAACCATATAAATAAAAACTAATTAAAAATGGAAATGTGCTCACTCATTTTTTTTTTATTTTATGAAATTGCGCTTATTTTTTGAGTGATAGAAATAAAACTTAATAAAATTATAAATTGTAAGTAATTTTACAATAAAAATATTATAAAAATTATTCAATATTCAAAAGTATTATGTATTTATCCTTCGAAAAAATAAGGTTGTTTTTTCATTCTTAATTCCTTGACAAGTTATAAGGAATTGTAGTTGTAAATGTTTATTGATATTCGTTTCATAATTTGGAAGATATTTATTTATTTGTCTGCAATCTTGATTTAAGAACCCATCTTGCCGCTTGAAATGTCAAGAGTTTTAGAAGTTTCTGTATTCTATATTACAATTCTTTTTACTGCTTGTCAGTGCGAAAGAATTTTTAACTCCTTTATATCTCTTATCTCCACTTATAAGATCAGTTCTAACTCTTGTTTACTTAAATTAGTTACGAAATATATTTCGTTCCTTTTGTTTATTAATAACTAGCCGCCTTTGGCGACCAGCCGGTCCGCCAATCTTAATGCTCGTTAAAATTTTAATAATTAAATATTTTATGTAATTCCTACTTTAATAGCTTCTTCATCAAATATTTTAAAGCTTCAAATTTTGATAGTCATGTAATTCACTCATAATTATATAAAGTCCTTCAGCCATAACATAATATGTATCTCTCTAATTTTCTGTTAGTTCCGGTAGAATTAATGCTTAAAATTAAAATGGAAATGACTAAACTGCAATTAATATAATATTTTTTACTGAAACAAAGCATTTTTTTAATAATATGATTACTGAAAATAGAGTCACTGAGCGTTTAAACTTTATGGGCACTAAAGAATATCTTTCTTAATTTATGTAATATCTCAAGAATTTGTCAACAAAATTTTCTCAGATTCATCATGAACAGATCGATTGATTAACAATGTTTAATTTTAAATGCATCAAACTTTAAGAAAATAAAATGAATCGTTTAAAATAATCGGTCGAAAACAGGATTAAAAAACTACTTTAAAAACGATGTACTTAAAACTATAAGCATATACAAAAAATATATATACTAACATAAATACAATTTAATTACAAAAGCATGCAGCTAACCTAAAAATAATTTAAATAATTGAAAACAGGTTAAAAAAATCTACTTAAAAAACGATGTACTTAAAACTATAAGCATATACAAAAAATATATACCTAACATAAATACAATTTACTTACAAAAGCATGCAACTAACCTAAAAATAATTTAAATCATCCGTTGATAACGGTTGTCATGGCAACAATCAGAATGCGCATGCGTGAATTTTCTTCGCCAGCTCCGGTAACGCAAATGCGTGAATTTTTCTACGCCAGTTGGGGTAACGCTATGCAGATTATACATTTTTAATTTCCTTTATTCTGTGTTATTTTGATTCAAAAGTACTTCAGAATGAATCTGAAACATGGATTAATTAACAATGTTTAATTTTAAATGCATAAAACATTAAGAAAATAAACAGAATCGTTTGAAATAATCCGCCGAAAAATGTTAACCCTAGCCTCATTTCTGTTGGGAGAAAAAAAGTCTTACTCATTTGGCGGTGGGGAAAAATGGAAGATTTTTTAGGCGGAAAAGTTGGCGGTGGGGAAAATGGAAGAATTTTTTGGCGGGAAAGTTATTTTTTAATTAATAATTAAAATTCTAATTAAAATTTCAAAAAAATGGACCCCAGGTGCACATTCCCGACCTCTAAGGTATACATGTACCAAATTTGATAGCTGTATGTCAAATGACCTGGCCTGTAGAGCGCCAACACACACACACACACACACACATTGAGCTTTATTATAAGTATAGATTAGTAATATATATGTAGCTTATAATGATTTGAAGACTTTCTTTGCTATTAAGTTTGTTTACGGCGCTTTTCTTACCTTTATCTTGCCAGACATCTAATAGATTTTCGTGAGTCAAAAACATGCACAGAAAAAAAGTTTCTGTGTGTACCAAAAGAACTTTTTTCTGTCTAATTGATTGAATAATAGACAAAAGTTCATTTTATAAGCATTTGAGGGATTGTATTATCACTGAAAATTGTAGGAAATAATTTTTGGATAACATTTTTAAGTAAATCAGGAGAGAGCATAAACCTTTACGATAAATTTAGTTAATTTTTTTTTCAAATGCTCGGTTGGATTAAGTGATGTAATATATAAGAATGAAATTCGATATACTATTGTTAACCACCTTGCATGGGAAATGTTTTTAGGGTATCAGTTATCAGTTGCCAATTTTTGATGGTATTCGCTTATTAGTACAGCATGACATATGTACTAGAGATATTTTTGGTCTGTGCTCAACTGATTTATTTATTGCTGCACTACTATCTGTTCCCCTTGTATTTAACAATCTGCAAATCTTGACCTCTGGAAAAGTGCTATTTTATTATACTCGGCAATTTAAGCTAACTTACCTTGACAATCTCTTGAAAAAATGTTTGTTCCATCACCAAAGGAAGTATGTCCAAAAGTTGGATCATAGAGAGCAAAGCTATCTTTGAAGGAAATTCGTTCAATGAAACGAATGAACCGACGCTTGTATTAGGGCTTTTAAAGTAGCTTCGACAAATAAAATGAATCCTTTAGACTCCTGTATTTGTTGTTTTATTATTAAAACAAAAGCTTTAATACTTTTCTCATGATGCAATTTTTTTATAAATTTAAATACTGACGATTCTATGTCTTTCTAGAGACAATTTTGGTGTTCAAAATATGTTTAATTGAGTTCTTCGACAAAAGTATGCATTCAACTTTCTTAGCTGTAAAGATAAATGTACCGCTTAAAATTTCTTGACATTGTTTCAACTTTTCGACAAGTAAAATAGAATACTCTTATTTCTGAGGTGTGAGTGGAATTAATATCACTCTTTCACGAATACCATTCGATAAATGCACTATCACTAACTGATTTTTTGGTATTATAACATTTAAATTTTACAAAAGACTGGAAATACATTACACTGTAAATGGCTGTATACTGGCATGCTTAAGAAAAAGTTGGTAGTAGAGGAGAAACCCGATGTAATAAATTTTTAGCTCTTTCAATAAATCAAAGAATTGTTATTAATCTAAAGGAAATATTAAAAAATTAAAAAAAAATATGTTTATTTGACTAAAAATATATTAAGTTTTTCATACAGGTTCCAGGAGACCAACATGTTACATGACAGATATGCTTTTTTTTTATTGTTAATTAACATTCGGAACTTTTTATGCTTTCGAACTAGAAAATTCATTATATATCTTCCTATTTGTTTATGTAACCTTCATTATGATATTTTTTATGCTTGATTCACATATGTATAATTTTTTTAATGAAAATCTTCCTAATTCTAAGTTTTAATTAGTTTCAATTCTCTTTCTCCTAAAATAAGTATAATTTCATGAAATATAAAAAGAATAAGATGGGCCTAAAGCATTTCACTCTTGAAATAGCTTTTATTTGTATGATTAAAAGAAATTTTTGAACAAAAAAGTAGACTAAAAGCAAATAAAATCTTAAAAAAACAGACCTTTACTATTTGAAAGATTGATCATTTTACTGCTCATTCGATATACCTAGATTTTGCATGACACGAATATAATTTTCTTAACTCTAAATTAACACTGCTAACTTTGCATTTTTATACTTAAAATCATAATTTTGCCTTCCATTTACTTATTTTTTAAAACTTATAACTCAAAGTTTTTGGCAAAACAATTCGAATTTTTTGGTCATTCCGGGAGATGTAAATATCTTTCACTTTGACTAAATCTCTTTATTCAATATCAGCCGCAATGACAACATTTATCGAATTCAAATTTTGAATTTCAAAAAATAATATATAATATTCATTATACATCATACTATACATGCATTCATTAAGAGATGGCTTTAAATAATACGTACAACCCTAAACAAATTTAAAATTATAATCGAAAAATATATGATAAAATCTTAAGTGGTCTTGTGAACTAAAATATGTTTTTTTTTATTTATTATTATTTTTTTTAAATCCAGAATGCGTATCCAGAAATGTCGCGTTTATGAGCTTCAGATGAAAACACTCGCGAAAATAGGAATGAAAGGTAGCTCAAAGGAAATTTATCAAGCTACTGTATGATTATTATTTTCACAGCTGATGTTCAAACAAGCGACTTACAAAACGAATACGCGTAGCATATCATAGATGCATAGATCACAATACATTTTCAAAAATGCCAGGTGTATTCCTAACATCCCTAACAGCAATAGACAGCCTAATTCGGAATCAATGGAGGTACGGCACACATGATATTAGGGTTTTTTTCTCTTTGCCCTGCAAAAAACAAATCCTAATATCTTAAATCAGGTGAACGTGGTAGTCAAGAAATAAGTCCATCTCAACCAGTCAGTGATAATATACATGCCATCATGCAATTTCCCCATCCAATGGTAATTAATTGTCATAAATTCTATCCTTATGTGCTGTTAATCATCATTATTTGAACATTGGTAAACAGAAGTGCGCATTAGCAATGAATAGCCTCATAAAATCTGCCTAACTGTTTTTCGGGAGTTCCTCGAACTGAGACAGATATAGAAGACAGTTTTTCCTGAAATTCTTCCAGGAAAAGAGCATATCTCTATATACTTGAATTAAAATTCAGACTTCTTCCTAGATTTTCAGACTTCGGGCTTCTACTTTGTGATGCCTGAATGTTTCAATGTCGCTTTGAAAAATAAATGCTACAACTTTGTTCACGAGTTCTCTATTCATGAGATTTGCTAGTTACACCAGTCCAAGTGGGATAGTTCACAATTAAGTATATGCTTTTATTTCTTTTACATTGGCAATATTTCGGAAATATCTTTTTATTCTTATTGAGAAATCCTTTTATAAAACAAGGAATGGGTTTTTTTTGAAAAAAAAAAAAAGATAAAAACCTTATTCCCAAACTTGCTTGTATTTATAAAAATGCATCACACGTTAGTTGGCAATGCTTCAAAAGATAAAAACTTTTTTCGCATATCTTTTGACTACTTTCTATATTCAAAATATCAATTGGAAGAACTAAAATTCTTCTTACTTCTGTTTGAAAAGGTATTTGCTATTTAAAAGAAATTTTTCTTGTGGCTATTATTCTCTATAGACAGCCGCCTTTGAATCTTTGAAGTATATAAAAGTCAAAAAGTTTTCTTGCCAAATTATGTATTTATTTCTTTCCTATTTTGGAATGTTCAATTTTACCAGAGGAATTATTTTCAGTCTTTCAATAAAAATCTGGGAAACAGTATTTTAGGAAACATCTATGCTAATTTCAACAAATTCCTTAAGAAATTTCTTTCTAAGTAACAAACTACGTACGTATAACCAACTAGCAACATTACAACATATTTGATTTAAGGAATTAAATAATTTTTTTAAATCAAATCCTGTTAGCCTAATATTAATATTAATTTTTTTGTAAATTTAGATTTAACTTGACTTGTTTCATTTTTGTATAAATAGAATTTTGTCAATGATTTTGCACTCACCTCCTGATGTATCAAAATTGTGAAATTTTGTAAAGTTATATATTCTTGATAACAAGACTATTTTAAATAATTTAAGAAGTTAATCATCAATCAAAATAAAAAGAATTATCATGAAATTCAAATACTATGTGAGGGACATCATCTGTAAAAAAAGCATTTGATAAAAAAAGACTAAATTTTAAGACTAAATTTGTGAATAATAAAAACAAGAAATTGCATATACACTTAAATAGCTGGAATACTAAAAATTAGTAAAAATTAGTAAATTTTTCATCAAAACTATATATATATGAAAGCATAATCATAAAGGCACAAAGCTCTGAAAATGCTATTTTAATGAAATTTAACTACACCGAATATTATTTAAAAAAATTCCTATATCTACATTAAAATTACAAATGTCTTATGAAGGTGATTAAAATTTCTATTTTCTAAGAATATGTCCTTCAGTGCATCAATGAAGAACTTGATTTTCAATTCATCAAGAACATTTAAGATCTTGCTTTGATGTTCTTTTATATATATATATATATATAAACTTTACTATTTCGTATTTTTTAATATATAAATAAAGTTTATTTTGAAATTTTTCTTTGTTTTATTACTTACTTCTTTTACTTAAATGTGTATTTTATACCTGTAATTTATACACAGCGGTTCAAGTTCAATACATAATACATAATTGATATATAATAAGTTCATATATAATAAGTTGATATATAATAAGTTCAATACATAATTGATTGGTATCAAATAAAAATACCAAATAATTTATGTATTTATCAATTTTATAACATTTATCTCCAAATTACAAAAAATAATTGCGATGTGATTGCTATGTTACCTGAAGTAAAAGGTAAAAAATTGATAAGTACTTTAGTATATGTTAAAACATATAGTCTTTCCGTAAAACAAAGCTTTCGAAATGCTTGCAAAAGCTCTTTTTCAAAATATTAATTTAACGATTTAAAGAATAAACGAAACCTGTAATCGAAAAAGAGAATATAAGAGTGATAGAAACCAAAAATTTGCTACTCTTCCACAATAAAATGATCGGAGATCCATTTTATGAACTCAATTTCCAACTGTCCCAAAATTTTCTCTAAACTCTTAGGCTTACTTCATTCAGAGCTCACCATTCTGGACAATGAAATTCAGATTCCTTGGTGAGCAAAACCTTAAAAAAGGAATGAAATTTCTGTTGAAAAACCCATCGTCAGTAGAAAGATGTGCGACCGGAATCCGCGTAACTCTGGAATGGACCCTCTGTGGGATGGTGGATAAATGATACTCTTGGGAGGACCGATTGGATGAAGCATGACGTCATGCCCTCTCTCGTCTCATCTAATGGTTTTAAACGGCCTTGCTCTGAAATTGTTCTCTTTCAAAGTAAAGGAGAAAATAAAAAAGAACTTATTCAGTCCTAATGCACTACTTTTTACTCTGGGTAGAAAAATATTTGAAGTCCTGTTACAAATTTTCCTTCGGGGAGTATATACATATAGTAATTCGAAGAGAAAATTTTTAATTTGGATTTTTATTCCATGCTATTGCTCAGTTTTTGAAGAAAAGCGAAAGGAAGAAATATAGTAAAATTTCATATCAACATGGCAGATCAATTTTTCATATCCAGAATATTTGTCCCAGTTTCGCTATCCATTTATTTTTGGCTATAACTTGGGCTTATTCCAAAAAGAAAACGTTTGATTTATGGTATAAAGATTAAGGAAATATATTCATGTAGTTTCGCTTCGTAAGATTCTTTTAAAGAAAAACATGTTCTTCATAATATGTAAATACTTTAACTTGCAAAGTTACTTTTATCTGTATAAAACTGCATAAATTTCAGACGCAAATGAGAAATTTTATCACTTAAAAATAATAAATCGTCTCGTCAAAACCTGCGTCTTCTAAAATAGAAAAATATTCTGACGGAAACCTTTAAAAGTGAAATATTATTTCTTCATAACGCCATTTTGATGTGTTTCTCGATTTCCCTGAATATTGCTTATTTGTATACCAACTATTGCAAACAATGAAGATTTGCATTGATTATATAAGATCACATTTTATCGCCATCTAGAATTAAAATTTGATTTCTCTTGTAACAAGAGTTAGTAGTTTTACATCAAGTTTTGAAACAACAAGAGAATGATTTTGAAACAAGCTATGTCATTTTCAACCATAATCAAATGATAATTCAGGCATTGTCCCACGCTTCGAACTCAATTGAGAACGTTTAAATTACGACTGCATATACGATACGTGCCAGTCCACTAAGATGATAAATATTCTGTAGAATCGGTTTTTCAGCACGCAAACCTCAAAACTCAAAGACAAAGCTTCAAAGAACGTAGCATGAAAATTCAAACGTAAACATTATGAAAAGCCAATGATGAAAGAAAATTATTATTTACAGTTATTGTAAGTACAATAAAACGTTATTTGTAGGTGCTGAACTTATGAATAAAATGTTATTTGCATGCAAATTGTCGAATTCTCTTTTGATAGACTTCGTTTCTTTCTTTTTTTCTCGAATACGAAATAGGAAGTAATGTAATCGAGAGAATTGGAACTCGAAATTTCGACGAACCTCTGTGTTTCAAACCTCCCTAAGTCCGAAAGATACATTTTTGGAATTATGTCTCTCTGTGAATACGATTACTCAAATATGCTTTGAGCTAAATGAATGAGATTCCACATAAGGTCGGATTACTAAATTGCTAGATTTGTATAAGTTTTTGAAAAAAATCCATTCACAGGAAGTCTGTCTGTCCGGGTAAATGAAATTCATTTTAACGTTATAATTACAAAACAAAAACAGCTTGAAGCATAACATTTAATACACAGAATTATCACCAAAAGTATAGATTTGTATCAAATTTTAACTTGTAAATGTGATTTGATTGACAGTGCCAGCATCTAAAGTGTATATTCTTATCTAACTTTGAGCCAAATCTGACAAAGGGTTGATCGTCTGTCGGTTTGAATTTTGGCGTACATGTAAACAAAATAAATCATCAAAGGCCGCAATGACTTCAATAAACAAAGTTTGTATGTGATTTTGTGATTGCAGTCGTAGATTTATGTCAAATTTGGTTGCAGTCAGAAGTAAAGAAAAACATACAAAATACATATGCGTTTTACTGGTGTATTATCCATATGGCAGCGATTAATCGCAAAGATCTATATTTTATATTGTTTTGTTTACCACAGCTGTGGAATTAACACACAACTACTGGTTTTTTTTAAAACTATATTACGGAGTTTACAACTTTCATGTACGGCGCTTTGAAGATAAAAATCTGAGGATTCGTGAGATTCACAGCCTTGACGAAGGTCCGCAAATTTATACTGAGGTTGGGGAGGATAACACCTCCATAAGAGAATATATGAGAATGTTTCGGGAAGATTACTTCTATTGGTTTAAGTGAATGAATATCGTTTTTGTGCTTAAGATATGACATTTAAGAGAGGGACGCAGTAGCTTGGTTGTAACATTTTGGGATAAGACCAAATAAGTTTCAAAAATCGGCTCCGCCAAAATCTGTTGCGCAGGGGTCCTGGTTGACTTTAAATTGGATATCCTGGTCAAATGACAACCCACTGGTGTAGTTAGGAAGACTGAAGAATTGGTGCCGGTTCAGGTGTCTTTCTGATGACAATTTAAGTCACGAAGTCCATCAAAATAGCCTTCTTCATTTCATTTCTTCTTCTAACTAATTTCTTCTTCTTTTCGACCTGTGTTTTTTCAGGAATATACGTTTTGGATAATTGCTTTTTAAAATTATGCTTGTAAAATTTAAAGCAAACTTATATTAAACATTATTTCGTTTGATTTTATTTTTGCTGTCGAATCTAACTTATCATCAGACAAATTAAAATTACTCAGATTCTAGTTTCATTCCCAACTAATTATAGTGTTTTGAATTAAAAGAAAAGAAAAATAATTTTAAATGCAAGCTTCTATTAGTGCACTAAACAGTAGAAATTTTTTTCAATTATTTTTTACTTATTGATCTTTGTTTTATAATTTCTTTCTATAAATATTATGAAATCTTATAATGAATTTTTTTCTTGTATTTGCTACCAGATGGTGCAACTCATATGGAATAAATGTAATTAAATGAATCGATTAACTGCTAATTGAGTTCTGTTATATTGAAATAGTATAGTGTTGTCGAGATTACACAAAAGTAATGAGTAAAAGAAAGAGAAATACAGGGTAGTTATAATTGAAGTGCAAGTGTTTGAAGGACTGTAAAAGAAAAACTACTTGGAGTATGTTGAAGAAATTTGGTATATGTTATATTTACAACAAGGAAAAATTAATTACACAATAAAAAATTTTAGTTCATTTTTTTGCAATAGATGGCTCTGTAGATTATTAAAACGTTGTTTTTGCTCTGTACTATGTTAAAATGAATACCACTTCAATTTTAAAAACATTATGATGATAAAAGTCATGTATCTTTAAGCTATAGCAATGATTGCCAAAGATAGAACGTGCTCTGTTAGTAAAATGTTATTACCAAAAGAATAGCAATTTGAGTGTTGCTTTGAAAGAATATCGCCGTCTTAAAGATTTGAGAAAAGGACCGACGTCTGTGAATGGCTTAAAGAAAATGATTAATAAATTTGAAGCTACAGGACCTCGGAGTGCTCCCTGGAACTAGAGGAAGAGCTGTGAATCAGAAAGTTATGGAAGAGATTAAAGAAGAAATTGATTCAGGGTTAGTGGATCAGCGACCTGTAAGTGCTAGAAGTGCAGCAAGGATTTTATCAAAACCACGAGCGACTGTACGCAAAGTTTTGTGCTACATTTTAAAACGCTATCCGTATAAAATTAAAATTATGCAGCACTTGCAACCAGGCGATCCACAACAAGGAATTAATTTTGCCAACTTCATTTTTGCTGAAATTGATGAAGACGAATCATAGATTCTAAGGATTTTGTGGACTGATGAAGCACATTTTACTTTATCTGGACAAGTCAACATCCATAACTGTAGGATATGAGGCTCATCCAACCCGCCTACTGTTTTTGGGAAACCATTGCATTCAACGTTTGTTACAGTTTGGTGTGGCATGACTGCTGACTTTATTATTGGTCCATTTTTTTTTTCTCGAAAATCTTACACCAACAGGGCTAGTTCTCTGCACCGTAACAGGCACTAGCTACACTCACATTTTAGAATGTATATATGATTCCTGCTTTGCAAGACATAAACTGCTTCGATTCAATAATATTCATGGAGATTCAAGATGGAGCATCAGCTCATATTTGTCATTGTGTTTCACAAAGCTTCGCCGAACTTTCATTGAGGAATGTTTGAGAAAATGTTTCCAAAATGCGTGACCACCACGTTCACCTAATTTGAATCCTTGAGATTTCTGGCTCTGGGAATATTTAAAAGATCGCGTCTACATGGACAAACCTAACTCTGTTGTTGCTTTAAAAGCAGCATTACTAGACATATCTTGAAATTCAGCAGGAAACCATAGGTGCTACTTTGGATCACGCTGTCTTGCATCTACAGCATTTGATAGAACTTGAAGGATCCCATATTAAACAAATATTGTAATACATTACGCATTTCATATTTTAACAAAGAAAAATGTTATAATTACAATGTATAAAATATTGCCATTAAAAAGCGCCACCTATGACAAAAGTTGAACTAATTGTTTTTATTATGTAATTCATTCCCCTATGTTGAAAATATAACATATACCAAATTTCATCAACATACCCCAAGTAGTTTTTCTTTTACAGTCCTTCAAACACTTGCACCTTAATTATAACCACCCTGTACTTGTGAACAACTCCTAATCCATTTCTATAGTACTTGCAAATAATATCTGTAATAAAAAAATTATAAAAAATACTTTTTAATAACGAAACCTATTCTTTTCCAGAATTCCTAAGGTCAAAGTTAAAATCACAAAATCGTATGGTTCTAATATAAATTTCAAAAAAAAAAAAAATTAAATACGTAACATATAAGATTAAAGAATTTTCTTTTTTTTTTAATAAATAGTAAGACTGGTTTTTTTTTACATTGTAGTTTTTAGTGCCGTAGGCTTTAACAATTTTTTATAAAAAAGTATTATTTTACGCAATATAGAACACTATTAAAAGTTTACTTTTTTAAAACTTAATTTTTATTATTTGAATCTTTTAATCTTTAGTATCTTTTAGGATTCTTCATTACAATTATTATGGAATCCTGTAGCCTAATTTTATCGAATTCGCAATCAGATAGCACCTTTACTATTGATTCGAAACTAAACAAAATTAAACCAATGACTGGAAATTAAGTTTCAAAAATATTAAAATAACGTATTATTTCAGAAAAGTTTTGAACTCCGATCCCTATGGACTGAGTGAAAAATAGATCACAAAATGTTATTTTCATGAACACGAAACAAGCAAAGTTAAATAAAAAGGTATTAAAATAACACATTCATTTCGAGAAACAAATATGTTTATTTTTTATAAAATAGATGAGCAAAATAAAAATATATATCCAAATGAATACATTTGGTTAGTGGAAGCATAAAATTCTGCGAGATCTTATAACAGCTTTTTCTGTAGTTTTGCATTTTAAATGAGACACATTTCGATGTAAAACAATGTCACAAATAACCTTTTTTCTTCATTTACCACAAACTTTCAACCAATTATTGAAATTTTCAATATCAGTAAAGGGTCTACCCGTTTTGCGCCATTTGAAATGTTTGCATGCTCTGTTTTGAACTTCATATTCTCGGAGATTTTTATCATTCAGCTTTGAATAGTTCTACCTACTATTTATAGCAATGCATTATTTCTGATTACTTCGTGAAAAAAATATTTTTACTTGCACAGTCCCCTACAAATAATTGATATTCTTGGGTCGTCATTTCTCGCATCAAAAAACGTAAACAGTCATATCGTACCTTGCCCCAGTGGCCGATACGTTCGACCATGCAGGACTCAAAGACCTCTTTTGTGTTTTGAGGTCCGCTTCAGTGATTGCAAGAACCTCAGTACATACTGATCACGGAATTGCATTAATTAATTAAAATATTAGAGTGGAATTTGCACTCCACTGACATTTTTAACGATTTCTTAGTGCTAAGCTCTGTTTGCAAATAAAAACTTAAACAAAAAATGTCATTGACGCTGGAGAAGGTTACTAGTTTCCCTGCTATCTGTTTTACTATAAAGGAATCCCAAATCGGCTCTTAGAAAGATTCACTATTCGAGATATATTCACAAGTTTGCAAGTAAGTTAGCGTGATAAGAGAATTTTATTTTTTCGCATGGTGATCTAGTTTCTTTGTGTAAGCAATCTAAAATAAACCATTATTAACTGCTGGATTTTTCCTTCAATTCTGATTTTGTTTGAATTATCATAACGCTAAGAAATTATTATAAAAATATTTGCGCTATTGTACAATATTGTGCAATATTATACAGTATTATATTAGTTTGTAGAAAGTCACAAATATAAGCAGTCAATTCAAATTGCATATGTTTAATGTAACCATATTGTCAGTCTTTCTTTACGGTAGTTAAGCTTGGAACCTTACGAAACTATAAAGCAGAAATGAAATGAGTTCCAAACTACTTCTTTCAGAAAGATTCTTAAAATATATAGGACAAATAAAATTTCAAAGATTGATCTATGTAAAAAATCTTCTGCCATATCTATTTCCGCTAAAATTGAAAAACGGCGCCTGACATGGATTGAGCATACATTTAGAATGCCGACAAATGATAATACAAGAATTGCACTAACATGAGCACCGGATGAAGAGAAGAAGATAAAAGCCTCTTAGCACCGTATAGGTATGAAGAAAAGAAATTCTTTTGGATGGTCGAATTAGAGATGAGTTCGGGAGGCAGCATGAGGCAGGCTACTGTGGCCTCATGCAAGAACTTGATTTGAAAAGAAATGAGGATGATGCAATTTTATAGATTTCATACAGTATTTTCACTATTGTACAATGCAGTACGATATTGTATAAATGTTCGATATTATACATTTTTATTCTATACTATAGGGTTTATGCAATATATTCGATTTTTTTAATACTATGATATATTACATGTTCGACATTATAAGATACTGTAAAATTATGTTCGATAATATGCAATACTTTTCGACATTGTACAATATAGTATTGTACAATTTTATAAGATATTGCGAATACTGTAAGGTTCCATTTTATTTACAAAACCTGTGTGCATCTGGATAAGAAAAACTGGACTGTGATTGGGGGATACATTAGTTTTAAAATGTACTATGTTTTGTACCCAAGAGCTACGCCAAATTATTGCTTTTATTAAATGAGAAAGCTTTGATGTAGCAGTAGGGATGTGCTAAACTTGTAGCCTTGCCTTTATTTTGCAATAAAGTGGTAGATTGTGGTTAAAAGTGGAGGTAGGTCAAAAGTTAACTAATTTTTTTTATCTAACCAGATAAGGTTAATAAATTAAGTTAAATTTAAAGTAGTCATGCATTCTTTTGCTGCATTAAAGTGAGAATTTCAAAAGTGCCTTTTGAGCTTTGATACATCCAGCTCTTAGTTTCGATTCAAAATTTCAATTTACTTTTCAAATATTAATAATGCAATTTTCAGACGTGACATCTATTTATCAAATCAATCAGAATTAATAAGTATTTCACATAGATTAATGAAATCTGTATATTATTTTATGACTTCAAATTATTTCTCAAGTAGGCATGACAACTGAATGTTTATATTCGAAGCGTTTACAAAATGAAATAAATCAAACAAAATGCAACCGATTGTATTAATTTAAATCTTGCAAATATCTTTATATCAGAGAGATGCTTGTATGTAAAATGTCGGAGAATCTATTGTGTAATGATATTTCAAATAAAAGATCCGAAAGCTATTTCAGAAATTCAAAGTATCAAACAACAAATTTATATCAACCTCTTAATCCAACTCCAAGAATTATTTACAGCCAGCCGATAAACTCTTAGAAACACGAAGACCTCAAACCCTCTTTCCTTATGAAAAGTTCCTCTATTAAGTCGCTTCAAAGCATTTGTAATGTTTACGTATTCCATAAGGTATTCAGGCTCGCCTTCGTAATCTAAGTCGTTCCACCTGATATATTTCTACTGTCATTCCAGAGTTTTTCCCTCTTGGAAGCCGTTCTGTAGCTACAGGTGGTTGGAATGAGTCTCTTGGGAGAATTCCGCAGGAGAAGTTTTTCCTTTTTCTAAGCTGTTTCAGAGAGGTGGGGCTTTTTCTTTGATTACCCAGGAGAGCATTGATGTAAACTAGAGCTTTAAATAGCTGATGAACAAAATCAATTTCTTTCATTTTAATTTATTTTGGAGTTGCAAAAATGATTTACAACTTATTGTGCTGATTATTATTCTGATTATTTGCTCTTATGGGAAAAAAGTAAGCAAGACAATAATCAGCAAATTAAGTTGTAAATCATTCTTACAATCAATAATTAAATCATCATCAAATTTATTAATTTGATCCAATTGAAAATTAGTGATTAGATTTGAAAATATCCTCTCACTCGTTGTATTTCTCAATATTATTCATAAATATAATTAAAGCGGAACCTAATGGTGGTTAAACTTTTTTTTTCTTTATTTATTTTTTTTCTGTAAATTTTCCACCTTTAATAGACGAAAAGAAAATTATTTACTAATGTTATGACATCTTCAGGACATAAATCTAGTTCCATTTGTTTACAATAGATAAAAAAAATTATTAAATAATCAATTTTGTATTGAAAAGCTAAATAAGAATATCCTCTAATCTAAATTTAATGCAATTTATTTTGTTGTATTAATATCCTGTTTTAAGCAACTTTAGGGCTGTTTTAGAGCCAACCTCGTAAATTTCAACAACTATCAGGTGAAGAGGACCACACCCGAGCTAGCACTTATTTTCTAAAATTCCACATCACACCAGAATTTATCTTTTACCGCTTCTTTCAGACTGATTACGTTCAGTAAATAAGACAAATATCTGCAGTTTTGGTGTCAAGAACATTTAGTGAAATTCATTCATGTAACTAATTGCGTTTTTGAACTCTCGTGTTCGTACGGACAGATAAATATATTTCCTATTGATAGATTTTTTTAAAAAAAGCAAAAATATTCAATTTGGTGTGAAGATTCTATTTCAGAGCTCCATCCATCAATGTCGCGCCTTTTGTGAATTATCACGCGGATAGAGTGTTTAATTCAGTTTGAGTTTTAATGCTACTGCACTATTAGGGAAAAGCTCTTTTGAACAGCGATCATATAATAAAGCCGCAACCTGAGAGGGCGCCCATTGTTCTTATCTTTCATACCACACCATCTGGTTGATGTTTGACCTACCACGTCAAATTTAGTCTTAAAATAATCATTCTGTTGGTCCATAAATAGAGGAGATCTTAAAGGAAATCGTGTCTCAATCCTGGAGTCCTCCGTTTGTAATGTTACAATTTATTATATGTATGCTAAGAAGACACTTTTCATTTTCAATGCGTAATTGTATAATAAAATCGCTAAGTTTGGATAAATCTATAACATTTTAGTGCCTATTATAGCGTTTTATTTCACTAGTTTCTTAAAAGAATTTTTGTTAATTAATTTTGTGTTTGCGTGTGTCTATGTGTGCAATTTTTGTAATTTTTATTAACTTCAGAATAAAGATTGAGTAAGCCTCAACCCTATTTCAATTTATTATGTGCTTGCTAAACAAATACCGCTCACTTTTAATTCGTAATTGGGCGAAAGTTTGCTTCTTTTTAATTTATATTGCAATATATTAATGTATTTCATTTCATTTTACTTTCGTTTTTAATTTATTAATTTTTACCACACAATTATATATATATATAAGTGAGTGTGTTTTACCCCTGATTCTTTGTTAAGGCTTTTTCTCACGTACAAACTCAATAATTATATTGTCTGTTATGCTACACATTTTTCTTTTCATGTTTACATTTGGATCTAACAAAGCTAATGTTTGCGAAATATAATGATAATAACGAGAAAACAAGTACCAGTTGTATGGACAAAAATGAATTTGTACAAATTCAATTTAAGTTTAATTTAAATTTGAATTAGCTGGAGAGTTTTCCCCGAAACTTTCTTACACACTTCTTAATCAAGCAGTTATTCTTCTCTCCCTCTCAATGAAAATTGCTATCAGGGCTATAAACTCCACGATTGCTCAAGTTTTATTTTCAGAATCCCACGCAAAACTTTTTATGCTTCTAATAGAATGAAGAAAACCTAATATGCATTTTGAACGTTTTTTTGCCGGCTAATTGAATACAAAATTTAATATAAACTTCAATTTCGTCACAAAATTACATTATATTTAACTACTCTCCTCTCGAACCGATGGTCAATCTGTGGACAAATTTCTTTCAAATTTTGGTATTCATCTACACTTTTCATTTAAAATTGTGCGTCATATTTTACACGTCAAGCTCTTAACGTTTTAAATGATCGTGTTCACTTTTATTCGACAGACAGACATACAAAAATGAGTGTGTGTGAGTTTCATTCAAAATTTGATAGGAATCTAAATGTATTTAAATATATTCGAATATCCATTTCAATGATCTTTCTTTTTGAGCTATCGTGTTTATAGGCAGACAGACATGAACACAAACACATGTGTCTTTCGGATTCGAAAAAGGAAAAATGAGTCCGTTGTCATTGTTACTATTAGATACGCTATAAATATACTCAACCATAATTTTTTAACCTTTTTTCCCTATTACAACAAAACTTTGCATTCATAATCATATTATTAAACTCTATTTTAGAAATTTTAAAAGATAACAATGGTTCTTTTCCACCAATTACTTTTCTCGCTATCTAATTTTAATTTCTGTCGTTTACAAAGAATGAAAAGGATTCCTTTTAAATGCTTAAGTAAATCAGGCCTTTGTTCGTCGTTCCATTGACTCCAATGAAAAGAAAATGGGCGGTGAAAAAACAGTGAACCGGTTCTTTTTATTCCGCCAATAAATCTTGGGGAGCGTTTTCATCTGGCGAAGGATTTGGCGACTTTCTCTATCGTTTCGATTCATTCGCTGGAAGTGAGACCGCGTCAATACGAGGTTGGCAGAGTCGCGTGCTCTCCAACACAGCGCGCCGACTTATCTAGACAAACACAATGAGATCATCCGTTTCTCTACTCGGGACACATTGCTGCTGGGATACAACATCACTTGGCACTTAAATCTGACACTGCCTGGGACTATTTACTTAGGAGTAGATCCAGGTTATGAAGGTAAGTGGGATAAATTTGCACACAACTTTTACTTCCGGGTGTAACGGACGGGCCGTTATAATTGACCCTACAAACGTGGTTCCGCTATTGGAAAATTTGGTGGAATGCATCATAGTTTTACTTGATCAGTTTTTAAAATTCAAAATAAAAGAAATTTTTTAAGCCGATAATTTATTAAACATTTATACAAAGAGAAGTGGTCAAGGGAATTAAAAATAATTAGAAATGCTTCTTAGAAATACCGTATAGTTTAGTTTGTACAACTGCTTTTTCATTAAAATAAAATAAATGATCTAAGCTGGTAATTCATTAAACGTGTATATAAAGACAGGAAAATAGAATAATTAACAAAACATTAGAAATACCTATTTTCACATGCATAGAATAATTAACAAAAAAAATTGAAATACCTATTTTCACATGCATAAAATTGATTCTTTCAATAGAATTTAATTAATTAAAAGCGAGTGTAATTAATATTTCAAGCAAAATACTGTGATTAGTAACTGTTTTTTGATTGTATGACGAATTAATTTATCTTTTTTATTCATTAAAAACAAAACTGCAATGATTTGTTTTTGTAATTTGTCAGAATCTCTATTCACTTAAAAATTTAAAGAACAAAAATTCTTAAATACAAATAAAAAATATATTTTATGATTGAAAAACTTCCGGTAAATAAAGGAAAATAAGATTTTTAAAAACCATGTGTCATAGCCTCACGTTTCTACTGCGCATGCTTTTTTCTGACGCACTTTTCACTCGTCTACCGCAAGACATTTGTAATTATTTTAAATCTCACTTGGTTGCAAGTAAAGGAATTAAAAAAAAAACAAGATGAAAAATAAAACCCAATTTTCTAAACAATTTCAATTGAAATCTAGAAGAATATGATCGAAATTTTTCTTTCAAAAACCTGCTATAATATTTGTATTTGTTTCTCAGTTTTTGCAGTTTTTATGAGTCAATGTATGTGGCTAAAAATTCCGTTTCTCTTTTTGTATAGCATAAATCCATGAAGATGCAATCGCTTACAAATAATTTACTTAGCTACTTTATTTTGAATCAAAAATTATATAACAAAAATCGCTTAGTTATAAATTATTTTTACATGTATTCATATTCCAATTTTTATAGCAGTATTTTGAAATTTTTATAAACCAATGTATGAATTCAATGTCTCCGTTCTTCTTGTTTTGTTCAATAAATCTATGAAGATACGGTCTTATAAAAATGATTCTCTGAACTATTTTATTTTAAATCAAATATGATAAGATCGAAATCATTTGATCAAAGTCTGTAATGGCGTTCGTATTTCTCTTTCAACTTTTACAAACGCATTTTTTCAGTTTTTATAAACTATGAATGTTAAGTCCCCACTTATTCTGTTGCTTTTATTAAATCTATGAATATACTATTCAACTGTTGAAATGAAATCAAGAATAATATGACCAATATTGCTTATTTCTAAAGCTGCCATTGTGTATTCGTTTTTCAATTTTTTAATCGTGTTTTCATAAAAAAAATAGGTGAGTTTTCTGTGACAAAAAATATCTTAACACATTTGTACATATAAATAGATAAATATCTCTTTTATGATTTCAGGAATTCTGATTAATTTCTATAAATGAGTATGAATTTGTGGTGAATTATTTGACTTCATTCATTCTGATGATATCCTTATCTGAATATGAATTTACAATCTTCATTCCTCTCATTGCCGCCAAAATCTATGAAGATACAGTTTCTCATCAATGATAGACGCTTTTATTACATTGGATATCGCATTTTACATTGATTGAAATAAAATTATGTCAATAAACTATTTAAATACTGAATATTTTAGGATCACATAGATTCCAATGGATTTATCGAACGGAGGACATTTCCCCCCTCTATTCGGTCTATTAGAATAAATTCTAAAACAAATTTCTTAAAATTTTAGATAGTTGGAATGAATTGCTTTTGACAGTTACAACTAATTTCTTATTTCGCAATTCAAGCATTTAATAAATACTTAAATAAAAAAATGATATAGATTGATATGAAATGAAATGTTTTATACTTTATTACTTTTAAAATAGGTAAATGAGGAAATTTAAAATTCAGAATGTTTGTTTTCGTTAGTTTTGAGTAATACATCAGAGATAAAACGATTCTTACTTTTAAATTTTAAATTCGTCAAGTTCATGCAAGTATGAATCATTTTGTCATTAGATGTCATTTATTCCATAGAATTTAATGAATGCAGTTGTTTTGGCTTTGTATTTAAATTTAAAGTAAATCCATAATAAAAATATTTGCATACATTGCACATAAATAACAATTGAAAATACGCACCATTTTTACAGATCGAGGGGGAGGGTTCTTCCTATGCTTTTCCTCGTATACTGAAATAATATGACGTGTTTTTTGTACAGTAAGGTAAACCGAGTAAGCAATTTGTATATCCTATTTCATTTATCTAAAATTTCATTTATCTTAGTCATTGGATTTTGAGATGATCCTTATACATCTAAGTTAGAATGTCCAAAATTTGATACAGATGTAGAATTCTAATGATAAAACTATACGCTATATTTCATTGTTCTAGCTTTTTGTGTTCTTGAATTATAGTGTTCACATACACAAGAAGCGTCAGACAGGCAAACTTTCTATAGACGAATTTCGTCCAGATTTTGACAGAAATCTATAGTTTTGAAGTTAAGATCGTATAACAAATTTCAGCGTTCTAGCTAGTTGTATTTTTGAGGACCTGACAAACAGTCGTAATTCTCAAACAAGTTTTTTTTATTAAATGTATTTTTAAATATGGAAATGTATCAGAATCTTGATATCAAATTCTTGTTATGCTTATAATATTTCAATATTTACAAATCGATATCACTTTTTATTTTGCTAACAATATTCAACACATACTACTAAGTAAAATGTTTTAAAAGTATCCGAAAAACAAGGGTTAAAGGCGAATGAAGTAGTTTTTATTAAAGTTTCTTACTCATATAATGAATAAGCTGTGTCGTTACGTATGCGCTAATTTTTAATTTGTGAAAATTGTTTTACAAATGAAGAAAAAATATCCTTTTTTTTTTTTTTTTTTTTCAAGAATTATCATGCCTGTACAGTGTACAGTGCCTAAACAGTTTTCATGTCTTTTATTTATGCTTTTTAAAAGTGCCTCTCAAAAAGACTTCGGGCCTAAAAATAATAATTTTAATTTAATCAATACCAAAAAAAATCCTTTTTTTTTTTCAAAATTTTTATCATTAATCATAAAAATGATTTATAAAATAGTAATTGGCATTGATTTTTATAACAGAATTTTCTTTCCCACTTTGGATCTTCTTTCCTTCGATATCGAAAAAAAAAAAAATCCGCATTCCAGAAGAATGCAGATTTTAACATTCTTTTGGAATACAATAGCGGCACTAATTAGTGCTCCGGAGCACTAATTATCACTCGTTTGAAAAACCATCATGAATTTTCTCCTTCAGAATTCAATGATAAACACTTATTTATATTTAATAAATACTATATTCATGCTATGCATGTCAAAATATTATTAAATAAACGAAATCATAATCAGCGCGTCGATAGAAACACAGAAAAAGTTTATATAAAACAGTGTCTGAGAGAATGCTAGCCTATGGATCATCAGCGTGATGTCTTAACCCAACACACATAATGAAGAAGAAACTATCTTTCATTAAGAGTCCATTCTTAATATACATTTCTGAAGAATATCGACCAACTCCAGCTGCAACATTGCAAGTCATACTCGGCCAAATACTATTCATCGCACGAGAATCCCTCTTACCTTTTCATAACAGATATCCAACCAGAAGACCGGGAGAGGAAGGTAATTGGTCGGTCTACTGACCCGCCTGAGTACTTCCATCTCAATGAAATCTCTTTGGAAGATGAAGGATTAAGCATAACCCACCCAAAAGCTTCAAATAGTTCAAACAGAGAAACAGAACGTGGAGTTGGAGCCACGTTCTACCTTTTGATCAATGACAACTTGTCCACCAGTGGTCTTCCAAACTGAATGGAAATAATTCCGTTCTTCAAGCTGAACCTATTCTACTTCATGAAGCATTTATATATGCACTTCAATTTTCAAACAATAGAGCCTTTAAAATAGAATACATGTGGGTAATAGAGAAAATATCATGGTATCTAATTCTAAGACCAAAATTTAAATTTAAAATTAGAAACAATTTTAGCAACCTCCTTTGAAATCCAAAATTATATGTCTCATTGGTAGAAGCTTATGTATGCAACAAAAATGATGAAAAATTAAACCATCTGACAAGAAACACAAGGCAAAATGGACAATAACAAAACTTCTTAAACTACTTTTAAAAGACCTCCTCCTCAAAAACATGCTTGAGGAATGGTAAAGACCTTGGAGTAACAATAATGCAGTTAAGAATAATTTTTAATATTCTGCCCTCAGTTAGCCTTTGTCCTACCAACTGGATAAGAGAGGATATTACTTTCTTCTCTGAACATGGCCCTTTCCTTGTTTATTTTAACAGGCTCACCCTCTCTATCAGTGATAAATGCAGCTGAGGTGAGATTGGCACTGTACATCACTGTGCTACGAAGTGCGTTATAACAGTCTCATGGTACATGAAGAAATCTGCACCAGACCTCAAACAAAAGGGGCTGAAATGATTGGACAACAACTTCAACCTTCCAAAAAATTTCATATTAAATTTATGAAAAGATAGAGATCTCTTCCAGCCTCGAACATCAAGTGTCTCGCATTCAATGATCAAGGAAAAACACCACTGAAAATTCACCCCTTTCAGTTCCATTTATGTATATATTATGAAAAGAGTTTTTATTCTTTGTAACTATTAAGAAATTAATTTTTCTAATTAGAATAGATTCTTTATTGCTTTTTATTTACCATTTTGGGATACCAAATGCAGGTGATATTATTCAATTCATAGTATAGATGTATTTATTATTATTCCAGATATTTCTTCTTTCTCTGTTAAAGAGCAGAAAATTTAAACTGTTACAATCTTTTCATTCATTTTTTTTGTTATATATGTTTGTAGCTTCCATAAATATTTATTTCTTCTAATTTATCTGCAAACATTCTGCTTAAAATAAGATTTCCGTATTCGCCTACCAAACTGTTCAGTGACCGGAATGATGATGTGCTCAGCTATATGGACAGGTCCTCTTCTGCTATTGTGCAAACCATCGAGCTTGTTCCGTTTTCAATATTTGTGCTCACAAACCAATAAAAAAACATAACTCTAAAAATCGCTTCTTCTGATTCAGGAAAGTCTACAACTTGGTAATTCATCAATAACTCGGGGTCATGAACAAATAAGAAAAAGCTAAATCTTGTGATTAAATATTTCATAATATTAAAATATTTTTATTTTTAAAATTCCAAAAATAAACTTGGGATATCAGATCTTTACGGATCAAAAAGTTATAATAATGTTTCTAATGCTAGAGTGATATCATAGTTAACCCTGGAATAAAATATATAACATATTATAGTTAATAGTAAGTAAAAAGAAAAAGTGAATTTTCTCTAAAGTGAAGACAATTCTTGCGATGAATATAAAAAAATTTCCTTCGCGTCATATAGCTTCATATTATGTAAAATGGAAATCATCGAATTTTACATCATCGAAATTAAATTTGAATTAAAGTTGAGATCCTAAAGGGGTTCATCAAATTATTCGTAATCAATAAAAGCTATCGGAGAAACGTTATTCATACTTACTTATATTAAATTTAGTATGGAGAACTTTTAACTGTGAAATTCAGACGGAACTAACTACTCACCGCTTGTTGAATGACCAATGAATTTAACTGAACACTTAAACTTGAACCAAAAATTGACTTCATTTACTAACTAAGACTTAATTTTAGAATTCGACAGTTTTAATAAATAATACTATTTATTAAATAAATCGTAAATAATTTTAAGGAATAAAGTGATAAGAGTAATAGATAACAAATTTTTGCAAATAATATTATCTATATGTAATTTTAATAAACAAATACTATATATTGCATTTTATATACCTATATAATAACAGTATACAATTTCTATATAATCTATTGTATTTTCAAATATTTTATGAAAAGCGAAATTTTTTATTTCACTTTTATTGAGTGCGTTATTAAGTTCTCATTTGATTAGACTTTATAAAACTATATCTCATGTAACTACTAAGGGTACAAGGAAATGCTGAAATATTTTACTGACTAAAAAAAATCAGGAGAGAAAATTCTTTGCAGTTTTTAATTTTTATTTCGAATTAACCGAATTAATTCTAATCGAAAACATTTATGTAATATGTTAGTAGGAAATTCAAGGGGCCACAGACAATACTGGGCCTGCCAATGAATTCCAATTAAAAATTTTCGTATTAACGAAGTTAAATTGAACTGCGTTTCGAATAAAATTACAATGAAAAGTAAAATATTAAACATTATTTTTCAAAATAATTTTACAGTTATTAAATTTTGTTGATTACTTAAAAATATGAAAAGGATTTTAATTAATTTTGCTATTTCAATGACACTTCTAAAATCTTGGCATTTTAACACACATTCTCTCTTTTGCACCCATCAATCTCGCTCTTACAGTAGATGAATCTCGATAAACGCATATCGGAAAAAGTATAACGCTGATGGATACCACAAGCCAAGGAAAAGTGAGAATCTATTCGTTGAAAAACTCTTGAAAAGTTAAAGAATAAAAAAAGGGCAAAGGATTGAAAAACAAGAAGAAAATGGCCTTCTTTTCACTTTGGAAACGCTGACTCAAATTGCCTTAATACTCCAACATCTCAGTGCTCCTCATTACCGGTATCTGATTTTCTAGAAGTTTCTTATTTTATTTTTATTCACTCAAAAACAATTATTTTTCTGAAACACAAATATTAAGTCTATGATTTCCAGTTTATATTGAAGAGAGGAGAAATGTTATGAGTATTATCTACTACAAAAATTCATTCCTTCATCCAAATAGTGAATAATATTTTCAGACATATATTTTGAAGCAGAAACTTAATTCTTAAATGTAGGGTTATGAGATAAAAGATTATGGAGCTGTTTATTAACGCGTTCACCTTCTTAACTTATGACACCTTTCCTTCCTTGATATCTCTTAATTGTAGTAGAGAAAAAGTCATCTAATTAAATAGCAGGCGTGAATGACAGGTGAATCACATGGCAGCCAACGTTTAGAAACGAGGGGCAGGTTTCGGGGGAAATAGAGAATTCTGTTG
Organism: Argiope bruennichi; assembly: GCF_947563725.1. Lineage (NCBI taxonomy): Eukaryota > Metazoa > Arthropoda > Arachnida > Araneae > Araneidae > Argiope > Argiope bruennichi. The sequence goes on from NC_079163.1 coordinate 126,776,774, forward strand.
CCATCAGAATCTCTGTACATGGCAATGAAATAATCGAATATTCATTGGGAAAGGAGAAAGATGGAGAGAAGAAGGAAAATAATGAAAACAAAGACGATACACAAACCAAGAAATTTAGATTGAAAGTAGTCACCAGATGATTGCAGAATGTCATAAAATTAGTTGAACGATATTCATCTATGTCAGTACATGATTTTGTGAAGCTTTATTTTATGCACAGTAACCTTTCTGGCGAAAATCGTAAAAGCAGCCAGACAATCGACGTTGTATGTCACCACACACAAAAAATGACTAGCATAGAAAATTGACTAGCATAGAAAATTACAGCTCGTGAAAAATATCCAGTTGTATTGCTTTCATGCTTTCTTCTCTTTAAAGACAAAAAAGACAGCATTTAGTTATACCTCACTGCACAAAAAAAATGACTTGAGTTACAAGGGAAATTATTGTACATGATAAGAAATATTCCGTTGTATTGCTCTCAACCACTCGCTGGTAAGGTGAAAGGGATAAAAGAACGCAAGCTAAAGCGATCTACTAAAGTGATGTAACTTTTTTAAAACGTTTTGAAGATTTTTTGTAAGCTCTGGATAATATCCCTGAAATATTAAAACATAATCGAACGAGTACTGGCGTATGGGGCAGTCATCTGGTGTTTAGACCAATAGTATGTATTTCAAGAAAATTCTCGATAATGCAGCGTCCATTACTTATTGCTATTTCAGGAGCCTAAGGGACTACCTCCTCAACAGCTCTGCAAGTGATAATGGGTATTCCACCTTTGCACTAATTACTCCAAAGAGACGCATACAATGCTACAGTGTGTAAACTTAGATTTCCCATTCTGTCAAATGACATAACCATTATGCCAAAGGAAATTGAAGAAAACGCTTCTGGTTGGTCAACACACCTGTTGAAACATCAAAATTCAAATCAAATATTCCTTGAAGACGGTGGCAATATCACCAAAAAACTCCGAATTGACACCGGCAGGTCGAAATCAGAGATAAAGTAGGAGCAACGGCCTGTATTCTGAATAACATCACCCACAAGGTCTACCATGCTCTCTTCAAAAAACACCAGGCGAAAATTCTCGCGCTTCACAAACTAGTGGAGCACATATTAATCCTCCCAACAGAAGAAATAACTATTATAGTGGACAACTAAGACAGAAGACAATCCAAAAACCCACAGTAGTATTAATAGGAAAATCTTCAGGTTACCATACCTCTTTCTTCACATCAAATTGTCGCGGATCAAAGCCCATTTGGCTTCACCAGAAATGAAGAAGCATACAGAATGGCTAAGGAGGTTGTAGAAATTGTTATTTTACCTGAAACACTACTAGAGTTACCAAAATCCTTCATCAAAACACTCATGAGTTAAAAGATGGCCACCTGGTGAATGGCTTAGGATGACGGAGATATTGGAAGGCTCGTTTACTATATCATTCCTAAAGTAATTGTACCATCCCTCAATTGGATACGAAACAAAATATTATTTTTCACAGGGCATGGGCCTTTTCCATCATATCTCCATAGATTCAACCTTGTAGAAATCCCATATTGTTCTTGTGGGGGAATAGACACCATCCATTATCCCATGAAATGTCTGATCACAGCTTCTTATCATTTGGCACTACTCAGCGAGCAATATAAACCTTTCTGGTTCCGCAGTATATCCATTAATAAAATATCAAGAGGGAAGTTCCACGATATGCTTAATCTATTCCTTAACGAACCCTGTCTTTTCCGTCCCGACCCCATTTAATTCAATAAAATGTATGCATTTTTTCTGTTCCACCCATTGAGTGGAGATCAGTGTTTGGATCCAATCCTAAAATGTTTGCTTATTTTCACATTTACAGCTTCTTCTAAAAGATGATATCTTATTTTCAGCCTTCTTAATCTCTTTTTGGAAGAGAAATTAAAATCAACCTCGAATAAAGAGCTCTCCTTGTATTTTCATCCCTTCGTCAATCCATCAAAGGCAGTAATTTAGTTCCCTTGCTTCATTTATAGAACTTCACTGCAAAATGAACTGCGATTCACTTTTCTCAAAGCGAAACTTTTCCCTAAAAACTTTTCTTCAAAATCGAATATTTGAACTTGCTGCAAATCAATATTTTTTTCACTTTACTTTAAACTTTTGAATTACTTACTTTACCTGTTCAAGATACATGGTTTTTTCTCCACTCTTATTTTTTGCCGCCAAGGTTTTGTATTTTATTACCGTATTTATTTTGGTTGTATATTTGTGCGTTTAAATGACTACTTACTTTTACACCTCCTTTTTATCTTTTCATATTTTTTTTTTTGGCTTTTATAATATTTTTTTAAATTGTCCTCTCATTTTACTCGCACACACACATATATATTAAAAGCAATTTTTGTCTTTCTCATAAAACCTTTTAATAAACTCTTCAGCATTTTCTGTTACTTTCACTTCATAGTGAATTAATAACTAAATGTAAAACCTGAATCCTGATTAAATCGCAGTTTACTGTGATAGTTTATGGAAAATTCAACTCTCTATACATTAAAAAATTGAGGATTTGATTGAGGTCTCTTTTTTCACTTTTCACGTTTTGTTTTGTTTTTTGTAAGTATTTTTTATTTATTCTGTCTGTTTTCTGTTTTTTTATAGATTATTCGTTTTTATTGGCTGATTGTTTTTGTTATGTGCAGTTGTGCAATTTTGTGTTTTCAGAGTTCTTGTTACCAACATATTTCTGCTAAATTTTGTTACTCAGAAGAGCAGTCCTATCTCTTGTACCTGATACTGATCAGTATTCCTTAAATTTTTATTTTAAACTATTAAATTTTGACGCTGGTAGCCTGAGGAGAACAAAGAAAAATCATTACCTACAGCGGTTGTGATTTGGCTTCCACATCAAATACACAACATTATTTAAATGATCTTAAAGTTATAGTTGCTTACCTTATTCCATCATGAGACTCAGATTACAAGATCCACCCCCAAATAAACTTGGCCTTGTTTCAAAATATAAATATAAATAAATTAAATTAAACTTCCTAAAATTCATTAGTTAAACTTCTTAAATAACACACTGACAGATGGACATGATTTTCATAACCTGAATACAGATATTTTCCTTTTTTATTCGTTGTACTAAATTCATTTGCTATCGTCACTTTTAATTTTACTGTTAGCGACAGAGAATTATTGCGACGCTGAAAATATATTGCAGAGTTTTGGAAACTTAATTAGGGTTTGAACTGAAATAACATGAGTGGATGGGAAAATTGCACTTTTATCTATTTAATAAAAATAAAATAAAATAAATTTATTTATGTACTAAAATGTAAAAATAATCTTTTTTTATCAAAGATGTGGAGATAAAGGCAAAAATCGTAAAAGATGAGTCATCGATATGAATGTTCTAAACAAACTTTTAATTTCTGGTCAGCTAATCACTTTTTATAATAATTTGCCTTTAATTTCTTGATTATTTTGAGTCTTAGACGCTATTATGAATTTTGCTTCTAGCACCAAATGCGTGACGAAAGTATTTTATACATTTTATTCTTAAAATTACATTTAGATTGAATTGGATAATTCCTTTTTGTAATTATCATGGAATCTGGTAATCCATTTTTCTCAAATTCCCTACCACATGTTGCCTCTTGTTTTGAATTCAAATTTAATAAAATTGGCATAAATTGCAATTTTTTTTGAAAATATTAAAATATTTTATATTCAACAGAAATCAACAAATGATAGAATTTTAGAACTTTAACACATCAGGAAATGAATGAACAATTGGTTAGAATGATCCAAACGTTTATTCCAAAGTCGCGTCAAGTTGATAAAACCCCGGCAAAAATAAATAAAAACACAGAAATAATTTATATTTTAAAAGTTACTTGTTTCCTAGAAATTGCATTTACTAAATGCTCTTTCCTCGCTAAAGCGTTTTATAAAATATTTTATGAATGAATTCTACTATAAATAAAGCTTGTGTAAAGTGTATAGTTTAAAAACTTACTGAGATTCGATAATAACGTTGTCCATAAAATTAGCATCATGTATACATTTTTCAAAGTAAATACAGAACATTATTACGGTACTGCCTGCGACAGGAAGGTTAAGAGCTAAAACATTGTAAATCAATCCAAACGCTTTCACTTAAGAATAATGTATTCTTTTATGGGGTGATATTTTTCCACTTTCCATTCATAGTGAAAGTAAGGTGGAAACAACGGCTTCCTGCCATTCATTTTACGCTTTGGGAAGTGATTTAAAAAGGAAATATAATCAAAAAATTAATGGAGAAAGAAAGTGCTTGAAAAACTGGAACGTTTAAGTTATATAAAGAAGAAACTGCAAATTTATATTTCTCGTGCTTCCTTATATAAAGTGTGCTTCCTTTTCTGCTAAAGAACTGGTGTATTTTAGTTTCATTGGCACCCTGTGTTGAGCTTACATGAATTCTATTATGAGTTGGGTCTCATAACTTTGGAGCCGTAATCATATCACGAAGATAACATCAGAGATAACATTTCCTCTCCAAACTTCCACACCATACCAACCAAAGGATGTTACACGTATGTGTTCATACTTAGACTTTTGCCAACATACTGCTTAACGAATAAACTTGAAGGTACTGAGGAAATGATTCTATTCAAGGACAAAATACCACGGGATAATCAGAGCTAATGAACAAGGCGGAGTCATTTTTACTCTCGGCTCCAGTTACGGGTTAAAGCCATTTGTAATCCGTGAAATGTTTTAGCAAACATTTACTCTATGGATCCGAGTGATCCTAAATGACTATCTTCTCGAAGAAATAAGAGTTTATAACTTTTAAACTGTAAAAAGGTTAAAATTCTAGAACACTTAGGAGCATTCCAGAATATTTTCGAACACAATGGTATTTTGGACATCCTGCAACATTAAAAAACACTTGTTCAGCTGGATCATCATGGCCAATCTGAAATTTTCGAAATGTGTGTAGAACTTTTTGAAGCATTTCTCCAATAAGAGAATATGTCGAAACAAACTTTTTAACAGCCCAAAAAGAAAAGTGAGATGTCAGTTGTTCCAATTTGAACAGAAAAGTTAAAGAGTTTAGATCGGAGAATGAGAAATAAAATTCAGTTTCTTTATAGTCAATAAATTCAGTTCATAGTGCTTAATGACATTTTGGATTATTTGAAAAGTGTATAAACTTCCCGATGTCTGAATGTAAATGCTCCCTAGTCAAATTTAAATGAAAGCGAAGAAAAGTTAAATTTTCACGTTCAAACGAAAGGGATGATGGGTGGCAATAAAAGTTTCAGGATGTAAAAACACATGTCAGAGTATCGCAAAACTTTAATTTTATATACAACGTCAACGTTCTTCTTGATGACCTTGGCAAAATAAATTAATTAATTTCATTTAATTTAAAAAATTAAAATCAAACTAATAAAAAAATTTAACGGCGCATATCGTGACTGGCTTTTTGTGAGATATATTGACACTGTTATACAAAGATTTGTGTTGTCGAGAAAAGTCTTTAAATCCTGCACACTCTTAGGTATTCGAAATATCTGTAGAACAATTGATAGTTAACTGATAGAACACAAATAGCAGATAAAAAACAAATGTCATAGGTAGCTTTAGCTATTTCATCAATATATCAAATGTTGTTGATGAGTGGTTGTTAACGCGCCACATTTTGAAACAACAGAGATGATATTTGTATTGTTGCTATGTTATTTGTGTGAAGTATAATTTTACATATTTGTACATTTGCATTAGCTATTGCACTGTTGATTGCATGAAGGTTTAAAACGCAAACTCTTTGGTCAAGCATCTCACACTTTTGTTCAACTATAAGGTAGGATGATAAACAGTGTGCATTTTAAAGATCAAATTAAATAAGTTAGAATCCAAAGAAGATCTGTGTTTGTTTTGAAAAAATTTTTCGACCAACATATTACCTCTGGAGCAAGGATGCGTGCATATTTTTGATTTTATATTATACACGAGTGAGGACATATTATATACGAGTCCATAAACTTATATTATTTTGTAATTCGTATATTGCACTTATTGTAAACAAATCAAATCTACATAGATAATTCTTTGTTTTTAAAGTAAGCATTATAATGCAACGAATGTAATTTTGTCTTCTCTATCCAATCGATTGCCACTAAAGAGTAGAGACTTATTCTTAGATGGTAACATTATTTTGCGTCTTGGAGCGTTTCTATTTTACCCTTCTTAAAACCCTTAAGGTAAACTGTTTGTGCCAAAAAGATTGTCATAGTGCAATGTGTTTTTTGCCATTAACCATTGTAAAAATAGCCGCTGTTTAGCACTTTGAATACCATGAAAAAAGTCTGATTTTCGTTCTCTTTATTCATGGCCACAGAAAACAGTCGATAAATCACTAAGAACAGGAAATAAAATAATATTTAGTTAAAATTTTAGCACAGTAGGATTTAGCTAATTGGAATTCTTTTATTTCGATTTTTTTTCTCTACTTCCGTAGATTTTCTATAGACGTGTTGTTAAAATAACATCGGTAATTCCAAATTATATTGATTGTTTCGAAAACTGAACTAAAAAAGGCCAAACTTTGATATTTTTAATATATTTTTTTTTACAAATAAGTACATCCTATCAATGTGTTATAAGGGATGGCAAGTGATTAAGTTTTAGGACCATTCATTCACTTTAGGATTTTATTTTTATACAATGTAATAAATTTTTTAAAAATTTAATATTTATTCCTTATCTGTTAAAATTTGAATAGATTAGAAGTAAATTGAATTAACAGTTTAAAATAAAGGAACAAATAAAAAAAAATTTCAATCTATGACATAAAATACCGTGTTTTTCTTATTGATAACAAAACTTTTAGTTGAGATTATGCATATTAAAGGTTAACAATAGATGGTTTTCACTTCTTTTTGATAGTTAATAATATTCTTTTCGATTATAACACATACTGTGTTCATTTTTCGTATTTCGGTTTGTTGACATTTTTTTCTTTCTCTGAAACTCTGAAAGGGTTGTGAAATTTTGGATAAAGGATGCCAGCTCAGGTGCCTTCTTTCTCATCTGACCATGAGAACCACCCAAAACAGTTCTAGTGTTGCTTTAAAACAAAATATTAACATAAATAAATTAAACTGATCTGAACTTAAACTGCTGTCGTATTCAACACTGCACATTGCACTACAGCACGTTGTTACTTCGAAGTTTTATTCTATGACGGTTGTATTTAAAATTCTATATACTGTTTCTACTTTTTTATCCATATATATCGTTTATATATATAAAACGCTTATCAGGCTGCATTTTTAAATCACTATTTGTAAACCACTCGCATGTTCAGATTGTTTACATGCTTGCCTAGTTGAGAAAATCTGAGGAAACGCTGTTTTGTTTTTGTTGTTTGTTTGTTTGGGTAGAGTTGGATAATACAAAAAAAAATGAATTTAGTCGAAATATGAACCGAAATTATCCAAAACAAAAAGTCAGAGCAAATGAAAGTGTTTAAGAATCATTAATAAGAAGACCCAATCGCAATCAACGAAATAGAGGCGTAATGCGAAACGAAGTTCCTGAGCTACAGGAGCATCGCCAATTAATTTCAGCACTTTGAAATATAGCTAACCACTTAGACTGCTCCGTCATTATTGTTCAGTATAATTTCAAATGCAGGGTTAACAAGAAATACGTTACCCACTTCAGAGCGTTCTAAAATGCGTTCTATTGATCCAAATGAGATAAAATCTGAACTATAAATTATTGAGATGATGCGCTTTACATTTATTAAATAAAACATTAGTACAAACATTCACCTTTAGGTGGCATTGTAATACGCATAAAACCATTTAATAGGGTTTATAATTGTTAAATAAAGTAAAATTAAAATTGCTCAATATGTCCTCTTTCATTTTCAACAATATGCTCTAATCGGAGAACCATATTTTCTATAGATGACCGGAGTGAGTCTGCCGAAATATTAAGAATAGTGTGCTGAATGTTGTCCTTCAGATCTGGTTGAGATGATGCCTTTGACGGTTGATATTGTCCTTCAAATAACCCCACAATCAAAAGTCGCAAGGTGTGTTGTCCGGTGAGGGAGGAGGCCATGTTATGGGGAAATGTGGTGTTCCATCCTGCTTGAAAATGATGTCTTGAAGGCATCCACGCTGTACAAGAATTGGAATGATTACAAAATCCCTTACAATACTGTTGTCCTGTGACGGAACAAGTTTGGATTCCATTTGAAATTATTTCTTCAAAGAAATACGGTCCAATGATAAAGGTAGCTGTAAAACCACACCATACTATCACTTTTTCAGGATGCAAGAGTTGTTCCTGGATAACGTGAAGGTTTTTTTCTGCTCAAATTCGACAGCTGTGGGTGTTAACTTGTCTATTGAGGCAAAAGTGGGCCTCATCACTCTGCAGAATGTTCCATGACCAAGTTGAGTCAACCAACATTCAAACAAGGAACTGAAGTACAAAAGTTTTACTAACCTCTAAGTCCCCGTCCTGAAACAGGTGCACAGATTTGATTTTGTATGGAAAAAAATGCAAGATCTACCATACGATTTTTTGTATAGTTGAATACGATATATCCAGAACACGGGAAACAACTGGCAAACTCACACTATTATGCGGCGACTGATTGCTGGCTTCAACGAGCGCGGTCGCAACATTTTTGACGCTGGAAGACGGGATTTTTTTTCGTCCTCTACCTAGAAGAATGCCAAGTTGCCCAGTTTTTTTTTTTTTTTTTTTTTTTCAAATTTCTGTATCATCTTTCGTAGGGCACCTGTAGAAATCGGACCTCTTCGTATCTGCTTCATACGACGAAATTCCTTCAGAGCCGCAGAAGAAACTAATGTTCGTGCAGAATCCGCCTTCTTTTTATACAAAGAAAAATGGTAATAGACATGGGCTCTAACGCAAATTATGTTTCACATTTTCAATATATGAATAGAAATGCCATTTGTGTTATAGCTTCATCTATTGATGAATTTTTGTACTAAATATTTTAATTAATAAATGTAAAGCGCATCATCTTAATAATCTGTAGTTCAAATTTTATTTTATTTGGACCAATAGAACGCATTTTCGAGCCCTCTGCAATGGGTAAATTATTCCTTGCTAACCTTGTATTATGGTATCTTTATGTGATAAGATGTAGTTCATCGATTTTGATTGACATGACTAAATTAATCTCATTAATACTCTCCATCTCGGAGATTATTTCAATGCTATTGATATTCTGCTAATCAATTTTGATGAAATATATCTTATCAAAACGGGGGGAAATAAGTAAATTCAATGGTAGCTTTTAAGCATCGTAGAATTAGATATTTCTGCTTTCTCCATTCATATATATATATATATATATATATATATATATATATATATATATATATATATATATATATATATATATATATATATATATATATATATATATATATATATATATATATATATATATATATATATATATATATATATATATATATATATATATATATATATATATATATATATATATCCCTACCACCGGAAATTGATTTTATAAATTCATGATTTACTTTTTAGTAATTGATAAAAAAAACCATATTAGCAGTACATGCAATTTGAAATAATTAAAATTTACTTTTAGTAATGAATGTATTTATAATTTTTCTATTGCTAGAAAAAATGCATAACACTATTGTGAACGAACAAAGCGAGCTGATATCTCGTAGTGATTCAAAAAAAATCACAGCACGATTCTTGGGGATTAGTGATCTGGAGTTGTTAGCTCCTAGTTAAATATAATTTATAAATTAGCAAAACTTTAAAAATGTAATCATTACTAATTTATTTATTAACGTTTCATTGAAATTCACAAATATTAATTCTTTACTTTTATTTTTAAGTTAAAGGTATTAATATAATCTTGCTATACTCATTTTTACAATTTAGATCTATAATTTTTAATTCTAATTTTTGGTTAACTAGAATTTTCACTGTTGTTCCAGCAGTTTCAAATCAGTCAAAATTCATTGTATCTTACTAGTAGCAATCATGTCAATGCATACTATATTTTATGTATCACCAACATATGGATATGAAGATATTCAACTCGTTAAAAATTCATCATCGTTATAGTATAAAGAAATAACAATGTGTGTTTGCTTAAATTACAAAACCGGAGGTGCTTCATCTCCATTCAAAGCGTCCTCTTTGAATTTTTGTTTCATTGTTCTTAACTTGGACAAAGTTCAAATTTTTGCATTCTTGCAGTAGTTGTTTAAATAAAACTCTCAAAATATTATTTTTTGTAATTAAAGAAAATTTAGTATTCTATTTTCGATGAAGAAAGACCCGTTTTCGTCCTATTTGTTTTGTTTAATTGTAACGCGTTCAAGGAAAATTAAATTACGGGCTGTTGACAGCTCTTTGGAATCACTTCAGCAGTGCTGAACAAAATAGATTGCATTTCAGATATCCATATATGTACTTCGCACATGGATGACTGTCTGCGCCATTCTAATTTTAACATATGACTAGGAATTCGGATATTTTCAGGGATATTTGCTATTTTTATTTACCTGTATTTTTAAACGCATTCTCGGAATAAGAATTTGTGAAAATTTTATGAATATGACTGAACTGTATCATTTAAAAGGAAGAATATAGTATTCGATAAGATTTTTTTTTTTTTTAGCTTTCTTTTTTTTTTCGAACTTTGTTACATGCTTTAATTAAACTTGATTTATTTCATATCTGACAAAATGAAATTTTGTAATCAAATCTTTATTCATTTCTTGATATGTTAGGGTTCTGAAATTCTGCACATTTGTATATTCTTAAAACGTTTCAATATTTCTATATCAACAGGACTTAATCATCATTTGATTGCTTAATTTCATTTAGTTTTAATTAAAACCAAGGGACGCTGAATAACGAAGCTTACTGGACATCACAAACATTAAAAGTTCAAATATATTAAGAATATGGATATAAATCCAATTTATTTAATTTATAACAGTGCCTTGCCCTTTTATGATTTTTGCTTTGACCTCCAAATTTTTAGTAAAAAAATATTCACTTTAGTGCATTGATTAAACCTTAATTTTTAGAACTTTTATTTTTTAATTTAACCAATTTGGTGTTTTGGATAGGTTTATCGCATTTTTACTGTAACTGTAATCATATATATTTAACATAATTTTTGCAAACAACAACTGTTTTTTGTTCCTGTACATGTGCTTTCGAAGTCCCGATGCTTTTTTTGTAGTGAAATAATTTTTCTCATTCATTCTCATACAGAACGACTTACTTTTTTTCCTAATATATTCAACCTCAATGATTGTGAATCCTCGTGATTCTCTATGCAACAATGTTAAAACGCAGCCAAAATATTTCTCAGAGAATATGCCTATATAAACAGAAAATAGATATTACACGATATTGCAAAACATTTTAGTTCCAAATTTAATTTAATTTATTTTACAATATTATTCAAATTTTTTCTTTAAAATTTACAAAACATTTTCATTTGCTTTTTTTAGATGTTTCTGTGGACATGGAATTTCGTAATCAATTTTTCGCAAATAATAGATCATTCTCAATGAAATTTTAATATTTTCAAACTTAATGGATGGTTAAATCGATTAATTTTTTTAAAAAAAATGTGTTCCAAATGAGTGGATTTAAGAAATAATTTATTTTAAG